>NC_134601.1:120983460-121595083 GCF_037038515.1 Microtus pennsylvanicus | reverse complement strand
TGTTTCATTTGGGCCACAGGATCACTTAGTTTCTGCAACTTAAAAGATTCTGGTCATGCCACAAAGGAATCCTAAGAAGAAGAAGAAGAAGAAAAATAGTCTTCCTCACGCCATCCCCCACATTTCCCAATAGACAGGTTATTTAACACCAAATAGTTAAGCAGGAAATATATAGAAGTAACATTATATGGATCCAGCAGGTTGTATACACACACACACACACACACACACACACACACACACACACACATATATATGTATACCAACAATGAAAACAAGAACCAATGAATTTGAGAGAGGGCATATGTGGGAAGGGTTAGATGGAGGAAAGGGAAGTGGAAAAGATGTAATTATATTTTAATTTCAATAATAAAAATTTATATAAAAATTTGAACAAAAGATTATGACAATCACATACAAAGGTTAACAGGCATCATATGTCTAATAGAATAACAGAAAGCAATATAAAAGATAATGGCAGAGAAAGAATAATTGCAAAGATAATAGATTGTCATGTTAAGGCTCTGTTAATAACATTTACATTTAAAAGTCTTATTGCAAACTAATGATTCAGTGTTTTTTCATCTTTAATTGAGAAAAATGACTATAAAGCTACATAACCTGGCATTTATTTCTATCCTTGTCAGTAATGTCTGTGCAAGCTCCTGCCTCCTAGGCCAATGGTTCTGCTCTTTAGCCAATAGCACCCATGACTTCTGTGATCCCCATTGTTCCCTTACCAAGTCTGTTTGGCAGCAGAGTGAACATTCCAGTTTATCTAGCTTCTACCTCTTTCATTTGTTTTGTTTTTCTATTCTCTCTTTCCCTATATCACTGGTTCTCAAACTTGAAGGGACACAAGAATCACTGGAGAAGCAAGCTAAATATACAGATTTCTAAATCTTTCAGTGACGTAAGCCATTTCAGTGGAGGTAGAAACATTTCTTACTGCCAGTATTTTCCCCTTTCATTTGCTGTTCCATTTAAGTCCATTGTTTCCAAATGCCTTCCAAGAAGGCATGGATGCTATGTCTTCAGTGGTCCTATTTTTTTCTTTTTTTATGTGTAGGCCAACACACATAACAGCTCCTCCTTTTTTGTATGTATGTATGTATGTATGTATGTATATATATATATATATATATATATAATGTTTTTATATGTTTTAAATATATATTATGTTTGTAATACACTTTTCTCTGAATTGTTTTGAGAAGTCTTTCCTATGGAGAAACATGACACCAAAAGTTTCGAATCTGTTGAAACATCTGTTATTTAGAAAGTATGTCCCATCTTCACCTCCCAGAGTAGAGTAATTCTGTCCTATTGACCAACATCTAAATCAGCACTGGAATCAGTTTACAGTAATCTATTTTGGCTCATCCATTGAATGTCTCAGTTCTCCATCTCTTTTTAGAGCTTGAATGCCATTATGTTTCTGGTTTTACTATACATTAGCCTGCTCCACCAATTGTTCTCACTCCAATTTACTAAACAACTCTAAGGGAAAAGAAATTTCTTTCCATCAATATATTTACCTTCTTCATTGTTAAAATGACAATGACATCTATGTCTTAAAGTCCAATCCAAACAGACCTTTTACATGAAATGTGACTGGAAAACTCATCAGAAGACCTATGTCCTCATTTTAAGCTACTATAGTACACCATAATATGTGCCAAACAAGAATGATAGTTTGGGTGTTGAGTATTCCGAGAACCCACATAGAGCTAAATGTTGTAGTGTGTGCCTGTATTTCTAACATCCCCATGGCAAGATAGGATGTGGAGACAGGATAGTCCCTGGAAGCTCACAGGCCAGCTAGATTGGTGGACTCAGTGATGAACTGCAAAGGTATCCTGCCCCAAACAAGTTAGAATGTGAAGATCAATACCTGAGCTTTTTCCATATCATCTACATGAAAGCTCTTTATGTCCATAATTACACATACACATAAACACACACATATAATGTCTACACAATAATTTCATAAATGAGTGTGTCTGTTTCTATAGAAACTGATAAGCAAGCATTGGACAGGATTTGGCTTTGAGATGTTATTTGCCAATCCCTGTGCGATGTTAGTGCTATGATAAGCAATAATGCTATGTTCTTGCTAATAGTGCCACAAAAAAGAAAAAAAGTGTCACCACAGAAGCTGAAATCTGACTGAGGGTACTCAAGCATCATTTATTAACAGAACAATTCCTCTTGCAGAATTGCCTGTCTTCTTTGCTAGTTATTCTGCCTATACTCAGGGAATGCATCTCGGATTCACTTACTTCCAGAATGGATAGAATGCTCTTAGTCAGCGTGTTTAAATCAAGATTTCATATTTTAAAGGAAGTGACATTTCCTACATGCGATTGGAAGCTAAGTATTATAAATATAATGAGCATTTAGGAATATCTTACTTCTGAATCATTTTTAATTTATCAAAACTGTCAGAGAAGACTCTAGTCTTCTAGGGTAAGCAAAAGAAATGGTAGACTAAGTACAATTTTCATTTTTTCTATTTTCCAAGATAAGGATGGAAGCATTAGAACGTGAGTTACAGGGATCAACTGAAGCATAAAAATGAGAGCCATTTGACAATTGAGAGAATGCTCTATTCCTCAATACTGACCTCAGCCCTCTCAGCCAACCTCCTGCGGGGACTGGAGTCTACTGAAAGCTTACTGTATTTTATAATAACTGAGTCTGGTCTTTAGGAGATGGATTTCTTATTCTGTATGGGACAGCTACAATTTGGAGAAGATCAATCCATTGACTTCTGTCTCTTCTGGTTCATAATTTTGCCTCCACTCTGCACATGGAAGTGGCAGAATCGTTACAGTATCCATTTCCCATATATTTCCACATATACACGGGGGTTATTTCTAAGGGAATAAATCTCATAAGGTTCTACCCCTGGTTTCATTGCATTAATGTATGTGTGTGTGTGTGTGTGTGGAGAGAGAGAGAGAGAGAGAGAGAGAGAGAGAGAGAGAGAGAGAGAGAGAGAGAGAGAGAGAGAGAGAGAAAACACCTGTGAGAGAACCTGGGCATCACAATGCACATGAACATGTGACGGTCAGAGAACAACTTTCAAGAGTCTGTTCTCTCTTAACATTTTGAGGGAGGATCTCCTTATTTCTGCTGTTGTACTTTATACACCAGGCTAGTTGGCCCATGAGCTTCTGGAGGACTTGACTGTCTCCCGTCTCTCTTTAGGCATGCTGGGATACAGATGCATACACCGCATTCAGCTTTTTACAAGGGTTCTTGGGATTCTATCTTGGGTCTTTGGGATGAATGGCAAGCACTTTAGCCTGTTAAGAGTCTCTCTGATCCCATCCCGAAAACTGTTTACTGTGGTAAATTTCTCTGTTCTCTCCCTTTCCTGTAAACTGTTTTGGCTCTACAATCTTCTCTCTTTTGTTGTGTCATTTTTTTCCTCTGGATTTCCTGTGTTTATTAGAGCTAGCACTGGCTTTTTACCAAGTAGATGTTCATTCTTCTGCTATATGACTTCTCTAGATCTATTTTCTGTTTCAATATGGTACTTTCCAATGATCTCTTCTCACTGACTGATTCAGTTCCTTACTTTGGAAGGAATTACAAAGTTGATATTTTTATTCAAAATATTTTAAAATCATGATCTGCCTGTTAGGGATTGACATCACTAGTTTTCACACTGTTCTAGGCACCCCAGACAGGGCACTGTAATAGTTAATCTTGGTTGCCAACTTGACTACATTCAAAAGTAAATAAAAGCCAGTAAAGTGCACCAGTGAAGGATTTTTCTTTGCTAGATTATATGAGGATGTAGACCTCATAAATCCAGATCATTTGGGGCCAGCTGATCTAACCTAAATCTGAGCCACACCTTCAGGTGGTAGCACACATCAAATGACGTGGAAGAAGGAAGTTTGGGCTTTCTACCTGCTTGCTATCACTCGTACTGGCAGCTTCATCTATCTTGAGCCGTTCCTTCACTGTTGTTAGAAGGTACTTTTTCAGAGTGCCAATGTGGACTGAAAACTGCTAGTTCTCTTGGACCTCTGTGGGACTCCAGCACCAGATTGGGACTGCTGAAACAACCAGTCCAAAGAACTGAACAATTCCAGACTCGTTGGCCTTTCCATTAGGAGGCAGTCATTGCTAGACTACTCAGATCACAGCGTATAAGTCACTCTAATAAATTCAACATATATGCATGTATACACACGTGTGTGTGTTATATCAGAACCCTGACTAATACAGGCATCAATAAAATAATTCCACCCGAATCTAGCTTGGTGATTCAGTAAATTCGGTTGGGCTTGCTTACAAGAACACAAATGAGGGATTGTTTATTGGAGAATGGGTAACATCAAAATAGCAGCACCATCAAAAAGTACCAGTACAGCGTGCACGATGACTTCCACTTACATAAATGGAGTTTCACCTTCTACTTCCTGTATACTCTAGCATCTGTAGATACTTTAGTAACTTCAGGACCATGGGCAGTGTGGTTAGAATTACATACAGCTGGGAAAGGCTTGTTTCATTAAAACATAAAAGTTGAAGAGGCAATAGTTGAGAGGCAAGTAAGCAGACAGAAATCAGTGTGTTATAACTTAATCATTAATATGACATCTCATCAACTTCGCTGAATTTTATTTGTTAGAAGCAAATCACCATACTCAGGAAGCATTTAACATGAGATTCTATAAGCATATAAATGCAAATGGGCAGGACCAATGAGACTCTAGTTGAATGCAATTTGAGCATAATCTGCTAAATCTAACAATGTGTCTAACATTGGGCTCTGTGAACTGCGTAAGTGGAGACTGGTTGAAGTAGAATAGAGAGAAGCAAATATATTGCAGTATTTTGGTGTCTCTTTCAGCATGTGCTGCCTTAAAGCATAAATGGCTTGTCAGTAAGGCTAGGATATAGATAACCAATTGATGTTCTCTTTACTAGGGAAGATTATTTCTCACACTCTCAGCCTTCCTTAGTTGACTACAGTTTTTCTGTATACTATTGAGGCCTTGTGGGTTTTCCCCCATCAACTTTAACACACCTATTGTTATGGTCCTTGTTCACTTCACATTGAGGCAGGGATGTTGGTGAGACTTTTGGGTGCAGCTTCTGACATTCTTAGGAGAGACAATCTCACAGCAAACTCCCTGATCCTTTGGTTATTAAAATTGTTCTTCCTTTGAGCCTTAGGTGCAGGAGTTGTTTTGAAGATGTACTCGTTGGGCCTGGCCGATTGGAGACAATCTGCACTTTGATTGGTTGTGGATTTCTATAATGGTCACCATTTGTTGCATAGAGAAGGTTCCTTGATGAGGGATGAGGGGTACACTCATCTATTGGTATAAGGACAAATATTTACAGTGTAGTTATTGATTTTGCTGTTTTGGGAAAGTGGCAGTTATAGGCTCTTCTCCAAGACAGATGGCTTCAGTGGTCCCATGTAGTTAGCTAGGTTTTCAGTACGGGGCACATCTGATTGTTACTGTGCAAATTCAAAAGCGAAGGCAGCTTTTTCCTGTGCCCCTCTGTAGAATCTACACGGACTTAATCATAGCTTCTAATTCTGAGTGGCACACTAAAATATGTGTATCTCCCATCTTCTCTTAGAGCCAGCCAATAAATACAAGATGAAATTTGAGATTGAATCCAGGTGTCCTGATTTTGAGCTGCTTGTTCTTTACCCTTCACTAAATAGTTGATCAAGCACTGGAGAAGGGCTCATGTGCAGTGACCTGAATATAGGCATTCAGAAGGAGAAGGATCGTAGACTGGTAGTAGTGTACCAGAAGAAAGAAGAGAGAAGAACTTTTGAAATGGAAATGTAATGCCAGTGAACATTTGTTTGCATTTTTATCTATAGCAGATACACTGATCAGCATTATATTTGCATTTTCCCATTTAATTCTTTCAATGCCCAATTGGGACATATCATGTTATTAATATTGCTATCTTGTAGATGAGGAAACTGAGATCTGGATTAAAATTCTTGGGTAGCATCCAAATATGGTAAATAATACAGGTGGAATTTTACTGTAAAAGGACAGTTCCTGTCCCAGTCACCTGGTACCAAATACATACACAGAAGCTTATATTAATTACAAATACTTGGTCAGTAGCTCAGGCTTCTTACTAACTAGTTCTTATACTGAAATCAACACATTGTTAAATCAATCTTATTTTGCCACATGGCTTTACCTATCCTCTATCATGTCTTGCTTCTTGTGTAGCTGGTTGGCATCTCTCTGACTCTGTCCTTCTACTATTGCCCCCAGCATTTTCAGTTTGGCTATCCCACCTAGCTTTATTCTGCCTTGTTATAGGCCATCAACATTTTTATTACCAATGAGAGTAATATATAGTCACAGCATATAGAAGGATTATTCCACAGCACTTTAATTTGGGGTATCTTTTAATGTTTTTATTATTTTTTTAATTTTTTTGCATGTATGGTGTGTGTGTGTGTGTATTAATGTGTTAATACTGAATCTGGCTTTACATAAAATCTAGGGTTTTCTAACTCAGACAGATCCTCATTATTTTGTGGCAAATTCTTTACTCACTGAGGTCTCTCCCCTGTTCCTAAAAGTTATGTATCTTTGACTTAAGAAAAAATATACATGCATACTACTTTCAATATTGAATTGCCTCTGGAACATCTTCTCTCATTAGAATATTCCTTACAAAATGCACTTGGAAATCCTTAGACCTATCACCCATCTTACAAGTAGGTCTTATCATTGACTTCTTTGGGGATAGCAAAATAAGTGCTCTGAGTATCTGGATGGTATTTGTATCTTAGACAGAAAAATATGGAGCCAAAACCTTCTAACTTACAAGCTCTATACCTGGAAAATGTTGAGGCAAATAATATTGGAAGAAGAAGGTTGAGCTAAAAGATTCATTAAACTAGATCTTTCATGATCCAGGGGAAGCTTTGTTGCTTGGCAGCTGGTTTTCAAGATGTGCAATCTGATCCAACTGACAAGCCCAAAACATAAATAAGCATATATATATATATATATATTCAGCTTGATTATCATATAAAGTCATTGTTCTCTAATAGTTGAACTATGATTCCTGAATATTTGTTTCATGCAACTTATATATCTAGCAACTAAAGCTACTATCCCCTAGATAAGAGTTATATCTATGGTTTGTAAAAAATATGATGTTATTTTTTATTTTGCAAATAAACTTTGTAATCTTTTCTAAATCCCTTGATAAATATTGTCTCTCATTGGAAAATATAAATTTTAGCCTCTCTCCCAATAAGCATAGAAGAGAGTTTATAGGTGATGGATAGATACCCAGATTCTGTGTACCCTTGTACCTATGTCCAACTTGAATTGGATATACTTGAATACAGTTCCAGTGGCTTTTCCTGGGAGCTGATACATTTAGAAATACTAAGGACAACCCTCTAACTTTTTGAGGTAAGTTTTCACTGACTTTGAACTCAGAATAATTCCCTTTGCCACTGCTTCTTGAGTGTCGGTGTTGCAGGTGCCAGTCACCATGCCTACTTTCTCTTCCTTCCTTCTCATGCACCTGTAAGATATGCTTTCCAAGTGCAGCAGGGAATTCTAGGCATTCTACTAAACAAACAGTATATAAATGTGCCAATGAAGCTCAGGGGCAACATATCTAGGGTATAGCAAGGTGGGGCTGAGTGTTGCCACCTTCTTCGGATACCTTTAGCTTTCATATTTTCTACTTTTCAAGATTTAAGAGCTTTTAAGTGGCAGAGCCAATATCTGATGCATTTTTATGAACTCAGAATCAAGCTCTTTCTAAATTACAGCAATAGATCCTCCTCTTGTTCAGCTGACAAAGGGTCTATTGCCATTTTAATAACTAGCTATATACTTTGCAATCCCCTTTGGTTTTCTGCATAAAATAACTGTACAATATCCATGCATCTTCTGCTTTGCAAAATTGAAGTAAGAAGACCATCCAGTGATGACTTACATATTTTTGAAAAATTTACAGATATGCTTTGTATAATTATGAAAGTAACAAAGAAGATTATTTTTCTCCACAGCAATTTCGTCTACTTCCCATAGGCAAGAGGATAACTATATGTTTTTCCTTGGGTTCACCTTCTTATTTAGCTTCTTTAGGTTCACCAATTGTAGACTTCGTGACCCCTATTTATGGCTAGAAACCAATTATGAGTGAGTACATCCCATGTTCATCTTTTTGAGTCTGGGTTACCTCACTCAGGATAGTGTTTTCTATTTCCATCCATTTGCATGCAAAATTCCAGAAGTCATTGTTTTTTACCGCAGCATAGTACTCTAATGTGTATATATTCCACACAAAGTGGAATCTTGGGATGGGGTGGGTTGGGGGTAAGGAGAGATGGGGAGAGAAAAGTGAGAAGGGGAGGATGGGGGAAACTTGGGGAAACAGGATTATTGGGATAAAGGAAGGCTGGATAGGGGAGCACGGAAGCACAATTCTTAGTTAAGGGAGCCACCTTAGGTCTGGCAAGAGACTTGAACCTAGAGTGGCTCCCAGGAGCCCAAGGCGATGTCCCCAGTTAGTTCCTTGGGCAGCTGAGGATAGGGAACCTGAAATGACCCTATCCTAGAGCAATACTGACGAATATCTTGCATATCACCATAGAACCTTCATCTGGTGATGGATGGAGATAGAGACAGAGACCCACACTGGAGCACCGGACTGAGCTCCCAAGGTCCCAATGAGGAGCAGAAGGAGGGAGAACATGAGCAAGGAAGTCAGGACCATGAGGGGTGCACCCACCCACTGAGACAGTAGGGCTGATCTATTTGGAGCTCACCAAGGCCAGCTGGACTATGACTGAAAAAGCATGGGATAAAACTGGACTCTCTGAACATGGCGAACAACGAGGGCTGATGAGAAGCCAAGGACAATGGCACGGGGTTTTGATCCTACTTCATGTTCTGGCTGTGTGGGAGCCTAGAGGGGGGAGGACCTTGGACTTTCCACAGGGCAGGGAACCCTGACTGCTCTTTGGACTGGAGAGGGAGGGGGAGAGGGGGAGAGGAGTGGGGGAAGAGGGAGAAGGGTGGGAAGAGGGGGAGGGAAATGGGAAGCTGGGAGGAGGGGGAAACTTTTTTTTCCTTTTCTCAATAAAAAAATCAGAAGCATTATCATGATTATGGAATTAATTCCATATACCTTTAAGTGGTGTCCCATAAAAATCTAAAACATGCATTCATATGAGTGATCATTACCAAATAAATTTAGTAGTTAAGGAACAGAGAAATCCAAATTCCCACCAATGAAAGACCAACTAAGTAGATCACAAGTCCACACACTTAAGTACTTTGAAGATGTGTAAAAGAAAGAGGACAAACTCTGTGTACTGAAATGAAAATGATTTTCCAGGCTATATATTTTTTAAGTGAGGAAAGCGAGCTATGAAAGAATATTTTAGCTTTGTGTGGTATTTATGTTTCCACTTTGATACCTACAGAAAGACAGGGTAAAGAAAGAGTTTCAAGAATTTTCTTTGTTATCACTATATAAGGTTCATATAATTAAAAATTTAATTAAACTACTTGAAAATAAACAATCAAAATTACATCATAATCATGCAGAAAATAACATAAGTTGCTTTAAATTCATGATGATCATGTTAAACAAAATAACACTCAGAAAAACAAGCATCACATGTTTTCTCCTATATAGATTCTAGAAAATAATGACATGAAAATAGAAGGGAGATCATTAGAGAGCAAGGAGGTGGTACATGGAAGAAATATTAGGGAGAAAAATGGGAGGTGGTCAATACTTGCAATGTGTTCATATGAAAATATAATCAAATTTATTATTTTATATAATGAACTCTGCTAAAATCGGTATACAGACCCTATGTCTCTAGTGAGATACATTCAAATGACATTGAGATCTGCAAATAGATCTTAAAAGTAACTTAAGCAGGTGATTATGGATGCTAAAATGAGCATTGATGTTTTGTAGTTATGTAGGTATCTTTAAAATAAAGCAAATTTTGCTTCTGTCATTAGAAATGAAGATTTTCAGAATGAAAGAAACCTAAGCATGACATTTAAAAAAACTTGTAATCTTAAGTGTGGATAGGAAAATATAACCTCAACATTTTTTCCCATAAAATGTGGTCAAATTTGTCTACTGACATCATCCTTAATCAGTGATAACTCTGAAGCTCTGAGCCCTTCTAGAGTCAAACTGGATTGGAAAATATTATATTTTGATACAAGAAACCTTGGAGGCTCCTTGGAAAAATGACAGATTCAATGTCTCAAGCACAAGCTGGACAAGATGAACATGAAACTAATTTTTTTTGGTACTAGAAGGCAAAGAGTGCTAGGAAAACTACTTTATGAAAGTGGTAATTGAAATACACAAGTTCATAATAGAAATTTAAAATATTATTGTTTCTGGAGTGCCTATAAAGTTGTAGGCTGAATATACATAGGCAGAGTGGTGAGTCAAGCTTTTGTTTTTTCTTTCCTGAATGAGTTGTACAATATTCAGGTAGATAATAGTTCATCAAGAAATATTTCATTTTGTATAAAAAAGTTAATTCCATTGTGGAGGCATAATGGAATTAGAATCCTTCTATTTTGGAAGTGCTGCAGAAACTATCAATGTAAATAACTGCCATAAATAAATACTAAATAGGAGAAAAGTCGGTAAGTTCACAATATAAAGATTGGGCAGCTAGGCTATGAAGCCAAATGGTTATTCTCATATCTGACATTGGTGCATCACCTTAGATAAAATTGAACTTAATGATCCATGTCTTAAGATCTATCAGGTAATTTATAGAAAATAAGTTGCTTATGGGAAGATAGGAAACATTTAAATAAGAAAATGGCTTCTCACTACCATCAGGAAAAGCTTAAATAATTAATTTTACTATTTAGAATGAGACACTCTCACCAGTGATACTCAATATAGTGTTTTGAATCATTTTAAATATATTATTTTATAATATGGATATTATGACTGCATATATGTCTGTATACCATGTGAATGCCCGATGCCTGCTAAGGCCAGAAGAAAATGCCAGATCCCCAGAAACTGGAGTTTGAAATGGTTGTGAACCACCATGTGGTTGCTGGGATCTGAACCTGGGTCCTCTAGAAGAACAGCAAGTGTTCTTAATCACCAAGTCATTTTCCAGCCTCAGTATTTGGATTCTTATTTAGAGCAATTGACAAGGTAAAATATGGAAGGATACAAACAGCAAAGAAAAATCCAAATAATTTTAATTTGTACATGATATGATGCTATACTTAAAAGACCATAACTATATTACATGTATAAAATCTTGAAGATCCCACAAAGAAAACTTATAGATTACTAAACACTTTAAGCAAAGTAACAAAGCACAAAATGAGCATACAAAAGTCAGTAGCTTCTCAGCATACCAATAGCAATCTTGGAGAGAAAGAAATCCTGGAAAAATCTTCTTCACAAATTCAAAGAAGCAAAAAAAGGATTAAAACTACAAAGAGATAAAAAATACTTCTACAATGAAGACTTTTAAAACAACACTTATTTAAGAATTTCACATGATGCGTTTTGATCATCTTCACCTTCTCTCCAAAAGATCCATCCTACATCCCTACCCACAAAACTTCATGCCCTCTTACTCTCTGTCTCTCTCTATATTGAGTGTAGTTTGTGTTGGCTAACTATCTTAGGTATGGTGTCAACTTTTAAAACATAAAAGGAAGAAATTGAAGAACACACTAGAAAGTGAAAAGACTTCCCATGCTCATGCACTGACAATATTGTAAAAATAATTATATTACCAAAGATAGACAACAAATTGAACGGAATTCTCACCAAAATTCCATTGACAAGATTTATAGAAACAGAACAAAACCAACAAAGTAATCGCAAAATTCATAGGGAAGCATTAAAAGAATAATGCTATAGGCATTCTAACACTTGATTTCAACTTACATGACAGTAATTCGAGCCATAGTAAGTACTGGTATGAAAACACGTGCAGACAAATGGAATTGAATAGAGAATTATTAAAACTACACTACTATAGTTAGATTATTTTCATCAACGATGCCAAAAAAAATCTGCGAACTTACATTGGAGAAAAGACAGCCTCTTTAAAGTGTGGTGCTGGGGAAATTAAATATTCATAAGTCAAGACTAAAACTAGATCTGTATGTTTAATTATGTACAAAAGTCAACTCAAAATGAACAAAAACCTTTAATGGAAGATGTGGGACCTGGAAACAACTAGAATAAAACAAAAGGAAAATATTTCAAGCTATATAGCGAAACAAAGAGTTTCTGTATAAGATTTTAACAGTTATAGAAATAATAACAAGAACTGACATATGTAATTGCATCAAAATGGAGAGTTTCTATACAGCAAAGGAGAATCTGCTACCACCACTTGCTAGCCCAGCGTAATTTCTAACCACATTCTAAATCTTATTCTTATACTCACACATAAATGTAGATCTCACACCTCATTCAAGAGGCCTCTCTGTAGAGGAAATGGGGGCCATTACAGAAAACCACAACTTGACACGATGCAAAGATCAAAGGATTATGGGGACCCCAGTCCTAGCAGGTATATCTGCAGCATAGCTCCTTCATCTATGCTTCAGGGTAGATCTTGCAATAGAGGTGGAAAGACTGTAAAAGTTAGAATATCAGGAAGTCTTCTGTGAGACCATCTATCTGGTCTACCCTAGAGATGGCAGCCCAAACAAGACTTGAACAATGACCATATTGACATGCTAACACAAAAGGAGGAAAACCTCATATAGTCCTACTTCTATTCAAAGAACTAGAGGCAACTAATAGCTGATCAGAGGGAGAGAATTAACCTCTCTGAGGGATAAGCCTACTCCCCAGTTGGTTACTCAGTACAAAGTGGTCAATCCCGAAACAATATATACACAAACAACAGAAATAGACTTACTGGGTTGTATGCTTGTACATAAAAGCATAGCAATAATAAAGAAAAATTGGCTATCTTCTTGAGAGTGGGGAAATGGGTTTTGGGGAGGAGGCATGGACAGGGCTAGAGGGGGAAAAGGGAAAGAAAGAGTAACTTAATTATATTTCAGTTAAAATATATTAAAATGCTGATATCTAAAATAAAAAAATGACCTAAGTACAAATGAACAATTTACCTCATTTTAGATGATAAAAATTTTATATTGATTAAAGGCATTGTGATTCCTTAATGACATAAAAATTCATGTTTATATTGATATAAAATATAGAGGCATTATCTTGGAAACATGAACTAATTTGTGGTTGTTGTTGTTTATTTACTGTGATAAACATCCCAAGCTAACCATTCCTTTGATTCTAGTACGTAAAATGGCTGGATTGAAAGCTTTTGATTCTATTTTCTCCAATTAAAAAGACAAAATATAAGCAAAGATCTCCTTTTAATGCTCAACAGTATTTGACCTCCTTCCATTTCAATAAGCAGAATCAGGATGCTTGTCAGTTTGGTGTTTTATTAAAGGTCAGATTGCAGTTTGTAATTAAAAAAATCTTAGAAAGGTAGGAGTAATAAAAGGCTTGCATTTTAGAGCATGCATATATGCTTCTTTGGTATTGGTATTATTTTATTATTTGTGTATTTTACTTTAAACATTTTGATTCAGTTCTCTATATGCTAATCACCATGGGCTCTACTTCCTCATCTCTCCCTATTTTTATCCTGAGTAACTCTGTTCATATCTTGAGACTCAGCTGCAATGTTACCTTCTTCCATGGACATAATATTTTTATTACATTTAATTTTTCCTCTCTTTGTCTCTACATTTCTGTCTGTCTCTCTCTGTCTCCATATCTGTCTCTCTCTGTGTGTATGAGTGCTCACACAGGTGTGTGTGTGTGTGTGTGTGTGTGTGTCTACATTTTTCACAGTGTGCCTGTGGCGATCAAAAGACAACCCACAGTATTAATTTCTCTCTTCCTACCATGTGTGCTTTAGGGCCATCTTGCCAGCCCCTTCCACAGATTTCTTAATAATGATGCTGTTCACTTCGTGCTCGTTGATATGATCCCATGTGCTCTATTAGCTCTACACTGAAAACACATTTAATTTTAACTAGCATTAAAGAGGTGCCATTTTGTGCCTGTTTGTAAACTGAAGACCAGAGATATCAAATCTGACAAGAAGTGGAAGAAGGCGTGAAGTCAGTCTATGCAAACGTTATCTGTAACAGTGACTGATGTTCTACTCTCCCTGGGACCAATGACTCCCCCAAGAATCTTCACCCTTGGTTCTAAACCCAGGGCAGTAACAGAAAGAACGGGATATTGCCCCAAGTAGATGTTGCCCTGCAGCAAAGCCAACATATCTGTACCACCAAATAGTATTTCTTTCTACATGGACTTGGAAGAAAGAGGCAGAATGAATCCAGACATTGCCTTCAGGTGTCTGAATTCCCAAGAACTGGGAAGACTATTACCATATGGTTCTTGCTTTATATACAGGCAGTCTGTCTGATAAATGGTGAATCAATTGCATGCTTGGAGATTCAATCTTATTTTAAATGTAAGTTGTGTCTTTAAAATAAAACATAAAGGGCCCTTGAATGCATACTTGCATAAATGTCAAGTTTGTGTCACTGTCCTCTGTTGACAAACTCACATTCCCCTCCAGTATAAAAACACAGCAGCAGAGTAGAGTCCGAGATACAGAGAAGAGATATATTGAGTAAATTTGGTGTTTAATGAATGCTTGTTTGCCTACAAGTAATGATGGTCATTTATGAATAAAACACAGACATCAACTTTCTTAATCATGAACTTTTCTCCAAAAGGGGATCTATTTTGTATTCTTCTTCTTTACAACAATTGCATAGCTTATTTCAGAATGTAATGAAATGATAATTCAGTTTTTTAGTAAACCATACAACATATGAAAATCACTCCAGTAGCCAAAGGCCCTTTTATTTCTTAAAACCAACTTGCAAGTGTAATTAAACTATGGGAGAAAATTGTATCTGACATCATTTAACATATCCTTCTGAATGAATGCCATTAATTGCATATATCCTCTTCTTTGTCTAAGTCCTACTTATTAGAGGATGTCCTCAGAGTGAACCTCAGAGATGGCTTTCATGAAACATTAAGAAAAATTTAATTTCTTTGTGGTCAATATTTGATGAACTACTTTGTGATTTGGTCATGTAGGGTGGCACATGTTGGAAACTTGATCTCAGGAGACAGTTTGAATGTCAGGCATCCAGATAGTGTACTCAGTTGCACATGCATGTGGTTTGCTGTTTTTAAGGATGAAGGCAAATTTATGAAGGGCTGTTACTATGATGACGAAGTTGAGGACTGTCTTTACTACATGTATGCCATGTTGTCATCTGATCACATGTCAGGTGTCATCTGTGGCTTGTCCATCATTTCTCATCAATTACTTCTAATATCAAGATAAAATAATTATTTTCATTAAACATTTACATTTATATGGACATATCAAGCTTCTTGATATTCATGATTATTATCATTTTCACTCTAAAGGTATGCAAATTTCATCAGAATATTATATCCCTCATTTTAGTTAAAAAACTGGAAATAAGACAATCCAAAGAATGTATGTCATATCTTGCTTCAAAATATCCATAAAATAGTGAGTGTTTCTTTCTATGCTATTAGCATTTCTCTATGGAGTTTTAGAAATTACATATATACAATTTTGTTATATTGATACAGAATATATAATATAATCCAATTTAGTATTTTTGGAAGTTATCATTTTTAACATTTAAGTAGAACGAGATGAAATTTTTGAGATAAATATTTCCACATATCCATAATTTTACACTGGGAAATTTTCTTAGAAGTACAATTTCCACATTGAAAGACAAATATATGTTTAGCCCAAACAAGTCTGTTAGTCTTGACTGATTTTCTTTTCAAACAGTCTACAAATACTTAAATTTTAGGTCTCATTGTTGTTTTGAAAGTCTCAATCTTTGTATCACCAGACTTCAACTCACCCAGATGAGTTCTATAGTTTGCTTAGTGAGTCATAACAGGGATAGCTTATATTTTCATGTTCCAAATGTGTTTTCAGTCTATTTGTTTTACATGCTGATTTAAATAAATATTTGAATTGTATGTTGATGGGTGCTTTGCTTGCATGTATGTCTGGACACAACTTGAGTGCCTGGCTCCCACAAAGACCAAAAGAGGGCATCAGATCCCCTGGAAATGTAGTTAGAGATGCTTTTGAGCTGCCTTGTGGGTGCAGGAAAAAGAACTCAGTTTGACTGCAAGAGCAGACATTGCTCTTAACTTCTGAGCCATCTCTTGATCTCCTTTACACGCTTGTTTCATAAGAAGAATAACCATTTACTATGGTTGTGTAGTCCCAGCTTATGTTTATTTGTCTAGCAAATATAATCCCTGCACCCCTCTTCATTCTCTAATTTGTTAAATTTTTCCTGATATGAATGTCAGAGAAACATATTTGGATCTTTATAAATGAGCATGAAAATTACTTTGCTCCCAATCAGTGGAAGGTGAGTAAGAAACAACAGAATCATTGCTATCTACAGAAGACAACACTGAGCCAAGTTTCAAATGAGGAGCTTGAAGTGGGTAAATCAACAGTGTTGTGAGCCATATTGGTACTAGAAATTAGATTTCCCAAGGACCAAGAACTTTTGGGCTTGGGGACGCAAAAGGTCTCTTGTGGATGGAATTTAATGTGATATTGCAGGAACATGATATTGAGTAGCCCAGTCATAGTTTGCCAGGAAAGGTAGTCCTTCAGGAACTAAGTTTATTCATCCTGGTGAGCTAGAAAAAGGAATCAGAGAGAGGTAGTTCTGAAAATATTTTAAATGGATTTTGAGGTTAGCTTCTCATGTCCAGTGCATATTATGGGTTCCTGTGCACCCGAGAGTCCTCTCTTATTTCTGTTCCAACTTGCTC
This sequence comes from Microtus pennsylvanicus, assembly GCF_037038515.1. Classification (NCBI taxonomy): domain Eukaryota; kingdom Metazoa; phylum Chordata; class Mammalia; order Rodentia; family Cricetidae; genus Microtus; species Microtus pennsylvanicus. The sequence goes on along the minus strand of NC_134601.1, from coordinate 121,578,142 downwards.
TCTGCTTCCATTGCCTCCACTCTGTGTGCTCCCGTGCACCCTACCCTGGGTTATGTCATGCCTATTCCCTACGTCTGCAGTCCCCTTAGTGTGTTCAAAGCTCTTCATATTACTTCTTTGATTTGTATTTTGAACATCTTGACATTCTAAATGTTTCTTGTATTTTTTGGCTATTTTTCCTCCAGATTTTGTAAAATCTGTGCTAAAATTTTCTTGAATAGATTCTTTATGCCTTCAGTGTTTACCTAAGCTCCTTCTTCAAACTTGTGGATCTTTCATTTTGCTTGCTTGGTAGTCTACAGAGTTCTTGGACGTTGTGGTCATGCTCACTTTTCTTTTTCCCTTCTTGGTGTCCAAATGAAGCATTTTATTTGTGTTGTCTTCCAGGTCTGATACTCTTTCAAAAGTCTACTTGTTTTAGTCCATTAGTGATGGTTTCTACTTTGGTGTTTAATTCATTGAGTTTTTCATTTTTAACATTTGTTTTTCAAAATCTCAGTTTTTTCACAAAATTTTTCTTCCATGTTGCTGATTTTTTTACATTGCTATTGTTTTCTCGTCTACATCCTGACTTTTTTTTCTATATGCTGTTAACTTTTCTTTCTCGTGACTGTATTGAATTAGCCCACATGTTCACCTTCACCCCCAACTACAGGGTCAGTTCTAGTACGCTGTCCTATAGTGAGGGGTGGGACTATCTTTTCTGAATGTGGCAGCTAGCCCTTCCCTGAGGGGGCTGGCCCACTTCTCCTGCATTATGCAGTGAGAGGCAGGGCCAACTATCTGGGGCCAGTGCAGGGCATGGATGGCTCAGTATGCATTGCTCCAGTGAGTTCTTGTGCTAACATAGGCCATGGATATCACAGATTCCAGCTACTGCAGAACCCCAGACCAAGACATGTCTCTTGGCAGCTGCTCAGTCCTGGACCTTACCACTGCTTTGTGGCAACACAGGCCACCCATATCTGTATAGCCCCAGTGGCAGCAAGGCTTTTAGGTGCCAACATGGTCTTAGGTGGCTGATTGGACCCTGAGATTCTGCAGAACCCTTGGTGGTAACAGTAGTCATGGACAATACCCCAGATCATGGCTGAGGCAAAACCACAGACCCAAACATGACTCCAGGCAGTAGCCCATGCCTAGACATTTCCATGGCCCCAGGAGGCATCACTGGCCACCTAGATCACCATGGCTCCAGCAGTGCCATGGTCCTTGGACACTGACATGGTCTCAGGTGGATGACCAGATCCCAGTTATTCTTGGTGTTAACAGGAGCCATGGACATCAACTCAGCTTTGGGCTATGGACCCTGTCATGGCTCTTGACAGCATCCCTTGCCTGGATGACACTATGGCCCTGAGTGACAGTGTAAGCCTCTCAATCAGCATGTCCCCAGTGGCTGCATGGGACTCAGACACCCTCATGACCATAGGCTGCAGGCCAGATCCCAGGTATCTTTGTGGACTTCGGTAGCAGCACTGGCCATGGACATCAATACAGACATAGCTGTGGTAGGACCATAGATATAGACATGGTCCTATGCAACAGCCCAGGCCCAGATGTTACCATTGTCCCAAGTGGCAATGCAGGCCCTTGGGCATCAACATGGCTTCAGATGGTGGCCCAGACCCTTGGATCAGCTCACTCTTCAGCAGTCTCGGGAGCTACAGACATCAACATAGACCCTGGCTGTGGCAGGGCCACAGGCCCAGACATGTCCTTCAGCCACAGCCCTGGTATGGACAAAACCATGGCCCCAGTTGACAGGTCACCCAATTCGGCCTTCCCTCAGTGGCAACAAAGCCCTTGGATACCGACATGGTCACAGCCCACTGTTCCAGACCCTGGGTACCCCAGTGACCCATGGAGACAACATGGGCCAGGGACATCAACATAGAACCTACCCCCAGCTGGACCATGACCCAAACATGATCCTTGGCAGCAGCATCCTGGGTCAGGATGTCACCATGGTCCCAGGTTGCTGAGCAGGCTATCCAGAATGGTATGCTGCCCAGACCACAGGTCCCTGCACCACCCCCACTGGAGATAGAAACCACAGACAATAACACATACCTCTTCGGCTACTCCAAAGACCAGCACTAAGACTTGGCCCTTGGACATAGGCCATGCCTGGATATCGCCCTGTCCTCAGGTGGCCAGGTGGTCATTCAGGATAGCCTGTTCCTCATCACGTTCAGTTCTCCAGATCTGTCTCTCTCCAGCCCATGAACCATCCCATCTTTCCCTGTGGTCCAACTCCCCATACTGCTCTCTCACTATAGTGGTACCCGATCTCCAGACACCAGGGCTCTTAATAGGGTTTCAGGTGGCACTTGGTTGTGTTTTGATCACCCAAATTTCAAGGCTTGGTGCAGAGCTATTAACCTTTCCTCTCTTCTGTGCTTAGGCCTAGAACCCTGGGTGGCTGTTGGTATGATGGTGCATGTTCCTGGTTGATTGTGCCTGCCACAGACCAAGAAGTATGGTGGGAAGCCATCTATGTCGTCTGTCAATTCAGGTCTGAATGGGCCCCAGCAGCTGCTGGTTGCTTGTGCTCGCCCTAGACAAAGATGTCTGGGGGATCAATCTGTGTCCTTACCCTAGATCTATTTTTTAAATTATTTATAGCCTTAAGTTAATATGGTTTTCTCAAAAAAATGCTCATGAGCCTTAAAACTGGACAGTATTCATATTATTAAATGTTTGGAGAACAGATTATAAAAAATAAATAGATTTTTTTTCAGGGAACTCAATTAGACATGAAGCCAAAGCAACTTTATTTTCTCCCTCAATTACTCAGGAATAAGTTTTTTTGTTTTGTTTTGTTTTGTTTTTCCTGGAAGAAGATTTCAAAGCCCCATAATGTTTCCAGTTGTTTTCATATAATACAGCCATCCAATCATTAGAATGGTCTCATTTTTTATTATTTGATGTTGCTAGTCATGTTGGTAGTTAAAAGTCTCCTCCCCCCAACTTTGGCTTACTTCTGATCTAAAAGCTAAGGAATGAGGTGGGAAGGGAGGGTACAGGGATCTGATTTGAGAGACTTCCTTTTTCTTGAATAGCTCTGAGAATATCTTCTTCCGTACTCAGTGAGCTAGCCTTAGTTTTCAGACACTACAGCATAAAATATGGAGCCACAGATAGGGCAATATTAAATCACTGAAACTGTAGGAGATTCCATTTATGCTCTACAGACATGGCTTGGGTTGACCAGGAGAATATCCCTTTCCATTCCCCAAGTGTGAGAGAGGAAATATAGAAAGTACCATATTCTCTAAAGAGAAAATTCTCTGCCTCATAAATTCTCATATTTAGACCATTTTGATATGCTGAATTTTTAACCTCCCATCTTGGAGATTCCCTTTGGCATTTTAATGGCGAATAGAGATAAACTAATTGCAATATATTTATATGTTGAACTGCTTTTTAGCAAACAACCCCCCCCCCCACACACAAAACAAATCCTGCATGACTGATTCACACAACATTTAGATGAATCTTAACTACCCTGAATAACAGAAGGCAAGCAGAAAATGTACAAATCCTATTATTTGACCTATGTGAGGTTCTGGTCAGGTCAAATCAGTCAGAATGTTTCTGTCTCTGGTGAGGGAGGTAGATTGACTGGGACAATGCCTAATTGAGGATTGGAAAATGCTATCCCATGTTTGCATGTGGTATACCTGGATATATACAATAATCTCATTCCAGTTTGGTTGTATTTATATTATATGCAAATTATACCTCAACAAATAATTTCAGAATATTTAGAACTTAAATTTTTAACACAAATGTATTTTCTCACTTTTAAGTAGTTCTTGGAGAATTTCTTACTATGTATTTTGCTCATGCTCACCTCTCCTCCACTGTTCCCACATCAGTGCTTTCTTCTCTTCCCACCCAACTTTGTGTTGTCTGTTTTTAAACTCATCAAGCGTAATTTGAATTGGTGATATACACTTGGATGAGTAACCTTCCAACAAAGCCTGGCCCTCCCAGAGGCAATATCTTTAAAGAAAACTGAATCTCCCTCTTCCAGTAGCTATTCATTGCCAAGTGGTCCTTAGCTAGGGATGCACTTCTTGTCCACCTCCTCTCTCCATACAGGGTTTTGTCTGGTTTGCTCTTGCACAGGTCTTGTACACACCACCACAACCGTTGTGAGTAAATGTGAAACTGACTTGCTGTGTCCAGAATGATCAGAGCTACCCTGAACATGCTCAGTCTTATCTGATTTCAGAAGCCATGGAGTGTTGGACCTGTTTAGTTACTATATGGGACCCATAGGAATTTTTGGAACAGGTTTTGCAGAATGTTGGTATGGGAGACACTGAACACCAAAACACTTTATAAGTTATCCTTCACTTTCAAAATTATCTTGTGTTTTTTTGAACATTTTATTACATCAGAGTGGGTTAAAAATTACATTTTCTTCCTTTTTTTGTTATTTGCTAACATTATCTTGACTTTTCTACTTTTATTCAATCATCAATATAAATGTTGAAAATCTTCATTCTACCTCCTTTCAGGCTGCTATCAGACATACATACATTTGTGCTTCTTAATATGTTTTACTTAAGGATATTAGTTCACAGTAAATAGGTCTCAAATCAACTGCATGGTATAAATGTCATAAATAGTTTATCAAATGTGTTGATATGAAAATGTATCACTCTATTTATGATTCTGCTCCTTTCATGAATGGTCAATATTTAAAATATTCTTTATTAAAATAAATTTGTGAACTTGAGACATCTCTTACAAAACAATTGCTGATATTTTGAATGTCATAGACTTCTTTTATGCTCTTTACCTTTTAATCATGTTTTTGTTTATATTTACAAGCATACACTATAAAGAACACTTGTCAGATTACAACCCTTTGTCCTTTATAGATACTATTAGATAAAGTAGCAAGGGCTTCAACTTCCAGAAATATGGCCGACAGAGCTGATAAGGAAAAGCAAAATCTACATTTAAAAATAGGCAGAGATGCTAGAATAAAGTGTAGTGACCATTTTGTATACAGCTCAGCTTGAAAGAAACAGTGGAAATACCCCGACAAGAGAATTGAAGAGGAAACAAGACCAGAACACTAAGCAGAAGCTGATGTAGTGGGTTTTTAATCAGATAGTAGGGTTCTGTAGCCTGCATAAAATTCTCCGATGCTGTCACAGAGGTAGGAGGTATGGACCTGAGCCGAAACATTTTAGTATGCTGGGATCAACCACCGAGAGAAGGCGACTGGGACTATAGTTGTGGTTCAGTGGTAAAGCATTTGCCTCTGCAGCCTTTATCTGGGTCTTTGGGTTTCGTCCCTAGTACTATAAAACAAAATCTCCCCCAAAATCAAAACAAAATATATTTTCAGCTATCGCTTTACCAATTTTTAAACACATGACACTGTTGGATGTGAGCTCCCATGATGGAACTCACAGAATAATAGTCTGTCATAACTGAGGACCATCAAGGGTGATCAGAATAGCTGCCCTAATTGAGATATTTATATTCCATCACTTCCACGACTTAGAACATTAAGGAAGGAGAGGTGGAAAGAATTAAAGAGACAGAGAGTGATGAAGGAGGCAGTATCATGAAACACTGCCTTCTGGACATGACATGGCTAGTGTATTCATAAATTTACAGTAACTATGGTTACCTGCACGAGACTCACATGAGATTAAGCCAGGCGAAATTCTGTCATAGACAGGGTATATGGTCTTTTTCCCCCCATTCCCCACATCTTCATGAGGAATTGATAGTTTCTGGAAGGAGAATGATTTCTTCTTTTTTTTTATAATCTTTTTTTGTCTTTTTTTTTTTATTGATAAAAGGAGAATAAAGAAAAGAAAGAAAAAAAACCAAATTTCCACCTCCTCCCAGCCTCCCATTTCCCTCCCCCTCCTCCCATTCTTCTCCCCCTCCTCCCACCCCTCTCCTCTTCCCCCCACTTTTCTCCCCCTCCCTCTCCAGTCCAAAGAGCAGTCAGGGTTCCCTGCCCTGTGGTAAGTCCTAGGTCCTCCCCCCTCCGTCCATATCTAGGAAGGTGAACATCCAAACTGGCTAGGCTCCCACCAAGCCAGCAGATTGCGTAGGATCAAAACTGCGTGCCATTGTCCTTGGCGTCTCATCAGCCCTCATTGTTCGTCATGATCAGAGAGTTCAGTTTTATCCCATGCTTTTTTTGGTAATAGTCCAGCTGGCCTTGGTGAGCTCCCAGTAGATCAGCTCCACTGTCTCAGTGGGTGGGTGCACCCCTCGTGGTCCCGACTTCTTTGCTCATGTTCTCCCTCCTTCTGCTCCTCATTGGGACCTTGGGAGCTCTATCCAGTGTTCCAGTGTGGGTCTCTGTCTCTATCTCCATCCATCGCCAGATGAAAGTTCTAGGATGATATGCATGATATTCGTCAGTATTGCTCTAGGATAGGGTCATTTCAGGTTCCCTATCCTCAGCTGCCCAAGGAACTAACTGGGGGCCTCAGCTTGGGCACCTGGGATCCCCTCTAGGGTCAAGTCTCCTGCCCATCCTAAAGTGGGTCCTTTAACTAAGAAATGGGGTTCCGTGCTCCCCTATCCAACCTTCCTTTATCCCGATCCTCCTGTTTCCCCAAGTCCCCCCTCCTTTCCTTCTACCTTTTCTCTCCCCATCTCCCCTTACCCCCTTCCCAGCCCACCCCCAACATCCCACTTTTCTCACCGGAAATTTTGTCTACTTCCCTTATCCAAGAGGATAACTATATGTTTTTCCTTGGGTTCACCTTCTTACTTAGCTTCTTTAGATTCGTCTATTGTAGACTCCGTGACCCCTATTTATGGCTAGAAACCAATTATGAGTGAGTACATCCCATGTTCATCTTTTTGGGTCTGGAATACCTCACTCAGGATAGTGTTTTCTATTTCCATCCATTTGCATGCAAAATTCGAGAAGTCATTGTTTTTTACCGCAGCGTAGTACTCTAATGTGTATATATTCCATACTTTCTTCATCCATTCTTCCATTGAAGGGCATCTAGGTTGTTTCCAGGTTCTGGCTATTACAAATAATACTGCTATGAACATAGTTGAACAAATGCTTTTGACATATGATAGAGCATCTCTTGGGTAAATTCCCAAGAGTGGTATTGCTGGGTCGAGGGGTAGGTTGATCCCGAATTTCCTGAGAAACCGAAACACTGACTTCCACAGTGGTTGCACAAGATTGCATTCCCACCAGCAATGGATGAGGGAACCCCTTCCTCCACAGCCTCTCCAGCAAAGGCTATCCTTGGTGTTTTTGACTTTAGCCGTTCTGACAGGTGTAAGATGATATCTCAAAGTTGTTTTGATTTGCATTTCCCTGATTGCTAAGGAGATTGAGCACGACCTTAAGTGTCTTTTGGCCATTTGAACTTCTTCTGTTGAGAATTCTCTGTTCAGTTCAGTGCCCCATTTTTTAATTGGGTTAATTAGCCTTTTAAAGTCTAGTTTCTTGAGTTCTCTATATATTTTGGAGATCAGACCTTTGTCTGTTGTGGGGTTGGTGAAGATCTTCTCCCAGTCAGTAGGTTGCCTTTGTGTCTTAGTGACAGTGTCCTTTGCTTTACAGAAGCTTCTCAGTCTCAGGAGGTGCCATTTATTCAATGAGACCCTTAATGTCTGTGCTGCTGGGGTTATACCTAAGAAGCGATCACCTGTGCCCATCTGTTGTAGGGTATTTCCCACTTTCTCTTCTATCAGATTCAGTGTTTTCGGGCTGAAAGTGGCTACAGGTTGAATTCTCATGTTCCAGGGGATAGAGTCTTACCTTTGCATGTATTGACAGCAATAACTAAATTTACTCAGTTATAAAAAGACATGAAATTAGGTGGATGACCTGTTGAGGGGAAGATGAGAATTGAAAGCAGAGGTGGGAGTGTATATAATCATATTTCATTGTGTGCATGTATGCCATTCTCAGCATAAAGAAAACAATTTAAAAAGGATAATCAGAGCAGGCTCACAACCTCAAGAACTTTGGGAGATAAAGCAATTTGATTATGATGATAAAACAAGTTTGAAACAATTCAAGACGTGATGTGGGAATCAAGGACAATTGTGAAAATTCGTAGGTATATTTTAGCACTTTCAAACTTATGCAACTAGAAAAGTTTAAATCTCTTGTAGAAGTAGATTAGCATACAGCCTTTCTCTATCAGCAGGATTTTCCGGGCTTGATTCTAAATAAGCTCACCAACAGTCACTTTCAGTGAAGTATGTTTGCAGAGTGAATGTCCTTTATAATGTATACAGACTGTCCTATTTCAAGAGAAATCAACTTATTTTAAAATTGTGCTTTGAGTGTTTATGAAATGGATGTATTTTATTTTATCAGGTTGGAATACAAAGTACTTCCCTCATCTTTTTAAAAATTTTTATTCATTCTTAGCTTTGATACCTCATATTTAAAAGACTATCTTCTACCTGTCCAGTCCATCTACAATAATTCTAAGAATGGTTCCTTGATCTAAGTGCTCTAGTTCTGATTATTGTTACATTGAGGAAAGAAAAGTAGATATAGTTTGTTATTGTTGTTTTAGTCCTGAAGCTTTAAACTCTTCTGTTGCTCCAGTTTTTGTGTTTGGTGTTGTAGATAGGTAAGTCATCTGGTGGAGTCCTTCTTTGTTGTGAAGACAAAAGCAAGCACATACTCTAGTACTGGAGGCTTCTTTAGGTATGCTTGGCGCAAATGGGAGTCTCTACTCCTTAGCCCCTCCAGATGTGTCTAGATGAAGGATGTTCCAGCGCCAGTATCAGTCAGGCACAAGTAAGGAATCAGTCCTCTCCAAATTTGGGGAATGACATAGCTTCTCTGTGTTCAAGAAATGCTTCTCCCTGAAAAAGAAATATTTATTCTGCTTCTGAGTCCTATCCCCACCAACATAAAAAAATAAAAATAAAATAGGGAAGATGAAAGAAAAGAGATGCTGGAATGGTGTTCCCCATGTTTCCCTTCTGTGAGGTCAGGGAAACCTAACACATAACCAACCACACAAGTCTATCATCTTCAGTTCTTTTGAGCCTCAATGACTTGTTCCTAAACTTAACCATAACCTATTTCAGTTATCATGGTCATAAACCTTTTCTATTCTTTCTTGTCTAAGAATTTTAATATATATCATCTCAGCAATAGGCAATTCTAGCTTGAAATATTTTTAAAATACAGATTTTTCTCATTCGGAATAACTTTTTATGCCCTATAATAAAGAACTTAAAAAATTCTCTAAAAATCAATTCTAAAACTCACTTTAACAACATAGTTTTATTAGTTTTCAGCATGATTCAATGGGCAGTTCCAAGAACTCATCATATATTATAAGAGATGTATTTCTCTTGTGTTGATAAACCAATTATAGGGGCTATGTCCTTGTGGGGCTCACTAGATATCTGGGCTCAGTTCTACAATAGACTGTTTATGGGATAAGTATCTTTGTTTAATTCTTACCTTTTTATAGTCAGAACAATTGGGTGATGTTTATGTCATGAGTAGCTTAAGAGTAGGGGTAAAGGTGGCTGTGTAGCTGGTACTCAGCAACAGAAACAATGAAAAGATATGACAAGCACAAGAACAGGAAGCGCCTGAGAAAAATGTACTATCAGGTGGTCAGTTGCAAGGACAGCCAAAACAATGAATTGTATTGGAAAACAAATCAAGAGGTGATGCATTTCCTTGACCTTCCTCGTTATAGTTAAAGAATAAAATCTGCTGCCAAGGAGACTCACATCTGCTTTTGGCTTTGCCTTGATCTTTCTCCAAGGAAATCACTTGAGCTCATCGTTTAAAATGAGTACATGTTAGGAAATTGATATAAAATGTGAAAGCCTCTTTGTTATATAACCTGAATTATGAAGGTTTTCTTTTGTTGATGGGTAAATAGTCCATAACAATCTGTAGTATGAAACAAAAATTGTTCAAAAGATTATTTGAATGTGTTTAGATTTTGGCCATTTTACACATATTTCAATTTATATTTTTGCTTTATATTTTCCTCAGAAGCCCAACATTTTCCCAGATAGATTTCATTAGTTTTGGACTCTTAGGTGTGCAGGAAATTCTTCATTAACGAGTGGAGAATGCTTGGACAGATGAAAGAAAATTGAGCAGCTAATTAAGCAGAAAGCGTGATCACTCTAACAAAAGAAGTCAAGTAAACATAGACAATGCCACTACTTTGTTCTCATTTACCTCATAGTTTTCTTTAGCTTTGATAAATGACTTTGATAATTATCTTGGGATCGAAGAGACACCATGTGAAGAGGGAAGAGTCACAATTACCAGGGCAACTCTTATAAAGGAAATTATTTCATTGGGGTTGGCTTGCAGTTGCGGATGTTTAGTCCGTTGTTACCATGACAGGAAGCATGGCAGCACGCAGGCAGATGTGGTGCTGGTGAGGTAGCTGAGAGTCCTACATCTTGACCTATGGGCAGGAAAAGACTGACATACTGGGCCTGGCTCGAGCATATATAATACCTCAAAGTCTACCCCCAGAGAGACACTTTCTCCAACAAGGCCACACCTCCTTATAAGTGCCACTACTATGGGCCAGTGGGGGATTTATTCAAACCACCATAGTAATCATCTTGTTCCTTGCAGAATTATAGTAAATTCTATTTAGTTAATATTTATTATGACACTGTACCTAGAAACATAGCTTCAGCTTAGTGATACACAAGCCTGGGGTAGCCTCATTTAGCTCTTAGCAATTATGTGTGGCTCGCTAATAGGGAATGGGTTGGTGAATATGGTCACTTTAAGAAATAGCTATGACTTGTCTTCTTCCTTCCTCTTTTCCACATTGTAGCCTATATGAAGAGTTGTAGTGTATTTTCCACTTCTTTCTGTTTAATAAGGGCTCCAATAGCCCTGTAGCCTTCTCCGAAGTATGGTGTTTCACTTTTCATAATCTGCCCATTTGTCCTGGAAATGGCACATGGGGGAAACAACAGAGTTTCTAATAAGACAAACTAAAATATACTTCCAGTTACACACCTATCAGATGCCAGACACAAAGTTAAGCATTACAACATGAAATACAAACTTTTTCACTGATAGCTCTGTTTATCAAAGGATGTGAAGTGTGGGTGTGCAAATGTTTGACTATTGCCAAGTAAAGAAACACAGGCGGAACTGAATTAGTATGGTATTAAGGAAATTATTTACATACTAGTTTTTGAATAGAAAAAGAAGGGATTTTTCAGGGAGATAGAGAAAACTGGATGAACAGAGGATTCTGGGAAGACGATGTAGTTAAAAGCACCAGGAATCTGTCTCGCAGCCAGATCTAATTACACTCACAGAATCTCTCTGGTTACTGTTTTGAAACTCTTGAAGTTTTATAACATATAGAGAAAGGCTTCAGTAATATGCTTTGGTCAATTTCAGCTCTTAGTGGAGAATCAGATACTGTCCTGTGATCTCCCTGCCACATAGTGGCTGCTTCTGAACACAGAGGTACAGATCAAGAGGCTACAGTCATTGTCACAGCAGACCTCTCCACTATGGCAAGTCTCTACACCTGGGATGAAACAGCTTCTGTGGAATTTAAAGAGTAAGCATCACCTCTCCATCTCTTTTTGTTTTCCTCTCTTGAAATGTGGGCATTGAAGACTAGGGCTTACAAAAACATCATACATACAAGGAAAATTAGAAATTTGTCATAGTCGCCTTAGAAAAGGTATGAATTTAGAAAATGTGTAAGATCTTTAATTTATACTTTATGGTGCAGAGAGAGGTTACTGCAAAATAAATAAAACAGAACAATTGCCCAAATTCTCAAACCCTGGGCAAAGAAGAGATGATGAGATCCAGAGCAACTACGTTAGTAGATTTAACGTTCAGTTTTCCACAAAAATAATAGGGCAAACAAACATCAGGAACGTGTGGCCTACACTATAGGAGAAAGTTCCTAACTGAATCTGTTCCTGAGAAAGACCTAATGGAAAACTTGCTAAACAATAAATTTAAGACAATTGTCTTAAAGATCATCAAAGAATTAAAGAAAGACATGAAGAAAATAAAAAAAATGATGTATGAATAGAACAGAAACATCCACCCTGTGATAGAAAACCTAAAGGAGAAACTGAAAAGAAATTATTTTATTTATTTATTTATTAAAGATTTCTGTCTCTTTCCCGCCACCGCCTCCCTGATTGCTCTTTGGGCTGAAAAGAAATTCTAACAACAGTTGAAAAGATTAATAATTGAAACGAAGAGTTCAACTAGTGAAATTCAAACAGATATATGAGCAAGCAGGAAAAAGAAAGATTCGTGAAATTGAAGATGGGACAATGGAAATCTTTGAGCTTCAGGAATAGAAAGAAAAAAGAGTGAAGAAATATAAATATAACTGAAGGGATCCACGAAACATACACAAACGGATCAAATAAAAGCACTTTGTTGGTGCTTTAGAAGGACATAATGACATCATTGTTCATGATAGAAGGCCAAGTGCATTTTTTTAAAACTGATCCTCCCTCCATTTGCTTTTTGTAACCAGTTTAGCCTCTTTCAAGGTTTCTGAGTTTCTCTATAATCATATCCATCTCTACTATATTCAAATGCATCCCTCACTATTTGCCAGCCTTCAATTTCCCCACTTGCTAGGTTGGCTCTCAAGTCTGAAATCACATAACCTGCTCATAGCTGCTTTATTCCTGCCTGCATTACTTCTCCCATTTCTTTCGCCCATGAAAACTCTATTCCCTGCTTAAAACAGTGAATGTTGCTGCTATACTAATCCTTTTCTAAGTAACCCCAGACCTCACTGCTATCACCTTATGTGAACTCTTTTGAGATTAGTTCTCAAAAGAACATTTTACATGGCTTCGCATTGAACTTTATCTGTTCCCTGTGAAAACTGTTTTATGTACTCAACTGCAGTATTAGAGTGTGGTTCCATCCAGTTGGTAGTCCTGGTTGTATTTATGAATTACTTGGGATAGTTAAAATGTTTTGCTGCCGATGTACCACAAAAAGTGGCTATACTATATTGACTGAAAGTTAAGCTCCCTTACTATCGTTTTTTAAGAGCCTTTAGTGACACAAATATATAGCCTAAATCAGCAGTCTTGTTTCAGATGGAATGGAATAGAATCATCATTATAAAAAATCAACTCTAGAAAACATAATTTATACTGTGTGATAATAGGAGGGCTTCAACATCAGATAGAGAAACCTGTTAAGATGTAATGTCACTTCTTGACACAGGATTCCCTACTTACAATGATTAAGTTGTGTGCTGGTTCATGTAATGCCATGGTCATCTAAGCCCTCGAGAAAAGCAGTGTTTTAACTTGCTTTAACATCTTATTCATAGCTAAACAAAACAAAACAACAACAACAACAAACAACAGGGAGGACACAAATTCAGATCTCTGTGGTCTGGCTACTTATGTCTCCTTTTTGCTGATAGCAATTTTGGGGTAACATTAAAGATACCATTTCCATCTGGTCCCTCAAAAGGAAGCTCTCTAGGTGTTCTGAGCTAAAGTAATTTTGCAACAGAAAAATAATTGCTTGTAAAATTATTGGAAGGCTTAGAGGGGTCAAATTCAGGAGACCTTCATGTAGTTGGTATTTAAGGTTCTATATCAGTGTGACTGCAGTAAAGGAATCAAGAAATGAAAACAAGGGATATGAAATCCTGCCAACATCATATCTACTGGGTTGTAGAATTTTGTGACCACAGCAATATAGATTTTGAGCTTCACTTTTGGTAGCAGTTCTTTGGAGCCTTATGTCAACAATTCTATAACTTTTATAAGTTAGGTGGGTCTCCGTCAGTTGTGAGTGTCCTGACTCACTGCTTAACTGTACTGTGACTGCAAACTCATCCTATGAGAAGTTGGCATGAGGATGATAGCAGTTAAATACCACTTTGTCATTTCAGTCCCAAGACCTCTAATCATTTGCTCTAACAGATAAAACAGCAGGTTTTCTTTTTGTGGTTGTGAGAGCTTTGGAGGGAACCATCTACTAGATGGTCTTTTGCCCCTATACCCAGGTCAGAGGACTGATTTGCATCAGAGCTGCTACAGACCCTTACCAGAGTTTCCTCTGGCTTTGCCTTGTCAAGGCATATAGTTCACCATCTAATGAATGGCTGGCCCCATTTGAGGCCCATGCCAAGAGAGGTATCCCATACCCTACACTGCCTGGATGGCCAGGAACAAGGAGCAGGACAACCCAGTGACCCAGGACATACATACAAACACACACACACACACACACACACACACACACACACACACACACACACTGTATTCTGCCATACTCAATAGATTGATGCCTAGCCCAATGATCATCAGAGAGGCTTCATCCAGCAACTGATGGGAGCAGATGCAGAGACCAACAACCACACACTAGGCAGAGCCAGGGGAACCCCACAGAAGAGGGAGAGGAAGCATTGTAGGAGCCAGAGGAATTTAGGACACTATGAGTATGTGGTCCACGGAATCAACTATACAGAACTGATGGGGCTCAAAGAGACTGAAGCAACAAACATGGGCCCTGCCTGTATGGGTCTGCACTAGGTCCTCTGCATATATCTTATGGTGTGTGGCTTAGTGTTCTTGTCTCGTGGGACTCCTAACAGTAGGAGTGTGTGTGTGGCGGGCGGGGGGTGTCTCTGACTCTTTTGCTTAATCTTGGGACCCTTTTCCTCCTACTGGATTGCTTCGGCCAGCCTTGATATGAGTGTTTGTGCCTAGTCTTATTGTATCTTGTTAGGCCATTTTCAGTGGATATCCCTGAGAAATCTGCTCTTTTTTTTAAAAAGAGGAAATTGAGGAGGAATAAATCTGGAGGAGAGTGGAGGTAGGGGGGAGAGGGACTGCGAGGAGTAGAGGGTGGGGAAACTGAGGTCGGGATGTAATATATGAGAAAAGAAAAAAATACTGCTTCTCTAAAGACAAGTCAATGTTTAGAATAAATCTTAAACCCTGCAATGGTTCTATATAAGAAACTTCGAAGTTTTCAGTTTTTAGTACGTGTGGAGCACAGAATTTGAAAAGCTTTTAAAATTTTTTTTAGACAAAACTATAATAAGATGACAGTTTGAAACAGCAGTGCTAATATATAATAATACTCGCTGAGAAGTTAAGGCTGGCCCTCATTTTCTTGTCTTAAATTTATTTCTGCTCAAACCGAGATTTAAACATCAGTAGCAAATTTCTAATTACGGAAACTGTAACATTTTGGGTGAATTAGTAACTTCTGTGAGAAAGCCACAGCCTCTACAAATGTAGAAGGGATCACACACTGGTTAAGATTAAATAAAGAAATGCCTTTCAAACTTTTCCATTAGTATTCAACTAATGTCAGTGAGGACAAGGGGCGTTATAGAAAACTCAAACCTTTCAATTTTCTTATTTCATCATAAAATGACAAGTGAATCCTATACATAAATTCATAATATACTGACTACAATTTTATTGTAGAAATATCTTAAATGGGTTTCTATAATGTGAAATTGACATTGTAGGGTATGAACCAGTTTTACCCTATGGTTTGGAGATGATTCTTCCATGCTCACTTGAAAAGGACATAGCTGAAAGTGTTCTGTCAGAATCACATATAGGACACCCTTAATGACTTACTGAATTCTGAGGATTTTGAATAAAATGCATTTCAAATATAAAATAAAGAGGAGAGAATAATTTCAAACTTTTGAGGGTTTTATCTTGAGTTTGCAGGAATGTTTCATTCCTTAAGACATGCTGAATGGTGTCTAAACCTACTTTCTTTCTTTCACAGAGTTAACAGATCTAAACAGTTTTATCTAGTGATATCAAATTTCACCACTTGATCATTTCAGACCAGATTGGATTTTATGCTTTTATATTAGAAGGCCTATCTCTACCAGCCAGTGGTATCCAGGGCCTAGAAGTCCTACACCTGCAGAGTGTAGTTTAAGTACAGCATAGGAATATACACCATTTTTCCTTCACATACCAATCAACATTAGGACTATACTTCCTCTTTCTCTGGCATAGAAGAGCTCTCCTGGTGTATAGGTTACTTCAATTGGGTGCATTATGGGGACACAAAACCAAATTTAATTCACCTTGCAAATATACTGTCCTTGCTCTGACATTTTATGCTGAAATATACTGACATTTCATGACAAAATAAGAATATTTTATTTTAATTTAGAGTTGTTTATCTTGCAAGGCCAAATATAATATAATGTATATTTTGTTGCAATTTATAATAATTTACTTTGCAAATATACAGGTACTGGCAAGACGGATACAGGAATCTGATAGGCATCAATCCCCAAGAAACACCTTTGTGAGTTTCTGTTTTTGTCTCATATAATTATGCCACACCTTCCTGACTTTTGCCTGTAAAGTTCTTTTGTCTTGCAGAAGTTGATTCTTTTGGTGTGCCTGGCAAACTTCTGCTTTTCACTTCAGGCCCAGATCAAATGTTAACCATGTATCAAGCATTTTTCTTGGTGTCTTCGGATTCATTTATTATCCCCTTTTGTTACAATCAAGATGCCCTAAGTCTTGACAGAAGATCATATAGCAAATATTGATTGAAGGAATGAAAAATTGTGTGGGTTGAAATACTACCATCTGAACAGAGATATGGATCAACACTTTTGAGTATTTTCCCTGTGGAAAAAAAATATACGAACTGGGAGAAGTCTTTTATGAAGGAATTTCATTTGCAAGTAAATAAGATACTAAGCCTTGGCATACTATCTTATGTATGCTTCACTAGGAGAATTTTTTCCCTATCAGTTATAGAGAGATGACCACACTCCCACATATTCCATTGTAAATTGTACAGAAAGTAGAGTTTGTGTAAGCTGGTGGAAAGTAATAGTGTAGCTTGAATTTGTGAACTCATTTTGCCTTGTATCAGATTAGTTATTAACCATTAGACACAAAATCTGCCCCAAAGTATTTTTTCTAATATGAAATTTAGTATTTAATGACTCCCCTGCAGATTATTTCTATAAGTAAAAGGGAATCTTCTGGAACTTCCTCTCATAGAAATATACCACATTTACATTTTTAATTTGGCACTGAGAAGCTGTTTATTTGTCATAGTAATTATGGACTTTCTTGCCAGGGCCCCATTTCTGCTTTGGCTTTAAATCATGGTTATGGTGGAATAACTTTGATCAGACACTAATTAGTCCCAAATCTGTAAGTCATTTAGGTTAGGCCTTTAGTGTTTGCACGTTATTCTTTCAAATAGGGAGGGGGAATATTAGAAAAGTTTGAGTAAATGATCTAAGTATCTGCTGAATAGTTGTAGAGATATTTCTGTAATCTGCTCAATAAACTGGTTATCTTAAAAATATTAAACTCATTTTTAGCAGCTTATATTCACTTAAGTCTCACTCCAGATGGTAGCTGTCAAAATGTTTCTTGCAATTAGCATTGGTAAACTAGTTTCTGTAAAAGTATGTGGATCAACAGAGTCAATTCTTCTGTAGTGTGCTGTCTCAAAGGCTGTTAAATGGTAAATATGACTGTATCTAGATGTACAAATTAATTTGTTTATTCATGAAGTTGTCTGTCAAAAGCAAGAAGCCAGTCAATAAAAACTATTCATCTAGTTAAGCTCACAACTGTTCTGCTCATGTCAACATGGTCCATAAAATTATCATTTTAGGCGACGTTCTATTTCATTGAACTGTAGGCTTCAATTATTGAATTAGTCAGGTCTCTTGGCTCCAGATGAAAGAATCCCATTTGAGCGAGTCTGAAAAGGAAACAGAGTGCAAAGAAGAACAATTTCAAATGTTGTCACTACAAAGTGACAGGTATTTAAGGTGACAGATAATGCCAATTATTTTGAATTACTCATTCCCCATTTTATTATAAATTCAAAATCATTTTGTATGTTATAAATATGCATAGTCATAACTTGTCAATTTGTGGTTAAAGATAAAAGTGAAACAAAAAGAAATGGCACAGGACATCTTAATAATCAAACTCTGGCAAAAGAATTCAGAGATAATTTAGAGAAGTGACTCACTTGAGCTCTGTCCAATTTTGTGTTTTGGGCAAACCAACAAATGGGAGTGGGAAGCAGGACAAGAAAGAATGTCTAGGCAAGCCCCATCATCAACCTGATTCTGCAGAGGAATTCTGCGGTGTCAATTGGAACTCAGAGTTTCCTCACTGGAGGTAAAGGCAGCTTTGTTTTTCACATACCCCTGCCAGTTACTTATTCACTACCCACAGCCTAGAGAAACCTACCTCAAGGCACACTGGACTCCAAATATCAGTCAGAAAAGCTTTAGCTTCTTTTGGATTATAACCATGTCAAAAATGTAAGGCATATACTGTTATGATGAAAGAGTGGACAGGAACCAGGGAGACGTGATACAGAAATGGTTAAAGAGGCTACCAGGGGGCTCTGGGTGGGATGCTGACATGTTCATTACAAACACTGTTTACATTATTATTGTCTTTGATACTTGACTGTTGGCTTTATCATTTCCCTAACATATCATTTTCCTCTATAAGTTAGTATTCATGGCTGTGAGCTTTTTTTAATTACTATATCTTGTAACTTTCAACACAAAAGTGGGACATTTGCTTTTAATGATAGTTAGAAGTCATGAAAGAGAACTTATATTGTCCTGGCTTAGATCTAGTATCTACTTATAGAAAAGCTCTAGTCAAGGGGACAAGGTAATGTGAAGACGTCATGGGTCTCTAAGTGCTATATTTTAAGTAAAAGAAGCTATTTTTCATTAATAAGCCAATATGCTTCTGAGACCGAGAACACTGTTGGAGGATGGTGTATGATCAGTGATATCTGTTATGTGCTTATAGCATTCTTCATTGTTGTGTTTAGTGACTGCATTTTAAAAGTTTAATTTTGTGTGCATGCCTGAATGTATGTATGTGCACCACATGTGTGCAGGAGCTGTGGAAACCAGAAAATTGGTTTGATTCCCTGGATTGGAGTTATAGAACTGTAAACCACACACACACACACACACACACACACACACACACACACACACACACACTTTGTGTGTGAGTGTGTGATGGGAACCAAGCCCAGGTCCTCTGCTTATGACCACTGAGCCATCTCTTCAACCCTAAGTCTACATTCTCGCTTTGGTTCAAGAATACAGGTACTAGTTGCTATGAAAATAATATAGAAAGAGATTAGAGATTTTTTTTGGAAAAGAAATCCCTAAACCCCCTCTCTGGTAAACGTGATGAAAGTTCAGCATTCATTAAATTATTTTGTCAGATTCTTTAAAAGTTTTCTATTGTAATTTTTTTTTAGAATGTATCACCTTGTTAAAAAAAAAGTGAATTCAAATATAAGAAACATACAGGTTGGTGCTGGAGAGATGGCTAAACAGTTAAAAAAAAAAAGCATGAAACTGTTAGAGTGGACCTGAGTTTAGTTCCTAGCACCCACATTGGGTTCCTCACAATTGCCTATAACTACTGTTGTTGGGGGTCTCAGTGTCTAGCCTCCACTGGTAGCTGAATTCTCTCTGACACATGCGCGTGCGCGCGCACACACACACAATAGTAAAATAAATCTTTAAAGCAATATACAGCTGAAGGGGAATTGAACCACTCAGATCTTCTAAATTCATTTTTTAACCTGATTTTTCTTTGTCAAGCTCTAGCTGCTTAATAACTAATCCGCCAAGACCTCTAACCATGAGTATATCGGAGGTGAGGTGCTTATTTGTATTTTTCTTTCAGTTTTAGAGGATGTTATTTTCCTCCCTTAACCTCATCTTCAACCTGTATCTCTACATCTATTGATACTGGTCACAAATGACCATCCTAATCGGCATCAATGTAATGTTTATTCATAATCTTGGCTCACAATGGTTAGTTTAATATTCATCAACATACTACTTATCTTTCTCACACTGGTTGACTGTGGTTGCCTTTAATGCCAGCCAGTATAATTCTTATCCTTATTCTTAGTTGACCATACTCTGAAATCAACATAGCATTGCATGAATATTTCAATATGCAGAGGGAGAGGGTTGTTATCAAGCCTCAGCAGCTGCTGTTTACTGGTTATGAATTGAGTTTTGTTCCCATTGAGAGCAATTTCCTGACTTTCACTCAGTTGTCTAGGTAGAGATGAAAGATTCATTTTTAGAGTGGTCTTTGAGAGGTAGGGTTGTAGAAAGACACACATAGAGATGGGGAGTACGAGGGACAATATTGATGAGTGAATCAAAGAAACACAAGTGCACAGGTCCAAGGACAGAGGTGTAAAGACACACATAGTGGGAGGGAGAGGGAGAGAAGAGGAAGTGGGAAATGCAGGAAGGAGAGGGAGAGAGAACACAACAAAGAGGCAGAATCTGAAAATACTGTGAATTTACCATAATGCATTTCCAGGGTTTTTCTGTGCAATGTGTAAGAAAAGATTGTCTATCCAGGCAAGGTGGTGAATCACTAACATTTATGATGAACAGGTTTTCAAGACTGTATCTTATGGTAATCTGAGGCTTCTACTGTTGATAGCAGAAGCTTCGTTCAATGCTGACTGAAGTATCTCTTTGTCTAGCGCTTGCTAAATGGAGAGAATCATGTGGCGACAGTTCATCCAGCTGGATGCTTAAATACATCGTTGCAGGGCAAAGAAACTTAACTTGTGGAGGCAATAATTTGAGGGAACTGGGGAATAGCTTAAAGTCTGACTGCTAGAGATTACTCTATTATCTTGGACCTCATTTTAGGAATTGTGCTATTTTAGGTTTATTCTGTAAATGCTTGAATGCCTGCCAGACACTGAGAATTCGGTAAGCCATAGTTACTGTCCTCAACAAAGAAAAGAGACAATTTAAAAGTAATTTATGTGCATACTTCAGTGGAATTGAACTCATGATAGCATGGGAATATAAGAATTTCCTCTCACCTTTTGGATTATAGGCCTAGCCAGGACCATTTGTGAAATACAACAAAGGTGAAAAGATTGATGGATAGAATGGAATGCATAGGTACCCCAAATCCAAAACTGTGTCCTTTGGACTGAAGAATAGTCCCAGTGTAGTTATGTTGAGTTACAATCCTTAATTTTAGTCACAAATGAACATGCTAATTCTGAAAGTTAAGGTAATGCTTATCCTTAATACTGATTGGCAATAGTTATTTTAATGTTGATCAACACATCGGTTAACAGTGGTTACTTTAGTGTTGATTAGTGTAATTCTGATCCCTACGCTTAGTCTTAATGCTATAAAAATGGCTGCCTTTAATGATAGCAAACAATGATTGTCATTCTCTTCAACAGAGCCTCTTTTTAAATGGTTACCTTTAAACGCTAACTCATGACCATTTATGGCTTTCATTGATTTATGTAACATGATAAGTGGTCCTTTCCTCAATTCCTTAGAATAAGATGATAACATTTGGCTATATTTTAGTAGTTTGGGGCCTTTAAGAGATATATGTCCCTTTTATATCAAAGCATTTTCCCTATTGTGCAAACCTCCAGGACACACTTTTCATCTTGAATAGTGACTGGGAACATCTGTAGTGACAGGTTCTTCCTCAGCATAGCCTTACGAACAGGCCATCCTTCTATTTCTTTTCTGGATATATAGTATGAGTGAGAAACAAATGCATCTGAATGTAGATCTCTGAAAAGTGAGAGTTGTTTTTGTCCAGTAGCAGAACAACACAGTCTAATTGACTAATCTGGGTGCAGTGGGTCTTAGCCCCGTTGAACACTGGAGTCACCAAAGGACCTCTGAAAAGATGCCATTGTCCATGCTTCACTGCAGCTCGGTTGGAGTAGAATATAAATTTACTTTAAACTGTGGCAGCTGAGGGACTAGTACGTAAGCCTTACATAGGCAAGTACACTGTCTTGGTTGCTGCTCTGCACCTATACTGAGGGAATATTTAGAAAATTAATAAATACATTTTTGCATATATTACTTATCTTGCTTGCATTAGCATTTGCATACTCTCTCCTGTGTCATTTCCTTGTGCCATACTCTTCAAAAAGGATGAGTTGCATTAGATGGTTGGTTTACTGTCTAGCACCTGGACTGCTATCTTTGTGTCCTTCCATCTCCACTCAGAACTAATGTTTGCTGTAATTCCTGGATCATTGTTTAAGATATCCAGATGTTTTCACAATGACCATGGCGTATTTCTTTATCCTTGTAACCTATATTCTGCCTACTTCTGGCTTTTTGTTCTTCCATAGAAGCAGGTTGTACAATCCCTCTGCATTGATACATAGGCATTTTCAGAGTTATAGTGTAGTCTTTAAGAATAATTCTTTACTAAATAAGCCATTAATAAAAAATAATAATATTACTTTGTAATAGTAATTTTGTGGTAACATATGTATATTATATATTTGTGTGTGCATGTGTACACATGTATGTATGCACATGTGTGTAGAGGCCAGTGGTTGGCATTGGGTATCTTCATTAATCATTCTTCACCCCATTTTCTGAGACAGTGTTCCTCACTGAATCTGATGCTAATCAATTTGGCTAGGCTGGGTTGGCCAATGAGAGCCAACTGTTTCCTCCTGTGTCCATCCCTTGCCAGTGAGAGGCTTATAAATGCATGTTGCCATGCCTCATTTTTTTTTTTTTGGTTTTTCGAGGCAGGGTTTCTATGTGGTTTTGGAGCCTGTCCTGGAACTAGCTCTTGTAGACCAGGCTGGTCTCGAACTCACAGAGATCCGCCTGCCTCTGCCTCCCGAGTGCTGGGATTAAAGGCGTGCGCCACCACCGCCCGGCGCCATGCCTCATTTTTACAGATGTGTTGGAGGTTGGAAGTCACGTCCTCATGCTTGCACAGTAGGCACATACTGGCTTATGCAAGTCCTTAGCCTCAATTTTTAAATTATTTAGTTATTTTACTTCAGCACTCATATCTCATTTGAAGTATTTGAAAAACTATTATCCTGTTCATAAACACATAATGTAAGTAGCAAATTCACAGTAGGCTTGAAATTCCCTATCCATTGACTGTCAGAATCACTTCTTTGCAATCTATGAGGAAATCATAATGAAATTTGCTTATATTGTGGGCCTCGTTTTATAAATTTAAATAAGATCTCCTTTTTATTCCATTCTTATCTCTCCCAACATTTTATTCACCCTGGCTGCTAATGCATTTCTAACCATCCTCAAGGGCTCACTGAAAATGTTTTCTCTCACTAAATCTTTCCCCAGGCATCTTAATCCACAGTGATCTTTTTATTCTTTGAGCTCCAGTCGAACTTGGTGCATCCTGAAGTATTCATCTTAAAACTTGGATTGTATTTGACTGTGTGTTTTTCTTGTGTGGCAACTGAGTTGGTTAAAAAGTTAAGAATTACTTTGCAATTATTTCATATTCTCTCTTGTTGGAGCCCACAAGGCTATACAGCAGAAGTACAGCTGACAAACTAACCGACAGCTTCATAGGAAGTGTCTATTACACTCCATATGGAGAACCTGATGGCGGAGCTCTGGGTACACTTGTCTTTTGGATAGCCATGGTCAATTCTGTTAAAATTCTTGTAAAATCATGGCGTTTCTCCTTTCCATAATATCCCAGTAGTGTATAAATCATTCATTGAGATAACCTGACTTTTTCCATACGGGCAGCTGTATACCTTTCCCCACACTATGAAGCCTTGGCTTGAAAGTATTCACTCAGTCAAATCTTTGTTCTCATAGTCAAATCTACATACAGCTAGTCCGCCTCAACTGTTCTTATTGACAGGACTCATTGACAATAAAGGAGTCCTAAGCAGGCTGTATTGAGCAGAGAGACAGTATGTCTGCTCTAGCAGCGACTCAGGAAGGTGTAATCTACCAGCCTTTTGCTCTAACTCAACAAGCTATCAATACTTCGTATTTATCTTTCACCTTTGTTTCAATTAACATAAGATTATAGCCTAGGAAATGAACTGTTTATGCCTTTACCCCTAGAGATACAGGAAAGGAGCTTGAGTTGCTGATTCAGCCTCAGAGAAAAAAATTCCTTCTCACCCAGGTGTTGGCAGGCATCCTTCTGGAGTTAAAAGTGGTCTCCAAAGAGATTCCCTTTAATTCAGCCAGTGAGATACTGATGCAAATCAAGCGCTTTGCTTTCCTCCCAAGCTGAGGGTGGGGTGGGGAGTGCGGGGGTTGGGGTGAGTGTGGTGGGGAGGGGGTGCTATGGTTACTGATGCTGTGTTCCCAGCCACTGGGGAAGTGCAACAGCGTTGCTGTGTTTGTCTACAATTCTTAATCATAAACTGTTACGCTTAAGAAATGTAGTTAGTGCATGAAAACTTCTTAGAATTTTGTATTGATTCTTGATTAATCCTCCGGATATCTGCCGGGGAGCTTCACAGCCATGCCCCCTCTGAGACCCAAGGTGCTTCCATGCCAGGTGAACTGGCTTTTGTGAAATGCATGCTTGTTAACTGGGAAACCATGTGGGATGGGTAGAACAACGAGAAATGGTGAGAGAACAGCAAGAAACACCAAGAGAGAATTGGAGAGGGCATTGGAGGAATAAATGAGTCATGATTAAAAAGAATTATGTGAGCTAATTTGTTTACCCTCAGACACAATTAGCCAGTTTTTGCCTGCTATAGTGATCCTGTTGAATCCTGAGAGGTTTAGTTGGTTTATCCCCAAAATAAACCTCAATAGTCTCTAGTGCTTAGTGATGGGAGAAAGTTGATATTCAATTCATTTATTCAGTAAACATATGTTTATTCAAGTATTAGAGTCAATATGTGATATTTGATTAAAAGAATACATTATACATACTTGGGTATATACATATATTTTTATTACACACATTTGTTGAAAATTTATGGTTTATTTCAAGACCATGATTACAATAAATGATTTTAAATCGTAAAGTTCATGTTAGAGTGGTTAAGAATTTATAAAAATTGTGGGTTTCCAAATTCACACATCTATTACACTCTCTACCATCTCATCATAACTTTTTGCTATCCATTTTAAGGAATACTAATGCTCTTAATTCAGATAAAATCAAATGTTGTCTAGTTGCACAAAACTCTGATACACACAGGAAAAGCTACAAGTGCTGTTCTATCAACAGCTGATACGATAATGAATTTCCCATTAGGAATACATATGCACAAATCTGGTCTCTAGCCAATTATTTTCTCCATTCCATTAGAGAACATTTTTCTTTAAATCTAAGGAAGAAATATAAATAAGATAACTGATTTCAAGATTTAAATTTTCTATACAAATTTCTTTTTAGTTTGCTGGGTGGTGCAATCCATTAATCCCAGCACTGGAGAATCAGGGGAAAGCAGATCTCTGTATATTCCAGGCCACCTATGGCTATATAGTAAAGCATTGTCTCAGAGCACTCTTTTTAGATACTTAATGTAGCTATCATATTTAATCATGAACACATACTATGTGTATTAAAATCACAATGAAATCATGTATAGTTAATATATTCTAATAAACATAAAAACGTTTTGTGCATATTTGTGTGGTATATGTGTATGCTACAGATGTATATAATCTATGTACATGAGGGCATGTATTTGGGTATGCACATGAGGCCAGAAGGGGACATCTGGTGTTCTCCTCTATCACTTTCTGAGTTGTTATTTTGATACAAGGTCTCACTTTAAAGAAAATTAACTCTTTGAAAAATTCATAAAGTGTATTTTGATCATATTCACCTTCCATCCCCCAACTCTTCTCAAATCTACTACTTTTTCCCTTTCCACCAAACTTTGTATCCTTTCATCCCCCCATGCACTAATCAAGGTCAATTTGTGCTACCAATGTATTTTGGGAGGTGTGGCCTTTCACTTTAGCATCTTCAACCTATCATGATCTATACTTTTAGAGAAAGTTGATCTTACACTCTCAGCAGCTAAGAATTGCGAATAGTTACCCAGCTAGAAGTAGAACCCCATGCCAAAATTGCCTCTTCAGTCAGTCTGAGATTTGATTTGATTTAGACTTGAACATGTCTTGTATATGGTATCATAGCTGTTCCGAGTTCATATGTGCAGCTGCCATGCTGTGTCCAGAAGACGAGGTTTGCTTGTAGTCATTCACCATCTCTGGCTCTTAAACTTTCTCTCATGTCTTTTGCAATGATACCCGAACCTTTGGAGGGGGCATTGTGGTATATTAATTCTACTTAGGAATGAACATTCTGTAATCTCTGTGTTGATCATCATCTATTGCATGGAGAAGTTTCTCTGATGAGGCTTAAAAGATCTTTGGGTATATCAAATCACTAAAAATTGGTTTATGTCCATTATTATTAGTAGTAGGTTCTTCCTTAGGGTCTATCTATCTATCTATCTATCTATCTATCTATCTATCTATCTATCTATCTATCTATCTATCTGTCATCTGCCTGCCCACCTGCCTGTCTCTCCATCTGTCTCTCTCTCTGTCTGTCTATTTATCTATGTGCCTGGGGAGATGGTTCAGCAACAGTCTTCCAGAGTAACAGGCTCTATTCCCAGTACTCATATTGGGGACTCACAACCATCTGTGACTCTATTTCACGGGAACATGATGCCCTCTTCTGGCTTCTGTGTGCACTACTGCTAGCCAGATATGGTCTTCATGAGCATCAGGACTTAAATCCAATCTGAAAGTGATTGGCTACTCTAACGACATGCATACCACCATTGCCTCATGGGTATGTGTTGTTATTGATACACAGTCTCTTACTGGTTGTTATTGATACACAGTTGTTATTGATACACAGTCTCTTACTGGTTCTGGGTCTAGGCTAGCAGCCAGCAAGTGATCTTTCTGTGTCTGTCTACTCTTCACTCCACTGCTCTGGCTACAGGCACATATTCAGCTTCTCCCAGTGTTTTAGGTGAATGCCAGGAATTCAAATTCAGTTTCTCATGCTTGTATGGTGAACATTCTTTCCCATTAAGTCATCTGGTGTGGGAAGTCTTTCTGTATATGTGTTGTTTTTATTGGTTAATGAATAAAGAAGCTGCTTTGGCCTGTGAGAGGGCAGAGTAGAGCTAGGCAGGAAAACTAAACTGAATGATGGGAGAAAGTAGGCAGAGTCAGAGAAGCCATGTAGCCACCAGAGGAGACAGACATCTCTGCTGGAGCCTGCCGAAACTTTGCCAGTAGACCACGACCTCTTGGTGATGCACAGATTAATGGAGATGGGTTAGTTTAGGATATAAGAGCTAGCTAGCAATACGCTTAAGCTATTGACCAAACAGTATTGCAAATAATATAGTTTCTGTGTGGTTATTTTGGTTTTGAGCAGCCAGGAACGAACTAAGCCTCTGACAACAGCCATCTCCCTAACCATAAAATCATCTTAAGACAGAAGGAAAACACTTTGTGGGCAAGAATAAAATGATAGTTTGACTACCCAGAACAAGGCAAAAAACAAAGTTCATGTTTATTAACTGTTGAGCTTATTATTTATTGAATTGAATTAGGATTATCTGAGGGAATACAGTTAAATGTTTATGAAACATACGATTGTGATATTACTTATACAATAAGACTGATTTAATTAACTTTTCTTTAAAATGGGAGATTTCCTTAACAGTCTGTTGAAAACTGTGGCTCCTTTCTCTGAATAATGTTTTTATAAGCATAAAATAGATTGTATATCATTAGGTGTCACTACGTCCACAGATGTCTTGATATTTTTTTATCCACGAGTTTCTTACTCTATGGATTCTAGGTTATGAACCCCTTGAAATAGGGTGTGTGGGCCTAGTGAATTGTATAAATCACCATGGCTAAATAACTCTTGTTTCTATGTACATACTCCATGTGGAAATTTTAATATATTTTACTTGTGATGAAATCTGAGGAGTAGAAATAACTTTGATAAAAGTGCCAGCAATATTGTCCCCAACGTTATGCTGTAAATATGCATTTTTGACACCAATAAATAAAAGTATGTCTAATAAATAATGATTTATGTAGGTTCTTGTGGAAAAGAAAAAAAATTACTACTTGGAGACAAGTCAGGGTTTCTGTGTGTCATATATAAAAATCAAAGAGAAAACAAAGGTGCATGTGTAACTACTGATGCCTAATTAATATTTTTTATCTATTAAGTTTGTGTTAATCTGTTTAAGGTCTCATTGGTAACTCATTTATATACGTTGTCATTACTCCACATAAAACTGATCATAGCTAGTTATAATCCTGCATTTCAAAAGTTTAGTTCAGCTAAAGCATATAATAATAATCTGTTCAGAGAATAGAGAGTGACATTTATGGCATGGATACACACACACACAAGTTTAAGTTATTAATAGGTAACTGAATTGTGTCTTGCACTACATTTGACTATAAGGTTTCCCCCTCCTTTCCTCTTTTGTTTCATTCAGAAATATTCATGTTATATTTAGCTGTGTATGCTATAAGTAAACAGATATGAAATCCTTCTCTCTAACTTTTAGTCTCATATTATTTAAAAGTTGGTTGCCAGATGTGAGTGGTGGTATAGTGATATTTCATTTGAATTTTTATAATTAAAGCTTGCCTGAAGTTCAGAGAGTAAAACAGCCACACTGATCAGCCTTACAGACTAGGCAGTGGTGACACACACCTTTAATCCCAGTAGTCATACTAGTTTGCCATAAAAAACAGGCAGTGCATGCCTTTAATCCCAGCACTTAGAGAAGAATAAAATGGGAGGAGACATCTCTCACACACAGTCTCATTCTGAGATTCCTGGAGGCAGAATCACCATTTCAGACTGCGGTAGAGGTAAGAGTCAGTGGCTGATTGTTTTTCTGACCTTCAGATTGAAACCCAAATTCTGTCTCTGAGTTTGTGTTAGTTGTGCTACATGGTGGCACACACCCTTAAACCTAGCACTTAGGAGGAAGAGATGATTAAAATCAAGGTCAGGAAGGGCCGGGCACACAAAAAGATTCTGCCCCCAAAAAACCAACAAAACAAAACAACAGCAAAATCTTGTACATGTAGCACATTCGTATTCTCTATCACCCTTTCTCTTCTTGCCCTTCCTTCTCCCTCCTCAGGCTGGTGTAATGGCCTAGTGGTTAAAAACATTCATTGGCTGGTCTTCTAGAAAAAAAATCAGCTTATCCAAAGGAAGAGATCGTTAACGCTATTATCACTGCTTGAAAGTATAATTATTCTTTCCCTTAAGGAAGTTGTTCAAAACAGTTTATTGAAGTTTCTAAGCTATTTAATAGGTTTGTAGATATGAAGTTATTTATCATTCTATTCTGCAGAAGCCCTCCATATCTCCTCATCACTATTCATACATTTCTTTTAAAAATGAAGATACAAAATCATGAATATCTTCATACAGGCATATCATATACTTTGATCTTAGATTTCTAAATCAAATCTGTCAATCCAAGGGTAACCTCATGAATTTCAAAGTGGACTCTAATCTGCATTGCTCAACCAATAAGTATGATAGGTGTGGCTGTCTAATTATTCATAAACCATTAGAACAAATGAAAGCAAAATGCACTGTGTATAATTAGATATAGAAGTCACACGTAGTAAGTGCGCTTTCTTGACTTTATAGAGACTATTCTACCTACTGCCAAATAGTTTGCACTGTACAAATTATCATGAAAACAAAATTTGAGGAAAGAAAAGCAAATATGTGGATTATTAAAAACATTTCTGATCATCATTTGGCCTATCATTATATATCTGTACATTTAGACCCAAAATATGTACTGTTTTCATGATTGTTATATGACACATTTTCATGTAAAATTATTTATTTTATTTTATATCTATGAGTGTTTGTTTGCATGTATGTGTGTATACCTCATGTGTATCTATCTGGTGCTCACTTGAGCCAGAAAAGGGCAATAGATACCTTTGAACTGAAGGTACAGACTTTGGTACTCGGACCCAAACCTGGGTCATTTTCAAGAGCAGTAAAGTGTTCTTATCCACTGATCTATCTCACTAGCACCACAGTTTTAATGTTTATAAATCTAGGCAGCTTTTCCTTTCTTTTACAAATCAAAAAATCTTAAAATTCATATTCATAAAATGGATGAAGTAGGACATTGTCTCAACCAAACATATATGTTATCCTCATATTTCAATAGTTCTGAAATAACCATTTATTATCTATGTGATGGTCTACTGTTTTCTCCCCCAAAAGCCACTATTTGTTTGATATCATTTAATTATAACTTTCATAAATCATGGTGTCCAAGAGAAAAGGAAATATAGAATAATAACTATTGTTTAGCTAGGAAAAATATTCCTACTAAATTTGATCATGCCTTTAGAATTTCTTGGGAGCATTTGTAATAAAATTAAATTAACTAATATATACATATGTGTGGATTTTGTTATAGAGGAATAGAGGTATTGAAAATAGAGAAGGTAGACCTTCCAAACACGTACAGAATTGTCCCCGAGTTAGACAAGACTCAAGCATGATCTGGAAGTCCTTTCAAATATTCCTATAGCTGAAAGAAGAGTAGGATCTGAGTGAATTCTCTATTCAGACAAGGCTTTGGAATGCTACTGGTAAATCAGAAAGTATTATGTATTGAAACAGAAATATACACATGTACACATATATACACATACATATATAACTATTTACAACTGTGCATTGATTTTAAGTTTCTTTGTATCTTATATACATAAACAAATACTTCATTATGTTCTGTGAGTTTATAATCTTCATGTGATGCATAAATTTTAGCTATGCAATTTCTTCAGACTAAGCTTTGATGAAAATACAGATTGAGTTTCTTTGATTTCAGTGTTAGGGTTTTGACAGCATGACTTTAATCAGACTTTAGTATTCTGAGGCACATGTAATATTGTGGTGGTTTGAATAGATATGGACCCCATAGACTCATAAGTTTGAATGCTTGACCTATAGGGAGCAGCACTAGTAAGATGTGTGGCTTGTTAGAGCAAGTGTTGTTGGAGGTAGTGTGTCACTGTGGAGGTAGGCCTTGAGGTCATATAAGCTCAAATCTGGTCATGTTATCTCTTCACAACAATAAAACCTATCTAAAACAAATATTTCCTAACACTTTTTGATATCAGGAGTCATCATTTCTACTAAGACTTAGAGTCCATCAATGCTGTATACTCATCTTATTATTGTACTTAAATTCATGAAGAGATGTGAGTGAAAGGTTATTCAAGTTGCATTAATATTCCTCTTCTAGGGCAGTGTTGAGAATAGTTGTTACTTTCTTTCTTTCTTTTCTTTATTAAAATTTTTTATTAAAAATTTCTGCCTCCTCCCCGCCTCCCTTTTCCCTCCCCCTCCCCCCACTCCCCACTCCCCTTCCCCTCCCTCTCCAGTCAAAAGAGCAGTCAGGGTTCCCCGCCCTGTGGGCAGTCCAAGGTCCTCCCCCCTCCATCCAGGTCTAGGAAGGTGAGCATCCAAACCGGCTAGGCTCCCTGGGATGGGGGAAAGGGGAGATAGGGAGAGACAAGTGTGTACCCGCGCAAAATAAATGCAATGCAGATATCAAAGAATATTTACCACTTTAATGATAAACTTACAGAACCAAAGTTCCAGCGTAGTACAGGTAGGGAGGAAAAGAGAGCGAGCTGCCTCTCCGTGCACTCATTTATTGGCAGGCATTCGCCTGAGGCAAACCCCGCCCTCTAAAGGGGGCTGTCTTAACCCTACATCTCCCCCTTTTGTCTAAATAAGACACAACTAAACCAAATATAGCTATAAACAATAATAATAAATGATAAATATAACAAACAATATTGAAAACAAAAGTTTTGCTAGAGAGTAACTACAATTAAATAATCTTCAACTCCATCAAAGATCTGAGAAGGGAATAAATATTACTTAACAAATGAGAGATATCCAAAATGTGCAACAAATGACAGAGACAACTGACTGCCTGGGCAATCACCCAAAATCTCGTTTGCAATGTTGAGTCAACCAACTTTGGCTAAGGCCTAACATAACTGACATACCATTCTCAAATGCAAGGAACTTTCTTAGGATTATCCTACCCTGTCTTGGCAAGATAAGACAATCCTGTTTTATATCTTAGTCAGTAGTTGAGGTATGGGTTTTTCTTAACCCAAAGGCCAGTTTTGCCAAGAAGACAAGCTCCCAGTGGAGTGTCTTTGGTGCTCAACGTTCTCTCGGGAGTAGAGTGGTGTTGCCAGGAGTAAATTGTGTCTCGATGGCACAGAATTCTAGGTTAGATTAAAGGCCATTTTCTACAGCTCTTCAAAGAGGCTGAAGATAATACTATCTATATTGAAAATAATCTCTATGTATCTAAAAGACCTGATTAACCTAAAAATAATAATTCTCAATACCTATCTAATTTGAAAACTAAGAGAATAAACAATTGTGCAATGTATGAAGACAATGATCTTCACCTGTAAACAATGTCATTACTTATCAAATGTAAACAATGTTATTACATAAATAGTACCAGAGGTAGAAATGTACATTGTGATATGATAGATGTATCCATACAATATAAGCATACTCTTGTACCAAAATAGAGGTAGGAACACTCACATTCGATATTCAATATATCAATATACAAAAAACAGTACCAACATAATTTTCTAAAAACAGTAAGTCACAAATACCAATCATCCCATCAACCCAGTTAATCCCCCTCTTTTTTTTAAGAATATACCCCTAAATCCATACAATATCTCCCCATCCCCTCAACCCTAAACCAACCACTAAAAGATGTCCCTAACCCTGTGGGCAAACTCTGATGGAAGAGGGGACGTCGTCCTCTTAGATTGCTTCTAGCTGACATGGGGGCGACGTTCTTCTTAGGGGCCCCTGTGAAAGCAAACGATGGTAAAATTCCCAAATTAACCTTTGACTTAAGAAATTATAACTAGTCTCTGTGTGTTTCGAGAAGGTCCGGCCAGAGCGTTGTCAAAAATGTGCATCATATGAAATTGTCTCTTGCAGTTGGTACCAAAAAACAGGTCTAAAATTAGTGCTTAAAAAAATTCAGGACGTCATAAAAACCAGATTGAGTTGATGTTGTGGGGCCCCATCTTCATCCTGGAAACTTCAAAGATTACTGTAGGAAAATATGTTGCTTGTTATGGAAAACTTAAACATTAACAACAAGGACATGTACTGACATATAAAGAAAGACACAGATGTGAGGGAAGGCAAAGAAAGTTTATCAAGTATAAAATTATTCTTATTCTGTCCCATTTCATGGCTCCTGACCTGAGACAGAAACTTTGAAATATCTCTTATCAACAGGCTTGGAATTGAAGAGGGACTGAGCCATAGTCCAACTCCAAAACCAGCTCTACACATTTATAAAGAATGTTCAATAAAACATATATATATATATATAAAATCAATACTTACAATATGTATAGAATTTTATTGTTGATGTTCAGTGGGTCGTAACTATTTTCCATCCATCAGTAATTAAATATTCAGGGTCCCTCAAATTCTTTGGAGATGAATGTTTTCCTGTGGAGATAAGAAAAGAACCCTGCCCCCATCCTATCAGTAATCCTTACCATCTGAATGTCGGTCATCCTTGTGAATGAATTGTTATTTACCTTTTCCAAATGACTTCTCTTCCTCAAACCGAACCTTTATTAATTTTGACGGTATCCATAATTTTTCCTCACCTGTGGAGATAAGAGCAAAACCCCTTCCCCAACGCAACACATCTCCTGGCTTCCATTGTGAGGTCAGTACATCCTTGAAATAAACTGGTTGATTTAGTTCAGTAGACTTTTTCATTATCCAATGTCTTTCTTCAGCCGTCGTTCCCTTCTCATTAGCGTTGAGAAAATTCAAGGTTAACAAAGCATTATGTAACCTATTTCTGGGGGCGTTTTCCACCCCTTTCTGTTTGTTCAACATATCCTTTATAGTTCGATTTGATCTTTCTATGACTGCTTGACCTGTAGGATTGTATGGTATACCTGTAACGTGCTTGATATTGTAATGATCAAAAAACCGTTTCATCTTCCTAGAGACATAAGCAGGACCATTATCTGTCTTTATTTGTGTAGGTATACCCATGATAGCCATGACTTCTAATAAATGAGTGATTACTGAATCAGCTTTTTCTGAACTTAAAGCAGTTGCCCACTGAAAGCCTGAATAAGTGTCGATGGTGTGATGAACATACTTCAATTTGCCAAATTCTGCAAAGTGGAACACATCCATCTGCCAGATTTCATTTCTATGGGTGCCCTTTGGATTAGCCCCTGCTGGCAGTGGCGTTTGGTTATAGAAAGAGCAGGTAGGGCATTTCTTCACAATCTCCTTAGCTTGTTGCCATGTAATAGAAAACTCTTTCTTCAAACCTTTGCTATTAACATGATGTTTTTTATGAAATTCAGAGGCTTGTAGCACACTACCAATCAATAATTGATCAATTTCTGCATTACCTTTTGCTAGAGGACCTGGCAGACCCGTATGGGATCGGATGTGTGTTATGTACATAGGGCAAAGCCTGTTCCTGATCAAATCTTGAACCTGGATAAACAATGAGGTTAGTTCTGTATCATCAGGTATAAATTCAGCAGTTTCAATATGTAAAATAACTCTTTCTGCATATTGTGAATCAGTAACTATATTAATAGGTTCTTTAAAATCTCTTAGTACCATAAGAATGGCATATAATTCTGCCTTCTGGACAGAATCATAAGTACTTTGTTCCATCTTACCCAAGTCTTCTGATTTGTAACCTGCCTTCCCTGATTTGTTGGCATCAGTATAGAATGTATGGGCTCCAGTTATTGGAGCATCGGACTATTCGAGGAAGAATCCAAGAAGTTCTCTTTATGAAGTTGAGCCGCTTGCTTTTTGGATAGTTGTTATTAATGTCTCCCAAAAAATTAGCACAAGCTCTTTGCTATGGTTCATTATCTTCCCATAATTTCTTTAGTTCATCAGCAGTGAAAGGCACTATAATTTCTGCTGGGTCTATGCCTGCTAGTTGATGAAGTCTCAGCTTGCCTTTTATAATTAACTCAGAGACTTTTTCCACATAAGTTTTCAGTTTCTTACTTGGTTTATGTGGTAAAAAGATCCATTCCAAGATAATATCATCTCTCTGCATTAAAATTCCTGTAGGAGAAATTTTTGATGGTAATATGACGAGAATACAATCGAGCTCTGGTTTCACTCTGTCCACATGTGCCTGTTGTAATTTCTCCTCAATCATTGTCAGTTCCTTTTCTGCTTCAGCTGTTAATTCTCTGGGACTGTTTAAGTCTTTATCACCATCCAAGGTCTTGTTCAAATGAATTATTAGATCAGGTGTTATCCCAATAGTTGGTTGTAAACTGGAAATGTCTCCTAACAGTCTTTGAAAGTCATTAAGAATCCGTAGGCGATCTCTCCTAATTTGTGCCTTCTGTGTCTTAATTTTTTGCAAACCTATTCTATAACCTAAATAATTAACAGAATCTCCCTTCTGAATCTTTTCAGGAGCAGTTTGCAATCCCCATTTAGGTAACAGTATCTGTATTTCTTCAAACAGTCTATTCAAGGCATCTATGTTTGAATCAGATAACAATATGTCGTCCATGTAATGGTATACTATAGATTTGGGAAATTTCTTGCGTATTATTTGCAATGGTTGGTTCACAAAATATTGGCATAGGGAGGGGCTATTTAACATACCCTGGGGGAGGATGGTCCAGTGGTACCTCCTCGAAGGTTGAGAATTGTTATAAGTAGGCACTGTGAAGGCAAATTTTTCTCTATCTTCTTTTTGCAAAGGTATAGTGAAAAAACAATCCTTTAAATCAATAACTATGAGAGGCCATCCTTTTGGTAATAAAGAGGGCAACGGAATTCCAGATTGCAGAGGGCCCATAGGTTGAATAACCTTGTTGATGGCCCTGCGATCTGTCACCATTCTCCATTTACCTGATTTTTTCCAAAACCACAAATACAGGAGAATTCCAAGGGCTGGTAGATTCTTCTATATGTCCAGCATCTAGTTGCTCTTGTACCAGCTGTTCTAAAGCCTGTAACTTTTCCTCAGCTAAAGGCCATTGCTTTGTCCATATTGGTTTCTCAGTCAACCATTTTAGAGGCAAGGCTTTTGGTATTTCTGAAGGGACATCAATTGCTTGTTCTTGCACAGACCTAATGGCTGGTTTTGTCCATTTGTAATAACTTTTAATATTCTTTTCAGAAATATGGGCTCTAGAAGTAGCAGGAATGTTAATTTGAGTATTCCATTGTTGTAATAGGTCACGACCCAATAAATTCATTGCAATATTGGCTACATAAGGCCTTAATTTTCCTATTTGTCCCTCAGGCCCTATACATTCAACCCATCTCGTGCTCTGCCTTACTCGAGATAGGGTTCCAATTCCCAGGAGCTGAACATTTACATTCTGAAGAGGCCAATATGGATGCCAAGATTCTGGGGTAATGATACTTACATCAGCACCTGTGTCCAGTAGGCCAGTAATAAAAATGCCATTTACACACACTCTCAGCTTAGGTCTTTGATCATTTATAGAAGTTTGCCAAAACACACGTAACTCATCTTTCTGATTACTATTGCTTGTAACAGTAGGCATGTGGCTTTCTAATTGTCCTGACGAGGCATGTTCTCTGCAGAAACTGGAAATGACTGAACCATGTTTGCCATGGGGGCCTGAGAGGCCCCCCCTCTCACGTTTCCCATCTGTATCAGGTTGCCTTGTCTATCTCTTGTAGACCTGCATTCATTCGTCCAATATCTGCCTTTTCCATATCTTCTACATAAACCTGAAGGCTGAGTCCTTCTATTCCTGTTATTTCTAGAAGACACATTATTATTATTTCTGAAAACCCGTTGTTTACAATTCCTTTTTATATGACCCATTTTGCCACAATTAAAACATTTGGTATTCTGGTGTCTCCTTTTACCATTGGAAATTGCTTCTTCTACCCATGCTTCAGTGCCATAGTCAAATGTGTCAACATCTAGTGTATGCAAGACCCATTCTTCCAAGGACACTGATCTGAACATTAAAGGCCTCAAGATCCTTTTTCATTCCACATTAGCATTTTCGTAAGCCAAAGACTCAATTATTATACGTCTTGCTTCTGGGTCAGGTATCCCTATTTGTACAGCCTTAGTTAATCTTTGTAAAAAGTCACTAAAGGGTTCTCTCTGACCCTGTTTAACTGTGACAAATGATTCCATTCTCTGTCCTGGGTCTTGTACTCTGTCCCAAGCCCTTAAGGCTGCTGTAGTACACATGGAGAGTATGTTTTCATCCAAATTAGCTTGTTCCTGAGGGTCGGAAAAGAGCCCTTCACCTAGAATTTTATCTAGGGAAACGTCAATTCCCTTCGCCTTTTCCTGCTGTTCCAAAAGTCTAGCCTCTTGCCTGAATAAGCATTTCCATTTTAATTGCGGTCCACTCTCAAGGACCGCGGAGCTCAGCTGGAGCCAGTCCAAGGGGGTTGCTCTGCTTGTTGTGGCCCAAGATTTTAGCATCTCTTTAACAAAAGAGGAGTGCATCCCAAAAGACATGATGGCCTGTTTAATTTCTTTGAGATCATTCATACGGATAGGCTCCCATGTATCTTCCTTGATGACCCTAGGGTCATCACCTTTTCTGTTGTTATTACAGGAAAGGCATGTAGGGCTGTAGGTAGAGCTTTGTGGAAATTGTCCCGGAGGGATTTATCCACAGATGTAGTTAAAATTTGCCTTTCTACCCTTTGCTCTTCTTCATCAGAATTTAGAAATTCCTCAATCTTTTCAATTCTATTCACCATTGCTTTTTGTAATGTCCGAATCTCCTGCCCAGAATTATGTTCTAAAGCCTTCATTGAGGATTCTAAAGTATGAAATTTGTCCAGTAGAGATAACTTGTCATCTTTGGACATAATTTTTATGGCATAAACCGTGCCTTCTTGTATTGACAATCTTTCCGCCAATCTGTCATAAGCTTTAGACAAAATTCGATTGTCACATTCAGCAGTTTTGATTCTCTCAGTTAATGTTTCAGTTCCTACAGAAAGGGACTGCTGGAACTTACGATCTAATTCAGCTGTTCCTTCTTCCATAGTAATGAATTTCTCCTTAACATCAGCCTGTACCTTTTCTAGATTTTGCTCAGTTAACCGAGTCATGTTAAACAAAGATTTGTTTTCTTCCTGGAGAACTTCAAACTGATTCTTTAGAAGATTGTTGTCGCTCTCAATAGTTTTCAAACATTCAACCTCTGCCTTAAGAGATTTGATCATTTTCCTATTATCAAACCAAATAGTGCTAAGGAAAATTAAGAATCCCAGGAATATCCATATATGTGGTGTGGTAGACACCTCTTGTAAGATCTCCCAAATGGTGCACTCAAAAAAACTGTTGAAATCGGATGTCGTCACGTTCTCAGACATTATTTATAAAAGAAAAAGTTCTCTTACCTGTAATAACTGGTTCCTGCCAGTGGTGGCGAAAGAGTCCAGTTGAATCCACGTGTCCTAAATCTGAAATAAAATGACTCAAAAACAAAATTGAAACAGACACCAGGCTGATAAGTAAAGAAAAGCCAGCAAAGTAAACAAATCAAAGGGATGCCGGCGTTTTTTGTGCCGGGGCTCTCAGGCCGCTGTCACGTGACCCGAGCGCTGGTGGCGGTGGTGTTCGGGTCAGGCAGCGCGCGCGCCGGCGTGAGAGGGCACGGGAAAAAGGTGGCTCTGGCCGGGGCGGCTCGACTTAAGCGCTGTTAAAAAGGCTCTGTCGATTTCAAACCCGCTGCTTGATACTCTAGCAAGCAGCAGGGAAAATCGAGTCGCTCAGAATCTCGGCTGCTTCAGCGCGCGCCCAGAGAGACTGCTCAAAATCTCAACTTCTTCCGCGCGCGCCCAGAGAGACCGCCGCAGCGGCCCGGGGTGCAAGAGACTCCGATTTGGGGCCAGTTCTCGGCGAAGCCCCACGGGGCAGGTGCCAATTGTACCCGCGCAAAATAAATGCAAGGCAGATATCAAAGAATATTTACCACTTTAATGATAAACTTACAGAACCAAAGTTCCAGCATAGTACAGGTAGGGAGGAAAAGAGAGTGAGCCGCCTCTCCGTGCACTCATTTATTGGCAGGCATTCGCCTGAGGCAAACCCCGCCCTCTAAAGGGGGCTGTCTTAACACTACACAAGTGAGAAGGGGAGGATGGGGAGAGCTTGGGGGAATGGGATGTTTGGGATAATGGAAGGATGGATATGGGAGCAGGGAAGTATATATCTTAATTAAGGGAGCCATTTTAGGGTTGGCAAGAGCTTTGACTCTAGAGGGGTTCCCAGGGGTCCAGAGAGATGTAACCAACTAGGTCCTTGGGCAGCTGAGGAGAGAGAGAGCCTGAAATGGCCCAATCCTATAGCCATGCTAATGAATATCTTGCATATCACCATAGAACCTTCATCTGGTGATCAATGGAGATAGAGACAGAGACCTACATTAGAGCAATGAACTGAGCTCCCGAGTTCTTACTTTTTATTGTACGAAAGACAAAGAAAATTAAAAACATTATTTGGTAAGATGGTGATTTCTTTATAGTTATAATAGTTTAGGCTAACAAATGTTTCATATTGAGTTAATGCTTGATGAAAGAACAAGTGATATAAAACACATTTTATTGGATTGTTCCTTTTTGGAGATTTACCCATACACATGCTTGCACTGTGGACATTTTGCCTGAAAGAATCTTGAAAGTAAGCTTTGTATGTATGAGCATGGTATTTTGGAAACTTATGTTTTGCTTCCTATATTTTTATTGAATAACTTTAGAGTAATTTTTTCCTATTAAATAGATGGTTCTTTCTTAAAAAGTGGGTTATTTGATGTGTTGTTTTTGTTTTTTACCTGAGTTCATGTACATGCTTCCTTCCATAAGACCTATTTATTTTTCTATTGTCACATTTTCTGTCTTTATTGCTGGGCTTATTATATATCTATCTGACACTAGGATATTTTCCTTTTCCACTGTAATGTCAGCATCAACACCTAACATTTAATGTCCCCTAGTTGTCATATTTCTTTTGAGAACCATAATTACCTAGATGCATACATCCTTGATGTTTACATGCAACAGATGGCTTAGCCGAGAGAGCTAGATAAATTTAGATTGTGTTGGGTATGGATGAGTAATATCTTGGAAGAAAAAATTGTGGAGAGAAAAATGACTTGAATTTTGCTACAATTTGAGTGCTCAGTAAGCTCAGCTTTGGAGAAATCCATCTTTTCAGAAAACTGAAATTTTTTTGAAGGTCTGACATATGGTCGGTTTGGGTAAAGAACTGGCCTTAATAAGGGAAAACTCATGGATTCAAGTTTTGACCCTTGACAAATCAAGCTCAATAGGAAACAATTAGGGGATTAATCATTAGTGACCTTTTCATTATATTTATAATGAGTGCTAGATAGTGCGTCAGTGATTACTGGTAGGTAAATGAGTTAATTAAAGAACACAAGTGTGAATGAATGGCTGCCAAAGATAAAGTCACAGCTTAAAATATCCTTTCATATGTATTTTGTTTGAAGTACATAACAGATTAATATGTGGAAATTATTTTTCTTATTTTAAAGTCAGTGAAGACAAAGTTCAAAACAAAAAGGTACAGAGAGTTTCCCATTTGTTCTAGATGGTAAATGGTGGAAATGGAATGGTACCAGAATTTGAGGCTCGGTATTTTCTACTTGTGGTTATACTTAACTATGCCCTCATTCAATCTGATCTTGAATGTCAAGGTTCTAACTGATGTTTAGTTTTACTTACGGCTTATGAGAGAAGTGCAATTGTTCTTGATTAAAGAATGATGCCTTATTCTTCTTATGACAGTAGATTTCAACATTGATGGCAGGCA
Source organism: Microtus pennsylvanicus (assembly GCF_037038515.1). NCBI lineage: Eukaryota > Metazoa > Chordata > Mammalia > Rodentia > Cricetidae > Microtus > Microtus pennsylvanicus. The sequence goes on along the minus strand of NC_134601.1, from coordinate 121,537,356 downwards.
CTATCTTAAATGATCATCTGTGTAGACACTTATTGTGATATTTTATGTTTCTACTTTTCCAAGAGCAGATAGCTGTTTGCAATGCCTTACAAATTGAATTTAATTCAAACTTTTACATATATGCCTCTATACATTTTCAAAATATTTCCTTAACTTTTGAGTCTGAGATTTAAAAAACTGTGCTTATATGTGTGTATGAACATGTGGACAGAACATATATATGTGCAAGCAGGTGGTACAACATATGTGTGGAGGTCAGAGGGTAACTTTTAGGAGTTGATTCTTGCCTTCCACCTTGTAAAGGTAGAGCATCTCTTGTTTCTGCCATTGCCCAATTTACTCCAGACTAGGTAGTTTGCAACTGAACAATTCTCCTTTCTCTTCCTCCCATTTCAGGACAGGGGTGCTGGGATTGATGAGCACCACAGCATACAGCTTTTTTCTTTACATGGATTCTGGAGTTTGAATCAGGCTGCCAGGAATGTGTGATTAGCACATTTTTAGCTGTTGAGCCATCTTCACATCCAATAATAATAATAGTGATATCATCATCATCATCATCATCATCAACTAAAAATGTTAGGATAAAAGCGTATCCTGGAGATTGAACCCAGGGTATATGGCATGGTAGGGCAAATACTTTACTACTGAGCTAACATGGTCTATGGACCTGAGTTTTGTACTGATTAACTAATACTCATAAATAGAATAACTTCCCCACATTCAGAGCTGCTGCTGTTGTTTTAATATCATGGTTTTGTGGTTTGTTTATTTTTCTCCAGCACTGAGGATTGAACCCAAAACTTTGCATATGGCAAGTAAACTCTCCACTACTGAGTCCTCAGCTTAAAATCCTCATCTGTGAGTTGACACATTTCCATTTCAAAGAAGGAAGGAAAGAAGGAAGGAAGGAAGGAAGGAAGGAAGGAAGGAAGGAAGGAAGGGTGGGCTTTGATCTCTACTCAGGAGATGCCAGGAATATTCCTACCTTGAGTTGCAATAATCAAAAAGGTCTGCAAATACTAACCAAGTATTTCAAATGAGAGTACTGGTTAAGAATAACTACTTTTAAAAATTTTTGAAAAGACCAGATCACTAAATTCCATTATTCTGCTTAACTCTCAGTCCCATGACTCTCAAGTGGGTTTATGTGGTAAGCTAGAACCACTGACTTTCTAGCAGCTAGCAGAATAAACCGACTTTTTGAAGGCTGCCCATCCTTTTCAGAGTCTAATTTCTCTGATAATGCAGTATTAGGTTAGATGAAATCAACAAAGATTGCAGACAAAAAAATCAGAAGCCAAAATTCAGCTTCATTGTTTCTTTTGTGATGTGATGCAGAAATGACAATGATATCTGGCTGAGGAACTCATGTGTTTCACAATCAACTAGTGATCGTCTCTCAAAAGTCACACTTCTTATATGAAGATAAAGCAGAAGGACATAAAGTAAAGGACACTTTGGGGTTGTATTCTATCTGTTATTTATTTTCTACCAGCTCAGTTCTGATCAGTTTATCAGGTCACCGAGATGAAATGAAGCGGGCACTGGTATGTCACAAGAAGATTCAAAATCCACTTTGATTTTTTCCTCCTAACATATAGAACAGCTTATATGTTTTTTAATCTCTGAAAAAACCATTTTAATATCTTAAAAATGAAAGTAGTAATTCCCAAACCACATACTTTTGGGGAAATTAATGTAGCCCTGATCCCCAAATGGAGTTGCAAGATCAGCCACATCTTAACAATCAGGACGCTTGCTAGAAATAGAAATTATTGGCTCCCTGGCCAGGCCTACTGAATGAGGCACTTCAGTCACTGGGGTCCATTGATCTGTCTTCTAACAAACCACTCAGGAAGTTCAGACTGTGGTACACAGTTAACTTTGAGAACCACTAGACTATATTAAAAGTGCAAACAATATATGAATACCTACCTTTTAGTTGACTTTCTAATCTATGTGTAAATGCTGACACTGTACTTCACTTTCTGCATGGTTCTTCCTGGGTATTTGTTTTAAATGCTTGGAAGGCCATCAAGCAGAGTAGGTAATATGCGAAAATAAGTTGAATGGGTAAATGAATGACTGGACAGGATGTTATTAATTTCAAATTTAGGGTGGACATATTCAAGCATGTGTTTTGTTATGGTAGGTTTGCCAGTTTCAAAGTCTTAGGTGTGTTTTGAAGGAAGGACTATAATAAGAACCTGGTTTATCTTGGGAATTGATAGATAATGGAACTGGGAGAGAAACTGAAAAGATTTTGGAAAGATTAAAGTGAGAAAAAAATCTTTTCAGTATAGCATCTTATAATCTACAGCTTGGTATAAACTTGTATTTAATCCTTCTCAGTTTTTCTACTCTTCTAAGTTTGTTTCCAGATTAAAGGAACTCAAATTATACTTTGAAATTTTGACTCTCATAAATAACCCAATCTATTAGATTTGCTAATATGGATTATAAAGGAGATAAACATGCTAAAATAGAGTATCAAATCATGCCTTGAAGCTTCAAATGGCTCTATCCACTGGACAATTTTTTATAATTTATTGTTTTTATTTGAGCTATATATTATTTCCCATTCTCCTTCCTTCCTCCCCTCTCATAGTCCACCCTATGCCTCTTCCCCTCATGCTCCCAATTGTCATTTTCTCCTTCCTAAGTGGATCCATGTATTTCCCTCTTAGGTTCTTCTTTGTTGTCTAAGTTCTCTGGGATTGAGGACTATAGGGTGGTTATTCTTTGCTTTATTTCTAAAAGCTATTTATGAGTGAGTACGTATTATATTTGTCTTTCTGTGTCTGTATTACCTTACTTAGTAAGGTTTTTTTCTAGTTATGTCCATTTGCTTGCAAATTTCAAGATGTCATTTTTTTAACTGCTGAGTAGTGCTCCATTGTGTAAATGTACCATATTTTCCTTATCCATTCTTTTTTTTCATTTTTTTTTATTGAGAAAAGGAAAAAAAAGTATCCGCTTCCTTCCAGCCTCCCATTTCCCTCCCCCTCCTCCCACACTTCTCCCCCTCCCCCAAACTCCTCTCCCCCTCCCTCTCCAGTCCATAGAGCAGTCAGGGTTCCCTGCCCTGTGGAAAGTCCAAGGTCTGCCCCCCTCCGTCCATGTCTAGGAAGGTGAACAACCAAACTGGCTAGGCTCCCACAAAGCCAGAACATGAAGTAGGGTCAAAACCCTGTGCCAATGCCCTTGGCTTCTCATCAGCCCTCATTGTTCGCCATGTTCAGAGAGTCCTGTTTTATCCCATGCTTTTTCAGTCACAGTCCACCTGGCCTTGGTGAGCTCCCAATAGATCAGCCCCCTTGTCACAGTGGGTGGGTGCACCCCTTGTGGTCCCGACTTCCTTGCTCATGTTCTCCCTCCTTCTGCTCCTCATTGGGACCTTGGGAGCTCAGTCCAGTGCTCCAGTGTGGGTCTCTGTCTCTATCTCCATCCATCACCAGATGAAGTTTCTATGATGTCCTTATCCATTCTTAACTTGAGGGGCATTTAAGTTGTTTCCAGGTTCTGGCTATTACAAATAATACTGCTGTGAACATAGTTGAGCAAATGCCCTTCTGGGATGATTAAGCATCCTTTGAATATATGCCCAAGAGTGGTATTACTGGTGATAGATATGGATCATTTGCATTCTTCTACATGTCAACATCCAGTTATGCCAGCACCATTTGCTGAAGATGCTTTCTTTTTTCCATTATATAATTTTAGGGTTTTTGTCAAAAATTAAGTGTTCGTAGGTATGTGTGCTCATATTCGGGTTTTTGATTAGATTACATTGGTCCTCCTGTCTGTGTTTATGACAATACTAAGCTGTTTCATTACTGGAGCTCTATAGTAGAGTTTGAAGTCAGGGATTGTGATGCCTCTACAGGTTCCTTTATTTTAGAGGATTGTTTTGTCTATCCTGGGTCTTTTGATTTTTATATGAAGTTGAGTATTATTCTTTCAAGGTCTGCGAATAATTTTGCTGGGATTGTGATGGGTGTTGCATTGAATATGTAGATCACATTTGGTAAGATTGCCATTTTTACTATGTTAATCCTACCAATCTTGAAGAAGAGACCTGGTCAGTCGCCCTCATCAACTTAGACCATGAAACTGAATATGGACAAGTTCAACAGAACTGCCATATACAGGCTGCCCATTAAAAAATTCTACCGATGTTAGAAGATGGGAGAACTTTTCATTTTCTGATGTCTCTTTTGATTTCTTTCTTCAAAGATTTGAAGTTCTTGTCATACAGTTCTTTCACTTGTTCGGTTAGAGTTGGCCCAAGTTATTTTATGCTATTTGTAGCTATTATAAAGGGTTATGTTTCTCTGATTTTTTTCCATCTCATTTATTACCTGTATATAGGAGGACTACTAGTTTTTTTTGTTAATCTTATATCCCGCTACATTACTGAAGGTGTTTATCAGTTGTAGGAGTTCCCTTGTGGAATTTTTGGTATCACTTGAGTATACTATCCTATCATCATCAAATAGTGAAGTTGGACTTCTTTTTCAATTTGTTTTTCCTTGATATCTTTTGGTTGTCATATTTTTCTAGCTAGAACTTCAAGTACTATATTGAACAGATATGGAAAGAGTAGACAGCCTTGACTTCTTCCTGATTTTAGTGGGATCGCGTTAAATTTGTCTCCTATTTAGTTTGATGTTGGCCATTGGTTTGCTGTATATTGCCTTTATTATGTTAAGGTATGTTCCTTGTATCCCTGCTCTCTCCAAGACCTTTATGATGATGGGGGTGTTGAATTTTATGCATTTTTGTATGTTGGACCATTCTTGCATCTCTGGGATGAAGCTTACTTGGTCACGGTGGATGATTTTTTAGTTGTATTCTTGTATTTGCTAGTATTTTATTGAATATTTTCGCATCAATGTTCATGAGGTAGATTGATTGGTCTGTAATTCTCTTTCTTAGGTGTGTCTATGGGCCCAAAGTTCAGATGGTCATTTTTCCTGATGTTGGCAGGGCTGAGGCTGAGCCTCCAGTGGCAAATCATTTCTGGAGGCCACGGCTGTCATCACAGGCTGCCTCATTGCTGCTCATACTTTTCCTCTCAGTGGTCTGGCCCAGTCCAGCCCATTGTGCACTGCTCACACTTCTTCTCTGTTGGCAGAGATTTTAAAACATTCTTTGCAGTTGTAAAATACAGCAAAGCAATTATACTTTTGTTTTTCAAGATAGGGTTTCTCTGTATACCCTGGTTGTCCTGGAACTCACTATTCCATTGGACAATTCTGATGGAAATCTCTTCTTATTTTTCCTGATGAACACAGTGGTCACTTACTACATCTAAGTGACTTGAAATATGAGCACTTGAAATATGGCTAGTATAACTGAGGAACAGAATTTAAAAAATTACACATGACATGTGGCTAGCATATTTGATTGAGCGATGCTACATGCCTTTAAGAGTAGATACGTGAGTTCCTGCCTCACAAGGCAGTGGTGGAAGTCAGCCAGCCTGCTCCATCTCACAAGGCAGGCACAACTATGATGAACAAAAATGTGATGGAGAGATAGAAAAGATGGAAAACCAGAGTGGTATGTGTGCTGTGAAGAGGGGGAGAACTGGAGCCACAGTAGCAGTGACAGGTGTGAGACAGGGCTGAGGTCAACAGTGGAATGTGTCATTGCCCAGTGAAGTTGGCAGGGTGGTATGCAGCAGCCTGTAGCTAATGCAAACAGACTCAGCCCTGGATCTGGGCAATGATGGTGGCCCATCCACAATGCCACCTGAGGCCATGTTGGTATGTGTAGTCCATGCCTTAGGTCATGATGAAGTCTGAGATATATTTTTTAGGGGGCCATGTTGAAGTGAATGGCCCTTATAAGCCCCTGGAACCATGCTCAGGGTCATGTGTGGGTCAAAGGTCCTGATGCAACCATCTGGGTTGATGCTCATGGCCTATGTTACCACCTAAGGCTATTGGGACGTCTGTGTTCTATGCTGTGGCCTGAAACTATGTTGATGCCTGTGAGCCATGCTACTACTGAGAACCAGGCTGATGTCAGTGGCCAGTGCAGCCACTTGGGGTCCACAGTCCACGCTGCCACTGAGCACCATGTCTGCATCTGTGGTTCTGATGTGGCTGGGAGACATACTGACATCTGTGGCCCATGTTACCACCTAGGATCATGTAGCCGCCTGTGGTCTATGTTGCAGCCTGGAGCCATGTAGATGCCCACAGGTCATGCTGCTGCTAGGGATCATATTGAACTGAGTGGCCGGCCTGGCCTGCCACGGGAGGCTATGTTGATGTCTATGGTCAGGGCTGCTTCCGAGGTCCTTGTCTGGGGCCCTGTTTGTAGTCTGTGCTGTTGCCAGAGACCATGTTAAAGCACAATCAATAAAAACTCAGGGTCAGAAATTGAGGTGCAACCTGAAGATCTGAAGAGCAAATAGCCAGCCACTGGCTCTTACTTCAACCTCAGTAAGAAAATGGTAATCCTGCCTCCTGGAATCTCAGGAGACTGTATCTGAGAGCTGTCTTGCCCTGTCTTGTATTCCTCTCTAGGGCTGGGATCAAAGGCATGCACCACCGGGATTAAAGACATGCACCACCTGATTTCTATGGCAACTAGGGTGGCTACTGGGATTAAAGGTTTGTGTTACCATAATCTGGTCTCTATGGCTGTTTTACTCTCAGACCTTTAGACAGCCTTTATTTATTAAAATACCTTTAAAGTGCCCCTACACCATGTGATCTGTGTTTCTGTTGACTGTGAAGAGCAAGGAAGCTACCTTTTAGATGACATCAATGACCATAGATGCACAGTTGAGAAGGAGGGACATAGAAGGCGTCTGAGACAATCCCTATCCCTATCCCTATCCCTATCCCTATCCCTATCCCTATCCCTATCCCTATCCCTATCCCTATCCCTATCCCTATCCCTCCACACAAAAAAGCAACATCCTAGACAGTAAGTTACTGAAAAAAGGCATGACAAGGATGCTGAAGTGTAGCTCTCCACAAATGATGGCGTCTGGAATGGATGGAGAGGGGAAGGACTCAGTTCTATTTAAGGATCAGGTCACTGGAGTTTGACCATGCTCCAGTGGGTATATACACAATGCTGGTGTAGGAGGTCCTTCTGTTTATGTGTTTCTTTCACTGGCCAATCAGCATTTATTTAAAACATAATTGAAAGAATACAGAATTGTCCCACACCACGAAAGCAACACATAAACAGAAGGACCTCCTATACCACAATGCAAGTTGGACTTTTTTAAAATTTTATTTTATATTTTTTTTATTTTTATTTATTGATGAGGGAGGTCATAAGGGTAGAAGAACGGACATGGTAGGCCTGGGACATGAGTATGATCAGCGTACATGATGTGAAATTCCTGAAGATTCAATGAAAACATTATTCTGGGAAAAAATGAGTAGATATGAGGAGTTTTTCTGCTTAGCTCCTTCTGGAAGTAAAGAATAAAGCATTATGGAACCTTGGTTAGTTGAAGCAGCATGCTCAATAGTCTGTCAGCTTTCTGCTTCCTGCTCCCCTTGACAAAGAACTACAACCTGGAGAAGTGTAACATGGTCTGCTCTTTCTGGGTCACACAACATTTTGGTGATAGGACAGACATTAGAAAGTAGGTAACTTCATGCACAGAGCAGTAGACAGAAGTGGCTCATTGAAAGGAGTGTTTAAAACACATAGAATGTACAAAACAGTTTCACAAATGTCTATCCTTACTAGCCAAACTTAGCTAATGTCAACATTGAGATTTACTTGTACAGAACAGAGCCCCATTGCAATCCAGTTCCACTCCACCCTTTGTCCTTCCCCATTCAGAATCATATGTGCATCTTCATATTTTTAGTATATGTATGCCTTTATAAATACAGTACCACATAATTTGAGATTTTGAATAAGTAGCTTTAATCTGGATGATTTATAGCTTCCCTTTCTTTAATATTTCTCTCAATATTATTACTATTGACATATGTAGCTCCAATTTATTTACTTTAACTACCCAGCTAAATTCTATTGTGAGATTTCATGGCAATTTCTTCATTCAAGACTCTTTTTGTCATTCCATGTTTAAGCTGGATGTAGCAGCATACCTGTACCTGTAATCCTAATACCTGCAAGGCCAAGAAAGAAGAACTGGGAGGTCAAGGCCAGTATGGACTGCAGAAGGAATTCTAGAGTAACCTGAACTGCATAAAAGGAAAAGCGTTTTTCAAAAAACATCTATTTCAATTTATTTCCTCATTCAGGATTTTATAGGATTTTTTCCGTGTTTGCAGGGGAAAGCTGATTAATTAACTGACAGCATTCTAATTATAAACTGGGGTCCTAAACCATTGTTATTCACTGACTGAAGGGATGAATGTACTATCAAACCAACTATTGACATCAGTTTAATTATGATTGACCCAAATGATAGCAGTATTTGTAATAGACATTTCAGAGCTTCTTACAATGTAGGCTATGTTCTATGTGTTTGATTCACATTAATTTATCCATTTCTCATAATAATCTCACAGAGACCATCTTCTCTCGTTTTTTATAAAGAAAAGATTAAGTTACTTTTTCAATATATTAACTTTCTCTGCTGTCAACAAATTACTACATGATTAGTAGTTCAATCCAAATGTACATTTTCTTTATCAGTTTCCATGGCGTAAAAGATTAAGCTGAGTTGTCTTCTCAGGTTTTCTCCATGTTGCAATCTAGGTATTGTCCAGTTTCATTCTTTTTTTAATTTCATTTTTTTTTAGTTTTATAATTTATCTTCTATCCCCACAACTTATTTTTATTAACTATTTGGGAATTTAAAACAATGTACCTTAATCTCCCTTTCTTTCCATTCCTTCCAGGTCTATCTTCTAACTTTTGCACTGTCCTTTCCCCCCCCCCAAAAAAAAAGAAAGGAAAGGAAAAAACAAGCATCAAGTCCAATTGTGTTGCCCATATACTCACTGGAGCATTCAAACTCTCAGCAGCCAGTACCTTAAAGAAAACCGAGTCCTTCCCCACCCACACCCACACCAAAAGCCATCAACTGTGAAGACCTACACTTCATTGTTGTGGAACAATCTTTGTACACTGTAAATATGTATTACTCTCGTTGGTTAATAAAGAGCTGACTGGTCTACAGCTGGACGGGAAAAGATTGGGCAGGAAAGCCATACTAGGAGGACACTGGGAAGAAGAAGGGAGGAGTTGGAGGAGTCTCAAGTCAAATGCAGAGGAAGCAGGATGTATAGAAAATGAGGTAACAAGCTATGGGCCATTTGGTAGAACTTAGGTAAGAAATATGGGTTAAGTTGTAAGTTAGCAGCAGGCCTAAGCTGTTAGCAAAGCATTTATAATTAATAAAAGTCTCTGTGTACCCAGCACTTGGGAGGCAGAGGCAAGCGGACCTCTGTGAGTTCGAGACCAGCCTGGTCTACAAGAGCTAGTTCCAGGACAGGTTCCAAAACCACAGAGAAACCCTGTCTCGAAAAACCAAAAAAAAAAAAAAGTCTCTGTGTGGTTATTTGGGAATTCACTGGTGGTCCTGATGAAAAACTCCACTTAAACTTCATCTTCTTTATCACAACATGTTGTATCATGAGTGGCGGGGCTGTGTCCCCGGCACCCTGCCGCCCGCACGGCTAGCTTTACCCGAAATAATTACACCGAAACTGTATTCTTTTAAACACTGCTTGGCCCATTTCTATCTAGCCTCTTCTAGGCTAGCTCTCACACCTGGACTAGCCCATTTCTAATAATCTGCTGTAGCCCACGAGCTGGCTTACCAGGAACGATCTTAACCTGCGTCTGTCTGGAGTGGGAGAATCATGGCGACTCCCTGACTCAGCTTCTTTCTCCCAGCCTTCTGTCCTGTTTACTCCTCCCACCTATGTTTTAACCTATGAGGGCCAAGCAGTTTCTTTATTGCTTAACCAATGAAATCAACAGATTGATATATGACATCCCCACATCAACAACATTTTTCAACATAATGTTTTTATTGGTTATTTGTGAATTTTACATATTCTGGTGAGTATATGGGCACCACAAATTGGACTTGTTTTTTTCCTTCTTTTTTGGAGGAAGAGGTTGTAAGAGTTGGGGGTTGACATGGGAAGAGTGGAAAGTGAATGTGATCAGGGTCTAGCGACACTCTTTTTTATTTTTTTCAAAATAAAGATTTATTCCTTTTTTTCAAAATATTCATATTTAAATTTTTTTTTGTTTTTATTGAGCTATGTATTTTTCTCTGCTCCTCTCACTTCCTTCCCCCTCACCTTCTGCCCTCTCCCTTGATCCTCATGCTTCCAAATTACTCAGGAGCTCTTGTCTTTTTCTACTTCCCATGTAGATTAGATTCTAGCTGCATTCTTATGTGAAGGCTATACTAGGAAAAGATTTACCTCCCAACTCACTGATGTTTCATGCCAAAACCATCCTTTTGTAATTGTTGGACTGATTTATTTTCTTTCTGGTTATTGCTTTGAATCCACATTCAACTTTTGGGGTCTCCCTGGAGTTTCTTGCCACATGATCTTCTTTCAATGTGGTAGTTTATTTCCTCAAAGCTAGCATGAGCATCTCTGCTCGGTTTGTTAAGACTGAAGTTTATATACTATAATCAAATCAGGGTAGTGGTAATTCATTTTTGTTGTACGCCATTGACCATAGGATCCTCCTATACTCAAGATCAAGATATTTCCCAAAGGTATCTCTCATTGCCTATCCCTTTAGGACACTTGTCACACACAAGGATATAGCTACTAAGAGGCTAAGAAAGTATTTCACTTGGTATCATTTATCTGTAACATCTTTTATTTTAAAATGTTATGCCTTAGTACTTAAAATATTGTAATATTGTATCAAATAGAACATCTCTGTATTTACTCTGTCTTCATATGTATGTTATCTACTGCTAAAGTAGCACTGTGTCACAAATTACTGAAACCATTGTAAGTACGCACAAATAAATATTTATGTCTCACCTGCCTATTGAATTCAATTGAATCTAGGTTGGACTTTGTTTCATGGTTATTCTGATCTCAGTCCACTGTCTCATTCATCCGTAGATTGGCTAGCTGTGACCTTCTCTAGGTTGGGTTCAAGTGGGGAAACATGCTTCTGATTTAAATATCTCTTATCTGCTTCCTAAAGAATTGGACAAGTTTAGGCATACCCTTGCATGTAACAATTAAAGATTTATTTCTGTGTTATATGGATGTATGTGTGTGTGCCTGTGTGTATGTATGGATACCACTTGCATGTTGGTGCCCATGGAGGGTAGCAGAGTTGCAGCAGATACCTCAGAACTGGGGTTACAGGCAATTATGGGATGCCCAATATGGGTGCTGGGAATGGAATCTGAGTCCTTGCCAAGAGCAACAAGGGCTCTTAATCACCTAGTCATCTCTACAGTCCCTCCCTCAATACTTTCGTTAAAACATGTCATATGGTTGAATCTAGATTAAACTTTCAGAAAAATAAGAGCTACCTCTTTACAGAAAGCTTCAAAACCACCCCAAAAAGAGAATATATCTATGGGGGAAAGCAGTGGAGAAATGAATCTATTAGTGCAGTCAAAATGCATCAAAATAAGACATGTCTAAAAGTAATAAATTGTGTTTAGTTGCCTACAATGGATGCTCTGAGGACAGATCTACATATGCATATCAATTATTAGTGAGCAGTGGGCACACTAATCTTTCAATTAATTGTAAGCAAATAGTGAATTTGTTATTTGGGTCAGACTATGCTTAGCTGTGGAGGAAATCCTGTCTGTCCTCAAATTGCATTTTGATGCAAGGGTTTTCAAATGTTCTTCATATACTATTTAATGTTTATACTGTAAATGCCAATCTGTTAAATGGGATTTAATTGACTTCAATTTCTATGTCCCCATAGCCAACTGTGAACTAAATTTATATTCATTATTTTGATATCCTAGTTCCTGCGAATGGCTAGAAGAGAAAGAAACTATTTGCTCATTACTTTCCATCTCCCTGTGGTAGGGCGAGTCTTTATAGCCAGTAAACCTGAATGTTTGAGCAGTAAAGTTTAGTGCTCAGAACTCCCATTTTAAAGCCCCATGGATAATGTCATGATCAAAAAAACTTCTCAATACTATTTTCTTTTTTTCCCAAGTAGCAGTGCTAACCAATGGCTATATTCAGAGCCTACACATGAAAAGAAAATTTATTATCACCAAAATCTCTTAGAAATTTAATATTTAGAAGTGGAAAATGATGTTGCAGGTTGAACAATGTGAATCTTAGTTTATAGAAAGAAATCCTGCACACACACACACACACAAAATTTGCCCTGGATTGGAAAAGAATTAAACTGGAATATATGTGATTTTTTCTTGTCAAGTCATTTTCTCTCTTAAGCCTAAATTTCTTTAATTGTGTGTGTGTGTCGGGGGGGGGAGCACTAGAAATTAGAATCTCAAAGTCTCTTCTATGACTGAAGGTAGAATTATTTTCTTCATGTTTTTCTGTTCCCCATGATGGGCTCGTTCTATCACCTCTGTGTGAATACTTGCTTGAAATAACTCTCTTCTGAGCAGTCTCCTTTTCTTCTAAACATGAATCTCATTTGCCTATATGCTTGGTTAACCCCGTTGATCAGGGATCAGCTTTCTACATCCTATAGATGAAATCTAGCAGCTATTTGAAAGGGTTTGGGACTACAACTTGCCTTTCAATTTTTGCATTGTATCATGTAATGGTAGCAGATTTGAAGAGCTAACTAGAATTTTTTGCTATCTGCCCTCCCATGAAGGATAAGAACAGTGAGTGTAGCTGTATTATGCTTTTATAGGGACAACCATTTGATTATTGTCTGTCACTTCTATAAAGAAATAACCAGTGAACAAGGGAGTTTTTTTTTAAGTAAATACTTTTTTCTCAACCTAATTCAGGATTGTTTCTCTTAAGAAAACAGGTCCCTTTTCATGTCCACCAAGGATGGCATGATCTTTATTGATTTACCATATTTCCATTTTCCTTTGCTTAAACCCGAAGAGTGACTGAAAGGCAAAGAGGAACACGTTAAATGACTGTCACTTTGAGACAAAAAAAAATGTAGATGAACTATGATTTAGGTATTTCTTATTTTTTTTTGTCTCAGATTACTCATGCAAGCTGTGTAGGTGGTACATTCTTGCTTTATGTGAGCAATAATGTCATTTACATCTCAGTTTGGAATGTGCACCTCATTTTTTCTTTCCCAGTAGCTGATGAATTTGGACACCAGAGCATGGTAGGCAAAGAGCCAGTTTTCTCCATGCTTGCTTCAGATGGCTGGGACAGGTGTTGGCCTTCATTTGTATGTCTCTCCCTCCCAGTGAGGATATAACCTTTCCTTCTGGTTACAACCCTGTACCCATGAGTCTGGAATGCCAAAGCTCAAAGTCGGCTGATTCAGAAAGTCCTTTATATGTTCAGTATTAGGACCACAAAGACTTGGTGGATCTAGTCTTAAACTTCCAAAAGGAGCTTCAAAGCAAGAGTTCTTTTTTTTTATAAAGGGCTCAGGGCCATGGACTCAGAAAGGTGTTGCATCAATGATAATTATTATGACCGTTAAATATTGAACAAGATTTTCTTAAGAGCTAATTATACCTTTTGGTAATATTAGAAGCATCATTAACTCGGTTTTATAAGATAAATACCCATTTCAGAAGACCCTGGAGGACAGATGCTAATAACTTAAAGAATTCAAGATCTTAGAGTAATATTTTATCCTAAATCTGGCTTCAAAAATTCATTATTGATTTTTGAGGTTCTAGGGATAGAATCTGGGAACTACATATGCTAGGCAACCATCCTACCATTGAACTAGGCAACCCAGCCTGAATTCAATGATTTCATGCTTAAATACCATCAAATAGTCAGATCTTGGTTAACTAGTAGAAAGCAGTTATCTTTGGATAAGACATAATCTTAGCTTGACTACAAACAGCAAGAAGGCAAGGACTACACAGGTCTTCTCCACAAAGTTCCCGACAGCCATAGCACAATTTCTAGAACATGGCAGTTCCGCAGTAAATACATACATACTTCACTTGTTGACTTTCAACTGTACTTGAAGTGTTGATTTGAATGTGAGAAAGTCTTTGCGTGGAAAACCTGTTGTGCTCTTTTGTAATTGTTTGCCTTTTAAATTACTGCTATTCTAGTCAGCAACTGCAACTCCGCTGTGACCAGCACAGACCCTTTCAAAACTACTAGGAGAACTTATCTAAATCTCTCTCCTGCTAAAGAATTCAAGATTCAAAGGTTGAGGTAGAATCTTGCTTCCCAGAGAGGCTGAATAGCAAGCAGCTCATATAGTTCAACATCTCACATCTCCCAGGAAATCCTCATATTTTTATAAACACTTCTCCACAGGCTCTTCTCTACTATTTCCCATCAGCTAGTTGGTGACACAGCCTCTGGGCCACAGGTGAATTTTATTTAATCCAGCACATCCTTGTGTCATTCAACAAATGTTCTAGAGTGTAAACAAAAGTAACACACCTTAAGATAATATTCTACAACAAAAAGTTTTCATTAATGTTAATATGAAAAATTATTTTGAATTCCTCCCAAATCCAAAGACAACAATTAACAACTTATGCAGAGAAGTGTTTCAATAAAACAATGGAATAAAATTCTATAGGCAATAAATAAGATTTTGAAAGTAAGTGTTAAAGTACAGAAAAATTAGCTATCACTTGAAATAAAGTATATCCTATAAGGAGAATGTAAAAATAGCTTGTGTATCCAACAGATGGAAGGGAAGATGTTAAACAAATTTTCTTACTAAGTATATGAACTCAAATCAAAGCATTTGTGTTTAACCAAATAAAGATAGGAACTTCAGTCCTGTATGATTCATTTCTCACTTTGAAATTGAAGTTCTGAGAAAACTATGTCTTTTTCTGAAATAGTAATGCTTATATATTGTTTTCTTTGTGTTTTTACATAGTGAGCTTGGTAATGAAAAAGATAATTATACTGAAGCAAAAATAATCTTGTAAGAAGTAGTCACTCTCAAGAAGTCTTAGAGAAACAGGTATTAACTGATAGTCCCTATGAAAATGAGACTGATTTTCGTGGTTGATGTCGTGCTGATGTTGAGCAACTAGAAGCTCTGAACTGGCCTTAACATTGCATGGTGCTGATCTATGTTTATGGGCATGCACATCTCTGTTGAAACTTATTAACTTCACTTTCACTGGAACAGAGCCTGAAACCAGTTGATCTGCTTGAAAAGGGAAATGAGGGCACGGTAGGGAGAAGGACCAGCTCCAAAGACCCCCACAGCCTAGTCTTTCCCCCCTCCAGTCCCATCTGTCTCCACAGATGCCTTTTGCCTTACTTCCTTCCACTCCTGTGCTTCATAGAATTTTCAGTTTGGAAAGTATCAAAAATAGTTTGAAAATGCAACTTGAATTTCAAACCTTAAAGAATAAAAAAAAATCTTTCTAATTAGCATGCATTAATTGTATGCATATTAATTGACTCCAGTGTGATATTTTAACACATGCACACAGAGTGCATTGATCAAATCAGGGTCATTAGCATTTTTATCTTCTTATCATTTCCTTGTGTTTGGAGCCTTTGATTGCCTATGTTTTCAATTTTCATAAGCTACATATGAAGTCATTATAAACTATAGTCATCCATCTGTGTTATGAAACATCATGACTTGTGTTTCTTTCTATATTTTGCTACCTGCTATCCAACCCCCTTTACAGAAGTAAAGTAAAATTAAAACTGTTATGTTATTAAATGTCCTCCTAAGTCTTTACACACATAGATCAGTGCATCTCTCAACCCTCATCAGAGAAGTTTCTTTTGTAAGTAGATACAAAGACCCACTACTGTTCAATATGCAGAGAATAGGAGATTTTGGAGTGTTCCACCCTAAATAGAACATGTGTATCACACTTCCTTCATCCAAGACTCAGGTGTCATTATAGAAGAGGAGGCAGAAAGATTGTAAAAGGCAGAGTGATAGCTGACCACAGCAAAGTAGTGTTTTCTGAACACAATAGGACAGGAACACCCATGAACTTATAGGGACTAAACTGCATGCACAAGACCTGTGCAAGATCAATCCAGAAAAAAATCTAGTATAGATGGAGGATAGAGCCATGATGTCTCATTCCTAACTGCGGAACTATTAGCAATTGGTGACTGATAGGTAGAGAGGAAGAGCCAGTTTTTTTCAAGGATGAAGATCCCAAGAGACTATTCTTGCTCCAGGAGATAGCCCTACACTTAATGGCAGCACAAAGCGGACTCAGTGAGTTAAACATCTTTCTCTGCTCCCCTCCCTTCTTTTCCCCTCCCCTTCTACTCTCTCCCGTGGTCCCCATGCTCCTGATTTACTCAGGAGATCTTGTCTTTTTCTACATCCCATGTAGATTAGATCCATATATGTCTCTCTTAGAGTCCTCGTTGTTGTCTAAATTGTCTGGGATTGTGGTTTGTAGGCTGGTTTACTTTGCTTTATGTCTAAAACCCACTTATGAGTGAGTATATATGAAATTTGTCTTTCTGGGTCTGAGCTACCTTACTCAATATGATGTTTTCTAGATCCATGCATTTGCTTGCAAATCTCAAGATGCCATTACTTTTTTCTCTGTGTAGTACTCCATTGTGTAAATGTAGCATTGTTTGTCATAGCCAGAACCTGGAAACAACCTAAATGCTCCTTGACTAAAGAATGGATATAAAATGTGTTTTCAAAATTCTTAATCATTACTTTGTGTTCCAGTTCATTCAAGGATCCTAGCATATCTGTCTTCTGAGGTTTTTCTGTAACGCTACATCTAACACATTTACCTTATTTTGAAATCTTTGTGGTGTCATTGCATTTTATTGATTTGTGTCATTTGCTACAATTCCATCCTATAATATTAGAATTGAGTATTTTAGAAACCTGAAATTATCAAAATAGTATCCCAAGGTTCTGCATTCTGAACTGTTTCTTGAATGTCTGGAATCTATAGAATACATTCAGTTTTTGTGTTTGCTTTTTATAAGAATATATATGTATATATATATATATCATCACATGAATGATAAAGAATTGCATGAACAGATAAACTATGGAGATTATTTATTGCAAAATCTTCAGTGGATTGATATATATCAATCTCTAAAAAATGAGACATCATTTGGTATTTGAAAGGTATATAGCATTCTTTATCAAATAAGAATTAATAAGAACTGAAGACTGAGACAGGTGGCAAAATTAAGTAGGCCAAACATCCAATCATATAAGCTGACACAAATCAGTTGAATGTACTTACCAGACTCAAAACATGGGCTCTGAAACCCATCAAAATAAATATTACAGATGATTTGTCAAAATGTCATTATGTAGAATATAAATCATTTTCTATAGTCTTGCAGTATATATTTGTTTTTTGTTTGGAAAAATTCATCCTTGATATTTTTTTAGCTTATAAATCTACTAACAATAGTTACAATCTGTTTTATATATTTCATAATACTACCTTGAAAACACATGCGTACACACTTACCTTTTCACTTATTAGAAAGCATGTGTGTTGATTGACTTTTATTTAAAATATACAGATAGCATAATGTTTTCATGACAAAGAGGCTTCCTTCTAATGAGAGGAAGAAAATGAGATCTTATTGGTTGTGTCTTAGTATTGCTGGTCTGACAAAGGCCATGATTCCTTCATAAAATTAGGATATAATAACATTCCTAAGTGGACCATATGCTATCAAGAAGAGGTTTAGGTGCTGATTCTACAAGTATCAAACATCTCTTCAAATATCAAAACCGTTAAAACTTGAATATATTAGAATATTAGACTGTATTATGCCATGGGACAATGGTCTTGTACCCTATAAAGATTTGTCACTTGTATTGGTTTAATAAAATGCTGATTGACTAGCTCCAGGCAGGAAGTATAGTTGGGGCAACCAAAACAGGAGAATTCTGGGAAGAGGAAAGGCTCAGTCTGTAGTTGTCATCCATACACAGGGGAAGCAAGATAATAATGTCTTGCTGATAAAAGGTACTAAGCTGTGTAGCTAACACAGACAAGAATTATGGATTACTTTAAGATTTAAGAATTAATAAGAAGCCTGAGATAGTAGACCAACTAGTTTATAATTAATGTAGACCTCTGTGTATTCCTTTGGGACTGCACAGCTGCAGGATGAGCTGGGACAGCAATCTCTGTCAACAGTATTAGGCATACCTAATGTCCCACCCAGATACATTTGGACAGTTTAATTCCTAAAACAAATGATGAAAATGAATTTTCATAGGACTACAAGAACAATGCTTTTAAGACACCTCTTAGGAAAAGGGTATCAAGATACCCTTTTGTTGTAATACGAGCTGTGGGGCTGCATCCCAGGCACCCGGCTGCCCACATGGCTAGCTCTAGCTTATGCCCCGAAATAATTACATGGAAACTGTATTCTTTTAAACACTGCCTGACCCATTAGTTTCAGTTTCTTATTGGCTAGCTCTTACATATCGATCTAACCCATTTCTATTAATCTGTGTAGCCCACGAGCTGGCTTACCAGGAATGATCTTAACCTGCGTCTGTGTGGAGTAGGAGAATCATGGCGACTCACTCACCCAGCTTCTTTCTCCCAGCATCCTTTTCTGTTTACTCCGCCTATCTATGTTTTAACCTATTTATTGCTTAACCAATGAAATCAACAGATTGATATTAGACACTCCCACATCACCCTTTCTCAAAATCTCAAGATAAATTTAGTGACTTGTTCAGGGTTGCTCTATCAGCAAAGCATGGCGTCAAGACTCTAACTAAATGCTCCCATCTATGATATTTTTGCTTTGGCCTTGCCTTGCACACACATGACAGCAGTAGTAACTGGTATGTATTTAAGAACTAAATCTCTAAGGCAGTGGTTCTCAATTTGTGTGTTGCTCCCCCTTTACATTAAGACTCATAATAACAATAAAACTATCGTCATGAAGTAGCAACAAAAATATTTTAGAGTTGGAGGTGCCACAACGTAAGGAACTGTATCAAAGGGTTACAGCATTAGCAAGGTTGAGAATTACTGCTCCAAGGGAAATGAAAATGCTACAACTTGCATTAAATTCTGCATGGTGGCCAGTTTGCTACCACTTCATGGAGAGCTGAAAAGTGATGCACAGCAGTGCACCATTATGTATTTCTGCCCTGAAGATAGATGGAAAGAAATCCAAGCACATAGATGATAGTAAGATAGTTAGGAAATGATTGACTTGAATATTACCTTTGCTTTTGATAACTTATTTGGTCAATTTATATAATTTAACTTTTAATAAAAATCTATGTTTAACCGCCAGCTTGTGAAACTTCTCAATGTTTGACAGCTGGCTCCCACAAGCTAGTACAAACCATCTCCAATATGTCATAACCTGGTATTTGCGTGAAGATCAGTGATAATTAATGTCAACATTTTAAAGATTTCATGCGAAGTCTACAGTATCTTTCCCATTTATTACTCATCTGGTTTTGTGCCTGCAAAAAGAAGATTCAGAACATAAAAACAGGAGAATCTGGGCTTCTTTTTGAAACTCTGTGAATTGGAAAAAATCGAAAAACAGAGCCAGGATTTGAAGTCAGTGCTGGAAAGAACTAGGCAGGAACTGGGAGCTTCCCCAAAATTGAAAAGGGGGTTTAGAGCCTGAAGCAACAAGCAAGAAAGATTTCTGCTCCTGGACAGAATCCCAGAAAAATTGTTCTCGTTGTTGATCACTGATGTGTTTTTCCTAGACTACTCGTGTGTGTGTGTGTGTGTGTGTGTATCATTTTAATTTAGTACTATAAATTGCTACAGGCCTATTAAAATATCACTTCCTCTTTTTCCACTTCTCTAGATGACTCAGAATATTTAATTTTTATGATGTAAGATTATTTGAGCTATATTTTTGGATGATATCCAACTACTGTTCTAGCATGCTTATTCTTTCCCAATACAATTTCTGAGTTTTGGTGTATAAAAAAAATCCTTCAGTATAGTCCTAAACCTCAATTTTGGTCACAGAAATATCATCCTTTCTCTTGACAAGTGGAGGTTGTCTGTTGATAGGCCCACTCTTTACCTAGTCATACAAAGTTTTGCTTTGGAGTCATGTTTAATTTCTTTCCTTTACTTCAATAGCCAAGTCTAGTTACTTCTGTCATTGAAAAAGCTTTCTTACTAACATACATCCTACTTCCTAGGGCAACTGCCCATGCTAACTCTCCTTTCAAGTGACAATAAAAGCCTGCCCTCTTTGACCCAATTTGCTCATTTTAGTCTGATTTTTCTTCAAGTATTTATCTAAACTAACAATGCTTATTCAATTGTCCAAGAATTTCCCTAGCACATGAGCCTGTGACAGATTCTTTCCTGTGGTTTGCTAGTCTTAAATTGTAGTGTTTTTTTCCCATGGTCTTAGTCTCCATCCTACCACTAGTCAATGTAATTATTTCCTGAGAATGTATTTCCTATTCCCGTCAACAAACCACCCACGCCATGATTTCTGCCTGGAATTACTTTTTCCTTGGCTACATCACTCTTTTCTTGACCTCAGCTTTCTATCAAGATTCCATTAACCCACTTTGAAAGCCTTCTTGTTTTATAGCTCACAACACCTTCTACCCCCCACCCCCCACCCCCAAGACAGGACCTCACTGTGTAGCCCTGCTCTCCTGGAACTCTGTCGGTAGACCAGGCTGGTCTTGAAAGCAGAGATCCACTTGCCTCTTCTTCCCAGAGTGTTGGGATTAAAGCAATGTGACACGATCACCCCATTCCCTTCTGCATTATATGTGAGGCTTTTGGGTTATTATTTTATCCTTCTTCCTCAAAACAGGAGATAGCTTATTTTTCACTTTGTATTTTTGAAGTGCTGAGAATAGAGATATTTGATGACTTATTGAGATGGGCATTTTGGAAAGTTTTTCCTAGACATTGTTACGGCTGTGAAAGAAAAAAAAATGTGGTATGTCAGTTGTCATGGTAAAACAATAGACAATATCAACAGTGCAACAATGTAGTTATTTATAAGTTTGTTTTATTGTCAGATGCTTTTTAATAATTAAGTATTTTTTCTGGTATCTGCTATTTGGGAAGAAGATACTAATGGCACAGAAATAACCGGTGATAATGGGAGGAAGATTTGACTCTTTCATGTCTTCTGCTAACCTGTTGTCAGTTCTTTTTAGGAACATTTAAAATTTGTCAAAATTATATGCACATGTGTCATTTGCTTTGAAGGGTCATGATAAACTCTTTACTTCCTACTGTGTAAGGCCTGAAACCTTTTCAGTATGCCTAAAATTGGCTCTTCCAGTCTGACATTTTTCATATCCTTTTTTTGCATGTTCATGATATTGGCATCAACTCAGACAAAGTTTATACTCAGAAATGTGATAAAAGATGAGTGTTAAAGGTCAAGGGATCTGTAAATACCAAGTGTAATAAAATTTGGCCAACATATGTTATAGTTTAAATGTGAAATGTTCCCTACAGGCTTGTGTGTTTGAACTCTAGGTCTCTAGCTGGTGGCAATGTTTTAGAAGGCCGTGAAACCTTTAGGAGATGAGGGCTTGTCTAAACGAAGTGGATCTCTAAAGAACAGACCCACTCCCCCTTCCCATCCCGTCTCTCTTTCCTGGTCTTCTGAGATGTGGAAAACAGTCTCATGCGTTTTTCTTCACAACAGAGGGCTACTTCTGTCACCATGCCTTCCTTACCATCATGGGCTCTATCCTCAATCATAAACCTAAATAAATCCTTTTTGTCTTAAGTTCCTTCATGCCGTGTGTCTTGTGTGAACAATGAGAAAAGTAACTAATGCAAAAGTTGGTAGTATTAAGCAGAGATATAGCTACTGAAGTGAGAAACTGAACATGTGGTTTATAGGCCTTTGTGATTGGTTTGGACTAGGGATACTGAAGGGTTTGGAGCTTCAGGGTAGAGAATGCTATAAGCAGAGCTTACTGAGCAATCTTTGCTGGAGTTCACAAGACCAGAATGATGGCACACAGTAGAGCCTGTGCTCCTGAGGCCTCAGAGGACAAGGGTTCTACTGGATGCTGGACTAGAAGTTGTTCATGTTACATTTAAGCAAAGCATTTGGCTATGTTCTGCCTGTGTCCAAAACATTTAACATGATTTAATTCAAATCCAATGGGCTAATTTGTATAGTGGAGGAAAACTTCAAACAGAAGTTTATTTTAATTGTGGCAAGAACATTGTTCACAATATTTCACCAGAGTTTTGATGGTAAAGCAAAATAATGGAGTAAAAATACATGAGAACTATGCACTTTGATGAAAAATGGAGCATAAGTGTCTTTAAATTTACATAAATCTGAAATAGATAGGGCATCTTCAATCATTAATGAAATTACCACCACATAAGGAAATTACACACTTTACACTGAGATCACGGAGAGTTTCAGGGTATAAACATGCAAGCTCAGTTATGAAATTTTATTTGAAAAGAGAGTTCCTGGACAATGATAGCCCCTTAGCCATATTGCTTGAGTTGGACTTATTGTGTATTTTCCAGGTTTATCTGTGAAGAAACGGGCCACTGTAATTGTAATCCGAAGGAGACAGGCCATAATTTGAGATGGCAGAATGTAGCATCATCTACATAGTGCTGGTTGTCCAGATAGGCAAGATATATGAATGATGGACCACGGGGGCTTACACTAAGCTTCAAGAAAGCTTTTGAGACCAGGTACCATATATAAGGGTCTGATTCCCTGCTTGGATCTTGAGTGGGATGCATGAATCTGTGAAGGTAAAGCCTAAGTTGCAATAAATACACTGTGATGTTGGAGATGTCAGAAATGTAGTATGTCCACCAAGGAAAGCAGGAGACACCAAGTGGGAGTCAACATAAGAGAAAAGTCTCAAATGCTGCAGGTAATATTTAATATTTTATCTGTTTCTTTTGAACAGTATTGCATCTATAAGACTTTGAGGACTTTGGATGGTAGGCTGAATGCATTTTGCATTATGAGATGACCAATTTCATTTGTGTAGATGTTGAACAGTATTACAGGACAATAATTCAGGACAAAACACTTCACTTCTCAAAAAAAGGTATTGTGAAATCGTATTGTAAAGTTATGTGAATAAAAGAGGTAGAGAATTGTGGCAATTTTACCATCTATCACATGACCTTTTGGCAAAAGTGTTTCTCAGTATTTTCTAAAAAGAAGACATACATTTCTTTGCTCCATCAACAACATTCCTAGATAAATACCTAAAAGACACAGTTGTGTGTGTTATACTATACAGACATGCATACCATTAAAATGTTCACAGTACCATGATTCATAATAGCCCTAAGTGCAGACTACCTAAATTCCCATTAGCCTGCCACTTAGAATTTATAAATATGTTATTTTATTTTCATGTCATGTAATATTGTGTGTAATGAAAATATACTATCTACAACTACAAACAGTTATGTAGATGAATCTAACAAGCATAGTGCTCAGAGGAAAACAAGCTTCAAAAACAGGCAAAGTCTGTGTGCTCAATTAGCATGAGAATGATAGTTTCTCTTGGGGTGAAAGGGATTAGAAATGGGTACAAGGCAGAGGGAGAACTTCATCGTGTTGATCATGTTTTTTTTATTGACCTAGATGATTATTACAAAGGTGTGTTTATTTTGTGACAGTTCATTGAGCTGTAGTCTCACGAGTTAAGCAAATTTGTGCATTAATGCTTCATATCAATTAAAATATTTTTTAAAAGTAACATAATTGAAATTTCCTATTCACAGCAGACAGCCAAATATTTATGTTTGCCCTACACATTCCCCAAAAGACTATGTATTGAAATAATTGCCATTATGGTGTCGTTATCATGAAATAATGTAAAATTCTTGTTAATACAAGCATGATGGTAAATTATAGTTTAAAATTTGGCATATTAACTGAAATATTATGTCTTTAAAATCCATACCCTGTCTGAGATATGATGCTATCATTCAAAAAGCTGTTTGATAAAGTGACTGACTTGTATACCAGGAGGAAAGGAATGTCTCAGCTGTCTTCAATTTTTCTTCACCTGTTTGGATCAGTGAACTCAAAGTTATTGCCAATTTTCAAGTCAATATCTTTACCACCTATTCTTTTTTCTCCTTACTAAAAAAACTCCAGGTCTAGATATAAGAAAGCCCAACTTTATCGTATAGAAAACTTTGTATTCTCTATAATATACAGCAAGTGAAAATCATTTCAAACTCTGGAGACATAAGGGCAAACAGGGTGAAATATATCCCTTTTCAAAGGACATCTTAAAACATTCATAATGCCTGAATGCTGAAAGCATATTCCCAGTTAATACAGATGAACGATATATCATAGTAGTTAACTAACCATTGCTAAATCTAAGAATAATACTAATGGAATGGGATGATCTGGGTCAGGCTTTGCTTTGCAGTGTTAAAAATTATTCCCTATCTTCAGAGGCGTAGACCAATGAAAATTTGTTTCTTGCTTTTGATGCATGTAAATTGAGAGTTGGCTAAAAATTTTGTTCCACTTTATGCTCAAGTTGGTACCATCTTTGCCCTGGAACATTTTGTAACACCCTGATACAATCACAGAAAACATGGCAAAGTATATGCTTACATGCACACACACACACACTATATGAATATTGTGTGTGTGTATTACACACTGTAGTGATATTTCATTTGTATTTTAATAAATAAAGCTTTCCTGATGTTCAGAGAGTAAAACAGCTGCACTGATCAGCCTTACAGACCAGGCAGTTGGTGACACACACCTTTAATCTCAGTAGTCACATTACTTCGCCATAGAAAATGGGCAGTAGCTGTGCATGCCTTTAATCCCAGTCCTAGAGAGGAATATAAGATGGGAGGAGACCGCTCTCACACACTCTCATTCTGATATTCATGGAAGCAGGATCGCCATTTCAGACTGAGGTAGAGGTAAGAGACAGTGGCTGGCTGTTTTGCTTTTCTGACCTTCAGGTTGAACCCCAATTTCTGTCTCTGGGTTTTTAATTAATCATGATACAGCACACACATATATAGAGATAGAGAAACACACACAGAGAGATTATAATATAATTACAACATCAGTTCCTTTCCATGCCTTCCTCTGAATCCTGCCACATACCTCTTTCTACTCTCTTTTAAATTCCTGGCCTCTTTTTTCTTAATTGTTATTGCACAATTTCATGCCTATATGTATACACATATATGTTCCTAAATATAAGCTATTAAATCAGTATGCTGTTACTTACATATATGTTTTCAGGATTACACTTACATTCTTAACGTTCTCTCCCAAGAGAGACTCATGATGTTGCTGTTCATAATTTCTTGGCCAAAGCTAGTGATATAATTGTACTTAATTTCAGTTTTCATGTCACTAGAAAGGGACAGAAAGCTAGATTGCTGGTGAACAGCTTCACTAGTTATCATATATGGTTAGTTTGAAGCTTTCAAAAGAAATTTGTTCCATTCTTTGTCTTGACAATTTTCCTGTCACCCAAAATATGTCTTGATAATCATAGCATGGGGACTTTGGGGAGGATTGAAGGCAGGAGGGGAGAGGCAGGGAGGGGTAGAGAGAGAAATGTAGAGCTCAACAAATATCAATAAAAAATTTAAAAAAAAATAAAAAAAAGAATGAAAACTTGAGCATAAGTTAACATAAACAGATTTTTGTGTTATTTATAAGATATTAGAACTTGAAATGACCTTCAATATCTTTTGGGATAATCTTTTTGTAAACTGAGTGATGATCCTTCTTTATTTAATCTCACTTGATTAAGGCACCTTCTGATTGGTTTGATAAAGAGCTAAATGGTCAATAGCTAGAAAGGAGAGGATAGGCAGGACTTTTGGGTAGATGTTGGAACTTTGGAAAAGAATCTGAGGAGGGGTATTTACAAGCCAGATAGGGAGGAAGTCAAATGCATGGTACTGAGGAGGTGGCAGAACATAGATTAATATAAACGAGTTAATTTAAGTTTTCAGAGCTAGTTGGGAACAACTCTAAACTAAGGTCAAGCTTTCATAATTAATAAAAAGATTCCATTTCATTATTTGGCAACTGATGATCCAAAGTAAGACCTGTTACACATATAATCTAATTCAATCTCCTTACATTAAAATCAGAGAAATTTTAAACCATAGGAACCCAGCTTAAGTCAAAGAAAGAATTATTTCTTTTAAAAAAGATCCAAATCCAATGCTTCTGACTTAGAACATTTACTCTGTATGTACAGGAAAGAAGCTGCATTCGGCAGTAGCATTTCAAGCATTTATAGTTTGGACCAATAGTCAGTGTTGTTTAATAAATATTCAACATTTATAAATATTGAGCTAGATATTCTGTAAGAGGCCAAGTGACTTAGTTACAGAGTTTTCACTCAAAGAGAGTCTTGTGGAATTAATTAATTAATGAGGTACATACAATAAGAGTTGCCAAGGGACCAACAAAGATAATTTTGTCCTGCAAAAGATTGTTAATGAGAGCTATTCAAGAATTATTTTACACTCAATGAGAAATGCTGGCTGATATGAGTTCATTCCCTTCTGCACATCAAACGCTCTTTGGAGAACTTCCTGGGTTCACATTTTAGACTGATTAAGGAGCAATGGCACTTTTAATGTATTCATATCGTGCAAATTTGTTTAAGGTATCTTTTATGCCATTGTACAACATATATATGTATATATCTCTCCAAGAGGAATTATGTGTGCACTGATGAATTAATTTTGCTTTTACTGTATTGAACATATTCACTCCCACATTTGTAATACCAGTAGCACTAAAGGAACCTGAACGTCTAGAAAGGAATTTGCCCTTGAGTAACACAAAGCAAATACATGGTAAGCCTAAGAACCCTATGGTTTCTAAACTCAATGTTCCAAGGAATTTATTAGCATTGGTAGCTAAATAGTCAAATCAAGACAGAAATTATATGTAACCCAAAGCATAGAGTCTTAATTACAGAACATATTTCTACTATACCCATAGGTGCATCACCTAAGGTGCTCATTTCAATCAACTACTGTTGTTGTTTTCAATTAGCCCAAACCACTGCACAAATGAATCTCCATTTTTTTTCAATTCTGTAGTTTCCAGGTAGGTTTTACATATAGTTTTCCCATAGTTACATAAATCTAGAAGGTTTTAAATTGCTTTACCAAACCACAAGATAGTAAAACAACACATTAAACAATAACTTCAGTTATATAGTGGTACGCAATGTATGTGCTGGCTGAAACACTAGGTACTGAAGAAAGTATAACAATTGAAAGATGTAGCATTCAAATGGAATTTGTCTTATGACTCACAGAGGAGAAACATTGGAAGACAAGAAAGTAGACATTGGCAGCAAGGACAAAGGAATGGACTCTTAGTTTGAAAGGAGGATCTTTGTTAGTTCCCCAGCAGTAGGAGCCACCTATGGTCTTTTTATTTCAGTATTTATCCATAGATCATGTTCTGAGTGTCATTTGTATTCAACAATAAGTATTAGGGTAGATGATGTGAAAGCTCTCTATGATCTCATCTGCTATACTTGTGAAGTTAACCTATGTGACCAAGGGCTGGGTTACAGCTTTGTGATAAAGTGCTTGCTTAGCATACATGATATCCTTAGTTCAATTCTCAGTATCAAAGAAAAGAAAAGGAAAAAGAAGGAAATAGTCCAAATATTGAGATTGGAACCAAGTGTGTTTTCTTTATAGATATCTACCCTCCACTTTTTTAAAAGTGAGGAACCAAAGGGTCTTAAAAAATACGGTTCTCATTATACCTTCGTGATACCAATTAAAATAAGTAATTATTGGCAATTTCAGGATTAGGACATTTTGGATTACATTTTTTTATATATCCATATTTGATATACTAGTCAAAATCTTACTGAAGATCAAGAGTTGTCAAGAATGGGCCACAGGCCAAATATCATGAGGCTATGATCTTACAAAGTTATACTAGAACTTATCTATATCGTTATATGTGGTCTATGGGCAGTCATAGTGATGCAAAGTCTACTGTTTACAAAGACTAAATAAAATATTTCCCATATGGTCATATCAGATATCATCAAATTCAATTCGGGGCTGTTACCATCATTTGCTCCAGATCTTTGTATTATCTGATGTTGTTCTTTTTCATAATTGATCAAAGGGATTTTGGTTTTGCTCTTCAAGAGATAAATTAATCTGACAAGTGACTATTGTTTATAAGGGTGGCACCACATGCTAATTTTGTAACACCAGGGAACTGTTGCAAAACACGAAGAAAACATTCTCTCATGGAAGTGTCTTGTGGGTTTTCCTCTGGGCAAGAGGAAAGGATGTTTGTAAATGGGCGAAACCAGTAAAAAGTCATTATGGAAGTAATTTCCAGCAATCTTGTAACATTCAGATCATTTCCCCAAGAGTTGCATTGCCTCCGTGCATCTTGAGAGGCTGCTCATTCAGCCAGATCGTTCTTTTGAAAGTCAATGCAATTTGCCCTTTTTAACACAACCTTCAGCAGCTGAAGGAAGTGTAGCTTACTAGGGAGTGAGGGCTTGCTGGAAGCTGTACTTACAAGCCAATGGCTTGAATACTGCTTGGAGTAAAGAGGACAGAGAGCTGAAGACCACAGCCAGTTTCAAATGCCACCTCATTAGTAGCAATTAGCACTCAGTCATGCCTGGGAGATTGTCCCCATAAAGCAGGTCAAATCAATTATTGCCTGCTTCTTAGATAAAAGAGGAGGATGGTGAAGATTGCTCAGGCAACTTTTGGGCTTTCTGTCTGAGACCAGTAACAGATTTGATTACACTTTAAAACCTTCTCCCTAGAGTAGGGCTTCCATCTTTCCCTACGCTTTGTGTGCGCCAAAAAAAATAGCTCCTGTCAAAAAAAGAAAGAATGAAAAGAAAAAAGCCCACTAGTGTCTTCGACGTTTTTGTTGCAGGTGAATTGGGGCAAACTTCAAGGATGGGGAAGACTTTGTGACTTTCTGAATAGATGCTGGGACCTAGAGGGGTTTTTTCTCATGGTGAGAGAGATTGAAAGAGAATGAGGTTCACACGTGACAAGATTGCTAATTCTTCTCTGGGGCATATATAAACCAGCTTTAAAGAAAATCAAAGAATTGATCGTGTGCCTGTTAATGGCTTAGCTGGTGACAGCATTTTTGTCTTTTTAGGAGGTGATGGAGAAGGGTCAGCCAAGGTGCTTTATGAGTTTCTAGGGGAAAAAAAGAAATGTAAGCATTGGACAGAGGCCTGGTGTGGATTCTTAGCTGCTTTTGAGTGTGCCCGAGGCAATTTCTGCCCTGCTACACTGTGAGAGCCCAGGGAATAACAGAGCCTATTTCTTAGAAAAGAACATGACATTTTTGCTTTTTATGCAGCATTTTTATCAATACAGTTAAGAAAATTTTCACTTGATGCCTACAATAAAATATCCTCAACTAATGCGGCGCTGCATTTATGTGGTTCATTTTATCTGATACCAAACACGTTTTCCCTGTGCCAGAAGCTAATTTTGTAGAACTTGACTGCATCTTGTATTGTATAAAGCCTTTCTTCACGTGCTCTCTGCTGCTAGTGGAGCAATTTCTGTAGGATTCTCCTTAAATTACTTATAAGGGGTGTGATGGGCTATGATTAAAGAGGACAATTGTAGGATAGGGTTAATTAAAGGGCAGAGACTCTCTGGCATATGGTACTGGTTTGATGTCGCCTCCATCTTGTCTCACTAAGTTTCTTCAAAAAAGTAATATTTTAGGAAATTTCAGTGGTTTTTACTACATTTTACAAAACTTTCTAAGTCCCTTCTGGTCCAGATTGCTGTCCCTAAGTTTCTTCAGTGCTGAAATCCTTTGCCCAAAGGCTTCATGTGACCTGTCCATCAACATGTAAAACCACCTGCATGACAATTATTAAGGGTACTTGTTAAAATACAGGTGACCATGCCTTCCTCAATCTCATTGTACTAGAATGCATGGCTGGGACAGCCACATCATTCTTACATACGCTCAAGACTGAGACAGGCTTGTTGTTTTCCAAAAGGCATGAAGTTTCACTAGTTAGTAGTTAGAAGTCAGGGGATCCTGAAAGTTTGGTATGTTATCTGTGATGCCCCAAGAAATAATTTTCTCTTCAGTGGTTTATGTCAAATTCCTGTTATTAAGCCTTAAGATTCATATTTTTTCCTCCTTGGTTAGTGTTCTCAGCCTAGAGTGAGTCTTGGGCAATCAAGAGACCCAAGTCTTCCTAAAGTTATTGGTTAACCATAAGTTACATAGGTTGCTATGGGAAGTAGCATAAATATGAAGAAAGTCATGGAGAGACCAACTAGGAGTTATAGTTAGAAGACCTGCTAATTAAGAAAAGACACCAGCATTTGGATACACAAATAGAAAATGACTCCAAGCTCTTGAACATCTCCCTCTAAATAAAGATTTCACAACTAGCACAGAGTTGGATACACTTCATCAGTCATATCTGTGCAAGACCTCATGTTAGCCTTCCCTTGGCAACTTTAATAATTGCATTGTTCCATGCTTCTCCATATAACTATGTATCCGTCTATCTATTACATATTATTACTACCCTATCATGTTTAAGTCACAAAGTTTTGAGCCGAGGAGTACTCAGAGATAGAATTCCTGAACTTGAGGGACATGCGAGGAGAACAGATGCACATATGAAGACTCAAAGAGATTCTCCTTTAGGCATTTCTCTGTTCTTCCCTTAACAGTCATTCCAAAGTGGAGTCCCCAGTATAGCGGTCATCCTCAACAAGTATGATCACATCGTATTTGTGACTCAGAGTCCCCACTTTGCTGCCTTAGACCTAGATAATTAAATCAACTGTATCTTTAAAGGTTTTGGTCATTTCTCAACTTTATGCTGTCATTTGGTTTCTTTGTCTACTTTATTTTTCATGATTTCTTACCTTGTTTGTGTGTGTCTGTGTATATTCACATATGTGTGAATGTGTGTAGTGGCCAGACATTAACAGTAGATGTCTTCCTCAACCTCTGACTACATTAGTTTCTGGGACAGGGTCTCGCACTAACTGCAAACTTAAGAATTTAGCAAGACTGGCAGGCTAGAAACCCCAGATATTCTTTTGTCTCGACCTTCTTGGTGCTGGGATTACAGGTGCGTACTGTTGCGCCTGTTTTTTTTTAACCTGAGTGCTGTGTATTGAACACAGGTCATCACAACACAACAAGCACTTTACCCATTGAGTCATCTTCCTAGCCCCTTGCTTATTTTTATAAATATTTAAAAATATTATCACATTAAATATACAAATGAATAAATTTTACTGTGAAATTCATTGCAAATTCATGTAATATACGAATATGTGGAAATATCATATATATATATTGTATTTTAATCATACTGATGTGGGATTCCCTCTGTATGCTGTGGATATGTTTTTATTACCATTGCCTAATAAAGAAGCTTCTTTGGCCTATGGTAGGGCAGCATATAGCTAGGCGGAAAAACTAAACTGAATGCTGGAAGAAAGAAGGCAGTGTCAGGCAGACGCCATGTAGCTGCTGAAAGAGAAAGACACCAGAAACTTACCGGTAGGCCTCAGCCTCATGCTGATACACAGATTAATAGAAATGGGTTAATTTAAGATATAAGAGCTAGCCAGAAATACGTGTAAGCATTGGTCAAACTGTTGTAATTAACATAGTTTCTGTGATTATTCAGGTCTGAGCAGCTGAGAAATGAGAAAGCAGTCTCTGTTTACATCGTACCCATCCTCCCTATAATTTTCTCCTGCCCTCCTTTTGCACCCTTTCTTTATCTCCTGGTTCCTTCAAGTCCTTTTCATAATTTGAGGATAACATTTTTACCTTTTAGTTTCCACATATGAGGAAGCCTTTAATACTTGTCTGAGTATGGCTTATTTCACTTAAGATGATGACCTTTCTTTCCATCTATTTTCCTGCAAGCAACATGATTTTAATCTTCTTTATGGACAAATAAAATTCCATTATTTCATTATATACATATATAAAATTATGTAAATCCCATCATATAAACACACACACACACACACACACAAACTTTTTCTTTGTTCAGCTGATGAGAGAGATTTAGACTTGTTCCATAGTTTTGTGATTGTGAGTAATGAGACAATAAATGTGGATATACAATTACCTCTGTAGTATATTGACACAGTTGGCTTTGGATGCATGCTCAAGAATGGTAGAGTGGGATTATATTGTAAATATAATTTAAATTTTTTGAGGATAATACTTACTTCTTCGTAGAATTTCTTTTCTCCTTGGATAAATGTGGTCTTCACCAGGCCAGTTAAAGCCCTTTTGGTTACCACGTTTCTTTGCTTTCTCCACTCAATACTTATTAAGGTGGAAAAATAAACAACTTATGAAAATATATTGGCTGGGTCTGCTTCAGAAGCATTCTCTGTGTTTTCTGCTTGGCTCTTGTGGTGGTTCTACTGTTCTCTTGTATTTATGCATCCTTTCTTTTTTATACACATTTCCCCTGCTCTCTGGGTATCAGTATCATTCATCGCTCACTCAATTTGATCACATGAGTTGCCCCATATATCCTGTAATATGTCCAGAATTCTTCACTGAATTGTCTGATTTTCATTCGTACAGGTCACTGTAGCTCTCTCACTACTTCAAACATCTATTCCTACTTAACTTGTCTCTTCTTTCCCAAGAATTCATTGGGATAACTCATTTTAGAAATCACTATTTTCACTATCTAGAAGTCTGAGAATTTGTATTAATCTTGCCACTCTATTTCCTATTATAAACAACTTTTCTGTGCTCTGTTGTCTCGTTTCAACATAAAGAATAAAAGATATTGGGAATGTTCATTTAATGAGAAATAAATGAGTTCAACTATTTGATGATTATTGTTGATTTAGGAATAACTATCATTTAGGCATTACAGTAGTGAATAAATCATGAAAGCTCTTGCCTTCAGACTTTTCTCTGGTGAAGGAGTCGGGATATAAAATTATCTAGGATATAATATCATACTACGATGCATGGCTTTGAAGAAATTCAAGCAGAATTCTTCTTCATCATTTGAAGGAGACTACTTTATGGGGGTGGGTCAAAATGACCTCACTCTAGTGGTAGCATTCGAATCATAGTTTGAATATAGTGGAAGACTGTGATATTTGAATAGTTATAAAAGGAGAAAACAAGTAGACTGAAGAACAAGTGTATAGTGGTTTTTAAACTACATCCCTAAATTCTCTGATATACTGATTGCACTTAATTTCTGTCCCCATGAATACGGACTGGCTTAGTGACTGACTTTGAACGAGTATACATTCAGCAGAATTGGCGGTGTGTGCTTTAAGAGACTGGGGTATAAATAACTTTATAGTTTTTTCCTGGACTTATTCTTGGTCACTTAAGACATACAGAGAAAGCAAGCTTCCATGTTGTATGGACACTCAAGCAGCCTGAGGGTAATGTCTTTCATTATCATTCGGCTTATGCACGATCTTGAGCAAATTGAAATTAATCAGTCCTTCCAAGCTTTACTTGGTTGTCACAATCTCTTACGCTGGGTCTACATCAGTTTGTGTAATAAAACCACCCCATATCCAAAGTCTTTTCAAAGCTAAAGAGATAAATCTGTGTGGTGTAGGCAAAGCTGAGTTGAAGGGCAAGCAAATAGCAGCAAGGGATTATAAATCCCTGCGTGCTTCAGCTATAAACCAATTTGTCCACAGCGAGGAAGCATTTAATAAAGGGTTTCGTTGTACTGGAGGAAATGGAAAATTATACTCCACGAGTAAGTGGTCTGCCAGCAATCGCCTGGAACTGGAACTGTAGATGCCTTTTAATGTTTTTTTTAATCAATAACTTTAGCTTTTCAAATTAAATTGCTGTAAGTAGGAAGAGCACTTAATTAAAGCTTCTGTTCTTTCATAAAATGAAAAGCTAGTGTCAGACTTGCACCCTTCCTCTCTCATATACATATACAATTTTAATTGTGTTGGTGTAGTGTGCTCTGTGCTTTCCTTTAGTAGAAATAAAAATGAGAATAAGGGAGAAGTAACATGATGGAAGGGCACCCAAACAGCATATGTGGCATCCCAAAACTGGATGGAAAAAAATTGAAATAGCAAACACAGCATAACCAGTTTCTATTAGAAGCAAGAACAGGAAGGAATTGGCCAATGTCCAATTTTGAGTAGGCACCTAGAGACTTGTATTATATTGGTGAGAGCAGTGGGTGTTTTCCTGTATAAAATACTGGCGTGGGTGCTTCTAAAAATATCCCTAATGCGATGGAAGCAATCTCTTCGGTTACTCTGGTTTAATTAGATTATCTCTCCTGCTTATTTCTGATTGGCACAGCTTTCTTTTTTCTTTTTTCCTCATCTTCCTGCTGTCCTGGGGTCCCCTTAGTGTAAGAGCAGGCGGTGATGCTCAGTGACACTGACAGGCTGCTTGGCTGACTCTGCTGCTCTCCCCTGGAGCTCATCTTACACCAGCTACCCTGCTTAGATTCATCATCTAGAAAACTCTCTATGCTCAGGTATAACTGGATTTACTCTGCATAGATTCCAGGGACCGATAAAAAAAAAGCCCTACCTTCCCAATTATTCTCAATCACCTTCTGAAACTGTGGACCTTAAGGTAAAAGAATATGAAACCTTTACTTACAGAAAAATCTTTCATTATCTCACATGTGAGGAAGGTCAACCCAAGTCACCTCATCATACTGGGGTGCCATGTAATAGCAAGCACAGCTGAAGCCATCCTTCTTTATTGCTATGCAAATTATGTGACTCTATTATACGTGGTGTGAGAAGCCCAGGGAGCTCACTTCAGGTACTAAGTAACTTGAGACAATTTTAAGATATATATATTAGATGAACTAAAGCATAAATTGTCTATCTGGTGATATATAAAGCTGTAGCACTGTCAACCATAGCTAGCAATAGGATGTAGCAGCTAACCCTTGCCACTACCTCGGCACTGTTCATCCTGGAAGATGTGCTTCAGCTCACAAAAGACAGAGGCAATTCTGTCATCCCATTTTATAATTTTATGGGAAGTCTTCCTAGGCTAAAAGCCTATAAGCAAGCTCACAGGAAAGCTACCAGAATGAGAAAGCCACAAAAGGAGTCTGAGAAAGAATACTCAGAAAAATGAAGCCTCCAGCTTGGAGAAGAGGAACCTTACAACAATATGTGTGTGATACGGGTGCTGAAGGAAAGTTGTTTGAACTATGGTGAAGGATCAGTGTCCACAGTGGACCCTCCTCTAAGTGTGTTTTTCATTTAATGTCCCTGCATTCCCCACAATTGCTTCCTAATTCTCCTATGCCAGCAGCTCAGCAATGGTTCTTATTTTTCTCTTCTGCTCTCCGCAGTTACTCCAGGATATGTCCTCGCATCTTCAGATTTGGAGTTAGGAGCCTCCTATGGAAAAATAGATATGACATTTGTCTTTCTGGGTCTGGTTTACTTCACTTGAGACGATCTTTTCTAGTTCCATCCTGTAAAGTTCATGCTTTTGTTTTTCTTTACAGCTAAAATAGTATTCCATGGTGCATTCCATTATCCATTTGTTGATTGTAGGACATTTAGGCTGTTTGCACTTACAGTTATTATAAATAGATCAGTAATAAACATGGCTGAGCAAGTATCTGTGCAGCATGGTGACACATTCTTTGGGCATATTCCAAGAAGTGGTATAGCTGGATCATAAGATGGATTTAATTTTAGCTTTTTGAGAATTCACAGATTTCCAGAATGACTGCACCAGTCTGCAATTCCATTAACAGTGAATGAGGCTTGCCTTCTCCCCATAGCCCCTCCAGCATTTGCTGTTGGTTGTTTTGTTGATCATTGCCATTCTGACTGGGATAAGATGAAATCTCAAAGTTGTTTTGTTTTACATTTTCCTAAATGCTGGGAACAATAAACAATTTTTTAAGTTGTTTCTTAACCATGCTTTCTATTCTTTTGATAACTCTCTCTGAAGGCTCCAGTCTCATTTTTTTTCCAAATGGGTCATTTGACTCTTTGTTTTCTGAGTTCTTTTTCTGAATACATATGGAGGTAGATTTGCCTACATGGAAAGGTTGGATTGGCATGGGAAGGATCTGTGGATTGGGGGATATTTAGAGAAGGTCCTGGAAGAACTCTAGAGATCAGTTCTGATACAGGCAGAGGAGGCCATACTAAGCCCAAGCACTGAGTGTTGGTCCCAAGCTAGATCATGCAGCTGCTATAAAGTTTGTGGAAGAAGAAGGTCAGGGATACTCACCGATGTGGAGTGGATGAGGATGGGGACAAGGATATGAGGTAGCTAGCTGAGGTGAGGTGTGGCAAGGAGGGACCCATGGGTGGTTGTAGGTAAGGTGGTCCCTGCCAGAAGCTTAGAGGTTGATTAGTGTAGTCAGGATGTCTAGATAAAGCTGGGGCACTGAGTATTGGTCTCATACTAGGCCTGGTGAGTTGGGAAGAAGACGTGGATGGCAGGTCAGGGAGACTTATGTACCTAGACCTGGAAATGGGAGGTGTAACTGGGTGGAGAAGATTAATGCTGTTATTTACCTGGTGATCCTCTCAAAGAAAGTGTTCTGAGTAAGGAATTACAACTATCTAACTGTCACTTAAGTTTGTCAAAACTCAATTTGGGTATAGTGGTGCACATGTTTAATCTCAGCACTTGGGAGGCAGAGGCAGGTGGGTCACCATAAGTTCAAAGCCAGCGTGATCCACAGAGGGGGTTCTAGGACAGCCAAGGCTACATGGAAAGACTGATTTTCTTTTATTAAAAATATTATTAAAATCTGAATTAGAAAATTTCCTGAAGAAATGGTATGCTGACATCTCCCTGGTCATTTGCCATTTACCATTTGCCATTGCCCCAGTGCAAGAGACATGCTCACCTTCTCCCAGCACAGGCTTATGGAAGTTAATCCAGTTGCTATAGAAAATTTCTTTTTATAATTGATGGAAAGAGAACATATTCAGGAATGACATCATTTTGCAAATGTCAAAGAAAAAATAAAATACAAAGTATATTTGCCCTCCCAGGAAATTTTATGTGACAAAATTCTGAACATGCCATCTGACAAAAATCTATTTTTGATGCCCTCTATGACTCTGCAGTAGGCAGTTGCCCTTTCTTCTCTTCCCTGGTCCCCTAAGGCCACACCTCTAAGAACAATGGTTAAGGAGAGCAACATATCCCGGGAAGCCTTGCCTTTACTATGGAAAGTATTGCACTTTAGAAAGTCCCTGCTGGAATCCTCTCAGTCCTGGGCAAGCAGAGATAGTTGCTCCTCACTTGACTTTGCCAGCAGAGTCATTGGGAGAGCCCTGAAAAGTCAGAAGCATGGGCCATAGTCCAGATAAACTAAATCAAAACCTCTGTTGATGGGACTCTAGTGATTAGTGGGCAGCCCAGGTTCAGAACCAGAAGCTAAGAGCTCACAGAAACTTGCAGTGCTGAAGCCAGAGTCTCAAAAGGCCAAATGTCAGAAATATGTGAATGTGTCTGAAAAGTCGCTTCCTACTCCTGACCTTGTTTTCTCATAGCTCACTGGACTAGGACACTCTAAGTGGGCATTTAGAACTTCTTGTTTCACATACTGGTCACCATATATGAGAGTTTCAATAGTTTTCTCTCTTCCCCTCTTCTTTGAGGATGTCTGCAGTGAAGGTCACCTCACTTCCCATTTCCCACCTTATTTTCAGCATCTGTTCATCCCTGTTTACTCTGAAAAGAAAATCTCCAAGACAAGGTAATGATATGATTTCCTTTAGTATCAAAACTGAGAAGACATTTACATGTGTTCCTAGTTCACATCCTTATCTTTCCATGGATTTTAATGATGGTCAGCTAGACATTTGTGGGTAAAGGAAATCTGAAGATCTCATTCATTTTTAATTGCTAAGAATCTCATGGGTTTGCTGCCTGTCCTAAGAACCTTTATACACAGAGGGCAATGGTTTCATGCATTTATACAGCAAATGGTCGCATTCCTTTGCCTCAGGTACTATAACGATGACTGTGAGTACAATGACGAACAAGGCATTGTATCAGCTCATTCAAGTAACATTCTGCTGGTAGAAAGTTTGGCTCTATAGCTTCTCTTTGACAAAGTCAGACTGATATTAAAGCATAGCCATGTATTACATAATGATATTTTGGTCAGTAATGGACTGTGTATGTGACCATGATCTTACGCAGTGCTTTCACCTGGTGCTATTGTAGTCATCTTAGTTTGTGTAATTAGTTACCATCTCTTTTGCTCAAACAACAATGAAATAAACTGAGGATGTATTTCTCAGAATATATCCCATTGTTAAATAATATTTAAATGTATTTTGTCTACATGCATATACACAGCTATTTGGAATACTGTTATTTAAATTGTAGGCTATTTCTTAAAGCTTATCACAAACCAGGTATTACTTGCATAGATGTGATGAAATTGCTTTTAAAGCAAAAAAAAATTATTTTAAAAATTATTTCTAATACTACTC
Organism: Microtus pennsylvanicus; assembly: GCF_037038515.1. Lineage (NCBI taxonomy): Eukaryota > Metazoa > Chordata > Mammalia > Rodentia > Cricetidae > Microtus > Microtus pennsylvanicus. The sequence continues at coordinate 121,498,820 of NC_134601.1, read as the reverse complement.
CTTCTTTTTCCTGTCACTCCGGTATTGGTTGAGCCTGTAGGAATAAGAAATATAGAGACCTACCATTTGTGTTTCCAAGAGTCATAGGCATTGAATACTCTAAGCATAGCTAGGCAGTTTGATTCAGGAGATGTCGGAGAAGCTATTGAAGGAAACAGACCTTAGCAGATCTCACAAGGGCAAAAATAAGAGACAGCAAATGAGGCCTCAGTGGAATGGCATGCACACCTAAGGCAGACTGTGCCGATTGTTCAGGTGGGGCTCTAGCCATGTGGATTAATACTTTCAAGAGTCACTCCTGTGTCTCATTTAGGACCATTATCACTTGGCATTTCAAGGTTCTCTTTTCTTGATTAAATCGCATGAATTGAACGTCCTTCCTTTCTTTGTACTGCTTGTTTTTCCTAATCCTTGAGAAGATGTTTTATGGAATATATTTTACGTGGTGTATGTGCCTTTAACTTTTAGTATTTGCTCTATTTGAAATGACAACATTTGAGAAAGATTATATTGTCTTATAAAGAATTAAGAAAATCAGCATACAAAGTAAAGTATGTCCTCATAGTATTTTTATACATGCTACATTAGTCAGGGTGAGGGGGGGGGTGGAGAGAGAGAGAGAACAAGACAGAGAGAGAATCTAATCTATTAGAACGCTGTACAGGCTGCAGTCCAGCTAATTCAACAATGGCTGGCTGTGAACAGAAAGTTCAAAGATCCAGTAGTTCCTCAGTTCACAAGACTGGATGTCTCTCAGCTGGTCTTCGGTATATGCTGGAGTACTGAAGAAATAGGCTCTAATGCCTTTGAAGGAATGGACTTTCTACCAAGGCAAGAACAAGCAGGCAAAGAGCAAATGTTTCCTTCTTCTATGTCCTTATATAGGCTTCCAGCAGAACGTATCACACAGATTAGATCTGGATTAAAAATCTGAATTAAAGATGTGTTTTTGCACAAATTCTAATTCATCTTATTAATAAAAACCTGGAGCCAGATATCAGGGCAAATGCTGAAAGATCAGCGAAAGAAAGGAGCAAATCACAACCACTGCTTACCTCGCTAACTCCTTAGCTGAAAAGGGGCAAGCTCCTGTCTCCTCCCACCTTCTATTCCTCTCCCCAGACAGTCATATAACTTCTTTTCTGTCTGTACAGACCTCCAGATCTCTATGGTTATCTAGTGGCTTGCTCTGCCCTCTGATCTTCAGACAAGCTTTATTTGTTATAGTACAAACAAGATAGTACCACAATGTGTTATCCTTCCTCTAAGATCTGGATTAGAAGTGGATTCTCTTACTTCAAATTAAGCGAAATTTCCTCACAGGTGTGCCCTCCATTTGGGAGTTTTAGCTAACTCCATATGTAGTCAAGTTGATACACACGAATAGTTACCATACGTACTATGCTCTTGTTGCTTCTTCTCCCTTAGAACCTTTCCCTCTGTCACCTGCCATCAATAGCCCTTCTGTTTTTATGCCACATGTATTATATTACAAAATTGTTTTGTTTGGATGTTATTTTTTGGAGAAATTAGCTTGCTATATGATCTTAGCTAGGAATACAGATATATACCATCATGCCTGTAAACAATAAAATTGTTAATAAAATAAAAATAATGTGCACAGATAAAAATGTCTTTGCATTTAAATAAAAAAGGTTCACAATTTTCTTTCATTTTTAAAGTTATTATTTTATTTTATTATTTTAAAAAATACCAATCCAAATTCCCATTTTCTCCCCTCCTCCCATTTCCCTCCCACTTCCTCCATGCCCTCTCCCCCCACCCCCTCCAATCATAAGAGAGAGCAAGGTACCCTGCCCTGTGGAAAGTCCAAGGCCCTCAACATCTTGTACCAATCAGGCTATGATAGGATGTCCCAAATAGTATCTTGGCAACATACACTACTGGAAATGTATAGTGAATAGTTACCATCTATATTATACATGGTGACAGGTTTATTCTTTTATGTAACCCCTAATTAAAATATTATTAGTAGATGTGAAGGTAGACTTTTTTCAAAAAGAGAACATAATACTATCTTCAAGTTTAGCATTACATTTCCCACATAATAGTTATATTAATAAATCTTTATGGACTATAGGGTAATGATGTAGGAGGATCTTCTGTTTTGTGTTGATTTCACTGGTTAAATAAAAAACTGCCTTGGCCTTTTGATAGGACAGAAAATTAGGTAGGTGGAGTAGACAGAACAGGATGCTGGGTAGAAGGCAGTGTGGCAGACGCCATGGCTCTCCTGCCTGAGACGGACGTGGGCTAGAATCTTGCCGGTAAGCCACAGTCATGTGGTGATACACAGATTTATTAGAAATGGGTTAATTAAGATGTGAGAGTTAGCCAAGAAGAGGCTAGAGATAATGGGCCAGATAGTGTTTTAAATGAACACAGTTTTCCATGTAATTATTTCCGATAAAGCTAGCCGGGCAGTGGCCCACTTGCATCATCACTACAGGGTAGAGCAATAATTTATAATTCTTGAGCCCTTTAGTAGATATAAGATGTCACACATAGAGAGAAAGCATAGCAGTAATACTAACAGGAACTTTAGTAGAAATAGCACTTAGGCATTGGAAAAGTGAAAAAAAACATTAGGACATCATGGAGGTAGCAACTGCAGGAAGCACTGTGATATCTGCAGTTCAAAGTGAGGTAAGCCAGACCCAAAAAGAGGAACATGGGATGTACTCACTCATATTTGGTTTCTAGCCATAAATAAAGGACAGTGAGCTTATAATGCATGATCCTAGAGAAGCTAAGTAAGAAGGTGAACCCAAAGACAAACACATAGGCATCCTCATGAATATTAACCTTCATCAGGCGATGAAAGGAGACAGAGACAGAGGAGCACGGGACAGAAATCTCAAGGTCCAAATCAGGAGCAGAAGGAGACGGAGCACGAGCAAGGAACTCAGGACCGCGAGGGGTGGACCCACACACTGAGACAATGGGGATGTTCTATCGGGAACTCACCAAGGCCAGCTGGCCTGGGTCTGAAAAAGCATGGGATAAATCCGGACTAGCTGAACATAGAGGACAATGAGGAATACTGAGAACTCAAGAACAATCGCAGTGGGTTTTTGATCCTACTGCACGTACTGGCTTTGGGGGAGCCTAGGCAGTTTGGATGTTCACCTTAGGAGACCTGGATAGAGGTGGGCGGTCCTTGGGCTTCCCACAGGTCAGGGAACCCTGATTGCTCTTCGAGCAGATGAGGGAGGGTGACTTGATCGGGGGAGGGGGAGGGAAATGGGAGGCGGTTGCGGGGAGGAGGCAGAAATCCTTAATAAATAAATAAATTTTAAAAAAAACCTCAAAGATGTTGAAATTTATTAAATGTAGATGTGGGAAGCAGGAGTCCCATTATTCAGCTGGTGTCGGTATCTCTAAACCTGGAGAAAGAGACTATGGGGCCAGGACCTAGACATTTTAGAGTTTTCCTAGTGAATGGTAAACTTTCTCTCTCCCTCTTTCTCAATTTCTCTCTCCTATCTCGTGTGTGTGTGTGTGTGTGTGTGTGTGTGTGTGTGTGTGCCTGCGCTTACTGAGACAGAGTCTCTCACTGAAATTAAAGCTTGCCATTTTGGCTAGGCTGGATGCCTAGTGAGCTGCCGGGATCCACCTCTCTCCAGTCTGCAACACTAGGGTTACAGGCACAGGTGGCCATAACCCAGGTCTTAAAAATTTATGCAGGATCTGAGGATTTGAAGCCAGGTCCTCATGTCAGCACACTGAACACTCTTACCCACTGGGTCCTCTCTGCAGTCCAGCAATAGGATTTTCAAAGGTGCACTATGAACTGAGTCTGACAGCGCCAGCAAAATTTCAATTGGAATCAGTTGCTAGTGGAATGAATTGTACTGTTAGATTGAAGTAGTTGTCTGAACCAAGTAAAAGCAACCAGGAAGAGATGTATTCCTTCTTCTTGATCCACCTTGCACTGTTTTTCTAGAGTCCCCTATTGGCAGAATCTAACAAAGAGCAGTCCGCAAAGAAGAAACATGAGTTACAGAGTCCTAGATGCTGTAAACAGAAACTTGAAAGAGTGGTTTTGAAGCCAAGAGTTAAAGCTTAAACACTCTCCAATAAATTAAGAGCACACTCTTGAATAGTTGTATACAATAAAAGTTTGTCAAATTGAATAAAACATTGTATCCCTTTTGCAGGGCTAGAATTCTGATAAGGCTACACATCCTGGGTTATTGGACATTTTAAGTTTTGAAACCAGAGGTTGGCTCCTCCCTTTTCCACAACCAACAGCCAGATGGTAAATGTTGTTAGGTTTGCAGGCCTTGTGGCCTTGGTTGCACTACTCTGCTGCTCCTGGTTCACCCTGTACCTGTCCTACCTACTCACATCTACCACTGTCGAGGGAGAGCAGGGATAAATAATATTATGAGCCTGACTGTATTGCAGTAGGAATTTATTTATGAAAGCAGCTGGCAGGTCGATTGAGCACAGGAGCCAGAGTTTGCCAGCTCTTGCTCCAGAGTGTAGTGATCCGCAAGCCTGTGTGCACATTTAGATGAGCCTAGAAATCCCACTTCCTCCTTCCAGAGATTGATCTTAATTTGGTTTGCAATGAAGCCTGGGCAGTAGTGCGTTTTAAAGGCTCCCCAAGTGGTTTGATGCTGGTAACCACTACTTTACATTCCCTTTTAATTCCTTAATCAAGTGATCAATCATCAGTGAATCCTAAAATGCCCTAAGCAGATGCATTATTTGAAAGAATCCAGAAGTGAATTATGTCATGGTGATTTTTTGGAAGCTAGAAGCATCGTCTCCTCATTTATTTTTCATAAGTTCAGATTTTCATATATCAATTTTTAAAAAGTAGCAAGCAAGTGCACATGTGCAAATAAGGCCCTTATGCATACGTTAGCTTAGTGCAATGTGTCTATAACAAGACACTGGTGTTTTATTCATTTCTGTGTTCAGAATGCAGGGATGGTCAACATATACTTGAAAAGACTAAACAGCAAGTGAATAAAGAAAGGTAGAACAGAATCACATGGAAATCTTAACTGATATCCCGTTGAGGTTATTCCAAGTTTCAAATGGCTGCTACTCCATTGACTACCATTGATAATCTTCACAGCCCTAATAAATCTTTAATTCAGTTCATGGATTAATTTCTTTGGGGATATTTATGAGGGCACATTGCCCGATTCTTTTAATTCAGGTCTAGACTCAATGGCTATTTTACTTCCTTGAGCCGTATTTGTGAAATTCTCTTTTTATTAAAAGTCATACATGTGGAGTCTTCAAAACCCCACTTATGTATTTTTGTGGCTCTTTAGTTTCCATGGCAACTATGGTTATGGCATCACTGCGTGTTATCAGTAAAGTAGCGGGGACATATAAATACTAAGGATGATAATGTTGTTTTCATTTGTCTTAGTGGATGGCTTCAGGCACTGAGAAAGACGGTTTGGGTGTATTGGAGAATAATAGCAGAGACTGTAGTGTGGAGTACACCTGGATTTCATTATTATCAAGAAACAGGCCCTGCCAAAGTTTTCCAAGCCAAGGCTTCTCTATTACTTTCACAGAATGCCTTCATTAAAACAGATTTGCCTTTTTAAGGAACATGCAGTTCTAATTTTTAAAATACTTAGAAATACTTAAGATATTTTAAGAGAGGAGTAAAAATAATGGGAAAGAAAGCATCACAGCTTGCCGTTGTACTTTCCCCATTACAATGATTCGAAACATTTCATCATACCACAGGGCAGCTGGCAAATAATGGAAAGTCCTGTGCATATTGCATGATCCGTGTACGTGCAGTTCCAGCTGTTTTCACCACACACACACACTATCGCATCCTGCTCTGCAGCCTTGGCTTGCGCTCTCAGTACCTTTTACACCACAGAGAACAGACGTCATCCGAGACACCTCTTTCTCAGTCAATTTCAGTATGCTGCAATTTCCTAACCCATGTCTGATATGTCCAAAGGTACGATGAAACACAACTAATTTACATAAAGTTATAAACACATGCTTTAGTTCAAATAATTTAGTTGTTTGTAAATAATAGCAGATTCTTAAGTCTCCTTAAACCACATCATTTGCCAAGGGAAAGGGCTCCTGAACATTCTTGCACTTGTGATTAGATAACTCAGATTGGATCAACAGCATGCTGGTTGAAGCTACTTAAGCCATTCATTTCTTAACTACATTATTGAAAGTATTCACATAATTACCGAGTTCTCCAGGCTTCTTCTGCTTCCACGTCCTTGACACAGTCACAAGACAGTGCACTCTCCATTGTCATATTCCTAAAAGACTGTGAAGATGATCCTCAACGACTATGCAAGATCCATTTTAATTTTATGTGTATGAACACATGTTATGTATTGCACCACGTGTCTATGTGCATGCCTGGTGCCCACAGGTCAAAAGAGGGTTTTACATCTCCTAGAACCAGAGTTACAGAGTGCTGGGAACTCAACCTGGGGGACCTACAAGAAGAACGATGTCTCTTAACAGGGATTCATAGCTCCTGCTGGGAACTCAACCTGGGGGACCTACAAGAAGAATGATTTCTCTTAACATGGATTCATAGCTCCAGCTCTCTATATGAGAGTTTTAATAGAAGTTGAGATGGAAAACTTGATTAATTGAGCATTTTAGCCACTATAAAAGTAGCCTGTATCTTTTTTGTCACTGTAGAGAAAATGCATTTTATTTTTACTTGTTCCTTATATTTTGCTCCAAGATGTAATTAATAAAAACAACACAAAGGCCTATCTAGAACTTGCTGAAGAGAAATTACAACATTTTTCCCATAACATAACTGAATGATAATAAACTATGAAATATTCCTTTGACATCATTCCTTCTCGTTTGTTGTACTTATAATGCAGCAGCAGGAAATGAATAAGTGGCCTATTTTATGCTACATAGAAGGCTGCTACAAACACAAATTATTACGGAAGGGAGCTATAACTGTTCCATGTACATGTCTACATTGCTCATAATGTATTGAGGTCCTGGAACAGAAATTCTTCTATTATCAGTTATAGCTCTCTTGGGGCATTTCCATACTTAGTTTCTAAGACATGGTGTTCTTTTGCTTTCCCACCAGCATCAAAAGCTACTAATTCTACACATATTTTTCTTCTTCTTTTAACCTCTTTGGGGTTCTGAGGTCTGATTGTTATAGGGCTAAATATTGGGAACTGGGTTTTTTAACATAAAATCACATATTGATCTGAGTTATTTTTATGAGTACATATAATATGAGCTCAAGCATGTACATCAAGAAATTTAAATTCCATCATGAACTCCAGATTTTTCTCTATCACTTGACTTTCTTAGATCTCCATCTGGATATCTAACAGGCATGTCAGCTGTAGCATAAGAACAACAAAAACTATGACCTTTCTCTTAGAAACCTTATTTTCCTCCAATCTTTCTTGTCATGGTAATAGACAATCCTATTTCCCAATTACCCAGGCTAAAATTCTTGAAGTCATCTTTGGCTCTTCTCTCTCATATCACACATTCAATCTGTCAGCAAATTCAGAAGCCAGCTACTTCCTTCCTTCCTACTTTCACAGCATTCCCTGTTTGGATTATTGCCTTCTAACTGCACTTTCACAATGGACTTTCAACATTAGAAGGCGTAATCTTGTTAAAAATGTTTGTTGCGCCATGTCAGTTCCCTATTTCAAACCTTCCACTGGCCTCTTACCACACCATGCTAAAGCCTAATTCCTTATAGTGGTGTACAGAGCCCCATGAGATCAATCTTTTGCTGCCCTTCTCACCTGTTCTTATAGGGCTCTTTCACTGGACTCAAGTCCAGCCACATTGGCCTCCGTCCTGTTCTTTGAGCAAACTAGGCATTTTCCCAACTCAGGGCCTCAAGAGGCAAGTCTTCTTGTTCCCTCTGCCTGGAGCAGTTTTTTCTCTTAGATATCCGTATGCTTTCTCCCTCATCTATTTCGTGTGTTTGCTTAAAAGTTTCTTTGATTGTGAAACCTTTTCTGACAATCCTCCAAAAGCCCAATAGCCCTCTTGTCTTTTCGTTCATTTGAAAAAGTTTATTTTCTTATTCACCACCTGCACTTAGCACTTGCTTACTCTAAAGTACACATATTATGGTTATTGAGATTTTTGTATCTCCTATTTCCTGCTGTATCAGCAGAACTTGTAACACTTCCTGGTGTGCGATAAGTGATTAATAATTATTAAATGAGTGAGTGAGGAAAGAAGGAAATAAACTGAAGGAATGATTTTTCCAATAGAGTTGATATTGATCCTGAACCATGTCAGACAAATGTTTCAAATATTAATTCAGGGAGCTTCTCATTCAATATATTCCAATAAAATCTTGGTACTACCAAATAAGGTATGTGCTAAGATTACTGTTATTATGATTGAGTCATTTCTCTATGATATGGTGACATTTATAGCCTTTTTTCTTGCTTAGTGAGGATAAATAAAACTATTTGTATTTTTATATGATTATAGCATCAGGTGTTTACTCAGAACATAGTAATCATACTAGGTACTAACAAAATAACCAGGAAACTGATTACATAGCTTTTGGAGGATAAAAAGACTTTTTAAAAAGGAACACTGAAGTAATCCTGAATTTGTTACTTCAGGAAGGAGCTTTTACTCCTGGGATTTGGGGAACACAATGTGGAGGTATGGGTGACCAGAATTAAGGAACTAGGAAAGGTATAGAGGCACATGCCTATAATCCTTGTACTCTGGGGTCAGAGGCAAATGAATCTCTTTGAGTCCCAGGCTACCCAGAACTACATAGTGAGACCTTGTACCAAAAAGTATTTAAAAACTCACAAAATATCATATGATTACTAATTTCACATTTGTTTATGTACTAAAGAGAAATGAAAACATATGTTTTCACAAATCTTGTGCACAGATATTTATAACAGTACTCATAATAGCCTCAAAGAAAAAAACCCATAAAAGGATAGACAAAATATGATATATTCACAGGATGGACTAGTTTCACCAAAGGAAAAAAATTGACACACCCTAAAGATTGATGAACCTTGAAACCTTTGTGCCAAAGCCACAAATTTTATGCTCTCATTTACAGGAAATACCCAGTGTAGGCAAATCAATAGAGACAGAATGTAGGTTTGTGGTTACTTGAGCTTGGAAGAGAAGTGGAGGATGGGAAGTGACTACTAATAGGTACTAGGTTTCTTTGTGGGAATATTGAAAATCTACTAAACTTATATTATACTGATTGGTGCTCAACTTTGTGACTATATGTGAAAACATCTAAACTATTCATCTTAAGTGGATAAATTAAACTGGATGTCAGATACACCACCCACACCACCAAAGTGCTTTATGATGAGGGTTAGAAGATTTGAAGGAGGTTCTGAGGATCTAGGATACAGTTCACTGAGGAAGAACTTAACCTGGCTGCTTATTATATGATAAAGCTAGTTCTGAGACAGAAAAAGAATGGCTGGAGGCTGGAGCCAACTGTATTGTTGAGATAAAGCTCTTTTTCCACTAGAATGACACATTGACAGCAAGTTAAGAGAGGAAAGAATTATCTTCTTTCTTCCATATTTTTCAGCTTGGTTGACCCCTGTCTCCGCTTGCAGCCACCACTATTAGAAGTTCAGCCGGAGCCACTGGCAAGGAAGGATGCGCTTAGCTGCATTATAGTCTCGAAACAGAATGCAATAACCAGAATTTCAGCACTTGTACGTACACTTTACACAGCTTTAATTGCATTTGATCTAAGTAACTAATGCATTTTTCTGCTTAGCAATACATATCCCCTAAATAAGCAAATACATTCTAATTTTCTTTTCAAAAAGAGGAAAGGTAAAGTCCCAGTTACTTTGTATCTTCTCCCTGCAAAGAAAAGAAAAGAAATATTATTAATGAAGAAAAGGAACCCATTTCTCTTCTTCATCTTGCCCACCTCTTCACCAGATATTTGTTCTTTGTAGTGCTATTGGAAGCTGTTTTGTATCACGCAGCATATCCTTTTGCACAAACAGTTTTACTTCCAAATAAATGTTCATTGCAGTGAGTTGTGGTCTGGTTGGAGGCCGTTGGCTTCTGGACCCTCAACAAAATTCCTCTCAAATATCCTGCTGTTGCCCTGAGTCATGGAGATCATGCAGCTACGTTTCCACAGGGCTGGTCCCTTCACATGCTCCAGCAATTCATAGATGGAACAGATGTTGGGGTGGGACAGATGTTGGGGTAGGCCAACTCAAGGCTCTGGATCTAGCCCTGTGTGGTATCTGAATTGGTTATCCCAGGGACCACTCCCACTTTAGGCAAAGAGGCAGAGCCATCTCTTCCCCCACTCCACTTCCTATGACTGCCAGCAAGGGGCAGGACCTGCTCTCCCAGGGTCAAAGAGAGGTGGGACCTGCTCAGCAAGGCTCTCAGGCATCAACATGGTTTTAAGAAGCAGTCCAGATGATGGCATCTGCATGGCATCTGGTGGGTAACATGGGCCATGAACATCAACACAGATCCCAACTGCCATAGGGGCATGGACCCAGACATGGCCCGTATTCGCAGCACAGGTCAAGGATATCACATGGCTTCAGATGGCAGCATAGGCCACTCACATCAATCAGCCTGTCCCTCAGCTCCATTGTGTCTCCAGTTCTGCTGCCTTTTCTTACAACGTATGAATCACTCTGCTTCTCTTTCTCTCCCATCTTCTCCATCACATAGTGGTGCCCAAAAGACCTGTGCCTTGCAGTGGTGGCTGTTTTCTGGCTGCTGTCTTGCACCCACCTGATTTATTTTTGTATTTATTTATATGTATGCATCTGTACAAATGTATGCTTCATATATGTCCGGAGAGGCCAGAAAAGAGTGTCAGAGCTCCTGGAACTGGAGTAACAGGCAGCTGTGAGTCACTAGATGTGGGTGCTGGGAACCAAACTCAGGTCGTCTAGAAGAGCAACATATGCTTTTAAACTTTAAGCCATGATTCCTAAAGAATACACTGTAATTACCTTGGTAATGTCTGGGTCCCAAATTATTTCAAAGTAGAAACATGACAGTGTTGATGTTAAATCTTACCATTAATACAATTAAACAAACAAAACTGGGGACCGAAGAGCTGGCTCAGCAGTATTTGTTCTTACAGGGAACTCAGATTTGATTCTGAGCACCCACATAATTGGTCACAACTCTCCATAACAATATGATGCCTCCTGCGGGCGCCAGGTGTGCACAAGATGCACAGGCAGAGGTGCAAGCAAAACACTCAGCCAAAGAAAATAAATGCACTAAAAATATTTTTCAAAGAAAACAGAGCTAACCAGACAGCATGTGTATAGATAGCACATGGCAGGAGGCAAGGGGGAAAGTGTATCTGAAGAAGTCATTTCTCCAGCTGATGACCTCCATCCCTTCACAGCATCGCCACTGAATGGGTTTTCCTTCAATATTGAATTCTTCTCTTTCAGTCACCATTACACATTCCTCTTTTTCTGAGCCTAATGGATTATGTTATTTTATGAGGTTGGATGACCTTACCTGTTGATGTTGTTCATGTATTTTTTTTTGGTGGGGGGACTGCTCATAATCAACTTCTTTTCTCAGACATAGCACCAAATGGACTCTGAGAAAATTCCATACATTCTAGACGGAGTCTATCCAGATGTTATTGAATAGTAGTATCTCAACCTCTTCTTGGTAATCTGTGTCAGCCATTGAACACGGACGTTGCTATTTTATTCTTTGCCTTTGGATTCAAGAGCATAAGGAGCCCTGGATGGCCAGTGATAGTCTCAACTTCCAATATCATGAAAACACACTTGTGTGCTTTTCTTGGAACTACGGCCCCCAAAGTGACAGAAACTAAGTATTAGTTTCTAAAAGCAAAACTTCTTTGAGTAGGATATATTAAGTGGAATGGTGAGAGGAGCCACTTGCGTTTGCATGTACAGGTTTCCAGGCCCACGTGCTAAATATGCAAGTTAGACATAAATACTGTTGGTTTAGCCAATGTTTTTTACCTATTGCATTTTTGTTCATATCTCTCAACTGATCCTCATTAAACCCATAGTTGAACTTTCCTTTTGCTAAAAGGTGATATTTCCAGGTGAATGAGTATATAGTTAAGATCAGTAAACGCAAGATCATTGTAGATCAGTGGTAGAGCCTTTTCCCAGCATTCACAAAGCACAGTCATTACAAATGATAAGCAAGGAATTCCATGAGAATACACCCATGGCCATCTCTCTCCCTTGTGTATTGAGCATTGGGCTAGGAAAACAATGATATGTGGGATGTGATGATGGAACAAAAAGCATTCTGTGTGCACAGATGGCAGTGATAACAGAAACATTATCTGCAGGGAAAGCAAATCAATATCTAGGAAACATGTCTACTCAAGTGAAGAGAGAACACTACTCTGTTGGTGACAGAAGGGATCCACTGTAATTAACCTGCCACCAGGTGGCTGGCTGGTCCCCTGGGAGGATGCAGCTGTTCCTGGGACTCAGTGTTGGCTTCTGTTAGTAATCTAGGCACTAAGACATTATAGTGTCTGTATCAGCCTTTGTGACAGGTACAAGCAGCACACCAGTCTAAGGAAGTCCCTTTGCTCTCTTCTTGCATGCCAGTGTTCCTCTTGGGCCTACTATGTGCAAAGGCTAACAGGAAATTAACTGCTAAAGGAGAAATGTCACATTTTAGCTTTAGGGAGTTGAATAAAGATTGATGATGTTAGTTCTAAAACACACCAATTTACCAACCATCTGTATTTGGTAAATGTATTCTGTCTTTCCTGGGAAGAAGAAAGTTCAGAAGGCTAAGCCTTCTATTTGAACCGAGGATCGTATGGCCATGTTAGAATAAGCAGGGTTTTTGTTGTCAAGACTTAGAATACCTCAGAGCAGAATGATTAAGTGAGGCTGGGCTGGTTACCCATCATGAAACTTGGTTTTACCTTCCTTGACTACAGAATTACAACCTCCTTACAGAGCTGTGGTAGAAACACACGAAACACATGTAATAACATCTTTTAAAACACTTATTACCCAGGAAGTATGTTTTCTAGCTCCTGTGTTTCCAATTTTAATCAAGGACCATTTGAGTATTTGACAGCCTTTTAGCAGTGGTTTTCAATGGGAGTAACAGCTCTCCAGGAGATACTTGAAATTGGAGATATTTTCTGGTTGTCCCAACTGGAGTGGTACAGAGGATGGGATATTTCTAAATAACCTGTGATATACAGACTCCAAGTAACAATAGTTCCAAGATTGAAAAAGTCTGTCTTATAGCCAGGGTCACTAGAATTACTTAAATGCTAAAGTGTCTTTCTCAGATCGGAAGCCCAAAGGGAAGGGACTGAAACAGTGATTGTACACTGTTAGCTGACTCTCTGCCACATTGCCTTGATTTAGCTTTCAGTCTTGCTCCCAAATGGGTTCATAATGGTGCTTTTAGATTATACGGCAGTAGAACAATACAAGAACACTTACAGAAGATAAACAGCTGCCAAACTGGCCAGAGACCAGCCGTCTTCCTTTCTAAATTTATAGCACATGATTTTCTGTCTCACAGAGCAGGGGATGAGGCAGCCACGTATTCTCTTTCCCAGGTTAAACGACAGTGACACCTCAGACAGCTTGAGCAGCAGAGAGAAGGGGTAAGATTTATGGAGTGTTCACTGTGTACCAGCACAACGCTAAACACTTTCTATGCATTATCTCATTGTGCTTCTGTTCAGAGGTTGAACTTTCTGTTTTCTCATTTCATAATCAGCCACCATATTAGATTACCAAGTCAACCTTTTAAATGGCACTCTGTAGGAACATACACATTAATTGTTGACAATATTTTTTCAAGATTATTTTGTGCATGTCTTTTGTGTTCTGTGTTATAATAGCCTTCAAAGAAAATATATCACACATCTTGCATCAAGCTGAATAACTGAACGTCAGTGAATTTGTTTCTCTCCTTGGATAGTTGGCTTTCCAGGATAGAATATCTGAAGTATAATGCGTGGTTAACACTTACGATCTTCACAAATTAATATAGACGGAAGACTAAAGACTGTGATTCTGTGTAAGATAGAGGAATACTTTTTCAAAAATTGGTGTTCTTATTTCATTAATACACAACAAAAGATTCTGGCAGTCTGCGGACTTCTACTATATGGAAGGCAAAGTTAAAATCAAGCTCTAAAAAAGTAACAATTTCCATTTACATGTACCTGAGTTTGATTTAATTATTTCTCAAGTCATAGAAATCCTGCATTGGAAAAGGCTCTAATTTTGGAATTAGAAAGATCATGTATGATTTGGGTGAGCTCCATATTTTAAAAGATTAAATGAACAAAATGAGATTTGTATTTTTAATGTTTTATTTATTTATTTTATTTATTTATTAAAGATTTTTGCCTCCTCCCTGCCACCGCCTCCCATTTCCCTCCCCCTCCCCCGATCAAGTTCCCCTCCCTCATCAGCCCAAAGAGCAATCAGGGTTCCCTGCCCTGTGAGAAGTCCAAGGACCACACACCTCCAACCAGGTCTAGTAAGGTGAGCATCCAAATTGCCCAGGCTCCCACAAAGCCAGTACGTGCACGAAGGCCAGCTGGCCTGGGTCTGAAAAAACATGAGATTTATTTTTCAAAGTCTTTAGAAAGATCATAAAAATAGAAAAGTCATTAGGCTTAGTATATGGTTGATACCCTAGATATACTATTTGTATTATCCTATTGAGTGGTATGGGACAATGGTCTATATTCTGTCAATTATATTTTAAATAAACGCTGATTGGCCAGTAGCCAGGCAGGAAGTATAAGCAGGTCAACCAGACAGGAAGTAGAGGCAGGTTAATGAGAACAAAAGAATTCTGGGAAAAGGAAATCTTGATCCGCAGTTCTTTGCCAGCTACAGAAGAAGCAAGATGTGACAGCCCCTCCAAATAAGGTACTGAGCCATGTGGCTAACATAGACAAGAATATAATGGGCTAATATAAGTTATAAGAGTTAATAAGAACCCTGAGCTAATGGGCCAATCAGTTTATAGTTAATGTAGACTTCTGTGTGATTTCTTTGGGACGTAATGATTGCGGGAACCAGGCAGGGCAGAAACCTCAGACAACATTATGGCATTAAAATGACATTTACTTCTACCTGTGGTACATATTACTAACAAGAAGACACATTGATAGTACTAGCCTATTAGCAGGATATATTCTTTCAAAAAATGCATATCTCCATTCCAGTTGTTAGGAATGTCAGACAAACTCTGACTGAAGAAGATTTGTAGAAAATAACCAATCAGGCCTTTTCCAAAAAGCCAAGGTCATAAATGATGGAAACATTAAAAAAATTGTGGTAGATTAGAGATTCCACAGTACATAAAGTAGTATCTCTTTTCTTTATGAAAGATTTATTATTAATTTTAATTATATATATGTTTCTGTATGTATACGAGCATGGGTACAGGTGCTTGATGGGATCAGAGGTGTCAAATTGTCCTGGAGCTGGAGTTAGAGATGACTGTGAGCAACTAGGAATGGGTGCTGGAAATCAAACTCGCTTTTTTACAAGAGCAGTACAGTTGTCTTAGCCTCTGGGACATCTCTCCAGTTCCATAAAGTAAGATATTAGGTAAGATACTTGAATGGAAAAAGATAACGGAAAAGTGGTAGAATTTGAATAAGTATGGCCATTTAGTTAATAATCTTATTGGTGCCAGTTTCATGGTCTTGGTAATTATGCTGTGTCTAGGTAAGATTTGGAAAAGAGCTGAGGAATATAAAGGGACTCCATATTAGTATTTTTGTTACTTCTCTGCAAATATAAAATTAGAGTAAAATAAAGCAAATCCAATGATTTGTTAGAGTTAAATACATTTGTGATTCATGTTAATTATAGTTCATTGTTTGCCCTAATTAGTGAAGAAATTTTCAAAAAGAAGTATTTTCCGTCTTGAATAGGAAAATTAAATGCATACCCTCTCGCATTCATATATATTTGCAGGACATTTTAAGAACATAGGCCGAATACATTAAAGAAATTATACATTTGAACTGTATGATTTCATATTTAGGAATTTTTACAAGCAAATAATGCTACATTTTCTGTTCAGTTAGGAGTTCAGTTCATTTCTTGAACAGTTAGGAGTTCAGTCTTTTGAAGCTTTCTTTGTAAAGCTTCATTCCCCGCAACAGCAGGAGTCACACATTTCAAATTTGAGCAGTGTTTTCCTTTATGACTTCCTGAGTAAGATGGGATTAGAATGTAACTCTTTCCCATATCATTATAATAAATGATCAATAAATATTTAAATAACTGAATGGATTCAAGTATATACATATATATATATATATATATATACTATACACACATAAAGTATATAAATACATGTTATATACTGGATCACTTATCATAAGAGAAGAAAAGGTCTATGTCAGTGTCAAGAAACAACTGAGTAAATATTGGTTAGTCCTTGTGGATAACTACTCATTGTCCTACCTAATCATGATACGCATTGCTAAAAGTAAGATATATCAGTGCTTATGTGGACACTTATTTGCATGGAAAGAGGCTCCAAATATATTTATTGATAATTGAAAAAATAAATTAAAGAATCATTTTACTTTTGTTATGAAAAATGTAGTTTAGAATGATAAAAGTGTACATATATTCAGATGTTTTCAATTATTTTCTCATTGATGGAATTTTCTATGGATAATTATTTTAAGATTGAAGTTTCAGGCTAGACAAGAAATTATGATAGATATGTGAGTTCATAAATGATTTTAAAAAGAAATGAATATAAGATGCTTTTTCCTCCAAAGATCTTGTTCCAGGACTCCGGATGCTTTCACCATATTAAGGCTATAAAAAGACAGCAGGGAAAGTACTTTACAAAGGTGGCTGAAAACATTTCTTTAGAAAGCTCTATCACAGTGGTGAGGGCCCTTGTTCCCTTTAGTGTAGGCATGGGAAGGGACTACATTCTTATCTCATCTTACTCAAGAGCCATGGAGGAAAACATCAGTTGAATTTAAATCGTATGGATCTTGATGCTAGGAGGGAGAGAGCCTGATGAAAAAAGCTAAAAAACACTGAAGTTAGAACTGTCCAAGAAATGAAGGCACTAAAAAACTTCATTGTTTTGAGAGCCAACAGAGAATTCTCTGAAGGTGACTTAAATTTCCAGTTTGGGACAACACGTTTGAGTACAATGTGTTTGAGGCCTGAAGGGAAAGCAAGTGAGCTGCTTTGGGAGTTTTAAGAATCTACTAGAGTGTTGGTATATCTTCTATTCAAAAGAATGCCATACAGACTAGATCAGAAGGGAATCAAGAGGATTTTGCTTATCTCAGGACATAGTTTTAAACATTTGAAGTTCACAAAGTATAAAAGGCCCTAGAATCATTGATGAGACAAGCCTCTTGGTATGCCTATGATGGGTTATCTGGATTAGGTTCATTTACGGATATATGTGTAAAGGATTACCTAATATATTAAGTGAGATTGGAAGACCAACCATAAATGTGAGTGGTATTATTTCCTGGGCTGGGGTTCCACACTGAAAAAAGTAAAAAAGCCATCTAAACACAAACATTCATGGTTCTTTGGAGGAGAACCGACATCCATCATTTTACTAAACCAGGATAATCATTAACTACACTCTAAATATTTGTCCTTCCATCCATAGAGAGTGTAGTCTTCACTCCTCATCTGAGAAGCTTATCCTTCCTTCCTTCCTTCCTTCCTTCCTTCCTTCCTTCCTTCCTTCCTTCCTTCCTTCCTTCCTTCCTTTTTTCCTCTCTTTCTAAATTTTTAAAAAAATTTCTTCTCTCATGCATTACATCCTGATTGCAGTTTCCCCTCCCTCCTATCCTCCCAACCCTTCCCCCACCTCCTCTCACCACTGGATTCATTCCTCCTTCATTTCCTTAAAAAAAAAAAGAGCAGTCTCCCTAGAAACATCAACCAAACAGGGCACAAGATATAGTAAGACCAGGCACAACCACTCATATTAAGGCTGGATGAGGCACCCAGTAAGAGGAAAAGGGTCTCAAAAGCAGGCAAAAGAGTCAGACACCTCCCTGACACACACACACACACACACACACACACACACACACACACACACACACACCTACTCGAGTCCCACAAGAACACTAAGCTACACAACCACTACAGGTATTCAAAGGACCCATCTCAGACTCATACAATGTCTGTGATTGTCAGGAAGCTTCTCCTTTCAATATATGGAAACCACCAATAGAAAACCACAATCACTCAAATGCAGACTTGTGGATCCTAGTACAAAATAACTCTAGTCAGGATGGAAAGACTGTTAAGAACCAAAAGATCAGGAAGTTTGTTGTGAGACTGTATCTCTTCGTAATGTCAGAGGGTACACCCATAGAGTCTCACCAACATGGCTACTTCAATATAAACTGAACAAGGAGAACAATAGATATGACAAAGTAGATGAGTAAAGACTACAGACCTTAACCCTACACTAGCAATTACAGGTAACTAAAGAATGCTGAGAGTGGGAGAAATAGTTTTCTTCAGGAAAAAGCACACCAATTTCAAATGGTCAGCACTGAAACACACATACACGTGACATTATTCAGACTCAGCAGGTTATATTTAGCAATATATATGCATATCCATATATGTGCGTAATAACAAATAATGCAGAAAGAGTCCATGAGTTTGAAAGAGAACGAGGAGGGCTCTATGGAAGTGTTGAAAGAAGGAAGGAAATGGATAAATTAAGTAATTATATTATAATCTCAAAAAAATGAGAGAAAGAAAAAATAAGACAGTCAGCTCAACCCGTTCACTGCTTCCAGACATCAGGTGCTTTCAACCTCCTGACAGAGTGTTTTTCCTGATGTGATAGACTGTATCCTCAAATTGTAAGACAAAACAAACTCTTCTTTTCTTAAATTTCCTTTGTTAGTATATCATATTACAACAACCAATAACTAAAACAGGTATTATAAGATCAAGTGGGGTCATTTTGCCCTTCTTTCTAAAGGTTTTAGTATAGCTGTTGGGTATTATAATATGTATTGTTGAAAGTATTACAGCAGACTAAAGCTACAATTGAGACAATGAAGACTTCATATGAGAATTAAGGTCCAATTAGGAGTATGTGTGCTAATGAATGTTTTGATCATTTTCTTGGTGAGCACCTCAGATTCCATCAGCATTAAAGGCAATATGAACAGAACAATTCTTTCAGGTAAGACTTGGCATACCGTCTGTTGAGGAGCACTTAAGTTTTAGCAGGAATATGTAAAATGCAATGAAATGAAGGATAAATGTACTTTTCCTTCACAAGAAGGGAGCAAATTTTAAATATGGAGGAAGTACTCATTTTACTGCACAGATCTAGGAAGATATATATTTATTTTAAATGTATAAATTAGGTTTGTCGGGTTTTTTTTAAACCTGGAGTGTACTCATTGGAGAAGATAAAGCAGTCAAATTTAAGTATGTCAGAGGCCATAAGAGTCACAGCAGATATCTAGTGTATCTGAACACTAGTTGTCACCTGATTTGACTCTCATGGCCCCTGAAATGAGTGACATGAGAACAATTCATTTATTTTGCAAAGTGTAGCAGTTCTTTGGTTGGGACCACTCTTGTTTCCTTCTTCCCTACCTTTGCCCTATTCCACTATATTTTGACTATGATTTGATGATGATCATATTCTAATCACAATAATATTCTCTGAGCAGCTATACTACTTTCTATCCACAAGACCCATCCCCACTGCTATTCAAGCAGAGCCTAACCATGACTGCAGTAGAGTCTTGATGTCATCTGGGAGGATTCCACATGTGTCTCCTAGATCATGGACAAACAATGAAATGGATCTTAGTTCTCTCTTAAGAAAGCAGTAACAAAGCTAGGCATGCTTTAGGTAGTGGGAATAGCTAAAGTCATCGTGCAATCTTCATTCCTCGGAGAAAACTTAAAGAAGCATGATCAGAAAGTGGGATATACTACTCAAATGCTTGCAAGGTTCACTGACACTGTCTTCTATATAAAGTATTCACTGATGTCCAGTGCCAACTGGATCACTGGATGCCCAATTCCTGATTGGCTTCTTCTATTATAAGTCTTCAATAATACGTATGCATAAACAAACACACACACACATATACACGCACCTATCTCAACCATTGATTTCTATGCTTACCAAGTGTTCAAGGCATTTGCTTTTGGCTATGGATGCCACCTTTCTTTGTTATCAGCAGTTCTCAGGACTAAAGAAAAAAGAGTTCAGGACTCTTTTCAGGGGGAGGTGCATTTCAAATATCCTGCTTATCAGATATTTACATTACAATTCACAACAGGAGCAAAATTGCAGTTTTGAAATATCAACAAAAATCATTTTATGATTGAGGGATCACTATAACATGAGGAACTGTATTAAAGGGTCACAGCTTTAGGAATGTTGAGAACCACTCCTCTACATAGATTAATGAGGAAGGAAGGAATGCTGTGTTGGGTATTTTGAAAAAAAAAAACCCTTAGGAAGGAAAGTTACTTAAACATTGCTGTTGAAAAGTGTGGGCGGCTGAGCAAAATAAAAATTAAAGTGTGGGTGGCACAACCATAAAAGATTAGGGAGATTTGTGAAAGCTAAAAACATTTTGCATCTTCAATGAATTGCATGTAGCTTCAATCCTCATTAGCAAGGAACTTAAGTCAAAGTGCTAAAGAAAGCCATTTGAGTTGCAGTTGGTAGGCTTCAGCTAAAAGAAACATCATGCCTCATTCAGGGAAATAAAACTGGTGTGTTTGTGTGTGTGTGTGTGTGTGTGTGTTTAAAGTAGTTTGTTAAGACAAATATTTTTGTGTTATAATTCACTAATCATAAATATTTTGTGTTATAGTTCACTAATCAACTTCCAGTCCTGAATGAACTAGACTATTGATTAAAGCTTATAATTTAAGAGCAATCCAGGAACAATCAAACCATAGCCCAAATCTAGTCCACTTCCTCTTTATAAAAAGGCCCATGAGCTCAGAATATTTTCATATTCCTGAGTAGTTAAAAAAATCAAAAGAAGACTTACTTTGAGCTGTATGATAATTATAGAAAATTCAAAATTATGTGTCCTGTCTGTAGTACTTTACTGGACAGCATGCATTCTCATTCTTTCAGTAGCCGGCGGTTGCTTTCATGCTCTAATGGCCTAGTTGAACAGCTATGATAGAGACTAGGTAGCTGGCAACCATTAGAATATTTGCTTTCTGATAATTTCCAAAAAAAATGTTGATGATCTCTGACTTGGAGTGTTTTAGAGAACTTTCTTCCTTACTTTATCTTTTCTAAAATTACGGTTTGGTGGTGAGAGACATTTAAGACTGCCATTGCAGCTCTAGGTTGTCCAGACTAATGTTGTCTTTCATATGAGACAGGGTGCTCTTTGTGGCAATCAAACACTTTTCGATGTCAGGACTAAGTGAAAAGAGTCAGGAGTGACCTTTTAATGCGCGTTATTTACTCACAAGAAAGCATTTTTTTAAGCTAGAGATGCCTTGCAGTTCATCCTTCCCTGTCTGCTTCCTTTAGGACCAGATTGCCTGAAAGAACAAAGCAAAAAAATTTTTGCTTTGTTTCTTTTCTGAAGGACTGATGTAGGTGAGTGACCTGGAGAAAATTGATTTTTTTTCTGTTTGTGAATATTGGTTTGATTTTCTTTTTCCTCATGGAGGTGACAGATAATCCTCTTTTCTGATTTACTGGAAAATACTGGTATTCAGGGTTAGACATTGGACACTCAAATATATGATTTTTCCAAGGGAGGTGGAAAAAGCATACTCATCTCTCTTTCTTGGCAGAGAAAAATCAGAGCCAAAAGAAAAAAAAATAGATGTATAGGTGGTTGTAGTGTTGGAAGTTTACTTCTTGAGCCAAAGGAATATTGATTATTAAAAAGCCTTCAAATGATTTCTTATTATTCTGATGGAAGAAGACTAGGATAATTCCTATTGATCAGCTTCTGGTATAAAAAGGGCACTAAATAAAAGTTTGGAATGAGGAACCAAGGTATAGCATACAACTGTGTGAAATTAGGCTTCCTAGAAATTAGACACAAAGAGAGGGTTTTCTTTTTGTTGTTGTTTGTACAAATAATCTATTGAGAGTGTTTTTTATTTATTTATTTATTTATTAAAGATTTCTGTCTCTTCCCCGCCACCGCCTCCCATTTCCCTCCCTCTCCCCCAATCAAGTCCCCCTTCCTCCTCAGCCCGAAGAGCAATCAGGGTTCCCTGCCCTGTGGGAAGTCCAAGGAACCCCCACCTCCATCCAGGTCTAGTAACGTGAGCATCCAAACTGCCTAGGCTTCTACAAAGCCAGTACGTGCAGTAGGATCAGAAACCCATTGCCATTGTTCTTGAGTTCTCAGTAGTCCTCATTGTCCGCTATGTTCAGAGAGTCCGGTTTTATCCCAGACTTTTTCAAACCCAGGCCAGCTGGCCTTGGTGAGTTCCCAATAGAACATCCTCATTGTCTCAGTGTGTGGGTGCACCCCTTGAGGTCCTGAGTTCCTTGCTCGTGCTCTCTCTCCTTCTGCTCCTGATTTGGACCTTGAGATTTCTGTCCGGTGCTCCAATGTGGGTCTCTGTCTCCTTTCATCGCCTGATGAAGGTTAATATTCAGGAGGATGCCTATATGTTTTTCTTTGGGTTCTCCTTATTTAGCTTCGACCCAGCAATACCACTCTTGGGAATGTACCCAAGAGAGGCCTTATCATACAACAAAAGTATATGCTCTACTATGTTCATAGCAGCATTGTTTGTAATAGCCAGAACCTGGAAACAACCTAGATGCCCTTCAATGGAAGAATGGATGAAGAAAGTATGGAATATATACATATTAGAGTACTACTCAGCAGTAAAAAACAAGGGCAAATGGATGGAAATAGAAAACACTATCCTGAGTGAGGTAAGCCAGACCCAAAGAGAAGAGCATGGGATGTACTCACTCATATTTGGTTTCTAGCCATAAACAAAGGACATTGAGAGTGGTTTTGTGTTGGAGAGACAGCTCAATAGTTAAAAGTGCTTGCTGTGTAATCATGAGGGTTGAGTTCAGATCCCAGCACCCATATATTAAGACAAGAATAGTTTTATGAGCACCTGTAACCCAGCTCTTAAGAGGGTGGAGACAAGAGGATGGGTGGGGCTTACTGATGGTTAACCTAGCCACAAAGCAAGATTTCCAAGTTCAGGAAGAGATAGTGTCCAAAATGAGTAAGTCAGAAATAAAATAGGAGAAGGACTCGATGTCTTTTCCTGGGCTACATTTGCAGGCACAGGTACTTGTACCTGCATACACACACGTACATACCTCACACTCACAACACACATATACATATACGTGCAAAAATCAAATAGGAGAGTACTTCCAGAGAATCTGTAACAAAGTGGAAAGTGAGATAAAGAAGGAGAGAGATTAAATAGGAGAAATTCAGGGATGAGTTAGCCTGGCTTTGAAGTTTTGGGGAGGTGGGGAACATAAAAAGTACTTCAGAATCTGTCATGTCATGAAGACAGAAGGACATTTATTTTCAAGTGTCAGACAGTCCTGGAGAACTCTGGCTGTGGTGGTACTGGGGTTTAAATGCCCAGACACCTCCTACAAGGCCACTGGATTTATTAAGAGTAATTCTCTAGAAATAAAGAAAGTCGGAGGTGACCATGTGACTTTGACCAAGGGACCCATGAGATCAATAACATCAACTATGGGATTCATTTCCAAATGAGGCTAAGAGGCGGCCCATCACGTAGCATTTACACAGAGAGAATGAAACCACCGTAAACCTCTCAGCCTCATCCAGAAATTCAGAGTGCTGGGGTAAATCTTCACTCCAGACAGGCACTGTCTTCTGTTTTCTCCTGTAGCAGCCAGACCCAGCGAAGTTGGGCAAGAACTTTCAAATGAAGAGTGAAGGGTTCATTATTATATTGGACTGAACACTGACTGGGAACCATGATCTGAGATTTAAAGTGAACATACACTCTATATTACCTAAAAGAAAAAAAAAACTACCAAAGTCATCACATTTCTTAGTTTGAACGGTGGGAAAGGAGAAGGCTAGCCTCACTGGGGAGAACTTTCTTTGAGACAACATCCTGGGGGTCTTGCAGAAGAGCATGCCATTGTTTTGAAAATATTCAAGTCATCCACGTCAAACTTTGTGATTATTTCCAGAATGGATCAGAATTGGCAATTCCAAGAAGATTAAGTTTTCCTGTTTGTTTCTTTATTTTCATGTTCTAAGGGTCTCTTTTAATTTTCAAATACCAAATTTGAGAATGTTACTTGAAGAGAGAGGCTCACTCACCTTCCTTGAGCTCCAACAGCTACTCTGTATCACAAGAGTCTTCTATTTAGAGGACTTGAATGGTTTCCAATAAGTTACAACCTAAATAGTCTAAGGACTTGTTTCCTTGAGAAGTCTCAGAAACAGTCATTTATTCCCATTGATGAATGCTAAGGAGTTTATAAGGATTTTCTTTGAATCTTTATTTTTAGGAATATTTTACTTCTATGTGTGTGTGTGTGCGCACACACACACACACACACATTGTAGTGTAGTTTGTGTGTAGTGTGTATGTGTGCACATGTATATGTGGCTGTTCATGCATGTGCCTGTGAGGACCAGAGATAAACATTAGGTAGCTTCCTGGATAGCTTTCCACCTTATTATTTGAGACATAGTCTCATACCGAACCCAGTGCTCACAGACTTGGCTACCCTGGCTGGTCAGAAAGCTCCAGGGATATACCTGTCCCCAATCTCTCTCTTCTTGCACTTAGGTTACATGTATGCACAATCATGCCTGATTTTTCACATGATATCTGGGGATCCAAACTCAGGTACTCATGATTTCCAAAATGAGCAGTCACCTCCCAGTCTTGTGATTTTCTGTTTTTGTTGAGTTTCTTTTGCCTGTAGTGGCTTGAGTCAGAGTCCTTGATGGAAACTGCAAAGGTGCTAAGGATGTGCTTTCCAAGATACCTTTGCCAGATTGTCATTATAAGACAGCATCATTCTCCATTTCAGAACTGAGGGCAAAAATACAGAAAATTCAGTAAATTGCACAACTGGCCAACTGACAAATTCTGGCAATCTGTCTCCTCTGTCTCCAGGGAGACCATTTCCCCATTCTTCCTGTTATAGCATTGGAGAGAAGTCATTGACATCATGGACTCAGGCTTTTGTTTTGGAAGGTTCGAGAGTCTTTTCAGAGAGGTGGAAAGTAATACAGTTAGCCTGCTGTATGCAAGATGAAAAGAAAATGTTTTCCTTTGCTCGGTCATTCCATTTTTAAAAGCACACAGAGAGACAAGTCTATGGATGCTAACACTAATGTGTGTGGGAAGGCTCAGTAGTAATGAAAACACTAATTTATCTTAGTCGAGCCATTAATCGGGTTCCTTCCTTCCCTCTTAGTAGAAATTGCTAACAACGTGGGACTGAATCCTGAGTGGAGGTTTGTTATCGTTTGCTTCATTAAATAACACTCTCAGAGGCATGGGCTTATAATTATGTCTTCCCTTCCTTATGCCCAGTACTTCAAATCATCATATTTATTTATGAGACACAGTAAGTGTTACTCCTCTTCCTGCAGCTGCCACCGTGGTACATAGGTCTTAGTTTTTGGTTTTCACCACATTAGAACAAATTCTCATTAGACTTTACCACATTTCTTGTGCAGCATTTCCAAGCCGTCTCCTTTCTTTACAGATAGGGAAATTCTTATCTCGGGTAATTTTCTCAGGAAGAGATTTTGACCATGCAATTTTAAAGTTCTATAAGATGAGAAGGGAAGAAATGATTTGTATAAAGTTTTCCTTTTCCTTTTTAAACTAATTAGGCAGTTCAGTTATTCTTCATTTCCTGTGTATACATTGATGTAAATAACAAGCTATTGCACTCTAGAAAAGAAAACCTTCACATGAATGGTTCATCAGAGACACTAAGGAGAGCAGCAGCATCGTTGTTGGCATATTCAAGTCCACAAGCAGTGGGGAGGACACCTAGATGAATATTTTATTTCACTTGGGATACGTTTATGTAGACAAATCTCAAAGCATACACTTGGGTAACCAAATTTCCCTTGGGAAGTTCTGTACAAATCAGCAAAGTTACTTCTACATAGGTAGAAGGTCCAAAACTGATATTGAATAGATAACATGTCTAACTCTCTGCTGTTTTACATGCATCACTCTGCTGAGCACTCTGTTTAATCTTCATAAAAGTCCCTGTAATCAAGGTAATATTCTGTTCCCTCTTCAATTCAGGTAATTGAAATAATCTTGGCCAAAACCAGATTTATTTTAATATGATGAATTGGGATTTAAGTTTTATTAATTTTTTTAAAAAAAGATTTTCTTTTAAGACGAGGCCTCCTATAGCCCAAGGTGACCTCAAATTTATTATCTAGCTGATGACCTGAAACTTCCGGTTCTCCTGCTTCTACTTTCCAAGTGCTGAGATTACAGCTATGTGCCACCACTCCCAGCTTGGATTTAAATGTCTAATTATCCAGTTTTCAGAGTTTAACTTCTTCCTTGGGCTACCTATCATCACAGGAGAAGAGAGGCCATTTTTGGGAGTCAATTAAACTTGGAACCAGAATTCTTTCCTATGGTGTTAACAAATTTGATTATGAGCAAAACAGAGGTAGCCAAAGAAACCTGTGTTGCTATTTTATTTGAGGAAAGGTAGAGGTATTAGTGATTTTAGAAAGACAACTCTTTAGGTTCAACTTGACTACTCTCTAAGAAGATAGATCCCAAAGGGTAACAAATACATTTCTATCAGTCTTTAATTTGACTCTTTCTTCTGCTTGAAAGCTCTTCACTCAGGTATTAACATGCAAACTCCTCCCCTTCTTGAAGCCTTTGCTCAAATGTCAACTTCTCCCGAAGCCTAATTTTACTGTCATATTTAAAATAAGAAACACCAGAAGCAAAACTTCCGATTCTCGCCGTAAGTTGCTTCAGTCTTTGCACCATACAACCTGCCATTTTTTAGTATACTACCCAATTGACTTAACTGCTATGCCAATCGTTTACTCGCTTTCCTCATTAAGACTGCACACAATGCAAAGAAGGAAAACTTAAGTCTGTTTTCTTTAGGGATGGACTCCAAGCTCCCACAACTACACAGTGAACATACAATACATTTAGTCTTATAAATAAAGCAGGAAATTTGCCCTCAGGAATTATCATCAGGCCCCTGACACACAAGACTGGTCAAGCACAGACCTTGTCCTGAGGAAAAGCTCAGTGCTATCTTGAACATTGCAGCAGAGTTCTCCCTCCCTCTCCCTTTGTTTTCCTTCTTCTCTCCTTCATTCTCTCTCTCCCTTTCTCTCCCCCTCTCTCCCTCCTCTCTCTTCCTCTCTCTCTCTCTCTCTCTCTCTCTCTCTCTCTCTTCCTCTCTCTCTCTCTCTTTCTCTTTCTCTCTCCCTCTCTCTCCCTCTCTCCATTCCGTCTCTTTCACCTACTACAGTAATGTGGAGGAATCAATTCATTTTGGAGAAACCATGTCTGTGGTTATCTGGGGTAACAAACACGAAAGTCATCTTTTCTTCTCCATAACTTCATTGCTGCCCTTGTAATCCATGTTGTTCACACACTAAATGCAGCAAAGTGGAGAAGGAGAAGTAACAACGAGCTAGAAGTGTTTTCTACTGTTCTTATCAGGAAAGCTTGATCAGGGCAAATTGACTCTTCCAAAGCAAAGTGCAATTTCTTTCATCTCTATAATTCAGAATGGCTCTCTCCATCAATGCTATTGATTGCACCTTAATGTGTAATGTAGAGCGTCCAATAAAGACACCAATGAGACTAACTGCACTCTAGGAAAGGGGAAACAACTTGTAAATAAAGTAAACCCAAGAGCTTTGGGGTAGAAGATGAAAGGCAGATGAAAGGATGGTCAGAAGGAATCCACAGATCATCATGTTAGTTTTCACAGTAGATTTTGAAATTAACATTAACAGAAGGCAGACAGACTGGTGTAAATAGCTACCTACATTGTCTGACTATGAGAAGGTATGAAATTCTTTCTTTGGAAATCAGCAACAACAGGTCATGATTTTGAAGATGAAGGAACAAACTGCAGCCTGTACTAGCCAAGTCTGATTTGTTATCGGCTTTTGTGATTAGTGTGGCTGTGTATGTGTGTATTCACGTGTGTGCCAATAGGGGTGAGCATGCATGGAGGCCCCAAATTGACACCAGATGTCTTTCTTGAACACTTTCCACTTTATTTGTTAAGATAGGGTCTGTTGCCAAAGCCAGAGCTTGCCCATTCTGGCCATACTAGCTAGGCAGTTTGCCCCAGGGATCCTCTGTCTCTGCCTTCTGAGTTCTGAGATCATAAGCAAAAACATACTTGCCTGACTTTTACATGAGCTCAGAGACTCATTCTTCTGGAGCTTTTGTACACAGAGCCATCTACCCAGCTCTCCCATCTGTTTCCATATGATTCAAGAGCTAATGATGGCTTTTATAGATTTCACTGATAACAAAACAAAATAAGAGTGATATTTTGGTATATGTACATATTGTAAGATATTCACATTTCAGTATTGGTAAGGAAAGTTGGGCTGGAATACAGCCACTTTCATTCCATCCTGTTTTGACTGTGACTAATTTTGTGTTATATTAATAGAATGGAGTATTTACAACAGAATGTATGTATATGGACCACAAAGCTGAAAATATTTGCCATTACTCCTTTACAGAGTAAGATTACCTCCTCCTGGCTTAGAACTTCAGTTGTTTGTGCTTTTGGAATGGAGATGTAATAGGCTTTCTTTCCTACAGATACTTTTCCTTAATAAGATAAAATCTGAATCCAGTACGTTGATTCCATTATGATATACTATATCTCAACACCTTTTCTAATTTTGCTGCTGCACAGCCTTTTTAAATGTCTGTCAGCCTGAAAACAATTCATTAACAGCTCTGTATCTTGTGAGAAGTAATAAGTGCTGTTCATTAATTTAAGCAAAATTTCAATTTTATTGACTTTTCCTTCAAATCGTTTTCAGTTTCATAAAACTGAACTGCACCTAATAGAGAATTAAATGTCTACATTTGCCTCAAAAGTTGAAACTGCCTTAATTTTTTAGATTTTTATTAGAATGTGTTGATTTTTTTTCTTAGCGCAGAAAATGTCATATGTGCTCTAAGACCTTTTCTAAATGAATTGGAACCTGCAGGATCAACATCGTGGGCATAAGAGAACTTGTTAATCATGGTTTCCAGTCTGGCGATGCAGCCAGCAGAGGAGCTTAGTCCTGTTGGTGGCTATAAATCCACTTGAATGTTCCCTTTCTACTAATTTGTAAGGACAAATAGGATTCTATTACTCTCACTGTTGGATTCCCCTTTCTCCCAGCTTCCATATTTTTAACAGAAGCACCAATACCTTGCAAATTTCTCCTTTTCAAAGCTTAAGGGCTCCTCTGGTGCCTATTTATCAGGCTTAGCCTCAAGTTGCTGTGGCTGTCAAATAAACATGAAACAAACGAACAAACAAAAACAAAAAACAAACCTCCAAGCCCTCAAAACAACCAAAACTGGACACACAAGACCTAAATCTCCAAGGTGCAGTGGTGTTACCTTAGCTATAGCTGTGTCTCTCCCCTTGGTTTTGCTCAGTTTCGGAATATCTCCGTCTTCCCATGATCCTGCTGGTCTTAAAAGCTCTTAAGAGATGTGTCATTGCTGCTCCCATAAGACATATTTTGTTTATTGTTGCTTTCCAAGCTCTATTTCTATATGATACCAAATTTCAGTTTCTAGGATGAGAAGGAGGCTCTACTCCCGCCTTCCCTGAAACTTGAGTTCTAAAGTGACACAGAGTTGTGAAAACCAGCAGGTTTTCAGTCTTACTCATGCTGTTTCTGCATTTCTGGTCTCATTATCCTACAAATGTTCATGTCCCAGAGAAGCTCTTGTCACTTTGTCCTTCTACTCTCTGGGGTTGGTTCCAAAATCTTCTTCATAATCATCCCTCCATTTATTAAGTTTGATCAGCTCACCTACAATCTACCCTTCATTGGGGCCTCTCCAGTGCTTCCATATGTCACATAGCCATGTCCTCCATATAGAAACATACCCTTCAGTTATCCAACTTGAGTTTCACAGGCTAGCTTCAAAATCAGCTTAGTAGTCAGTTAAAGGAGTGATATTATATGATATTAACAGCAGAAAGAAGTAAAAGGAAATTTATTCAATATTGGAAAAGGGACAAAGAGATTCACCCCCAAATTTGTCTTTAGGGCATGAAAGTGGGATGCGGTTTAAAAAGAAGATCAATATTTGCGTGTCCAAGTGGTTCTGATCAAGGTGTGGTTCTACCCACCATTGACTCAACATTACGTTGTGGGGCTGGGAGGAACTGGGCTGGGTCTTTAAGCCTTGTCCTATAAGGAGATCCGGCAAGAAATAATTGTTAGAAACCTCTTTGCAGACAGAAATTTCCCCTCTGGCAAGGGCCATGTTCTGTCAACATGAGATTTATGAATAAAATTCCCAGTTCTGTGTGGTTCACTGTTTCAGTAGTCCAGTGGTCAGACTGAGAAACAGATTGTTCGTCACTTTAGACTGTTTTCATTTCAGCCAGGCCAGTTACACTATTTAGAGGGACGAGTGAGGATTATAATAGTTAGGAAACACAAAAAGACTCCGGAAGCTCCGAAAACTTGACAAGCTCCATGAGGGTTATGCAAGTAGCAACAATTGCTAGGGAGGAAAGGCTCTCCAACCAGCTCGGCTGCCTGCAAGTAACAAGGAATTCTCGGGATCTAGCGTTCATGAGTCACTACCTAAGCTGAGCAGGGCTTTTTGGTGATGCGGCTGCCCCTGAGTCATCTGTGCCTGA
Source organism: Microtus pennsylvanicus (assembly GCF_037038515.1). Taxonomy (NCBI): domain Eukaryota; kingdom Metazoa; phylum Chordata; class Mammalia; order Rodentia; family Cricetidae; genus Microtus; species Microtus pennsylvanicus. Next base: position 121,467,899 of record NC_134601.1, on the reverse strand, counting down.
CAGTAACTCCTTATCCACGCACCTTAATAAACTCACTGGTTCACCAAACTAGACTTAGAAAACAACAGGAATCATAGGAATGATAAAACAAAAGCAAACAAATCAAATTGGAAACAAGTAAACAGAAGGAAAAGTGCCCAAGAAAAGGCATAAGAAACAGAAACAGATAGAGATACAGAGAAATAAAGGCCCTGTAGGATAAAAACAAACAAAAACAAACAAGATAGATAGATGGTAGATAGATAAATAGAGATAGATAGATAGATAGATAGATAGATAGATAGATAGATAGATAGATGTAAAAATAAAAATAAAAACATGGGGTAAATTAGCCCTGTCATGGCATCATGAGACAATGAGCCTTCAAAGATGCTTTTGGATTCATTTCCTAGAAATGGGGGCAGAGAGTGAGGAGAGGCCAACAGGAGGGAGACTGCTACAGAGCTGGAGATGAGACTGGGGGACTGGAGAAGAGGAGGGAGACGGAAGAGCTGAAGCTCACACACCTGCTTCACGGCCTACTTGATTCCTTAGCAGGTTTGGCAGTCAGGGTCCCAGGGAACACTTGCTGGAGTCAGGGACTGAGACAAACGGATATGTGGGAGGAAATCTGAAGTAGATCTGTATTACATGCTAGAGACTGTGATGGAGAAAAAGTGGAGGCCTCCTGAGGTGTTTTACTACAGAATTGGAGATAAGACTGGGGGACTAGATTTTTGAGGAGAGGAGAGAGAGGTGAAGATCTGCAATTTGTCTGCCTGCTCCCATGCCTCTCATCTTTTCTGATGCCTCATTGACATTCTGAGATCGACTGTCGAGGTGCAAGGTATCTCACTTCCACAAAGAATATCTGTGGAATAGACAAGCTATGCTAAAGAATGACAGGTCTGTGAAGTTACAGACTACACATGGTTCCTTCTTGTATGGGTCAGGTTCCATATATCATATTCTTTATTACCTTTATTCCAAGTGTTTGTAATCATCTGTCTTGTTTGATGGAATCTTCTAGGGCCAGTGGATTCAATATTCTATTCTTGAAACAGCAGCTTTTTCCTACAGGTGAATGGGTGAGCCTTCAGCACAAAGTGACATTTAACTGGAAGAAGGGTCTATTCTGTTTTGATTCTCTATAGGGATGTTTTATGGTTACATAGGCTCCATCTATTCAGAGATTCTGTCCAGGTGGAACTTGATATTCCCCCAGCGTTCCTTGGAATAGGGATCCACTTTAAATTTGTGAACTGCCAAACATGCTGGTGAAGGCTTTCAGATCCCTTCCCTCTAAGCAGGGATTCTAATTAGTTATGTACTCATTATTTAATGAATGTAATTGTTCACAAATTCAATTGTTTCTTCATTACTCCTTTCATTTGTAGGCCTTCTGGGACATTGATGACTTTGAACTATTTAGTACAGAGGAAGCAGTTACCAGGCCTCAGAATCTGTACAGAGCTGTTCACCACTATTAGGGAAAAGACACTTTTGCAAAGAGAGGGAAACTCTTGTGACAGATCATTCCCAACTGTTAGCAGTGTAACATAATGAAAGTTAATAGGCCAGTAATAGAAGAAGGAAAGAATGTGGATTCTTACTCAGATGGTTCCCCTAGGAGTCTTTTCTTCAGCCACAGGGCTCAGAAACACAGATTCCTGGGGCTGGAGAGATGGCTCAGTGGTTAAGAGCATTGCCTGTTCTTCCAAAGGTCCTGAGTTCAATTCCCGGCAACCACATGGTGGCTCACAACCATCTGTAATGAGGTCTGGTGCCCTCTTCTGGCCTGCAGACATACACACAGGCAGAATATTGTATACATAATAAATAAAGAAATATTTAAAAAAAAAGAAACACAGATTCCTGCCATGTTGTAGCTCCATCTTCCTGTAAACTGAGAGAGTTCATGGTGTTCAGCCATCCAATAAAGAAAGAAAAGAAAGGAACACATATGGGAAGACTGTGGGGGTAGGGCCATAAAGACAAGTGCTATTCCTTCTGCTCCATCCATCCTTGTGGTCCAGACTCAGCTATTGGCTACATCATCAGATGGCTATCTTAGAGGAGAGGGAAATAACTTCACTCACAGCAAGTAAAATGCTAGTCACCATGCCAGCTTTTGCTCTTCAATTATTTCAAATGTTGGTGTTCCCCCAACCACTGACATTATCCTATTTCTCAGATTGTTTTAAAAAATCTAGTATAGAGACAATGGTTATGTTCTATCGGGAACCCACCAAGGCCAGCTGGCCTGGGTCTGAAAAAGCATGGAATAAAACCGGACTCTCTGAACATAGCGGACAATGAGGACTGCTGAGAAGTCAAGAACAATGGCAATGGGTTTTTGATCCTACTGCACATACTGGCTTTGGGGGAGCCTGGGCAGTTTGGATGCTCACCTTACTAGACCTGGATGGAGGTGGGTGGTCCTTGGACTTCCCACAGGTCAAGGAACCCTGATTGCTCTTCGAGCTAATGAGGGAGGGGGACTTGATCGGGGGAGGGGGAGGGAAATGGGAGGCGGTGGCGGGGAGGAGGCAGAAATCTTTAATAAATAAATAAATTAAAAATAAATAAATAAAAGAGTATAAATAAATAAATAAATATAAGTAAAGGTAAATATAAAATACCTTTAAAGATTGCAAATAAAATAAATTAGCATATGCTAATTATACTTCAGAATTTATATTAAGAAGCCAGTCAAGTAAAACTACTTTGGATCAAAGAAAAAAAAAATAAAAAATCTAGTATATTAGCTCCACAAAGCTATAGTGGAGGAATGTCAATTGTACAGCTACCTACCAGCCACTTAAAAACAAACCACTTTGAAGACAGGGAAATGTTTGCCTTTGTTGTAATTATCATCTACATCTATCATTCATCTTTAACTCTCTCTCTCTCTCTCTCTCTCTCTCTCTCTCTCTCTCTCTCTCTGTGTGTGTGTGTGTGTATGTGATGCATGTATGTGGGTATGTGTGCCTGTGGAGACTAGAGGTTAGTGTTGGGTGTCTTCTGTCACTCCCAACTTCAAGTTTTTAGATGGGGTCCCTTGCTGAACCCAGAGCTCACTGAATGACTAGACTAGCTCACTAGCAAATCTCTAGGACTCACCTGTCTCTAGCTCCCAGTGCTGGGATTGCAGGCACAAGACCAACTTTCTAGACTGGTGCTGGGCATCCAAATTCAGGTTTTCACACTTGTACAGCAAGCATTTTATGTACTGAAACATTCCCCAGTCTCCAACTGACTCCTCTTTCTTACAAAGTGATCTTATTTCTTAAGAAAGAAAATGAAACCCTAATACACTGTGCCTCCCTCAGTGTTTTGCTCTCATAACACAAATGTCTTTCTTCTCTTGCCATTTCCTCTTGTTTCCTGCTGTCACCAAAGATCAATACCAACTCCCCTTTTAGCCTATTACTTTTACTTTCTCTCTTTATTTCCCATTATTAGAGACCACTTATGCCTCTGTTCTTCCTTCCAATCAATCCTTAATTTAATTACATTCAAACTTATGTACCACATCTATATTTAACCTCCTGTTTCTCTTCAGGTTCACTTATCCTTTTAACATTTTGTGAAACAGCTGCCCATATTTACTGCCTCTGTGTCTTTACCTATCACTTTATTTTAACCCATTTTATCTGCATTCTATCCTCCCATTCTAGGGAATAAATTATATCCAAAGGCATTATGAACTTTGATTTAAGTCAATGGATCTTAGTCCTTGCTCTATTTGACATCTCAGCATATTTGATTTGAGGGAGATTCTGTCCCTTCTTAGAACACTTCTAATAGCTTCTATGGAGGCACAGTCTGTTCTTTCTCCTATCACTGTTCGGAAATCTGTTTGATATTTTGTCCTCTATAGAATTTTTTCCCCTGAGACATGGCTTCCCTGTGTAACCCTGGCTGTCCTGAAACTCATTATATAGACCAGGTCAGCCTCAAACTCATAGAAATCTGCCCCCTCTGTCTCCTGAGTGCTGGAATTAAAGTTATGCACTACCACTTTTGGCTATCTATACTTCCTTAAATGACAATATTCCTGAAATATTTTTCAGTTCTTCTCCGAATATATTTGGAGAAATATTCATGAATATATATTTCATCAGAAACAACACCTACTTTCTTAGATTGCTATTTTTTCATTCTGGATTCTTGCTTACTGAATCAGTATCAAGTTAAAATCCCCTTTACCACCCAAAACAACCAAACAAACAAAAAAACGAGCATCATCACCACCACCAATATCAACTTCCCAGACCTGGCTTTGCTTAGTTTGCAATTTCTTCTTGAGAACTTAAATTTTCTCGCAGTTGTCCCCATGTGATCTTTGATTTCTTCAGTCTTCAGTTTTTTTTTTTTATCTCACCCTACCACATAGAGTCTGCTTCCATCTTTGTACCAGGGCAGCTCTTGATAAAGTCATTAGCAACCTTCCTTTCCTAAACTCATTGTAAGCCATTTTCTTTCTTGACTTCTTAGAAGCCTAAAGTCTATGGAGTGAGTGTATTCCTTGTTTGCAGTCCATGTTGGTTCTCTAACCTCACACTTGTGCTTTGACCTCTGTGACTGTTCTATCCCCGATACTTTGTGAGCTCCACTCAAATGATCTCCCCTTTAGATTCTGGACTTCTCAAAGGCTGGGCCTGCAAATGCTTTTTTTTCTGTCAAGCTTCCCCTGTGCTTTTCATTAATTAAAATGTTTATGTCCTAATGATCTACAAGTTGATTCAGGATTCTATCTGACATCTTTTGTGACCTCCATACTCAGTGTGTTCAATTTCCCCCACATTGTTGACATTTTGATATGAAAATGTTGAAAATTCTTTGGTTCAGTATTTCAAATATTGACACTTTTCACTTTTGTCCCTAAATGTAGATCATTCCTCCAGGGTTTCCAGTTTCAGTGAATGGCACCATCACTCATTCAGATATGCAAACTAGTTTTCTAGGGAGTATCTTAAATATTACCTCTTGCAGTTTTCTATCCATTTAATATATTTTCTTTTTAGTTTTTCTTTTAAAGCACCTTCCAAATTTGTTTATTTCTCTCCATAATGCAATATACTCTTCTAGACATATCTTTTTAACTTTTTATTCTTTAAAAATTGTATGCCAGGTGGTGGTGGCACTTGTCTTTAATCCCAGCATTCAGGAGGCAGAGGCAGGCAAATTGCTGAGTTCAAGGCCAGTTTAGTGTACAAGAGCTAGCTCCAAGACAACTAGTACTGTTACACAGAGAAACCCTGTCTCGAAAAAAAAACACCAAAAAAATTATACAACATATTTTAATAGTATTCTTTCCTCTCTTCCAATTCCTTCCAGATCCTCCCCACCACCCTTCTCACCAACTTGATATTTTTCTTATGATCTTTCTCTAAAAAGTGCATCCAAATTAAAAAAAAACCCACTAAATTGGATATGTGTTGGCCAACTTCTCCAGAGCCTGGTGCTTGACATAACTAGCGTCATTTCATTGAAGGAAACTGATTTACCTTCTTCCAGCATCTGTCAATTACAAATCGATTCTTGACTAGAAATGGGACTTTTACCCACTTTCTCTCCTCCATGCTGGGTTTTTGAAAATAGTTTTAGATTTATTTGTGTGTATGAGTGTTTATTCTGCATGCATGTATGTATGTGTACTATATGTGTGCCTATTACACATGGATGTCAGAATAAGTCATTGGCTTCCCTGGAACTAGAATGACAAGCCGTTCTGAGCTACTGTGTGGATACTAGGAACTGAACCCATATGCTCTGCAAGATAACAGGTCCTTTGAACCTCTGAGCCATCTTTCCAGTCCTTCCTGTACACATTTTAAAACAGTCTCCCTGCCTCTTATGTTTCTTCCACATTGAAGTCTTTAAAAGAAATATGTCTCTCTTATCCTCACTTCTGAAACTTTCTCTTTATCCATTCTATCTTTGTCTATGACCTGGGAAATCCTCTTTTGTAATTTTGATCTCATTGCAAGCATTATTTTGAGCAAGGAAGCCTTCATCTATTATTTAGACTGAAATCCATCTCTGTTAGATGTTTATATAGGTTACTATATTTTTCTTTCACAGAACATAGCAGAGTACATTTTTATTTGTGGCATTTTATTAGTGCTGTATGTTCTTCACAGCATTACATAGCCTGGCCTTTATTGCTAACCTCTATATTATCACTCAAGCATGGAGTATGGTACATGCCATGTATCAATACTCAGAAAATAGTATCTTCAAGTGCCAACTGTGTGATGCCAAATTCTAAAATTATTTCCAGCTCAAGGTTCTTTCTTGATCATCAGATCTTCATAAGCAACTCTTTACCTGGCTATCTTTATCTACATCACCGGTATTTAATGTCAAGAAACCACAAACTATGTTCATCATTTATTTTACCTCGCCAAACCCTATTCCTCCTTTGTACATTTGTACAAATTAGATAGAAAGCATGAATTTTACTGTCCCTCATGCTTCCGGTATGATAAAAGTGCTAGTACTATTCATTGTTAAACAGTGTTTCCTGATAGTTGATTTCTATTCTGTCTCTAGCCTGGATTACAACAAATCAACCTTAATGGGTTCCCTCCTACGAGTCCTATGTTCATTGTAGGCATTAACCTTTATAAAAAGTTATCTGTATAAAATGAAAATCAGATCATAAACATTTCCTCACTATGTAGAAAAGCTTTTAACTAAAATGTCCCATCCACCCTCTATTCTCCACCCTAATTTTTCATCCCATTTCTTGCCATTTTCCATACACGCTCTAGAACTTTAGTTCACCAAATGTACCCTCCTCTCTTATACCTTAAGATAATTTGTATTAGGAAGCTATTACTGAATAATAAATTAATTTGAAATATAATTTTTGACATTGATGATTTATTACTTCCCAATGTCCTATGGGTCCACTGAGGATTTCTGCTGATATGAGCCATATTCATCTGCTTTACATTGTACTGCTCCACTTGCTTTTGTTCATTTGGCATGCCAATTTGGGGTTGACTAGTTTATTTGATGTAGTAGAACATCACCTAGCATGCTTCTGTTCTCTTCCACACAATCTATCACCCTTCAGTAGGAGACTCTGGGGTTATCCCATAGGTGTGACTTATTTCAAATAAAGAAAGCAGGATAATACAGTCCTAAGCATGACATAACATGACATCACTTTTGCAACATAATATTGGACAAAACAAATTTTAAGATTATTCCAGATTTAAGAAGCTGGAAAAATACTCCATGTTATAGAGGGGTAGATACATAAAGAGATGTGAATCAGGGATAATAGGTTTGACCGATCATTAATCATACTTCTTTTGCATAGAATATTGTTACTAACAGAAAATATCAGCCAAGCAGGGGCTCTATGACTGAGAACAAACCTAAAATGCAAAATACAATCAATTAATACCAGCATATGCATCTCTTGACATTTAACTTTCTGATTAAAGATAAAACAGTATCAAATATCTTTACCACCACACATTTCCCCCTTCCTTTTAATTTATTTTTCTTCAGTAAAATCTATGAAGCATGCATGTGAACCTTTTGTAGATCCTGCCTTGCAAACTGTGATGATTTGATTAGGTATGGCCCCCATAGGCTCAAGTGTTCGGATGCTTGGTCTACAGGGAGTAGCACTATGAGGAAGCATAACCTTGTTGAGCAGGTACGGCCTTGTTAGTAGAAATGTGTCACTTTGGAGGTGGACTCTGGGGTGTTATATATGATCAAGCTCTGCCCGGTACACAGTCTGATCAAGATGTAGAACTTTCAGCTCCTCCTCCAGCACTACGTCTGCCTACACACCGTCACGATGCCACCATAACAATAATGAACAAAACCTTTGAACTGTAAGCTTGCCCCAATTAAATGCTTTCTATTAGAAGAGTTGCCCGGGTCATGGTGTTTCTTCACAGCTATAAAACTCTAACTAGGACAGGAGTTGGTACCAGGGACTTGGATATTGCTGTGTTAGGCTTGACCATGCTTTTTTTTTGGAGGGATGTGGACTTTGGGAGTTGGGTTAGAAAAGCAGTTGGATGCTTTAAGTGAGGCTTAATGGGACATTCTAGTAGGAAGATGGGAGACAGTGGAATGGTGCTGAGGGTGATTTGAACTGTAGGGGTCCAGCTCAATAGGTTTCAGAGAAGTAGAATTTTAGTATGTTGCCTAAAGATAATTCTTGTGATATATTGGTAAAGAATCTGGCTATTTTATGTCCGTGACTGATGAGTCTTCCTGAGGTTAAAGTGAAGAGATTTGATTTAATTGTATTGACAAAGGAAATCTCAAAACAGCCTAGTATGGATTCTTCCTATGAAGATTTATAATGAAAATGAGTTAGTTGAGCAAGTAAAAGTACAAAATGTACAGAATAAGAAAGGGGCCATCAGGTGGATCTAATTCCTGTGATCAAGGAGATAAACAGATAGAAATGAAAAAAAGGGAGTGGTGACCTCAAGGCAAGATCCCACCAAACTAAGTTTCCAACTTGTGAAATTAAAGGAATTAAAGAAAACTTTAAAACTGGGTGTGGTGGTGCACACCTTTAATGTGAGCACTCAGAAGGCAGAAGCTAGAGGATCTCTGAGTTTGAGGCCATCCTTGTCTATGAAGCAAGTTCCAGGACAGCAAAGTTTAGGCAGTGAAGGAAACCATCTAAAACACAAAGCTGATGAAGACAGAATTGAACAAGGGGGCCATGTTCCAGCTCCAGCAAGAAGCAGAACTTGGCAGCTTCAGTCACGTGGTTCCTGTTTTCCAGTAAAGACACAAAAGAAAGTCTTTATGGAATCTCTGTCTGTGGCTAAGGAAAGCCACTGAGGCCAGGTTTGTGTCAAGTGTGTCACTGCATGGAGGCCCAGAGAGGTCATTTTGTGAAGCTGTGAAGGTAAAGCTTGGATTGCCTTGGAGACTCTAAGATGTTAGTGATGTCAGAGCCATGAGATACCTGCCAAGGAGAGCTGCTAAAAGAGAATAGAACCAGTCCAAGAGAGAGAAATGTGTTACAGTCAACAAACCTGAAAGGAGTTGGAGATTTAAAGAGAATTTTAACATCAGATATGGAGACGTAGATTTCAGAGTTTGCCTAGATAGTTTTTGGTCTTGCTTTGGTCCATTATTTCCTCACTAGCCTCCCTTTCCTCCATTTTGGCATGATAAGGTACATCCTGTGACATTTTATGTTGGAAATATAATCTGTTTTTGATTTTGATTTTATAGGGAGTTACAGTTAAGAAATTTCATGAATCTCAGAAGAGATTTTGAACTTTGGATTTTTAAACCTGATTGAGACTGTGATAGAGTATGAGGACTTTGGAAGTTGGACTAACTGCACTTTGCATTACAGCAAGGCTATAAGCCTGTGGGGATCCAAGAGTGGAAAGTGATGGTTTGAATAAATACAGCTCACATGGACTCATGAGCTTGCGTGTTTGGCCCATAAGGAGTGGCACTATTAGAAGGTGGGGCTTTGTTGGAGGAAGTTTGGCCTTGTTGGACAAAGTGTGCCACTGTAGGGGCAAGCTTTGAGATCTCATATCTGCTCAAGGTATGCCCAGTACAGTCTTTCCCTGTTGCCTGTGGATCAAGATATAAAATGTTCAGCTCCTTCTCCAGCACCATTTCTGTCTGTGTGCCACCATACTCCTGCCATGGTGATAACACACTAAACCTCTGAACTGTAAGCTACCCCAATTAAATATTTTCCTTTAGAGATTTGCTGTGCTTATGGCATCTCTTCTCAGCAATAAAACCCTAACTAAGACACCTAATTTTCATAGAAATACAACATGGATGCGGATGTCATGGGTACAAATCTACCCTATTTTCTCATAGGACAGAAGTATGTTCTTCTTCCCCATTCTTACTGCACTGTTGTTTACACATTGCTAACCTGATAAGAAGTACGCCACTGCTTTATCTATAAATTACTTTTTTGTCAGGCAGGGCTCAATGATTTTCATCCTGTCTTGAGTCTTCTCCAAATCTTTGACGCGTCCCAGAAAAGCTAAACTGGTATTTAAGATACAGTCTCAAGAGCAGCGAGGTGTGCTGCTCAAATTTCTCTCACACGGCTGCCTTCTGTTTTGGCATCTTATCATGTTTATTTCTGTGTTGCGACCGACTTTTCTTAATTGCATTTTTCATGCTTTAATTTAGTTTCCTCAGCCACACCACACCTAATTCTAAGCTTTCTCTGTTTTCTCTTATGATATGATTTTCTAGTCCTTTTCTTTCTTCCCTTCTCACATTCTTCTTTTGAGATCCTATTTTTCTCCTCTTTCAAATTATTATTACTTTAGATATGTGACTCTACAGGGAATACTAATCTCTCATCATGATATAATGCATTTCAATTGCAAATAGCAACAACACTGCCATCATTTATATATCTAAATCCATCAAAATTCTTCCAAAATATACCTGTCTCCCATTTCTACTGACCTTTTGCAATCTTCCCCTGAGATTAACTGCTGTTTATCCCCAAAGAGCAACTTAACAACAGTGACAATCTATGCAAAAAGTATGTCAGAAACTCTCCAAAGAGAGTATTCAAGTTAGTCAAGCTACGTCTCTGATTTAACAAAATTAACTCCCAAATTCCAAAAGAAATCAATCACCATTTGTTAATTCTATAGTGGGAGTTCTATGCATAATATACATTAGAGAGTTGCCTATTCACATTTCTGACAAGTTTCCAAGATCAAGCCCCCAGGAAAATGTTTGACAGGCTTTATGTAGCCTTATGAAACATGCGTGATGAAGGATATGAATAGGATGATACTGTGGTTGTGTGTTTATATTGGTTGAAGGAACTATTTGTGTAAGGGGCTGGGTAATAAATGTTTTAGATTTTGGGGAATGTACTCCTCAGGTCTGCCACTGTGACATGAGAGCAGTCATAGACAAGATAAAATGAAAATGCATAAAGCAATAGACTGATCTTGGTGTATGGGTAATAATTTGTTAATTCTTGTTTTAAGTCCTATAGCACCAGGGATTTTTACTACTTCATGGAAATTTAGCTACTCATACAGTATTAAAGTTCAAAACTCTTCTGCAGCTGCAATTCCTTTTTTTTAGTTATTAGAATCTGTTACACTGTGTTAGTGTCTTCTCTTCAGAGAGATGGAAAAACATTGAGTCATTTTACTATAGAAATCAGTGCAGATTAAGACACAATCTACACATAGGCGAGACCATAAAAACATAAGAAGACATTAGCAGTTAATTAGAAATTAATGCTGAAATGCTAATTGAAGTTCTTAGATTGAAGCAACTACATCACACTTAAATTGTTAATATGGCAATTAGTTTGGCTGCCTACAAAGTACTTGTTAATAAATACTTTATAAAGACTTCTGTTAAGTGAGATCACGGCAGGTTTATAAAATGCAAATTTATATGGTCTTGAAACATGTATGCAGTTTTTTTTCTTTCTTTTTGGATGCTCTAGTTATGATGACTGCTCGAAATTACTCATAATAAAATATAGTCATCATTCTGAAACTAAAGCTCAAGAATCTACAATAGTGATTCAGAATGTGTGGTCTAAAGACTAGCAATATCACCCTTAACAGTGAATGTTCATGTCAACTTTCAGGCTATTTTAACAAGACTTGTTAAAATATCTTCAATGATTGGATGGTGGTAGCACAATGTAGAGTAAATAGGCCAGCCAAAGAAACCTCCCTGGCCCTGAAACCAGAGCCAGTGAAAGAAACATACCGTGGCTCTGAAACCAGAGCTAATGAAAGAAACACTTTAGCCCTGAACCCAGAATCAAAGAAATGCACCCTGACCCTGAAATCAGGCTAAAGAAACACACTTTGACCCTGGAACCAGAACAAGTGTAAGAAATATACCCTAGTGTTGTCGGGGTTTTCTGTCCTGCCCAGTCCTTGTTCTGCCCAGTTCCCGCATTTGTTAAGACCCAAAGAAAATCACATAGAGGTCTACATTAGTTATAAACTGATTGGCCCATTAGCTCAGGCTTCTTATTAACTCTTACAACTTATGTTAGTCCATTATTCTAGTCTATGTTAGCCACATGGCTCAGTACCTTTTTCAGAGGGACAGGTCACATCTTGCTTCTTTGGTGTCTGGGCAGGACTGCGGAGGGAGCTTCCCTCTTCCCAGAATTCTCCTGTTCTTATCAACCTGCCTCTACTTCCTGTCTGGTTGTCCCACCTATACTTCCTGTCTGGCTACTGACAAATCAGTGTTTATTTAAAACATAATTGACAGAATATAAACAATTGTCCTGCACCACCCTAGCCCTGAAAATGGAGCCGAATGGCTAAAAAGGGGCTGTGAAAGAAACACAGTTTGGCCCTGAAACCAGAGCCAACTCTGCCCCTAATGAACTGACAACAAAAACAACCAATCTCTAAAAAGGAAACTAACCAAACCCTGAGCACAAAAATCTAGCACCCTGACCCTGAACCTAGAACCAGTGAAAGAAACACACCCCCGCCATAAAAGCCAGATCCAGTGAAAGAAACACTTTATCCCTGAACCCAGAACCTAGTAAACACATCTGGATCCTGAAACAAGAACCTAAGAAATACACTTTGGTCCTAGAACCAGAGCCAATGAAAGAAATATGCGTTAGCCCTGAAAATAGAGCCAACAAGCTAAAAACAGATAGTGAAAGAAACATTTGGCTCTGAAGCCAGAGTCAACTCTGCCCCTGGCCAATTAAACCAACCAAGCCCTGAGCAGGAAAACTAACCAATTCCTGAGCAAAAAATCTTCTTGAGAAAAATCCATCCCTAGGAAGCCCTATATAAGCCCCTCTGCTGGTTAAGCTGCTGGTTGTTGTTTCCTACCCTGACAGAGGCAGTCACCCTTCTGGACTCCTTCCCAGATAAATATATTTCTGAAAAGAGTTTTGGGCCAGGCAGTGGTGATGCACGACTTTAGTCCCAGCACTCAGGAGATAAAGGCAGGCGGATCTCTGTGAGCTCAAGGTCAGCCTGTTCTACAGAGTGAGTTCCAGGAGTGACTTCACAGCTACTGGGAAACTCTGTCTTGAAAAAACAACAAAAAAGAGTTTTGTGTGAAGATCTTTCCCCTGCATGGAGCAGAAGAACCTTTGCTGAGACCTTCCCTTTCCTAGGCTGAGCAGAAAAATAACAACCTTTGCTGAGATGTTCCCTTAGAAGGAACTGAGTAGAGAAAAAGTAACAATTTGTCACCCGAACTGGAGGAGATTAGTACATTTCTTCAGGGATTTCCCCTTTGGCCAGAGAAGAAGAAGTAACATCTTGGCCCAGGACAGAAGCAGCTGATAGCTCTGCTAGGTGGTTCCTTTAGGGGAACAAAACAGAACTAAGGTGTATCAACTCTCTCTCAGAGAGGAGCAGGACTGATTGCTACACCCTACAGGGAGACCATCCCCCACCACATCCCAGCGAGTCAGGATATCTTTCTCTCCAGAGCTGTAAGGTATGCATACACACCTTTAAGTCTAGCACTTATGGAGTCAGAGGCAGGCAGCTATCTGAGTTTGAAATAAGTCTGATCTACAGAGAGAGTTCTAGGACAACCAGGGTTACACAGAGAAACCCTATCTGGAAATATATATATTTCCTCAGTTGTCATGGTAAAGCTCAAGTTTGAGAATTACAGATTTAAGGCACTGATAGATAAGCAAATAAGGTTCAGCTGGGTGTGTCTCAGATGGTATAATGGAGTGATGGATTCTATGTTTTATGCTATTGGGATTCCTTTGGGTGCTTTGCAAATATTTATATCTGAGTCTCACCAAAAAGGCAACTATCTACTTGATCTAGGATGTGACATACACTTTGACGTGCAGAACAAGATTTCTGAGTTGTTCTAAATCTGCAGATGTATATAGTAAAGACGACAGTTGAGGAAGTCATAGATTATTTCAAACACAGTGGTACACTATATTTGATGGTATGGGGATGGCTATTTTATCTTTCGTCTTCTCTCATGTTAAACTACATTCTGCTTCAGTTGGAAAAGTGTATGTTTGCTGTATTTATCTTGGGGGAAAATACAAAATATAAACCAAAAAAAAACAAATTAATTTTTAAAGAAATCAAGAAGATATTAATTTTTGAAAATGCAGATAATGCTGGAATATTTTGTTTAGACATTAGAAAAATAGGCAAACCACTAACTCATCTTTTAAAAGAATATGATGAATCAAAGCCATGATGTATCAAAGTTGGGCATGGTGGTTTATCCAGCCTTGTAGTTCCAAGATCTATGAGGTAGAAACATGAGCATAAAGAGGTCAAGTCTACCCTTGGCTATATAGCAATTTCAATCCTATCCTGAACTACAGGGGGCCCTGCCTCAAAAGTCAAAACAAATCAAAAAGTACAGAATTATGAAATATTATACATACATTCTAACAGTTTTTAAAAATTTGAATAAACTGGAGAGATAGTTATTTTTAAATAAATAAAAAGTTAGCAATAGATTGAAATTAGACAAACAATGAAAGAAATTGGAGGGATGGTGTATTTTTTTTTACAGGTGTATTCTTCAGATCATTGAGTTTCAGACATTTCCAAGCTATTAAGAGTGTTCCAGAGAAAAGAGGAAAAGAGGGACTTAAAAAAAAAGAGTAATGCTGAGAAGCACATTTGACAGTCAAAAATGTTTTCACAAACTGGTGAGAAAAAAGGAAGAGGGAGAGAAAGAATAGAAGAAGGAGAGGGGGAGAAGGAGATTAAGAGAAACTGGCATCTTCATAGGGACATCACAAAATTGATTCTAGGACAATTCAAGCATTGGTTCATTGAGGAGAGCAAAAGCCCTTGAGCCTTCTGGAACTCTCCGTTATTCATGGATGAATGGCCTTGGGGAGTTAAATATTTTCATGATTCTGAAGCACAGTTCAATACACAGATATCATTTTAATTCGAGAAAGCAAAAATATATCCAATGTATTCAACAAAAGAAAACATACAATAAAGACTATAACTTAAAGATACAAAAGAGAGTTAACCTGGAGATATCCTGTAGGATTGAATAATGATACACCAAAAATACCCTGGGTAATTACACAAAAATCCCAGTGCAATATGAGTGTACCTCCTTATGAGTTGTTGGCCAGGGAGGTCTCAGAAGCCCCCATCCTAAACAATACAGGCTCTTATTTTCCTTTGTTGATCACCAAAGGTAGTTGATAAGACCCACTCTGAAGATAGTACATATCTTGACTGCAAGCTATAGAGAAATCGAGCTGAAACTAACTGGGTGTTTTCTCCTTGTGACTTTATGTGTGGGAAGAAGCTATGAAAGTTGCTGGGGGAGAAAAGGTATTATTGGTTTTAATCATCTGTGAACCCTAGGGACTACAATACAAACATGCCAGGCAAGATGTGACCATGCTTTCAATGTTTTGCGTGTAACCAACAACTCTGGACTCGAGGTTTGTTCCACAAGAGGGAACATTTGCCTGGTCTTGTGATTCTGGTCAAAAGTTCCTATCTGAAGAGATCTTAGGCCCTAGAGGTGAACTTATTAGTATTGTTTAGCTAAATTGACATGGCACCAAGCTGCCTTCTAAATCTTTATGCTTATATGCGCAAGCAAATGCCATCTGCAGCCTTGATCAAGGAAGTGTCTCTTTTCCATGAACAACAGCGAGACCGTTCAAGGTGCTGAGACTAAGTGGTGGTTGGGTGCTCAGCCCTAAACAGGACATTTCTGCCATCCCTCAGGTAACATCATCAGAAGGTAGGCTAGGAGAAAAGTAAGAGCCAGAAAATATGGACAAAGACTGTGAAATGCTGTGTTCTGGGCATGACCAGGCAATGCAGTCATGCCCTTAGAGCGGCTGTAGTTATTACAAAATACGGGGCCTATCACCAATCAACCATATCCCAGGGAGGGGTTCATGCAGACCAACCCCTCCCAACTGAGCTATTGATGTATTCTGGGAGAGGGGCAGTCATTGCCTTCAGTTGGGTACTTACTGAGGAGTCCGTTAGTCTCTCATGGATATTTGAAATTGCATAGTCACATAGCTGGTCCTGGTGAAACTCAATAGGCCTCAAAACAAAACAAAAAGACAAGAATGTGGGAAAGGAACTTGTAGGGGAGGAGTAATAGGGGAAGGAGGCAGAAGAGAGAAGGTAGTATCTACAGTAATTAGAAATATATTTATATGTATATATAAATATACATACATATATATGTATGTATATGTATATATATGAAGTTAATGGAGAAAAAATTCAATTATATCAAAAGATTAAAATGTTAAAAAGTCACCTACTCATACTCACACATCACTTTCTTTTCATTATAAAATTTTGCCTAAACATTAGGAGTAATCCATTGCAAGGATCAAAAACTACTAGTGGGGCTGGAGAGATGGCTCAGAGGTTAAGAGCACTGGCTGCTTTTCCAGAGGTCCAGAGTTCAATTCCCAGCAACAACATGGTGGCTCACAACCATCTATGAGATCTAATGTCCTCTTCTGGCGGGCAGGCATACATTCAGACAGAACATTGTATACATAATAAATAAATAATTTAAAAAAACTACAAGGTTTCAGTTGCACTAGCTTTCAGGTTCACAAAGGACCCTGTAATGGTTTCCTTTTCAAAATCTGAGCTGCTCAATTTGACCTTTCCACTAATTTGGGGATAGCAATATACTTGGAGGGGTATATAAGCAGTCAAGTGCTGTACCTACATTTTTTAATGTAGGTACATTTGGTTAAACTCTAGTTTAATTCTTTTCTTTAATCAGAGTGCATGCTGCTGGAAGGGATTCAGCTTTCTTTGAACATCAGCCAGAAGCTTTGGATCAATAGCCCTTTGGTATCTGGATAATACTTTTTGCCACAAATGTATAAGCCACATCAACTATTTCTGGCTTTCAGATCTTGTGATCTTTCCTAAAATATCTAATTTTTGCAGCCTTATGATTACATGAATTGTTATTCCACAAAAATATATTTGCACAGTAACTTATTTAAGAAAATGTTAAAAAAAAGACAAGGTATCTAATGCTCAAATATTTTTTCACAACACCATTTGCCAAAGAAAGAAATTTGGTAAAATTATTGAAAGAAGTACATAGGATGAGCCTAGAGAATCTTATCATATCAAGAGAAGAGAGAGATAAAGTGAGTTAGAGAGAGATAGATAGATAGATAGATAGATAGATAGATAGATAGATAGAGAGGTAGAGAGAGCATAAAGTACTTGAAAGCAAACAAAAAAAACCCTAAACCCTCACAATGACAGAGTACAAGAAATACAGAGTAAAGTTAAGGATAGTCTAATAAAAAACCTTAAGTGTTTGAGCTATAAGATAAATTTCTATAGAATTATCATCGTGTCTAAAATATTTATAAGAGCACCACATCAATGTAAATACATGACTGAATCATTAACCAGCTAACTAGAGAAGTGTCAATTCTCCTATAATTTATGCAAGCATTCTTCATTCAAGTTGTTGGTGTATAGTTCCTTACTGTGTGTCTATATAACCTAACATCATGATTTACTTCCTAAGAACACAGTGTAGAAAGGAGAAGGGGAACAATCAACTTCCCAGTGCAAATACATGACAAATACTACCTCAGGGAACCAAGGCCAACTGTAACCGTATATGTCATGTTGATAACCTGTACTTTTGATATATTAGGATAAAATGACAATTTATGTCTACAGAAGTTCTCTCCAAAATCCATTATGAGTCAAAACACTCTACAAAATGGCTTACCAATCCCTCTTAAAACTGGTGAGATCATGGGCCAGGGAGGTGGATCAGCAGATAAAGGCACTTGCTGTCCAAGCCTGAGAAACTTAGTTTGACCACTGGAACCCAGATTATTCTCTGACCTTCATATGTGTGCCATGGTATGCATGAACACGCCCACATAATACATACACAAGTGGCAATAATAATTTCAAAACTTTAAAAACCTGTGAATATCACCCAGAACAAATAAAGTGTGAGAAACTGTTACAGTTAAGTACAATTTAAGTCAATATGACGACTAAATATTATGTGAGAACTTGGTTGGGATTCTAAAGGGAAAAGGCATTAGGGGAAAATAAAGAAAATGAACAGGATGCAGATTTTAGTTATGTGTCTATATAAAGTAATATATAATTTATCCACTACATATCATACCAATAGACTGTGACAATTATTTGTATCACATTCACAACTTTCATGTAAAGGTAAATTTTAAAATAAAAGGTTTGTTAAGAAAGACAAAAGAAGTAAATATCAGTTCAAGTTTCAAAGCAAGTAACTTGAGGAAGATTGATAGATTCTTCCAGCACATGTATAATTTCCAATATTCAAACAGCAACAACTTAGCATTTAAGCTTTTTTTCAATATAATTTTAACATGCATGCTCAGAAATAAAAGTCTGAGAGTGCCTACTTCGAATTAAGGTTAATTGATTTATAGCACTAGTTATTAAGTTCAATTGCAAACTCTAACTGAATGATATTTTATTTTTATTGCCTTCACTTCTATGACCACAAAAGTAAGAATAAATCTTATTCAACTCTCTCTTCAGCACTTACAAACAAATGTGAAGTATGTAGTTAAACGCATTAGTGGAATTAATTCATTGATTGCTGAATGGAACTGCCTGGCAGAATAATTATATAATAGAAAGAAAGCAACACACACACACACACACACACACACACACACACACACACACACTTATACACAGGTAGAATTTGTATATGAGCCCAATATTTTTAGGACTTCTACTTACAGGTCTGTTTTGTGTGTGTGTGTGGGGGGGGGAGATGGTGTTGAAGTACTCTGACACTAAATTATCATAGAATTATTTTTCAATAATTTATTGTACTCAACAAATGATAGCTTTTAAACATTTGTCTTCCAGAGACATTTAAAATACATACTTAAGTCAAATGGCAATGTGTTAAAGACAGAAAATAAGAGAGAGAGAGAGAGAGAGAGAGAGAGAGAGAGAGAGAGAGAGAGAGAGAGAGAGACAGAAAGGCTCCAATTTCTTGAAGAGCCATTTGGATAACAGTGACAAGTATTGGCTATAGACACTAGAGGAATTTTAGTTTCTGAATGATTGTTTTAAATCAGGGGCTGAAAAGAAGTTGAAAATTTTATTGTAAAACTAATCTAAAATACCAAGGAAGGTGATATTCTTTCCTTACAAATCTTCATAAATAACATTTCCCTAGTCTACCTCCTGTGCTTCCTGCTATTCATTTCCGATGCATAGGATCCACTTGAATACTTCCTTATCCATATTTCAAAAGCAGACGAGGCCAAAGTATCTTTGGAGTTCGCTCACTTCTAAAGCTGGCTGTTCTCTTTTTTCAAGACAACACTCTCCTTTAATGAATTTCCTGTTATTGACCTTTGTGTCTTCCAGTTCATTGCTATATAGAAGCCAAAAGAGATTATTAAAATGAATGCAGATTTGATTATGTCATTCAAAATGACATTTTTCATCCTTGGTATACAGATTAAAATATTTATGAGGCATCTACCCCCTCCCCAACTCTCCACAATAAACAGACTGATACTATGCCCAGATTTGTTCTCAGGACCCTGTGAGATGCTGCTGGCTTATGTGTGTCTTTTTTAACCATAAATTGCACAAGTTATGTGCAACTAGAATATAAAAACTGGTCAAAAGTGGAATGTATTAAGGCCTGACTCCTTGCCTGAATTTAGACAATTCCAAAGGATTATCCTAGTTCCCTACATTTCATGCTAGGTCATCTCTATGTGCAGCTATGTTGACGTTATTAATCTCCACTCCATTCCTCTCCCCCCTCCTTAAGTCCCTGCCATAACAAACCTCTAGTAGTCCAATATAATCTCAATTTTAGAGGCTGTTTCTCATAGATGTATCTGAAAATTTCTTTTCTCCCCCACAGAATGCACCCTTTACGCATAGCTATAGCAACCTGGATTTCAGTCTTGTGTCTGCACCAGTTAGAGAAGCTGAGTCTTATTACGTGACACACTGACCTTTCTATGAAATGATAAAATATTATAGAATAGACATTCTAAAACTTTAATATGCCTTTGAATCACGTGGAACTTGCTAAAATGGGTGTATGGATTTTCCTGTGACACTGTACTTTGTACTACGAATGTCAGCTCTTAGGAAACATTGCTGCTGGTCTATGGAACACACACATGAGTATTTATGGTCTCTGAGATTCACTGTAGCTACAGTATTTTGATAGTCAGCAAGTATACAATTCTGGATTAAAGACTGTATTTGCTTAGAGTAGGCTTCAAATCTTACCTCTGGGCATCCTGGGTAGGTAACTTGGACTATGAGACCAGTTTCTCCATATACCAAACCAAGAAGAATTTGGAGTTATTGCAGTTATATCTTGAAACATATAACACCGGCAAATCATTTAGCACAGTACTTGGAATATAAACCTTGAAACCATCAAGCCTCTAACTTCAAACAGGCATCCTAGGTGGGAATGACTGGGGTGTTATTAAGATCCAGGGAAGCACTGCCAGTAGCATTACTGTAAGTTCAGAGGTGCAAAAAAGAAACCTTAGAGCAATGGAAACTCCCAGGAACCTATGAAGATGACCCCAGCTAAGACACCTAGCAATAGGGAATATGGAGCCTGAACCAGTCATCTCCTATAACCAGGCAAGACTTCCATTGGAGGGACTGGGACACCAAACCAGCTACAAACCCTTGAAACTACTATGTGTTCTGCCTACAAGATGCACTGGGATAAAGACAGTTTGTGAGAGTGACTAAGCAATGACTGGCACAGCAGAGAGCCATACCCTGAGAAGGAGCCCAGCCCTGAGGGCCAGGACCCAGAGGCAGGATACCCCTGAGAACTAGGATAGAACAGAATTGGCAAAAATAATGAATGAAATGATTCCTAACGATATTCTGCTATACTCACAGATTGGCACCTAGCCCAACTGTCATCAGAGAGGCTTCACCCGGAAACTGATGGAAAC
This sequence comes from Microtus pennsylvanicus, assembly GCF_037038515.1. NCBI lineage: Eukaryota > Metazoa > Chordata > Mammalia > Rodentia > Cricetidae > Microtus > Microtus pennsylvanicus. The sequence continues at coordinate 121,446,931 of NC_134601.1, read as the reverse complement.
AGATGAAAAGACTCACAGTCAAACATTAGGCTGAGCTCAGGGAATCCTGCAGAAGACAGGGAGGAAGGAATGTAGGAGCCAGAGGGGTCAAGGACACCACAAGAAAACTCACAGAACCAACTAACCTGGGCTCATAGGGGCTCACAGAGACTGAACGGACAACCAGAGACTGACCTAGGCACTCCGCATATATGTAACAGTTGTGGAGCTTGGTCTTCTTGTGGCACTCCTAAGAGAGGGAATAACCGCTGTCTCCAACTCTGCTGTCTGCTTCTGGGACCCATTCCTCCTGCTGGATTGCCTCATCCAGCCTTTATAGAAGAGAAGGTGCCTAGCCTCACTTTAACTTGATAATCCACGACTGGCTGATAGTCATGGGAAGTCCTGCCTATATCTGAAGAGAAACACAGGAGTGGATGGGGAAATGGGAAAGAGGAGGTGGGGGGAGGAACTTGGAGCCGAAGAGGGAGAGGAATCTTTGGTTGCATTGTAAAAACAAAAATAAAATAAATAAAAGCAACAACAACAAAGAAGAAAGAAAGAAAGAAGCAAAGAAAGCAAAGAAAAGAAGGAAGGAAGGAAGGAAGGAAGGAAGGAAGGAAGGAAGGAAGGAAGGAAGGAAGGAAGGAAGGAAGGAAAAAAGGAAAGGAAGGACAGAAAGACAGTTTAGGCACAGAAATGAGGAAGGACTTTATCAAATAGAACACAAACGAGGAAGAGAGAGTAGTATGACTTTCTCAAATCTTCTGTGTCATTTTGCAAGTAAATAAAGGCCCATGGATGCCAGCTGTTGTCTGTTCTGTGGTCTGTGGGATGGCTAACCTGGGAAGGAGGGGATGAATTCACCACAGGAGCACGAGGAAGCTACCTTGTTATTTCTCTTTTCTGTGTCCATTGTATTTAGCAGCCTCTCTCAGAACGCGCTCTTAAGATTCATGCTGGATATAACAAGCCTAGGATCATAGTCCCTAGAGACAGTATTAAAAAGGACTCCATGGCTTTAACATGTTTCCTTTGATTCCAAGCAAAGAAGTCATCTCAACAGGAAACACTGTTGTTTTCTCTCAGTGGGCATAGCTGAAAGCAGCCGCTCTTGTCTAACAAGCCAGCTTGAGGACACAGAGACAAAGGGACACATCTTAGAGCCTGGTAACACAAACAGGCAAACAGCGAGTACCATTGATTCTGGTTCAGAAGCGAAGAGTGAGTGTAGGTGGTCTGAAGAGGTAAGGCTCATCTCAGGTCAGCAGAACATGGGCAGAGGGTGGAGGAAAAAGGCACCTAACAGAATCATGCCTGTGAATCCTTTGTGGTTGTCAATAAGAGCAAACACAGTCAACTGATGGGCAAAGCTGAAGCAGGCCTCAGTAAAATCTTTTTTTTCCTAACCTAGTGAAAGACATTTGTCACAGAGAAGGACACAGTTTAGAAAATAATCTTACAATAACTTGAAACACAAAGGAAAGGGGGAACATGGAATTTACTGTAGCTATATGCTAGTCTGCTTTGATTTTTTTTAGCATTCAGTTGACATTAAGGTTTTAGCCACCTATTAAGAACACTGGGTGTGTGCTCAAAACATGTACAATTCTTGTATACATACAATTCATTCACTCAGTCATTTTACTTCATTTTCAGTTTCCTTTGCTGTTACATGTTGTCAGTGAGTGAGTGGGCTTCTTCCCAGTGGAACTTAAACACAAAGGGTCTATGCTCTAGGCATGGCCAAACTCTCCTTAATAGAGCCTGTGCTGGCTAGTTTTCTGTCAACTTGACACATGCTAGAGTCTTCTGAGTGGAGGGAAGCCCAACTGAGAAAATGCCTCCATAAGATTAGGCTGTACATAAGACTATAGTGCACTTTTTAAATTAGCAATTGATAGGGGGCATTGTGGGAGGGCCCAGACCACTGTTGGTGGTGCCACCCCTAGGATTGTGGTCCTAGGTTCTCTGAAAAAGCAGGTTGAACAAGTCATGGTGAGCAAGGCTGTAAGCAGCATCTTTCCATGGCCTCTGTATCAGCTGCTACCTCCAGGTTCCTGCCCTGTTTGAGTTCCTGTCCGGGGTTCCTTTGGTGATGAACAACAATGTGGAAGTATAAGCTGAATAAACCCTTTTCTCCCCAAGCTGCTTTATGGTCGTGGTGTTTCATCACAACAATGATAGCTCTTAAGACATAGTCCTCCCATTTGATTGTACAGTAGAGAATATTAACAGGATCTTCTAGAAAATATCTTGAGCTGCAATATAAGAGACCAAATCCTTAAATGACTGAAGTAGAGCTCAGATGATCACCTGACCCCATGGCTCCCATTAAATACATGTGCTGCTCAAGTCAGCACATGCAGAGAATGCAATGGAAAGACAGATGTTGGATTACCATAGTCTGCCTTGGTCTTGGGGGATGTGGGACCACATTGTTGATGTGCAAAAGCACTCAGTGGGATAGATAGCAGAAGTTTACTGACCAGGCATGTGGGAGGGAATTTGAGGTATGAGATAAGACTTGTGGCTAAGACATCACTTAACAGAATGGACTATTAAGGAAACCACACTTCAGAATAACTGCAGTTTTTGTACCTACCGGTGACATGAGAGGGCAACCCACAAGTCTACTCTAAACTTTTAGACCAAGACTAAGCAAACTATGGTCTGTTCAGCAAACCTGGACTACCATGCATGTTCATACAACTATAAACTAATCATTCTTTTTTATTCTAAGTAGTTGCAAACATCAAAAGAATATTTTGTTGTGCATGAAAATTACATACAATCCAAATTTCAATATCATGAAATTGAGTTTTATTGGACTATAGCCACACTTGCTCATTTAAATATGGACTGTTCTGCTTTTGTATACAATGACAGAGTAGCTATGTGGCTCACAAAAAAGCTTAAATATATGCTGTTTCCTTACAGATCAAGCTTGCCAACTCCTTCCTACGTTAGAGGCTGAATTTTGTCTAAGTACTAGACTGCATTATTGTTTCCATTCTTCACTTCTCTTGTATCCACACTCTGTCATTATGACTTTGAATTTCATTCTTCTGAGTAGGATGTGTTCTGCTTCACTGATGTCACTTTCTTTGGATGGTAGAATATGGGAGAAAGTGATAATGAACCTGTACCAAGCCTTGCCCGTAATAGAAATAATGTGTTTGCCTTTCTCGGTTGTGTTTCCAACAATGTCATGAGAAGGACATGACCTTCATAGAACAGGAATGCAGAGAAGAACTATCTCAAGTGAACCTCATATTCAAAGTCTTAAACAAAGTCACCCAAACAATTTTTAGACTTGTTAGTATTAATATATGTTTATTGGTGCATACCAATGAACTTTGAAATTTTTGTTAAACAGTACTGAGTGAACTATACTTTATGTAGCTATTGAGTTGAAACACCAATTGTAAGGTTACACACCAATTTAAAATTTAAAGGCTGTTAGAAGGTTATTGGAGACCTAATGTTAAAAAATTATATAGGTCACAAAGAAGCCTAGTTAGGTAAACAAAATGAAAGTGCAGTCAGGCAGGAGTCTTTTAGCTCTTTATCCTTTGCTAGTATCTGAATAATTCCTTTGGCATCCCTTTCCCCAAATAGATGCTCATATGTAGGCATAAAAATCCCTTCTATCCCTTTTATTGCTGCTGATCTTTGCTTTGGTATAGCTCTTCTTTATCTTCACATTTTTATGATTCTCAGTGGATCTTATAGGGGTGTCCTCCTCCCTCAAATCTTACATGTGTAATTTTGGAGTTGAAAGTCTCTGGTGTTCCATACCAGGAAATTCTGAGCTTTTAATCATTATATGAAATGTCTAACAAAGGACACGTCAAAGACCCAAAGTGTGCCTTCCAGGTTTCTTGGTTAATGTCTGTATGAGTTGTCATGGTGATTGCAAAGGGATGGAGATCAGAAAAAAAAGATTAGAGAACATATTGTCATGCGGGGACCTATAAAGCCTTTGTGAACATTTGCTGCCTGGAAATTAAGTCAGGAAGTTGCACTTTCAGTAATGTATCTTGCTGGATCTCACAAGGTAAGTAAATTTTCCTCATGATTACATAAACTGGTATTATTGCTTTGTTCCCTTTTCTTCAGAATCTTAAACTTCATGTCTAAATGAAGCAGACACATCCTGGGCATAGTAACATGAAGATTTAAACAATTAAAATTTGTTTATTTGTTATATTGACGTGTCCCACTTTCATTTTCCAGTTGCTAGCTGTCTTCTCACCAGGAAAATAGGATAATACAGGGAATCAAACAAAGGCCCATTCTAAAGTAATTTATCAAAACATGGGGAGGGTAGATAACGAGCTACAGGGATCAATCTGAACCCAAGTTTGAGAATCATTGTTGTAAGTCTGGTTCTTGGCAAACTGGTATTCTGTACATCATAAGGGCTCTAAGAGGGAAATAACTACCAGACTATAATAGTTTACTACATGTGTTCCTATATGTTTTCATTTTCAGAGTAACAGAAAACCGGGCACAAGCCAGCAGAAAAAAATAGGGACAGTTATAGTTCAATGTAAATAAAACAATTTAATGTTGGTGTTCATTTTGCCTCTATTCATTGCTACTCATAATGCTATTATTGGTGGTTCTAAAAGTTTTGTTTTTAAGAAATAGGTAGAGCTACATATTTTCACATCAGAATCAGTTCTAGAAAGGCAGCATTCTTTCTCTCAATTACTGGACAATATCTTGCCTTCACTTTTATTTGATTAGCTTAGGTTATCTTCTTACCATAACAACCATTAGCTAACTGTCCAGAAAACTCACTTATACTATAGCTTAGTACTAGATTATAACGTTTTTTTATCCCATAATAGATACAAATGTTTAGCTTAGGTCAAGTAGAACTCCCTAGTAGTACTGGGAGTTAGAATAACTTCACTCAGCAGTCGGACTGCTCCATAATATGATCGGACTGGTGCTTGTTAATAAGGAGAAAGTTAGAGATAAGTCCTAATTAGGCAATCAAAAATATCTACTGAAGAGTAGAGATAACAGAGATTATTCAGATTATTATTTTTTATTTCTTTTTGGTAGCAGAGGAGTAAAGGAGTTTGCATTCATCCTAAAATGAGGAGGTATTTATACTTTTGTTAAGTTATAAACCATACAGATTAAGTATCAGTTAGGTCAAAAAACTTCCTCTCCTTTTTTCTTTTTTTTTTTCTTATTTTTCTTATTTCTTGTCTTCTTTGTCATGTTAGAAAGAGGAGAAACACAGGTGCTTTTAACCCACTCATTCAGAGTGCTCCAATGAATCAGAAATTCATCTGTAGACTGAAGAAGCAGCTTTTAACTTCCTAAATTCAAAAGAATGGCCACTTGTAACAGGATAACAAGCTATCTTAGAATGTACTCAGTAATCCCTCCTACCCCATTCCTTATTTGTTTAGCTTTTCCCCCAAGGTATCTTTTGGTTGAGTTAGTCCAGGTCAAATGCAAACATTCTTTGAATTTATTAAGTAAATGGTTTTGTTCAATAAATAAAATGAAGTTATTAATTAAAGTAGTTTAATAAATAAACAGAATTAATTTAAGTAAATAATTACATAGAGTAGTGAGTAAGTGATTAAATAAATTTCTTAAGTAAATGACTTATGTATACAGTGTTCTGCCTGCATGTATGCCTGCACACCAGAAGAGGGCACCGGATCTTGTTATAAATGGTTGTAAACCACCATGTGATTGCTAGGATTGAACTCAGGAGAATCTCTGGAAGTAGTCAATGCTCTTAACCACTGAGCCTTTTCCTTTAAAGAATCGGAGAAAGTCAATTCTGGAACTCCCTAAAGAGTTTGAGAGGCACTCAAGTACACCAGTCTTCACTTTTAACTGTACATTAGAACTTCTACACCCTGATTAACTAAGAATCTCTGTGGGCAAGATTGTTATCTGAATTAGATTTCTCTGTTGCTGTTATAAAACCCATGACAAAAAGCAACTTGGATAGAAAATGCCTCCATAGACTTGCCTACAAACAGTCTGATGGAAGTATTTTCTCAACTGATGTCCCCCTTTCCAGATGACTCTAGCTTGTGTCAAGTTGACTGTTGTAATAAGGAGCTGCCGGGCTGCGTCCCCAGGACCCCGGCCGCCTGGCTTGCTTATGCCCTGAAATAACAGCACACAAACTGTATTCTTTTAAACACCGCTTGGCCCATTTCTATCTAGCCTCTTCTAGGCTAACTCTCGCACCTGGACTAGCCCATTTCTAATAATTTGCTGTAGCCCATGAGGTGGCTTACCAGGGAGATTCTAGCCTATGTCCATCCTGGGTCAGAGCCTCATCGCGTGTGTCTGCCCAGGAGAGGAAAGGATGGCGTCTCTCTGAGCTCACTTCCTCTTCCTCCCAGCATTCTGTTCTGTTTACTCCACCCACCTATGTTTTAACCTATGAGGGCCAAGTAGTTTCTTTATTGCTTAACCAATGAAATCAACAGATTGATATATGACACTCCCACATCACTTCCCCTTTTTCTGTTTAAACAAAAAAAGGAAGGCTTTAACCTTAACATAGCAAAATTACATATAACAAAACAGATACCAAGTAAAAATTACAATAATCTTTATCATAACTAAGGAAAACTATAACTATAACTAACTATTCTTAACTCCATCAAAGACTCCAGAAAGATACAATATTACCTAAGCAAACAAGAAAAAAGCAACTTTCAAACTCTAGAAATGACAGAGACATCTCGCTGCCTGGACAGTCACCCAAAGTTCCTCTGTACCGTTGGGGTATCCATCTTCAGCCTTCAGGCCCATGGTATCCAGCAGACATTTCCATGAAGCAGGAAAATTCAAAGTCAGTTCAGTCACTATCTGTTGTGTCCTGCAGAATGTCTTGCAGACTCCTTCATGAATCAGGAACCCCGAAAGATCATCTCACCTTTAGGCAAGTTCAGTAGTCCTCTCTCTGCGAGTTCTCTGTTTCCACTTTATGCAATAGTCCAGGCAAGAGCAGTTTCTTGCCCAAATGGCTATCAAACTCCATAAGGATCCTCTTCGATGCCCATCTTCCTCTTGAAGTAGATTGGTGCTGCCAGCAGCAGAGTGTCACATTGTCATGAAAAACCCTAAGTTATTAAAACATTTAAAATGCCATATTCTATAATCTTTGAAAAATATGAAGAATGCCTATCTAAAATATATCTATGCACATCTAGAAAATCTTAACTAACATGACTACAAGCTTGACTATTACTGATGATTATCCATTGACCTATATTTATTAATTATACATTACATTTTTTAATGAACTACACAATCACAATATCTTAATCAATAGCAGAAATATGCATATACATATAACAAAATTGACCTTAAATCTCTATCAATAAAGCAAAATCTATACTAATACAAATTATTCATAACTATATCATATCCCCCTTTAAATGTAAAAGAACATTTATAAACAATATTTTGGGAACATGGGCACAGTTTTTTCTCTCCAAACTTCTTCCTGCTGAATGGGGGCGCTGTTAATCAGATCATTTAGGGTGTAAACTGTGTGCCAGGTTTATCTCAGTTGGCAGTTGAGTGAAGTAATTTTTTGAGGGTGTTTACAGGAACTTTTCGGGAGGTTGTGGTCTATCATACCATATCAGGATAGATGCAATCCACAGGGACTGGTCCTCTGTGAAAACAAAAGAAGAATCTCTTTTCCAAAGTATCATATCCTTAGATCCAAATTTTAAAATTGTAATACCCTTACATCCATTCTGGTTTAGCTTGGCAGCCCATGTAATGAAATGTCTCTCTGTACTTAGCTCCTTCACAGTCAAAAATTTTAAAGAAAACACAATATACATAATCCAGACTCTCTGTGAATTTTCCATTTTTACGTGGCTTATTTTTCTTTATTTCTTTTAATCTCTTAACTCTCTGTACTCTGTCTCTTTAAAGACTTTACCTTTTTTAAAAAAAAACATTAACTTTATTCTCTATATTCTTTTTCTTCTCTCTCCCAAGCCTACGTACATTCATCCAACAGTGTGACTCATTTAGTGGTCTGAATCTGTCCTATTGTGAATCTGCAATTTTTTACTATCCAGGAGCACTTTTGATTTGTGCCTTTAAATCACTAGGTGCTTAAGAATCTAAGCTGTGACATTCCTAGGTCAAAAACAGGTACTGCCTGCTGGCCCCGCCCAATCCAACATGGCGGAGCTGCTCATGCCTCTGATCCTTGCACATTGCACCAGGCAGCCCCGCAGCTCCTTATTACAACAGAATGGCACCCAGACGTGATGGACTAATTTTACTTAAAAACCCGAGAAGGCTTAAAAATGAGGGAGAGAGAGTTTAACACAGATTTTTGCTGTTTGTTGGTGGCATGCTGTAGAGAGCTTTCCTGATTCGGCATCAGCAGCAGAAAAAAAAATGCTGCGTCATTTTAAAGCGTGGCTTCTTGGGGCTGTGCTGCCAGCGTGAACTCTGGCTCTAAAGCATTTCAATGGATTTTATGGGACTGGATGTTTCTGTTCCCGCTTGGAATCGGAAGGAGAGTGCTCTGAGACCATGCCAATGGCTCAGCGCTCCCCGCCTGCACCTGGACAGACTGCAGAATCAGGCTTAGGCAGGCAGAAGAGCATGGCTTGTTTTCAGACTGCGCAGTGCTCTGCGTGTCAGATATGGCTGTAACTTGGATGAAAAGAATTTCTGTGCTGCATGCTCAGTCTCAGAATTAAAGTGCTGAGTGCCGCTCCTACCTGGCGGCCCCAGAGCTAGCACAAAATGGTACGTCCTCCATTTTGAAATTTTCCTGACTCAGCAGCAGGAAAAAACTGGCTGTTTTAAAATGCTGGCTTTCTGGGCTGTGCTGCCATTGCAATCTCTGTCTGGCTCCTGCGGGAGACAAAGCTTTTGAATGGAGAATTTGGAGTAAAGTGCTACGATTTGTGTGATGGCAACTAGACTGCTGTGTGCCTAAAAGGGGGATGCAGCCCTGCTGCTCATATTACTACAGTTGACAGCAAAATTAGCCAGGACAATTAGTTTCAATACATTAAAGCTATACTGGTGACTTCATTGTGTAATTCAGTTGGAGACTTAAGTTTGACAAGGACTTTGTGGAGGCCTTAGCTGGTTGAAAGAGCTGGAAGCCTTTGGAAACTAAAGAGTAATAGTGGAGTATGATTGCGAGAAGGGACAGAGAGAAAGACATAATAAGTGAGAGGGGGTTTGGTAGGTATAACCTATATTAAATGAACAAAACTGTTCATATTGGCAGTTCAGTGTTGGGATCATATTTGATAGAATGAGGTATCTTGTATGCTCTTCTTAGGTTTTCAATGGTCTGTAAATTCCCAAAGAACTTGCAAGAATTCAGATTCAGCGGGTTGGGAGTCAGTCCTGAGATTATTCTCTTCTAACTGTCTCTGCTGCTATTGCTTTGCAGATGGCATTCTGAGTAGCAATTATAGAGTATCTCAAAAGTGCCCAGAATGGACCATGATGAGACAAAAGCCATGATGAGCAGAAGACATTACCTGTGTTTCTGAAATCCTTTAGTTGTCTGAAAGCAGCACTTCCAAAATGAACTCAAGTGTAATATTGAACAACAGGGAACAATGAACGCATCAAACTAAGCAGGCACTCTTGGCAATCATAGTTCCAATCTATTTTCTAAAAGTCCTTTTCAGTTTTTCTAAAGTTATTCATTTTGCTCTAGGAACTCATTTCTCTCTCACTTCTCTGTAGTAAGATAGAACAGTATGGAGTAGAGTATAAGATGGTATATTATCCCTCAACTCTAATATTTTTTTGTGAACAATCATATGCATATATGAAATTTCACAAAATTACTTCTCTTAAATAGCAGATTAGTTTGTAGCTTCCTCCTTCAAATCCCTAGGAGAGTATATTTTTCCCCACAATAGTTAGTCAGCAAGGATATAATGACTAGGGCATCTCACATCTCTGCAAACTGCAGCTGAGACTGTAGGCCTTCTAAATGAGGTGATTGTTGTGAAATACTAGTTTAAGATGTGTTACATTCTTTTATAACTGTAGAATATTTGTTTAATGATATAAAAATGTATTACATTTGTTAGGAATATTTCTTAATATTAGCTCTATGATGATGCAAAAATTCCCAATCAAGCCAAATCAAAACAAGCCAAATTAAGAAATATCTAGGTTTAATGGGAAATCTGCGCTCTTGGGTGGCCCCAAGGGGGAAACCGCAAAGCTGCAGGAACGTGACCCCTGGGAGGAAGAAAGGGAGACCACATGTTCTTCTTTTGGGGATCACTTAAGTACCCTGGGGAGTGGTCCTGACTCCACCCCCAGGGAGGGGCCAGGACCTGGCCTGCTGGGATTTGAAGTCCAGACCAGGTCTGGGGGCTGGGATAGATGTGAGTGAGTGGGACCTAGGCTCCCAACCTCACATTCCAGACTCTTTGGATATAGGGGTGACAGAAAATTGGAATGGTAATTATGACAAACACTTAGGCTCTCTTTGGAAAAAAGGGGGTAGACTCAAATCTGGCTTCTTCCTGCAGGCACGGGGCAGTATGGGGAAGGGGAGAGCCAGGTGTCCACGTTTAGCGAGAGGTGTGGCTGGAAAGGCATCCCATGAACTGTCACCCCGGAGAAGGCAGGCATCTGTTCCTTGGGGGAGATGAGAAGGAAAAAAAGATTGTTATTGCTAAAGATGAGTGTGCCAGAATGAGGAGCAGGTAGGCCCTTCATTATGGCATCCTGGAAAACCGGAGGGTGAAAAGTCCTGTCTGTTGGACAGATCAAGTGTCTTGAGTAGGTGCCCGCTTGAGCCTGGAGAGATGGTACCAGCATGGGTGTCCCAAGAGCTTGGCAGTCGAGGGCGTGGTGAGGATTACCATGTGTGGTCCTGTCCATTGAGACTCCAGAGACCTAAGAATTAACTCTTTGAGGAGTACTCTGTCCCCTGGGGAGAGCAGGGCAGGTTTAGGGGCATTAGGGTCCACTGGTGTGGGGGCAGGGAGACAACTGTCAGTGTGTGAACAGATAAGGGACCATAAAAGGGAGAGGTAGGGTAGGTACACCCCCAGTGGAGGAGTTTGAACTGGGAGGTGATGGTTAAAGAAAAAGGGCCTGCCATTAAGCAACTCAAAAGGGCTCAGGCCCATAGGGGAACATGGGGTGGTGGTGGCCCTGAGATGAGGGCCAAGATAACCTGAGTTCAGGGAAAAGCTTGCTTAGTTGTTGTTTGATGAGTCCCATTGTCCAGGAAATGTTGAGAGCTTCTGACACGAGCTCCTTGACCCTGAGCCATCGCATTTGCTGTTTCCCTGGAGACTGGAAATGCTTCTATCCATCCTGTAAAAGTGTCCACAAGTGTTAAGAGATAACGAAGTTTTTTATGAGTAGGCATATGGGTGAACTTAACCTGCCAATCTTTGCCCGGTTGGTGTCCATGAAGCTGGTGTATGTGGAGAGCTCCTTGTGGGTTGGCCTGGGCACATGTCTGGCAGGAGGAGTGAACCTGTAAAATAGAATCTTGGAGATGGGCGGGGTTAAAAGGGACTCCAAGAAATGGAACAAAGCTTTGGGGAAGTGGCTAAGGATATCTGCACCCAGTAAGGGTGCTGGGCAAGCAGGTATCACTAAGAAAGAATGGGAGAAAAATTGTCCTACAAGAATGTAGGGCAGTGGCAGAGTTTTAAGTGGGGAGGAACAGGTCCCATCTACCCCCATAGCTGAAATTGGTGAGGGAAACTTAAGGCCCAAGTGAGAATAAAAGTAATGGACTTACCCACCACTTGTAGCATGACCCTAAGCTAGGAGAGGGTTACAGGATTTACCAAGTCTGGGCAGCATCAATTCTCTGCAAGGCTGAGACGTTTGAAGGCTGGAACAGTTTTACTTGCCGATGGTGATGAGGCCGGACCTCCTGGCTTGGCATAGAGGACAAGCCTGCACAGGAGCATTGTGATTTCCAGTGTCCAAGTTGCTGGCAGATAGGGCACAACCTCGGAGCAGGTGTAGTGCAATATCATGCCACGTGACCATTTAGGCTACACTTTATAGAGCACTGTGATTGGCTTCCCTTGTCTCCTTCCTGTGACCTTAGGGCAGCTGGTAAAGCCTGTGCCTGTAGATTGTTGTAGCTTTGTCTGTTGGGAACACTCTGCTGATTTTTTCGGGCATTAAAAACTTTAAAGGCCATTTTCACCAATTCCCATATAGGAGTTTGGGGACCATCCTCAACTTTTTTAAAAACTCTTTCCTAATATCTGGTACTGTCTGAGGAAGCAAAATTATTAGATTAGTAGAAAAGGAAGGTAGCCACTTTTTTACCTGAGAGAGATTTGGAAGAGAAAAGGGAGCAGGGGAGGGACTAGCCCAGTGTGCAGAGGGGGTCCAGGAGTAGAGCAGTGAGGTAGGAGGGGGAGGGGTAGGTGAGGGTAGGTGGAAGTTGACCTTGAACCTCCGAATTGGGAAAGGGAGGGGAGAGAATGTTGCTTCACCAGGAGGGGTTGGGAGTGTGGGCTAGAGGGAGTAGGGGAGGAGTCAGTGCCTCTGGCAGTGTGGTGCAGCTTGCTAAGGGGGAAGGGGCGAGAGCACAGAGACCAAAAAACCATGGACAAAAAACCGTATATATGTAAGTTTTGTTCATTTGTATCAGGCAGGCTCAATTTAAAAGATTTTTGTAAGAGGCTTATAGGGGCAACAACAGACCTGGCTTTGAACTATAAGTGCCCATTTTAGAGTCTATGCCCACTTATATGACCTAAGTCCACCTTAGTGCGTCCACCAAGATGGCTCTTAGGTCCAGAGGGGCCGCAGAGATTGGATGCCTGGCATCCCAAAACACACAGATCTCTGCCTCAGCCAAGCCTGATCCTGCAGGATTGACTGCAACCTGTTTCGAATTTCCAGCGTGAGCTCACGACTTCATTGGGAATCCGAAAATGACAAAAATAAGTACGAATGGGTCCCCCAAAACCATATAGCATAGACAAGAAAAGGGACTCACCAAGACGCAGCTGCTGTAGCCCAGAAGCCAGTTTTAAGCGTGGCGTAGAGAGCTCGAATTGAAGACTGGTGGCCTTTCAACACATGTGGCCTGCCATGTGGCAAGGGCCTGCCCTAGCTAGGTGGAAACCTTCAAATGTAGGGAATATTTGTTAATATTAGCTCCCTGATGACGCAAAAATTCCCAATCAAGCCAAATCAAAACAAGCCAAATTAAGAAATATCCAGGTTTAATGGGAGATTTGCACTCTTGGGTGGCCCCAAGGGGGAACAGGGAAGCCTCAGAAATGCAACCCTTGGGAGAAAGAAAGGGAGACCACGTGTTCTTCTTTTGGGGATCACTTTAGTATCCTGGGGAGTGGTCCTGACCCCACCTCCAGGGAGGGGTCAGGACCTGGCCTGCTGGGATTTGGAGTCCAGACCAGGTCTGGGGGCTGGGATAGATGCGAGGGACTGGGACCTAGGCTCCCAACCTAACAACATTCTTTTATGTTGCATTTGTTTAACTCTGTAAAGCTGTGTTATTTTACCTGTCTAAAACACCTGATTGATCTAATAACGAACTGAATGACTAATAACTAAGCAGGAGAAATGATAGGCAGGGCTGAGAAACAGAGAAAATAAATAGGAGGAGAAATCTGGGAAGAGAGATCAAGAAATGAGAAACAGAAGAGGAGAGGACATCAGGGGCCAGTCACCCAACTACACAGAAAGCTATGAAATAAGACATAAAGGAAGGTATATAGAATAAAGAAATGTAAAAATCCTAGAGGTAAAACACAGTTAAAGAAAGAGGATAATTTAAGTTAGAAAAGTTGGCTAGACACAAGCCAAGCTAAGGCCAGGCATTCATAAGGAAGAATAAGTCTCTGTGTATTTATTTGGAAGCTGGGTGGCAGGCCCCGAAAGAGCAAAGAGTAAAGAAACGAACAACTGAAAAAAAAAACTATAGCTGATTGATTTATGAACACTTAAAATAATCATATTCCCAATGTTCTGCTCCTGGTTGGATGGCATGGGTGTAATTAGAGGCTTTTCTTGTCTCTTCTTTATAAACATTGACCTACATAAGAGATTCTGTAAGAACTAGTTCTTTGGGTATTATGACTCTTGGTATTCCTTCTAGGAGGTGCTCATCGAGTTCCTGTGTTGTGGAATAATCTTTTTGTACACTGTGAAGATGTATCTTGTATAGGTGCTTTCTGGTAAAGGGTTCTTTAATGAAGAGCTGAATGGCCAATAACTAGGAAGGAGGAGATTGGGGGATTTCAGGTAGAGAGAGAAAAGAGGAGATGAATCTAGGCATAGAAGAGACACCATAAGAGATGGAGAGAAAGCAGGACATGCAGGAGGAGAGGTAAAAGTCGTGAAGCATGTGACAACACATGGATTAATAGAAATGGGTTAACTTAATGTATGAATTAGTTAGAAACAAACCTAAGCTAAGGCCAAGCTTTCATAATTAATAATTAATCTCTTTGTCATGATTTGGGGGATGGTAATCCAAGAAAGCCTGCTACATTCTGTTTGTTTGATTTTTGTATGCAGAGCTTGAATCATATCCAATAAGAGTAGTGTCCATCTGGCTTTTGTGTCAAATGGAGTGGGAGGGAACAGGAGAAAAAGAGTTTGCTAGGTCTGTGCCTACAGGTGACCAGATATCAAGTTGGTATGCAAGACAGAAGCACAAGATTTACAGCTCATGACCTAGAGTTTGTCAACTCTGAAGGAGTGTGTTCAAAACCCAGACTTCCCAGGTAATCAAAATAATAAGATCCTAAGAAGATTTGGTTCAGAGCAGTGCAGGAAACCTACCCAGCCCTGTGTCACTCAGGGTCACACAAGCCAAAGTCTCTGTCTCCTACCCTGGGTATCTGTGACACAATCAGGTAAGCATAAAAATATTAACTAAGGTTTCCCTGCAGTCCAGGACCTCCCCATCCTTCACAAACCACTAAAAGTTTTCCTAAACAAGGATTTGGAGTTTACCTTATACCTTCTAAGCCATCTATTTTGTTTGATAAGGATGAAGCTTTGTCTTTCACACTCCTGCTGTAGTAACTGCAATGGTGGTAATACATGAAGAACTATTGGACTCTATGATTTTCTCTAGAACTTAACCTCTTTCTCTTTCCCCTTTGACAAACCTAACAGGGTGCCTCTTTTTCCTCATTGCCTAATTACCTGTAACAATGAGAGTTTTGATTTTCTTCAGAAATGTCATGGAGGGCTACCTATGTCTTTGACAACTTCTTTGGGGGTATATCTTGCTTCTGTTGTTATTTTGTAAGATTATTGATTTTGAATCACATGCAAAAGACAAAATTATGACAAATTTAGTTTAGGGATCTGGTTGGTTTCTATTTGTGATTCTAGAGCCAGGTAATACCTCACTGTGTAAAATGAATGAATGTTCTTATTGAGCAGAAAAGTTTGACTACCTTGGTAGAAAAGAGGCAGGGCAGAAAAGATGTGGAGAAAGCAGAGACATAACAAAAAGTGGAATGGTGGCTTCAAAATTATCTTTTTGATGTTAAAGCAGAGAAAACTTACTTATTATATTGACTGAAGTTAACTGAGTTCCTTTTTAAAAAGATTGACCCATTTCCAATTAGGTTTGATTAATTGTCACTAGTACTAGTGGCTCTGATTTGATATCCTTTGCTTGGGCATAGTATAAAAGGCTACTTCAAAACAGTAGCTCCTAAAAACTTTGTTTCAAAACAAAGAAAAAGACAAATGGGCTCATTATCTCTAAGTCATATTTTTAAATAAATACACACTTAGAGGTCTTAAATATTTAGAGTCCAGTTTTAAAAAGTTCAATATTGCTAAGAGTATTTACAAATATTTGAGTCAATTTCTTGAACACTCTAACAAAAATCAACTATTTTTCCCTGTTGTTATATATTTGCTTAACATCTTCCTTCAACCTATGAATCAAATACTAAAATTCAATAAATGCTCTGCTAATTAAAAATTGATGTTGACAGAGGTTTCTGTCCCACCTGGTCACGCAGCTGTTCAGTCTCAAAGAAACACACAGAGGCTTACATTAATTATAAACTGGTTGGCCTAATAGCTCAGGCTTCTTATTAACTCTTATAACTTACATTAGCCTATAATTCTTGTTTGTGTTAGCCATGTGACTTGGTACCTTTTATCAACGAGGCATTCTCATCTTGCTTTCTCTGAATTTGGGTTACAACTACAGACTGGGTCTTTCCTGCTCCCAGAATTCTCCTGTTCTCATTGCCCTGCCTATACTTTCTGCCTGGTTGCCCCACTTACACTTTCTGCCTGGCTATTGGCCAATCAGTGTTTTATTAAAGCAATACAATTGACAAAGCTTTACAGGGTACAAGATCATTGTTCCACAACAAATTGACCATGATTAGGTAAAATATTTTCTTACATTTCAGTATCTGAACATATGTGTAATTGTCAATAAAATTTTGGAGTTTTTCTTGTACCTTCAAAACCATATTCTAATGTCAACTCAGGTTTTCTAATTCAGTAATGTGGAGTTTCTGAATGATCATATATACTGAGATGGAAGTCCTGAATTTGAAAAAGAATGAGCAGCCATGAATGCAATATACGTTTTCAGTAGGTTGTCTCTTACCACCTGGGAACAAGTGATCAAGGCAGTAAGAAGAAATGGGTGGAGATTGAAGCCAAAGACTAGACAGACTGCATTGAAACGAAAAACCATTGTAGAAAGTGTGGAGACCCAAATATGTGAGCATATTTCCACCTTGTTTGAAGGTCAGGAAGCTTGAGGTTCTTTGAAATTGTTGACAACAGCCAGGGCTGCACACTCATCCTGACTCAGGATGTGGTTACTTGATTTTTTTGACATCAAGATGGCCCAAATAGGTAGATCCACTCCAAACTGACAAATGGTATTTAAACATACTTCTGCTCCTTCTTTTGAAATAGGTTTGATCTTGGGAGTGGCTGCCTTCAGGATATTTGGTCTAGGGTGGGTTCACTGTTTAATCAACAAAATGCTAATGACTTGATATCTCAAAGTATTGATGCAAATAACTGAGTTATCCTTTGTATCACTTTTGTTGCCTTCTCCCCCTTTTGTATTTGGGCATAAAGTGTATGGAAAATTAAATGGGGGATTTCAGTATTCACTGGAACTCCCTCTTGGTACTATCCTATCCTATGTTTTCTGTTTTATTATTTTTAATCATGCCTTCATCCTCTTTACTTATTTTCTGATCCCTGTGTCCCTACACTGGCAAGTTGTATTTTTATTGAAGCTGTTCTCTGACAAGAAAGTTGAATTACCAAAAAATTTAGCAGCAGAACTTCTAGTTTACCTAGCAAAGTGTACTCAGAATTAAACATTAACAGCAAATTGATCCAGTGATGGTGATGTAATAACTGAAACAAATGAGTTTACATAAATCACACTCTTCTTTAGAACCTTGGCTTCCTACTGCCACAAGCATTTTAGTCTAACTTGTCCTCTCTCTGGATCAAAAGAACATCCCCTCCCCTTGTTATGCAGCACAACAGAGGCTTTCGATTTCTCCAAGGGCTATTTCTAACAATAATCGCAGGTTAGTGTCTCATACTTATGCAGAGACCATGATCTGAATTTGAATTGAATTTCAATATAGTAGCACTTGGAATGCAAATAGAAAGGTAATTAGGGTTCTGCAAAAAGAATATAAAAGTATATGAGTCTCTGACCATATATTAAACTCTTTGGTTAGAAGGCCTTCCCTCCCCATCTTATTGGAGCCTTTGGAGAATAAGTTGTGCTAATATAGAAAGCAAAAAAGCTATTAGTTTTTTTTAATATTCCAGTTCCTCTAATGTTCTTTCAAAATAGCATGCTGATAATGCACAAATCTTTGCAATTAAATGGAAGGATAAAAGCACTGCACACAGACTTCCTCAGAGGGACTTTTCCCTGTGTGAATTATCTCACTACTTTTCTCTGTGTGAGTTATCTTACTTAGCCAATAAGCATGTACTATGATAACACCATTAGGATACTTAGCTGTGGGGTACCTGATAACAGAATTTGGCCTTGCAATATTCAAGGATGACAAGATATGGTTTATTATATTGCTCTTCATAGCTGTATACTCCCTTGCTTCTTTGTTTTAAGGACTATACATTTCTGTTCCACTGATTCTGGACTTACTGTGACCAATGGATGACAGTGTAACATAATGTAGACCATGTTTAAGTAAGAGGTTCAATATATAGTTGTGTGATTTCATCAGTGACAATGGAAGAAAATTCAACGTTGCTAGCTATCCAACTTTCCAGAGACCTCTGTTCTATTAATAAGACCATAATCTTATCTTATGCCTAAGAAAGGAATTTCAGGAAAGGTTGGTATTAGTTGGTATGTAGTCAGGATTGACAGGGGCAGGAAGTAATGATAGAGGCACTTTTCTATTCTGTATGAGACACACATATACTCCATGTTGTGGAAAGGGATATGCATGAACATATTATTAATAACATAGCAGTGCACACTATAGATTGTTGGTTTGTTCTAAGATAGCTGCCATCCAGCCTAGAAGGCTCTAGAGGAATACAAGGTTGATACTAGTAGACACTAACTAGACTCAGCACTTCTAGAAGTACCCAAGCCAAAAATCCATAGAATGAAGGAGAGTGCAAGAGATGATAATGAGAGAAGTACAGAAACCATATGTCTCAGAAATGTTGCTGATCATCTGATGAGGGGCAAAATTTGAGCACCAGAACGATTGTCTTTGTCCATGTCCCTACTTTTCATGGCCACTTTCCTTATATAATATGCTGACAAGAGTTAAGATGGAAGGCAATGTTAACATGCTGCGTTCATAGATCCCTTACCTGATAAAGTGAAACTTAAAGATTCAATTTGTATCTCTGTTTACATACCTTTGTGGTAATGGTATGTTGGGTAGCTAGACAGACATTAGCAGGACTCCTTCCACAAGGTTATCATCTTGATAACCAAGAACTGAAATTGCAGTTCTCTCTTGTTATTGGACACTGGCAGTCTTACTTCTTACTGTTTCTGCTGAAACCCACTGAGAGAAAGACAGATACTGGAGGAGGATATAGATTTATTTAAGTCTAGGTTTTTCAAAATGGGATGGAGACTGTCCATCTCATAAGAAAGCATTTTCCAATTTCCACAGGAGAAAAGGTTCAAGGATTTGAGAGGTAGGGAGCAATTGGTGGAAGATTCCACCTGCTTAGTAGTGTCATTTGTTCACAGTCATGTTCGTGAACCTGCAGATTTGTAGTGCTGAAGTCTTTTTCTGGAAAATCAGTTTCTGATCCCGCTTCACATGTCTCTGTTAACACAGCAAGTCAAAACATCTGCAAGTAAAAAATCGTGACAGGTAAATAAATGAAATAGCACAGTTGCCCCTCTTTCAAATTTGAAATAACATGTACAAGGAAAAATTAATCACAATTGCTCCACCTTGAAATGTAAAACACCTTAGAAAGGGATAGCTGCTGATTAGACACAGAGAGGAAGGTAGAGGTCACAGGACTTTGTCAAGGTCCTTCAAGTGAAGGCTACTTGCTCTTGCTAAAGCTTGGCTGGCTTTATTTGTCGGA
Organism: Microtus pennsylvanicus; assembly: GCF_037038515.1. Classification (NCBI taxonomy): domain Eukaryota; kingdom Metazoa; phylum Chordata; class Mammalia; order Rodentia; family Cricetidae; genus Microtus; species Microtus pennsylvanicus. The sequence goes on along the minus strand of NC_134601.1, from coordinate 121,427,350 downwards.
GATAGGGTCATAAACAGCCCAGACTAGCATCAAACTCACTATGTAGCTAAGGGCAATACTGTTTTGTATATTCATTTCTTTGATATATAACTTTGACATGGGATAGAGACATGACAGTCAGAACTGTCTGGAAGGTCAAAAGATTTTCTAGACAAGGCTGTTAAAGAGCAGAGACATGTCACGGCCTTCTCCTGGAAGAGCCAATCAAAGTAGGCCTGTCTATCATCTAGGCAAGCATGATAGGTATGAAGGAAACCTAGTGTTTATTAAGAGTAAAGGATTTATTAAGAATTAAGTGTGTCTTTGAGAGATACATAAGGAAAAAAAAGTAGTATATACTAAATAATAAAGGATGGGTATGAACTTCTCAAAAGAGTTGAAATCTTGTCTACTTCAGCTCATTTTATGGGTAAACCTTAATGGGAGGAAGGATTATGTATGAGTGAGTGGGAGATGAGAAACTCTAGGAATGGCTAGACATTTTCCTGGAATAGGGTTTATTCCCTTTTTATGTTCTAATATGGGGCCTTCTGGATATACTGTGGCAGAAGATACCAGATGGAAATGGGTAATTTTGCAATGTTCATATGTAAGCTTATGTACGATTTACTGTTTTCCTTTTAAAAATAGAATACAGTCTTTAATGATTGTACCTCTTTGAAAACTGAAGTCCTTAAAATAGAAATGAAACCTTTTATTTTTTTTTAACCCTACAGGGATTCGGGGGATGATAAATAAGCTTATTCACTAAAGTACTTATAAAAAATTCCTGGCTTCTGGAAAGCATTTTGTAGGTCAAATTTATTTACATTTTATGCATGTACATGTGAGACAAAATTATGATAAAATAATGTAAATTAAAACCGTAAGTCTATTGGAATAGTTTTCCTAAAGGTTGGCTCCCTCTAAAGACAAAAATGATTCCTTTGTGTTTTCCTCAACAGCAGACTGAGGTGAAAAGAGAGGTGGGATGCTTATTTTTTGTTTGTCAACTTGACTGCATTGGACCACTTTCTCTGTGAAAAGGACACTTTGCCGTTACTGGAGTAGATACTTCTGTTTATAGATTTGACTTTCCCACATATAATGCTTCTGTCAAAACCACCATCCAGAAACTTAAAGAATGCCTGATCCACCAACATGGTATTCTACACAGTATTGCTTCTGACGAAGGAAGTCATTTCACAGACAGAGAAGGGTGACAGTGGGCCTAGGATCATAAAATTCACTAGTCTTTCCATGTTTCCCATCATCCTGAAACAGCTAGCCCAATACAAAGATGGAATAGACTTTTGAAGACATGGTTACAATGCCAATTAGGTGGCAGCAGTGTGGAGGGCTGGGGCAGGGGTCTCCAGAAAGCAGTATATGCTTTGAATCAGTATCTAATATATGGTATGGTTTCTCTCATAAATAGGATCATTAGGTCCAGGAATCAAGCCGTGGAAAAGGGAATAGCTCCACTCACTACTACCCCTAGTAACTCACTAGGAAAGTTATTGCTTTCTGTTCCTGCAACATTAAGTTCTGCAGGTCTAGAAGTTTTGGTTCCAGAGGGGAAAATGTTCCTGCTAAGAGCCACACCAAGCATTCCATTGAACTTTGAAGCTCAGAGTTCCTCTGTATGTTTTGGGCGTCTAATGTTCTTAAACCAGCAGGCTAAGAAAGTAATAGCAGTGTTATGAGAAGTGATAGATCCAGATTACCATGGGGAAATTAGATTGCTTCTTCACAATAGATGTAAGAAGAATTGTGTCTGGAGTACAGGGAATCCTTTAGAGTGTCTCTTGTTACTATCATGTCCTGTGATTAAAGTCAATGGGAAACTACAAAAGCCTAATCCAAGCAGGATGACAAAGGGCACAGACCCATCAGGAATAAAAGTATGGGTCGCTCCTCCAAGAAAAGAGCCAAGAGCTGCTGAAGTGCTTGCCAAGGGTGGAGGAGAGGAAGAGAGTTATAAATAACAGCTAAGGCCACCTAACCATTGCAGAAAGGATTGTAGTTGACATGAGTATTTCTTTTATATTTTCTTAAGAATACATTGTATAGATATTTATGTTTCTTTCTTCCAAGTTCTTTATCATGTGTTGTAACATCAATTAAGAGTATGTCAATGGTTATCATATTTATATTTGAGACACTAAAAGAATGTCCCACAATAAGTTATGGAATGAAGGTTCTATGATGACAATTAGGATGGTCACCAATCTGATTACAGGAGAAGGCCAATTCAGGCACACTCTCCACTATTGCTGGGAGTCTTAGCTGGGGTCATCCTTGTGGATTCCTGGGAATTTCCCTAGCACCAGGTTTCTCCCTAATCCTATAATGGCTCCCTCTATCAAGATATCTCTTTCACTCTCAGTCTCAGTTCTTGTTCTCACTCTCAGTCTCTCCCCCTACTTGGCCATCTTTTCCCCTCATGTTCTCATCCCCCAGCCCATTCCCTTTCTCCCATACACCCAGTTTACCTAGGAAAACTTATCTATTTACCCTTTCTAGAGCAATCCATGCATGTCCGTTTTAGGGTCCTCCTTGTTACCAACTTCTCTGGGGCTGAGGATTGTAGCTATCCTTTGTTTTACATCTAGTATCCGTTTATAAGAGAATCATACTGTGCTTGTCTTTCTGGGTTATCTCACTCAGATGATTTCTTCTAGTTCCACCCATTTGCCTGAAAATTTCATGATGTCATTTTTTTCACAGCTGAGTAATACTCCATTGTGTAAATGTACCACATTTTCTTTATTCATTCTTCAGTTGAGGGACATCTAGGTTGTTTCCAGGTTCTGGCAATTAGGAATATTGCTGCTATGAACATAGTTGAGCAAATATCCTTGTGGTATGATTGAGCATCTTTGGGTATATATGCCCAAGAGTGATAATGCTGGATCTTGAGGTAGATTGATTTCCAGTTTTCTGAGAAACCTCCATATCGACTGATGGACGCAGATGCAGAGAGCCACAGCCAAGTACTGGACCGAGCTCTTGGAGTCCAGTTGAAGAGAAGGAGGAGGGATTATATGAGGAAGGTTGGGGGGTGGGGCTCGTGATAGGGAAAACCAGAGAGAGAACTGACCCAAGCCACTGGACTCTGAACTGAAAGCTGGGGAGACTTCATGGGACTGAATTGTGCCTGAATGTGGGTGACAGTTGTGTAGCTTGGTCTATTTGTGGTACCACTGGCAGTGGGATCCTGACAATGGAACCAGGATTTATCCCTGATGCATGAAATGGCTTTTTGGAGCCCATTTTCTATGGTGGAATGCTTTGCACAGACTTGATGCAGTAGGGATGAACTTGGTCCTGCATCAACTTGATATGCCAGACTTAGTTGATTCCTCGTGGGAGGCCTTACCCTCTCTGAGAAGAGGATGGGGGTGGGAGAGGTGTGAGAAGTAGGAGGAGAGGAGGGAGAACTATGGTTGGGTATATAAAATTAATAAAAAATAAGAGAGAGCCAAAAGAATGCTCTCCAAATGACATTGCCTCCTATTCTAAATTTATAATGTGTTTGCAGTTGTATGAAGGACAGTTATGTTATGTTTAGGTATTATTATGTCCTGGTTATTATTTTCATTTGGAAATTAATCATGACATAAGGAGATATGATTGTGTGTCAAGTTGACAAGGGGTAGACTTATGATTGCTATTCTTGGTTGTCAACTTGACTACATCTCAAATTAGCCACAATCCAGAAACAAAGGGCATACCAGTGAGAATTTTTGCTTGGGTTGAAGTGGGTGAATCCATTCGTAGTCTGGACCTTTGAGGTAAGAAGAATAATGCTTTTGATCTTGAGGTGGGAAGACACACCTGCTGGAAGCCTATATAAGGACATGGAAGAAAGGAGATTTTGCTCGTTGTCTGCTTGCTCTCACTTTGCTAACACATCCATTCCTTCACTAGCATTGATGCTTACCACTTTAGAATTTCAGTGTCCACTAAAGACCAGCTGAGACATCCTTAACTGAGGAACTTCTGAATAGCTAGCCATTTTTGTATTAGCTGGACCACAGCCTTTAAGTCATTCTAATAAATTCCATATATATACACACATATATTATATGTGCATAATGTATATGTATATGTGTGTGTAAAGAGACATAAATTCTATAATTCCCTTTTCTCTAGAGAACCCTGACAAATACAAGAGAATAAAATATTTCATAGGTGTCAGAGAAAACCATACTGCAGAGATTACTTGATCAATATGTGCCTGTGTGCTTATTTGTCTGTATGTGCATGTATTATCAACTTAGATTCATATCTATTTCTCCTCCCATCATAAAAGAAACAGGCATTCAAAATACTGAAAGTGACAGATGGGATGAGAGATGGGGACTAGTCAAAGACAAATCTCTCAATTCCTCTTCCTTCATTTATCCCCCTCCCCCAAAATACTCTCACAAAGCTTACATGTCTGCCATTTTCTTCTAAACACTAGTCACATTAATATATCACAAATTTAATTCTATATTTATGTCATCAGAGAGGTAGATATAGCAACTACTGAGCCATTTATGTAACTTTTCAAACACCCATGTACCCATACTAAGAGATTAAGATAACTTGAGATATACAGTATCCCAACTTTGAAGATAATAGAACACAAAGAACCTTTCCTTAGATTTTTCTTTTCTATGTTAGGAAATAGCTGCTCTTGAAGCAATGTGGAGAAAGAATGTGAGGAAAGATATTACTAAGGGAAATAACTGTCTCTTGTCACAGAATATATTTGTTGAGAAGCTCTTAAATAGCTAAAAGCTTATATCATTCATGAGTGTGGTGAATTGGCAGAATCCAATACTTGAAGCAATAACTTGAAGACAATGGAGGAAAGTAAAAAACGGACTGGCAGGGGTTAATAACCTCAGTGAAATTTGGGCAATTGCCCTATGGGTGCTGAGGAAAGGTCAGTTGATAAAGTACTTGCCTGGCATGCAGAAAATTCTGGGTTCAATCCCCAGCACTACATAGAGCTGGGCATGTTGGAAAACACCTGTAATCCCAGCATTCTGGAGATGGAGGTAAGAGGATCAAAAGTTTAAGACCATCCTCAGCTACATAATGAGTTGGAGCTAGCTTCACTTTCATTAGATCCAGTCTCAAAACAAAACAAAAAATAAGACACTATAAAGACCTGGTGATATTGTCAGCATACCATGAAGTATAGGAAAAAGTAATTTAATTTTGTGTTGAAGAGCAAACTACTTACAAATATGCAACTTACATGCTATGGATGAAAACTGCAAACACAGATTTCTTGGCAAGTACAAAGAAAACATATGTTCTTTTTCTTATATTTGTTTAAAAGTAGGCATATATGTATGTATAATTTATATATATATATATATGCTTTATATATATACTTTATATACACATTTATAATTGTACACAGATACATGACTGAATATATAGTGTTTGTGGTATGTGTGTGTATGTGTGTTTACACCACATGTGTGTGGGTGCCCAAGCAGGTCTGAGGTATCAGATACATTGCAACTGCCTTTTCAGGTATATGTGAGTTGCCCACTGGGTGTTGGGAAGTGAATTTGGGTCTTCTGCAAGAATAGTAGTCTCTTAAAAGGTTTCTCTGTGTAACAGCCCTAGCTGTCCTGGAACTAGCAGCTTAATGACCTGGCTGGCCTCGAGCTCACAGAGATCCGCCTGCCTCTGCCTCTCAAGTGCTGGGATTAAAGGCGTGCGCCACCACCGTCCAGCTGAGCAGTAGGCTCTTAATGGCTAAGAAATCTCTTCAGTCTTCTTTTTTTCTCACATCAAACTTTTTCTAGAAGTGAAGCAAACTAATATTTCCAGCTTTGCTGCTCATATAGTCGCTAATGCAAACAATTACTCTGTTATTGTAATAGGAAAGTAGCAGCAGATTATATGAAATGGGGGAACATCAATGTGTTTTGATCTAAATTTTCTCACAAGAATGATGGGCTGGGTGAAGATTACAGGTAATGATTTGTCAATACCAGCTTTAATTTCAACCCTTTTGCTGTATTATTTGCTTCTCCTCTCTTGCCTTTCTCTTCACACACTTATCCACTGCATTGGATTCTGGCCTGGCCCACAACTCATGCTAGCAGCATGTGTTTCTTTTTATATCTTTTATAAAGTAACTTTACATTTCACTTCTATAACTGAGAAGCTCTTGACACACAGGACAGTAGGTGGATAAGTCCTTATATTGAGATTATATTATTTGAATTAGTATAAAAATATGGAATACTGGAATAAATGTCAAAATCTTAGTGATTTTGCCCAATCTAATTATTTTTTCTAATTATACAAAATATCATGCAGGTTTATGAATAGTCAGCTCTCCACAGGATGAAACAGAGATCCAAGTATATTCGCTACTTTCTTTCTTGTTGTTACAAAGTAATAAGAAACCTAAGGAATAAAGGATTTATTCTGCTTTATAATTTAAGAAAATACCATCAATTATGGTGAGGAAGACATGGCAACAGTAACATGAGACATAAGATCACGTTTGTGTCTTCAACAGGAAGCAGAATGCAAACAAACAGAGTGGTTGAGTCATAAAACCTCAAGGCCCACCCTTCAGTAATCCACTTCCTCCATCTGGGCTCTACTTTATAAAGGATCTATAACCTTCCAAAACAGTGCCAGCAGGTGGAGATCAAATAGGCAAACACATGAAGGCATAAGTCACAAAAAATGCCACACCAGTTTTGAATTATGATTAATAGGGTGGTATTTATTTAAAGGGGAAAAAACTTACAGATCACCGTCCCAGACAACAGCCCTCTGAGCAACAGGGAAGGGAGTCTAGTCGCTGGCAGAGCAGGAAGTGAAGAGAGAGAGGAGAGGGAAGTGGCTGCTTTTTTAAAGGGAGAGAGACCACGCCCCAATGGGCTGGTATCTCAGCGGCTATAAGCTGGAGGAGCGGAAGGACCTCCCACAACAAACACATGGGCCTATAGGGAGCATTTCATTTTCAAACAATAATGCCAAGTTTCTTTCAAATGTGGATCTGTCATTTCTTCCATGTTTAAACATCTCTGCCAAATCTTTTGCACCCCACTGATAGGTAAGGGAGGGGTAACACAAAGAATCAGATAAGGAAACTTCATGGGTCAGTCTTAGAAATGAAATGCATTTCTCTCTCTAGTCACATTTAGATTCTATAATATGGCCATGGGCAACCAAGAGAGATTCTAGGAATGCACTCAATATATGTAGCCAGGTGTACCATTTTAGGTCCTTAGTATAAAGATACTCCTTGACTTACAATGGAGCTAGGTCCTGATAAACTCATTTTAAGTCAAAAATTCTGTAAGTTGAAGCCACACTGAATATATCCTACCTATTGTATAACCTAGGAGCCTAGCTCACCGTAGAGTATTGAGTGTTTTCCCCATGTGATTGCAAGGCTGGCTAAAAGCTGAAGCTGCTACATATTTCAGCAAAAGAAGTTCAAACTTCCCTTAGCTAGCCTGAGAAGAAAATCAAATTAAAACTTGCAGTATGGTGTTGACTAAGCACATATCACTTTTACACTACAGTAAAATAAGAGAATCTAAGTTTTGAAGCATGGTAAGTCAGGGACACATTTTCATCCATTCAAGGACTGATCTGAATGAACAAATTCCATCCTTTCCCATAAGTCATCCATGTCTTACTCTTAAGATCCAGCCTAAATGTTATTTCCTTTTATAGTTGTCTTATACACACTATGTAGAATTTATTATTTTATTCATTCACTGCAACATGACTATCTTTATCTTTGGTCCTCAAAATATTTACATCTGTCTCTGTATTTTACACTTGGTTACACTATTTTATATAATTTTCTCAGATTTGATGAGACCAATATTAATAGTTTTGTGAAAACAATTTGGCCTTCTGTGCTGGCAAGTTTCTTGTCAACTTGACACAAACTACAGGCATCTGAGGGGAGGGAACCTCAACTCAGAAAATGTCTTCATAAGATACAGCTGTAGGCAGGCCTGGAGGGCATTTTCTTAATTAGTGATTGATGGAAGAGACCCATTGTCAGTGGTGTCACACAGGGCTGGTAATCTTTGTTTCCCTAAGAAAGCAGGCCTGGCATCATGGGAATCAAGCCAGTAAGCATGGCCTCTGCATCAACTCTTGCCTCCAGGTTTCTGCCCTGTTTGAATTCCTGTTCAATGATGAACAATGGCAAAAAAGCATAAGCTTAGAATAGCAATAGAAACCCCAGCTAAGACACCTTCCTTTATTCTCACTGGTGTGAATGCTAGACTTTGGCTGAATCACTGGTGTCCTTATGCTTGCTGATCATACTCTTTGTGCTTCAATTTTCTAAACTACAAAGAAAACAACAGTGCCTACTAAATAGGATTATTGAAAAGATCAAATGAAACAATATATATTTTGTAGATTGGTACCTGTTATATAGTAAGTACTATGCAAGTTGTTACTAAAATAAATATTGATGTAAATATATTTTCCCTGGACAACTGAAGCCAATCAGGATTCTAATCTTTAAGTAGTGTCATTATGTAAATATGCCCTTGTAATAGGCTTTCCTGTCTATATTTTCTATCTTGTGGCTATTGCTTCACTTTCTCTGAAGATCTAACTTGACAGATGGTGCCAAACCAGATGCCACTCTTTTTTGTCAAGATATGACAAATGTCATATGAGGAAAATAGTCTCTTAATTGATTATAACAGTAATAATAAAAATATACAATAAAAGAAAACAGTTCTATAGCTAGGGAGATAGCTGTGCCAGATTGATGACCTGATGTCAGATCCCAGTAACTCATGTAAAGCTAGGTACAGCATAGCTCATGACTTCTGGAATAGATTACAAATCTGAAGTCAGAAGCAAGCCATGAAGTCTGAAAGTAAAAGTTATAAAATATACTTACGGACTATTTGGGGGAATTTATTAAGGGAATTTAAAGCTTTCCAATTTAACAAAGTTTATTGTTAGAAAGTCAAAGTATAGCACATACATCATATTCTTTCAAATTGGTTTGTAGACTCAACAGAAACACAATGGAAATCCTGATAAATTTTTTGTTCTATTCAAAGATTTTTTTTAGAGAATCTGGCATATAAAATTAGAAAGAGAAACAAGAAGGGCTTGCAGATGTTACTGTGCAGCAAAATTGAAGGGAAGATAATGAGAATGAACAGGTAATACACAATCAAATTTCTGGAAAGTGAAAAAAGTAGTTTTAGAAGCAAGGTAGAGGAAATTGAATCTCTCAATATAGGTGAACTTTATTTATATTATTGACTTATTTTTGTGTATGCATTATTTTTTTATTTTATGTGTATGAGTGTTTTATTTGCATGCATGTACAGTGTATACATGTCCGGTGCCCTCAAAGGCCAGAAACAGGTATTGGATCCCCTGAATGGAGTTATGGATAGTTGTAAACTATGTGGATTCAAGTAATCAAATTCAAGTCCTCTAGAAGAGCAGTTGTCACTCTTTTTTCTTTTCTTGTGGAAAAAGAAGTCACATCATTTCTGTACTGTACTGATCCAGAAAGAGATTTAGGAGTCATACCCAAAATAAATTCTGAACACATATGGTAGGGTCAAGGAGCTGGAACACCTTTCCTGCCTCTTCATGCCTCCTTTACCCTTAGCCAAAACCTGTCACACTGACTACATCTAGGTGGGGAACTGTGGGTTCTATTTTCATCTTAATATTTTATCCTTTGCACCCAATCTGTTCACAGAATGTAATCAAAATAACAACTCTGGGGGGGGGGGTGTGCCCTTGTTCCACTTCGAGGGATGGCTCTTTTAACCAGGAGAGTTGAAAAGTAGTGATTATTGTTTTTTGTAGCCCTTTGCTTAATAATGGTCTGCCTAGGAAGAGGACAGCAAGGAATCATGGTGTGGTATAACCAATGAGCAGAAGCTACAGACCAATTTTGTCCCCGGAGCCTGTCCTCTGTAGTTAGGTAATTGGGAGCTATATGTTTTTAGAGGCTGTTTGTTCCTGGCCTCCCAGACCCAAAATAATCACACTGAAGCTATATTATTACTATACTGCTTGGCCTATTATCTTACACTTCTTATTGGCTAGCTTTTATATCTTAAATTAACTCATTTCTATTAATCTGTATATTGCCATGTGGTTTTGGCCTACCGGTAAGGTTCCATCTGGCGCCTGGCATCTGTCTCCTGTGGCAGCTACATTGCTTTTCTTTGACACCACCCACACTCTTCTCCTCTGTCTGCTTGGAATTCCCACCTTACCCTATCTGTTTTAAGAATTTAGGTCTTTTCATGAAAATGAGACACATCTGCTCCTGGCAGCACCAATTACTTCAAGAGGAAGATGGGCATAAAATAGGCTCCTAATAGAGTTTGCTAGCCATTTGGGCAAGAAACTACTTTTGTCTGTACTGCTTGATGTTATACTGTATGAACTGGACATGCAGGACCCACAGAAAAATGACTCCTGAACTTGCCTAAAGCTAAGATGGTCCTTTGGAGTTCCTGCTTCATGAAAATCTGCCAGAAATTCTGCAGGACACAAGTTGACTGACAAATTGCCAATAGAGGCAAGATAGTTTTTCAGATTTCTTGTTTCATGGAAAAGTCTGCCAAATACTATGGGCCTGTAGGCTGAAGATGGATGCTTCAACAGTACAGAAGAATTTTGGGTGACTATCCAGGCAGCTAGATGTCTCTCAATTCTAGAGTTTTAGAAGTTGCTTACAATGCACTTCCTATTTCCTTAGGAGTCTTCCTTCTGGAGTCTTTGATGGAGTTGAAGAATAGTTATAATTATAGTTTTCTTAGTTATGATAAAAGATAAAACAGATATAAATGTTGTAATTATAATTCTTGTTTGATAACTGTTTTGTTGTATGTAATTTTTCTATGTTAAAGTTAAAACCTTCCTTCTTATTTAAACAGAAAAGGGGAAGTGATGTGGGATTACCCTATGTATGCTGTTAATAAAGAAGCGGCTTTGAGCCTATTGTAGCACAGAATAGAGCAAGGCAGAAATGTGAGGGGGCAGGCCTGTGCTTTTTTTGGTACCATTGGCTAGGCCTAACTTGGTCCAGCCTCTCAAAGACTGTTGGCTGAAGGAAGCTCCCCATCAGTTATACTTATTCCAGAAAGGAGTTGGCATGGTGATTTTAAAGAGATTTACCCTGTAAACCTAAAGAAGCTGCTGGCTCAAGAAATCTGGGATCAATCCTGTTGACTCTATGTGTTAAATTCACTTTTATAACAACAAAAGAGGTGGCTTAGTTTGTGATCACCCATTCTTGGTTGATGTGGAATGCCCTTCTGTATATGTGTTGTTTTTATTGACTAATGAATAAAACTGTTTTGGCTGATGGCTTAGCAGAGTAAAGCCAGGCAGGAAATCCAAACAGAGGGTCAATATTTTTTTAATTTTATTGATTTTTATTGAGCTCTACATTTTTTTTCTCTGCTCCCTCCTGCCTCTTCCCTCCCTCTTCAATCCTCCCCCAAGGTCCCCATGCTCCCAATTTACTCAGGAGATCTTGTATTTTTCTGTTTTCTACTTAACATGTAGATTAGATGTATTTATGTCTCTCTTAGGGTCCTCATTGTTGTCTAGGTTCTCTGAGATTGTGATTTGTGGGCTTGGTTTTTTTTTTTTTTGCTTTATGTTTGAAAAGCACTTATGAGTGAGTACATGTGATAATTGTCTTTCTGGGTTACCTCACTCAAAATGATGTTTTCTAGCTCTATCCATTTTCCTGTAAAATTCAAGATGTTATTTTTTTCTGCTGTGTAGTTCTCCATTGTATAAATGTACCACATTTTTCTTATCCATTCTTCGGTTGAGTGGCATTTAGGTTGTTTCCATGTTTTGGCTATGACAAACAATGCTGCTATGAACATAGTTGAACACATGTCCTTGTGGCACAATTGAGCATCTTTTGGATATATACCCAAAAGTGGTCTTGAGGAAGGTTGTTTCCTAATTTTCTGAGAAATTGCCATACTGACATCCGAAGGGGCTGTACCAGCTTGCACTCCCATGAGCAATTCAGAAGCGTTCCCTTTATCCCACAACCTCTCCATATTAGTTGCCACCGGTGTTAAAAAAGGTACATATATATGTTGTAGAATATTTATTTAAATATGCAAAGATGTGTTACATTTGTTTCTGCTACATTTGTTTAACTATGTAAAAATGTGTTATATTTCTGCTAATTAAATAAAATGAATGTGATCAGAGAGGTGGGGTTAGCAACTAGTTGACAGGAAGTAGCAGGGAGGAACATAATGTGGTTTATTTTTAGATGGGACAGTATGGAATGAGAAAGGCTCCTGTGATACCAGATAAAAGAGAAAGTTAGTTAGTTGCTATTCTAACTCTTTGAGCTCTCAAGTTTTCATTCTAACCTTTGAATCTCGAATTTTATTATAACAATAGACATTTAGATAAATCTACCATTATTTAGCAGCAGCAACAGAGCCACTATTTGATGGAACAGAACCCTCTTCCCCGGCTACAACCTTAGTAGCCAGGCTGCTAATAGTTTCCAGCAGAGCCACTGTGATGACGTTAAAACAGCATGTATGTATATATGTAACCACCACACAGAAGCCTCTCTGAGGTTTCTAGTGGTGGTTAAAATGGTCCCATGTGTTCATCAGAAAACAAGAAAAACTCCCATATTCAAGGGACAGGCGTGCCTATCACTGGGTGTTTGGATATCTCTGCCTTGTTTTGTAGAGATGAAGTCCCCATTGATCATGTCCAAGTTTTTGTTTTTCACTGTCTGAATGATGTTCCAGCAACCAGTACTCTTAACGGCTAAGCCATATCTCCATCTCATGATAGATGACTTTTTTTAAAATGTGAACAAAACAAGGGATCATTTTGAAATAGCATAAAATGGCCAAATCTTTGAATGATGGACATAGAGGAAGGGGAGTAATATCATACCAATGACACAGAAAACATATCAATACAATCATATAAGAACATTTCACAAATCTAGAGAAAGAGATGCTCATACAAGTATAAAAGACCTACAGAACTTCAAATAGACTGGATCATAAAGAAAGTCATCAAATAAAACATAGCTAAAACACTAAAAAGGCAGACAAAATAAAGGTATTGAATTCTGCAACATAGAAGGATGAAATAATAAATGCAAACCCATCAAAATAACAAATTATTATTTGACATAAAAATTTAAAGCTACAAGAGTTAGGAAACATGCATTTCATGTTTAAAAATAGTGCAGCAATCAACACAGACTATTATACCCAACAAAATTGTCTATTATAATTAAAAGAGAAATAAAAAGTTAGTGACAAAATGAATTAAAGCAGTTTTATGGTCACTGGGTCAGCTGTACAGAGGATACTAAAATATTTCACACTTGAATGCTATAGGGGATGCATCAGAAAGTTAATGTCTAGAAAATATAAGGAACTAAAATACAGAGCATCAAGAAGACAAGCAACACAATTAAAGGTTGTCCATGGAACTGAAACAAAAAGGGTCTTAAAAGAAGAACTACAAATAAACAGTAAGTACTTTAAAAAGTGTTCAACACTCTTAATTATCAATGAAATACAGATTAAAACTACTTTAAGATTCCATCCTATACTAGTTAGGGGTACACACAACAACCAATTCTAGCATGGATATGAGAAAGTGGAACTGTAATACATTCTTGCTGGGAGAGTAAACCAGTGCAGTCACTATGAAAACCAGTCTGTGGGTTTCTTTAAAAACTAGAACTATCGCTAGAAACCAAATATGAGTGAGTACATCCCATGTTCCTCTTTTTGGGTCTGGCTTACCTCACTCAGGATAGTGTTTTCTATTTCCATCCATTTGTATGCAAAATTCAAGAAGTCCTTGTTTTTTACTGCTGAGTAATACTCTAATATGTATATATTCCATACTTTCTTCATCCATTCTTCCGTTGAAGGGCATCTAGGTTGTTTCCAGGTTCTGGCTATTACAAACAATGCTGCCATGAACATAGTTGAGCATATACTTTTGTTGTATGATAGGGCCTCTCTTGGGTATATTCCCAAGAGTAAATAAAGGACATTGGGCTTATAATGCATGTTCCTAGAGAAGCTAAGTAAGAAGGTGAACCCAAAGACAAACACATAGGCATCCTCATGAATATTAACCTTCATCAGGCGATGAAAGGAGACAGAGACAGAGGAGCACGGGACAGAAACCTCAAGGTCCAGCAGAAGGAGACGGAGCACGAGCAAGGAACTCAGGACCGCGAGGGGTGCACCCACACACTGAGACAATGGGGATGTTCTATCGGGAACTCACCAAGGCCAGCTGGCCTGGGTCTGAAAAAGCATGGGATAAATCCGGACTGGCTGATCATAGAGGACAATGAGGAATACTGAGAACTCAAGAACAATCGCAGAGGGTTTTTGATCCTACTGCACGTACTGGCTTTGGGGGAGCCTAGGCAGTTTGGATGCTCACCTTAGGAGACCTGGATAGAGGTGGGCGGTCCTTGGGCTTCCCACAGGTCAGGGAACCCTGATTGCTCTTCGAGCAGATTAGGGAGGGTGACTTGATCGGGGGAGGGGGAGGGAAATGGGAGGCGGTTGCGGGGAGGAGGCAGAAATCCTTAATAAATAAATAAATAAATAATAAAATTAAAAAAAAATTGAACTATCATATAACCCATCTCTACTATTCCAGGCATATACCTAAATTTATAGAGATACTTGCACATCCACATTGATTGTTTCTGTATTCAAAATAGCTAGGAAGTGAAATCAACAGAGATGCCTATCATTGAGAAGTCCCAAGACCAGGAGAAAAAAAACAAGTTGTACTTATCTGGAGTCCTTTTGACCTGTGTGAAGTGGATCTAAGTTTTATGACTTCTCAGATCCTCTGAAGTTTACCCAAATTTTTTTAGTTTACAGAAAGAGTCTTAAAAGGTTTAGATGCATTAGGATTACCAATTGGTACTGAAATCCATATCATAGAAAAAGCAAGTAACAGGTATCTGGGAAATAGCAAAAATTATAGATTTGAGTTAAAAGCATGCATCGTTTTCTTCTGTCCAGAAAGCCAGGTATGGATTGGACAGAGATGTCTTTGGCCTGATGAGAAGCACTTTAAAGTGTATACCTAGATGACAACCAAAATAATTCTAAAATGTTGAGCTTGTGACTCAAACAGTAAATAGTCATTACTACACCAACTTATTAGAACTATGCCATAGAATTGGAAATAAGTCTAAAACATTTTTATACATTAATTATCTATTTATACCTTTGTAACCTGTATTTATACCTTAAATCATTTTCTGAGCTTTTATATATTTAGATCTTCTTAAAAATTATTTTTAGACCCATCTTTAAAATCGTTATGACTTACTTAAACTTTTATATCTTACATAGAGAGCTGAGAAGGCAACTGAAGCCTTAATTGCTGCTGTTGAGCTGACAAAGTTACCATTAGTCTAGTTGTAAAACAGTATCAGAGTTCTGAGAAGGACAAATTATACCAAAGTGTAGCCTAAACAGCTTCCAATTTTATTAGAAATGACAGAGACCAGTTGTGTGTGAGGGGCTTCTGTCTTTGTATTGCTTTTATTGGATAACAAAAAAATGCTTTGAACCTACAGCAGGAAAGAACAGACTAGGTAGGGAAAGCTAGACTGAATGCTGGGAGAGAGAAGGGCAGAGCAGGAGGGAAGCCATGGAGCTACTGGAGACAGACACTGGGAACTTTACCCAGTAAGCCACTGCCAAGTAGCAATACACAGATTAATGGAAATGTGTTAAATTACCATGTAAGAGTTAGCCAATAAGAAGTTAGAGCTGATGGGCCAAGCAGTGATTTAAATAATATGGTTTCTGTGTGATTATTTCAGGGCTAAGCAGCTGGGAACCAACAAACGACCTCTCTCCTTACTACAGACCAGTCCATACCCAGGTCTCCATAGTGTTGGAGGCAGAAGTATCAG
The DNA here is from genome assembly GCF_037038515.1 of Microtus pennsylvanicus. Lineage (NCBI taxonomy): Eukaryota > Metazoa > Chordata > Mammalia > Rodentia > Cricetidae > Microtus > Microtus pennsylvanicus. Next base: position 121,411,386 of record NC_134601.1, on the reverse strand, counting down.
AACAGCACCAGTCTTTTCCAGGTACATAAGGCCAGGGTTTTTTCTGTGTAGGAAGTACATGAGGAAGACCAACCTCATTTTTTCTAGGCAAAAGTGTTGCAATCTATTCTCCAGTGTTCTGTTGCTTCTCCATAGTCTAGAATGGGTCCTGGCAGCAGGGATTGAACTGGGGCATCTTGCCCAGTGGCCAGTATTGCCATAATCCAGGTAGAAATATCATGATGCCCCATAATCTTTATTGGATACCTTGAGTCACTCCTATAATCTGGGAATCTCTGACTGAAATATAAGTTTTTTAATCAACATTTTACATACCATATTCAGCAGATCTCTGACATATTTGAGAACTTCCCAAGTATATCAGAGTAGACAAACTATTGCTAGCTATTGTTTTAAGCTTAACTTTGAAATTACAGGGGACTAATTAAGGCTTATTCATGTAATTAATTTAACAGTACTTAGCATGAATACAATAAAAGATCTTGATCACTTATAAAGATTACCAACTATACTTATGTTTCTTAACAGTCTACAATAAGTTAGTAGCTTTCATGAGACTAGGACTTCGTATTCCATTCCTGTCAGGTTTAGCCTTAAAAATAATGATCTTGAATTGAGACTCTTCTACTATCAAAATAAAACTTTTATATGACTCAATTTATCCAAATAGCTTATGCTTAACAAAGTTAGCAAAGACAAAAAGGATAAACATACATTCTTAAGCCTGAATAGGCTTTGAGTAAGGAGAGACATTTTCAAAGTCATTGGTTCTCAATTTTTAAAAATGTTTTGAACTTTAAGTTCCCCCATGTTGTGATGATCCCCCATTATAAAATTTTTCCCACTGCTATTTTACAACTGCAGTTTTATCATTGTAATGAATCTCAATGCAAACATAGGACATGCAAGTGGTTTTAGGTTATTAGATGCCAAAGGATCAATTAAGACTCAATGGGCTGAGAAGCTCTTTTAAGCCCTTTGTGAGACTGCTTAGGTCATTGTCTTGATGTGTCATAATAAATGAACATTCCAGTTTTGGGGTATTATTTGAGGCTTATGGCATGACCCTAATTTTTAGTCTTTTATTTTAAGTTTAAATATTAGCGATACAAAACATTTTATAAACATAAAATATCCCATAGCCTTATAAATTTAAATATTTTAAAAACTATTTCTTAAAAAATATGTAGACTCAAGAAATTGGTCACCAAAAGAACAAATATTCCAATAAAAAGTGGAGTACAGGCTTAAATAGAGAACTCCCAGCAGAGGAATCTAAAATGGCTGAAAGACATTTAAGGAAATGCTCAACATCCTTAGCCATCAGAGAAATGCAAATCAAAACAACTCTGAGATTCCATCTTACACTGGTAAGAATGACCAAGATCAAAACACTGATGACAACTTATGCTGGAGAGAATGTGGGATAAAGAAAACACTCCTGCATTGCTAGTGTGAGTACAAGGTGGTACAACCACTTTGGATGTCAGTGTGGCAATTTCTCAGAAAATTAGGAAACAACTTTCCTCAAGACTCGACAATACCTCTTTTGGGTGCTCAATCATACTACAAGGACATGTCCTCAACTATATTCATGGCAGCATTGTTTGTCATAGCCAGAACCTGGAAACAACCTAAATGCACCTTGACGGAAAAATGGATAAGGAAAATGTGGTACATGTGCACGATGAAGTACTACACAGCAGAAAAAAATAATGATATCTTGAAATTTGCAGGTAAATGGATGGGTCTAGAAAACATTATATTTAGTGAGGTAACCCAGACACAGAAAGACAATTATCATTAGTACTCACTCATGAGTAGTTTTTAAACATAAAGCCAAGAAAACCAGCCTGCAAATCACAATCCCAGAGAACCTAGACAACAATGAGGACACTAAGAGAGACAAACATAGATCTAATCTACATTGGAAATAGAAAAAGACAAGATCTCCTGAGTAAATTGGAAGCATAGGGACCATGGGAAAGGGTTGAAGGGGAGGGGAAAGGAAGGGAGGGGAGCAGAGAAAAAATGTTTAGCTTAATAAAATCAATAAAATGTAAAAAATAAGTTTAAAAATAAAAAAATATGTAGTTTTTTAAATTCTGTAAAGTTCTAAAATTTTTTTCTTAAAAAATTTTAAAATCTCTGACATGTCTTCCTACAGTATCAAAAATAAATTATGCTTTTTTTTCAAGAGGGAAAAAACATGGCACAACCACAATCTGTATATATTAAATATAAGCTCTAATATAAAGGTTTTATTCATAATCCTTTTGATTCTTTTTTTTAAAAAAGCTTTTGATCATCTCTTTGGTCCTACATGTAAACAGAGACTACGTGTTCATTTTCTGGATGCCCAGACCTGAATAATTAATCACACTGAAACTATATTAATTACAACACTGCTTGGCCTATTTGCTCAGGATTCTTATTAACTAACTCATATCTTAAATTAACCCATTTCTATTAATCTGTGTATTGACTTGAGGCTGTCACTTACTGGTAAGGGTCCAGTATCTGCCTCCTTTGACAGCTACTTGGCATCTCTTTGGCTCCACCTACTCTCTCTATATATCTCTGTTTGGATTTCCTGCCTAACTTTATTCTGCCCTGCCATAGGCTGAAGAAGCTTCATTATTAATCAATGGTAATAAAACATATTTACAGCATACAAAGAAGAATCCCACATCACCCACCCTCAGCAGCATATACATAGCCAGGCTTCTAGAGCTCAGCTTGATCTGTTTCAATGTGGCTAATGCTTCTGGTGACTATCACCTGGTACTCGCAATTCCAAAACTGTTAAGGTCCATGATTGCAACTAGACTATCTTGGGAACTCTAGCTCTGCCATACATTTGCAACCCTCAGCTATTTCCTGTGACTCCCTCATGTCTTTAAACCATTATCACCTGGATGACTTTTAAAGTACAAAGTTTAGCTTCCAGAGCAAGGTACATTCTTATGTATAAAAACATTGAGGTGTAGCTTTAATATTGTTGGGCCCCAAAGCCCCATCAAGGAGGAGGTCACCCCAAGAGAAACTCTCACTGTGGTTGATGCAATAGCAAGAGGAATTTTTATTTTGCTTCTACGGTAGAGGTCCCTCAGTCTTGAGAGGAGAAGGACCTCTGCTTTGTCTATTACAGGCTCTTTTAAAGGAGAAAACCACAGAATCAAGGGGGTGGTACAGAATCAAAAGGGAGAGTCCAGAAATCATTTGTCAATTATTTTGACTAGTTCATTTAATGGTCAGCTAACTCTAATTGATTAATGCTATGGTGGCTGCTGGGTTGGTTAAACAAAGAGGAACACCTGCAGGCTATCTGCAGGTTGTCTCACCCCAGTTCCAGGGTCTGGGTCTATTGAAGAAAAACTACAAAGGGGATGGAAAGTACTCGTAGCTTCAGTGCACATGTGGTTGGTTACCAGGGTCTTAGTTCCCAGGAATGGGGTGAAGTAATGCTGCGGTGCCCCAAAGTCTTTCAATATCTTACTAAGCAAGTATTGTTTTTAAATCTTATCTTTTATAAAACTTGTTTTAGGACAGTATACAAATTATTATGCAAAAATCCACCCCAATCCAAAATAATTTGGAGACCTGTTGCTGCCTCCTTAGTAGGCCCATTTATCATGTTCACCTTTAATCAAGATGGTGCTGAAATCATATGACATCATCTTTTCTAACCTTAGCAAAGATGGAAACCCAGACATGTGGCTAACTAAAAATGATTACAATCCAAAATTGAATCATGTCATGTGGTTCCTTTAAAATTATCCATGCATAATGCAAATGGATGGAAATAGAAAACACTATCCTGAGTGAGGTATCCCAGACCCAAAAAGATGAACATGGGATGTACTCACTCATAATTGGTTTCTAGCCATAAATAGGGCTCACGGAGTCTACAATAGGCGAATCTAAAGAAGCTAAGTAAGAAGGTGAACCCAAGGAAAAACATATAGTTATCCTCTTGGATAAGGGAAGTAGACAAACTTGCCGGGGAGAAAAGTGGGATCTTGGGGGTGGGGTGGGATGGGGGTTAGGGGAGATGGGGAGAGAAAAGGTAGAAGGGAAGGAGGGGGGACTTGGGGAAACAGGAGGATCGGGATAAAGGAAGGTTGGATAGGGGAGCACGGAACCACAATTCTTAGTTAAGGGACCCACTTTAGGGTGGGCAGGAGACTTGACCCTAGAGGGGCTCCCAGGTGCCCAAGCTGAGGTCCCCAGTTAGTTCCCTGGGCAGCTGAGGATAGGGAACCTGAAATGACCCTACCCTAGAGCAATACTGACGAATATATTGCATATCATCCTAGAACTTGCATCTGGCGATGGATGGAGATAGAGACAGAGACCCACACTGGAGCACTGGACTGAGCTCCCAAGGTCCCAATGAGGAGCAGAAAGAGTGAGAACATGAGCAAAGATGTCGGGACCACGAGGAGTGCACCCACCCAATGAGACAGTGGAGATGATCTACTGGGAGCTCACCAAGGCCAGCTGGACTGTTACCAAAAAAAGCATGGGATAAAACTGGACTCTCGGAACGTGGTGAACAATGAGGGCTGATGAGACGCCAAGGACATTGGCACGCGGTTTTGATCCTACGCAATGTGCTGGCTTGGTGGGAGCCTAGCCAGTCTGGATGTTCACCTTCCTAGATATGGATGGAGGGGGGAGGACCTAGGACTTACCACAGGGCAGGGAACCCTGACAGCTCTTTGGACTGGAAAGGGAGGGGGAGAGGAGTGGGGGGAAGGGGAGAGGGGTGGGAGGAGGGGGAGAAGAGTGGGAGGAGGGGGAGAAGTGTGGGAGGAGGGGGAGGGAAATGGGAGGCTGGTGGGAGGAGGTGGAAATTTGTTTTTTTTTCTTTTCTTTATCCTCCTTTTATCAATAAAAAAATTTAAAAAAAATTATCCATGCATAGATTTTAAATTACCAATTCCCAGGGTTACTAGTTTTAATTTTAACACATTTTAACCATATACAAAAATGTAAATTTATAAATCTCAAGGTACATAATGTTCATATAAACCAAGTCCAATTTTTGGGTGGTCTGTTTGTTTTTTTTCTCCCTGTCACTATGTCAGGTGCTCAGACTGACAGAGCGACACAGAGGAAGCTTTCAAATAAGGATTCCTATATCTAGTGAAGGAAGAGCCATAATCCAACTCTAGAACCAGCTTTCCAATAAAGAACAGCGTAAAACACTTTTAATGTTATCTACATCAAAAAGACATTTGAACTCCTGCTAATCCAGATCCAGAGACCAGAACTCAGAGATAAATCCTGAGCCCTGACCATAAATGCAGCCATGGCAGTAGTGGATGGTGACTGGCTTCTGTTGGCAACAGAGACAGCAAAAATATCCAAACCGTTTCTGTTTCAGCACCATGCTTGCAACAAAACTTATCAGCACACCAGAAAACTTTTCAAAAGAACAAGCATACACAAATTTCCTGAGAAATAGACAAAATTTTCCAACAAGGCAAACAAAACTTTCCAAACAGGATTAATCTAATATGGTCAAATTTTTAACTTATTTTATAGTTTCTGTTTAAATTCAGTATTTTCAGGTTTGAGTAACCAAAGCAAACATAGTTCACATCCCCTCTGGCCTTTTATAACTTTTTACATACTTTCAGTCTGTTCCTCAGATTCCTCAGATATTTTTGCTTCAGACAAATTTATCTTCCCTGTTTCCTCTTTTTATTATTTCAGTCTCCTGTCTTCTCTCTCACTTTTCAGACAACACAAAAACTTTTACCAAAGTCTTTGTTGTGCTTTTCCTCAGTAGTCTAGAATATATTGTATGGCTGCAGTATTTTAAACAAGAAAAGAAATATGCATATACCATAACAAAAATAACTCTAAAATTGCATCAACACATAAAAACCTCTACCAGCATGAACCAACTGAGACTAACAGTAGTTTTATGTTTGTTTGTTTTACCCTAACCAATAATAATTTGTAACCAACCCTTCCAAATGATGACAGATATTTATAATCCATTAGCTATGAATGACCAAAGCAGCCCTCGTAGAGGGAAGTCTTGGTAATGATCACAACATGGCCAGTGTAGCTTAGCAACCATAGGGCTCCCTACCTTTGGCATGCTGAGGTAACCCTTGGACAGGTTTGGCCAGAATTTGAGGCAGGCATCCCACAGGGCAGACTGTGAGAACCCCATCTACCAGCATGGAAGGGGGGGCAGCATGCAGCATGGGGGCAAAGGATTGTTAACTTCTCTGGTCATAGCAATAAACCTAAGATTTCCTGTTTAATATGTGAAATCCTATTGGGACACACCTGTCCCTTGCAATCTGTGGCTGGAAGTTTTGCTACATTGTCACAACAAGGCTGCATAGCCTAAGTTGCCTCTTTTCAATGAAATACTGTTTGCCTCATCCCTTGCAGGACAATATACACCCCCCTTCTTTTTTTAGTTTTAAACCCTATGCTTATGGCCCTATCTCTAAAGTCTTGAAAGTGTGATGTAGGTGTGTCTTCTATCTATCTGTTGCTTTCATTAGTTAATTAATAAAGAAAACTGCTTGGCCTGATAGGTCAGAACATAGGTAGGCAGGGAAGACAAAACAGAATGCTGGGAGAAAGAAAGCAATGAGGCAGACACCATGGAGCCAGCCGCCAGGTCAGACATGTTGAATCTTTCCTGGTAAGCCACGGCCCCATGGTGATACACAGATTACTAGATATGGGTTAAATGAATATGTAAGAGTTAGCCAATAAGAGGCTAGATATAATGGGCCAGGCGGTGTTTAAAGGAATATAATTTTGTGTTGTTATTTTGGGTGTAAAGCTAGCCATGTGCGAGCCAGGCGGGAATGCAGCCCGCTGCTCCTTCTACAATTGGTGCCTGCAAAAGTGAGCCGATATCAAAGTCAAAGGAGTCTGCTTTGAGTCTGTTCCATTTTAACAGACTCATAAGTCAGAAAGAAGATGAAAAAAGACAAAAACAAAAACAAACAAACAAAAAACAGGACAAAGAACAATGCAGAGTCCTCCTGGCACCTTGAGGCAAAACAACCAAAGACATAAGCTTCATGCTGGAATACAGGAACAACCCATTTTGTCTTTCTATAGAAACCACAAGGATCTAATCCCGTACAGAAGGACCCAGGAACCTCTACTTAGCTACACTTCCAGTGGTTCTACATGTACGCTTAGACCATCTATACACTCTTACAGATTCTGGGCACACTTACAGAAGGATATCCAAAACAGAAAGACATGAACCAAGACACAAAACAAAAGTAAATACAGAAAATATTAAAGTAAACATAGAAAAACTGACCAAACAGATGAAGGCTCTGCTGCTGGTGGTTCCATTGGACTTGGCGGATGGGGTCCCGGATGAGGCCCCAAATGATGTGCCCAGATTGCAGAGTCCCCCAAAGACCACCAAGGAGACCAAATCCATATCCAAAAGCAAAAAGCTTTTATTCATGATCAAGCTTGGACCCTCCAAGTATCAGACATAGTTGTATAATATCAGGAAGCCTTAAGCTCAGGTGGGGTGGGGTTTTTATCATAACAAATGTTGGGGTGAGTGTAATGATCTGTCCTGCCCCTTTAAGAGACAAGCCATGACCACTCCCTTCCCCCATTCCTCTGAGGCAAGCAGATCTTTAGCTTCCAGTCTGAGTCCCTCCATTTTCTATCTCTCTCCCAGAGAAATAGCTGCTGCTGTGGCTCCTCCCCTCCCCCACTCTGCTCTTCTCCCCCTTTCCCTTTCCCTCTCCATAACCCACTAAATAAATATTCACTCTCACTCTGCATGGTGTACCTATCTGTCTATCTCTGCCCTTTGCATGGCTCCCTGCCCAGGACCAGCCACCTTTGGAGACCTGCAGCATGGTCTCATGGCCTGCCCATCCATCTGTCTTTCTTTGTGGGACTGGCTGCCCCATTAATGTTTCTCACCCACCATGTGGCTCCCTGCCTGGGATTTGCTGCCCCTTGCGGCCCACTGCAGCCATTTGGGGGACTGAGCCATCCCTGCCTGGCACTGGATGCATTGAAGACCTGCTGCCCATTGCCTGCCACCACTTCTGGGACCTGTGACACCTATAATGATTGTTCCTGTCCCTTTAAGAGACAAGCCCTGTCCACTCCTTTCCCCCTCCACTGAGGCAGGTAGATCTTTCTTCCTGCTTGCAGTCTGAGTTTCTTCCTTTTCCATCTCCCTCTCAAACAGGCACCTTCTGTCTCTCCTCACTTCTCCCCTTTCCACTTCTGTTTCTCTTTCCGCTCTTCTCCTCTTTCCCCTCTATAACCCATTAAATAAATATCTAACCTCACTCTGCATGGTGTGCCTATCCATGTCTCTGTCTCTTGCCTGCCAAGTGGCTCCCTTCTCAGGACCAGCCAACTTTGGAGACCTGTGGCATGGTCTCGTGGCATGCTCATTCATCTGTCTCTCATGGTCTTGTGCACTGTCCCTGCCTGTGACTGACTGATCTCAGGACTCCCTGCCCACTGCCTTCCCCTGCTTGGGGACCTGTGGCATGGTCTCATGGCCTGCTGCCCACTGCAGCCACTTGGGAATCTGCAGCATTTTACTTAATCTATTACAGCGGCCACTTGGGGATCCACAGCATTTTACTTGCAGCATTTTACTTAAACCATTACAATGATGCCATGCTTTACTTGCAGTGTTTTATTTTTACCATTACAGAGAGGATTTCTAAGGTTCAGGATGCCTGATTGGCTGACATTTCTCTAGGGGTGTCTTAGTGAAAGGGGATGGAGGTGTAGTGGGCTAAGGGATATCTGGTGAGCCTATCTATACTAGTTGAAACCTTAGTTATTTCCTTTGGAATGTTAGATATTTTCCCCTTGGATGCTGATTGGTATATTCCTTGGTGCCTAGGTAGTCTCAGTTTGTGGTCTTTTCTGGAGTCAGGTGTTGCCTTACGGTAAACTGAATCTCAGGCCTACTTTCTGGCTTGTGTCTATTGAGCCTGTCAAGGCAGCAGTATAGCTAAACCTTCTTGGGATTTACCATCAGGAAGGCCATCTAGGCTTCAAACCCGTGGTCATTCAGACAGCCCAGGTTAAACTCAATGGTTCACAAAACCAAACCAAAACATATGCATATGCAAGCAAGAAAGAAACTTGTGGGGAAGAGGAAGAGCTGACAGGTGGGAGGGAGGGAAGAAAGAGTAGAGTGAGCGTGGTCAGAATGCATTATATACCTGCAGGAAATTGTCAAAGAACACATTTCATGAATAAATAAGATTTCTGGGCCAGGAGAACATCCATTTGTCAATTTCATGCCTATATGTTTAAGAAGAGCAAAAGAGGAGAAGGTAGCAGAAGGGATAGAGGGAAAAAGAAGGTGAGGGAGAGAGAGAGAAAGAAAAGAACAAGCTAAAACTTTGCCTTATCATGCTCCACTTCCACTCTTAGGCAAAATTTGTTACCAATTCAGTATACTCCCCCATTTCTAATGATCTTTGTTTTGTCAAAAAATATAAAAAACAGCTTTGGTAAATAATTTGTGCTTTAAAGAGTATGTGTCTATGTCCACATGCACCATTATATTCTAATGAGAAACAAATTAGTAAGAACTCTATATTTAGATAATAATTACTCTGTGAAATTATTATTAAAAGCAGAACCAAAAGGACAAAAGACTAAATTATTTGTAATTATTAATTTTGTAACTAGTTTACAGGAGCCTGCACTATTAGTATTTTGTATAATATTAAAGTAATTTGTGTTCACTAAATACATCTGAATAAGTGTCACAATTAGAACTATTGGGAGGTGTATTTTGGCAATTAAATATGATTTTCTTAATTAGCTGGTACACATTGTTAAGTTCTTCTAGGCACACTGGAGAAATATAGCTAAGGAAATAGGGTGCTCAACTCATGACAGGATTTGAATGTGCCTAATTAGAACTAATTGCCTCAAGGTACCCTGTGAATTGCCCAGTTTTTTCATTAGGTGCGTGGAATGACAAACCATCATAAAAATCAATGAAACAACATCTCAAGTGTACCTTACCTGATTATGCAATGATTGTGTTTAGGTTCAATTAATTATAACAATTAAGTAGTTTTACTGTACTGGTATCATTAACTTATTTCATTAACTTGCTGATAAAAATTAACTTGTGACCCAAAATGGGAATGACATTCTTGTGTTATATTAGCATATGAAAAATGATTAATATGCCTCTTTGAAAGAACAAAGAGTCCTTGAAAAATCATTTTATACTTGGTGATTCTTCTGTGTCAGATAACATTATACAGTATTAAATATCATATGTCATAAAATACATTTAAAAAGAGGGAAAAAGTAACAGAATTCTCAAAATTCTGTGCCAAACCTATATTCTCCATTTTTTTAATATTTAAAAATGATTAAAAGTATAATTTTTGAAGGCAAGAGGGAAAAGAGGTTAGAGGATCAAAAATAAGATGAATTAGTGTTTAATCGAGCACACAAGCACAGCAATATAAAGGGAAACCTCATTCAGCAAGAAAGAAACATGGAGAAAATTGTAAAATATTGAAATCCAAGGGAGCCTTCTTGTAAAAAGAAATAGTAAATCCATGGTAGTATAATCCTAGCACTTGGGAAGTAGAATCAGGAGGATCAAAAGTTCAAGGTCATTCTTGGCTATGTGGGAAGTCTGAGGGCAGCCAGGATAATTGAGATCTTGTCTAAAAAATTAAAAGATTGTAAAACTTCAGAAGTTGTGGAAATTACAGTATCAAACTATCTTTAGAAAGGTACAATAGATTCTCTATATAATGATTTTATTAGAGAAATAAACAAGTCTATTTTATTAATAGCCAAACTAGCTTCTGAAAAAAAAATTGAACATTTTCTCTCCTTTCAAAACATACACATTTGTAAACACATTCATATTTAAACATTTCATAATAAAATTTAACATCATTGATATTGAAGAGAAAAGTCTATGTGATTTAGAGGGTAAAATGCATGGACATATAAAAACTATATTGACATGATAAAAAATATCAGAAATACAGATTCTAGATGCTTAAGTCAGAATCCGCCACACAAAAAAGAAAAGAATCACAATGACAATAAATATTTTGGGTCTAAAATATCAATTGCATCTGACAACAAAAATAATAAGACCTAGAAATGTTATCAACAATGAATTTTAGTATTTATTTTTTAATGTTATTTTTGAGATTATAATTTAATTGCATTTTAACCTTTTGTCCCCTCTGAACCCTACTGTGTACTACTCTCTGTTCTCCTTCAAATTAATGCTTTTTTATTAATTATTTCTGCATATCTATATATTTTTGTATAGACATATATATTTCTAAATATAACCTGTTGAATCCATATAATGCTACTTGTGTGTATGTTTTCAGGGATCACTCTGACACTACACAAGCAGTTGATGTGCTCTATGAAGACCATTTCTTTCTCCTGCTCAGTAATAGCAGTGATTTTTACTTTAGAATGATTAATGTAAAAATTCCAGCAAGAATAAAATGAGTACAGGTCATGATAGTTTTAAAAAAAAATAATAATGTTCAGCACAGTAATCAGTAGGACTTCTTTAGTCAGAATAAGTGTTAATTATAAATTTAAAAAGAATATATTCTGATTTTTCCTTCCCTCTCTTACCCTCTCTTTCTATCTCTTCCTTTCCCCTTCTTTTGAGTCAGAGTCTTTCTATGTAGCTCAGGCTGACCCATATCAGCTATCCAAGTCTTGGGACTAAGGGAATGCTTTGCTATGTATTGCTCCTAAAAATGAAGAGGTGGTAAGAGGGCAGGTGCAAGTGATGGGACTTAGGATTTATTTTGGGAAGGAAAGATATACTTGTTTACTTTGGTTCAAAATAGTGCAAATCAAATCCTACCTTCCAAGATCCATCAAGGAAGAAAAAGGAGGCAGAATAAAAAGAAAGTGAAGACAGGTATGGCAACAGTGCCATCAATTTAAATCTTCAATACTAATTGAATGTGCCCATAAAGTGTGATCTAGATAAATAAACATAAAAGTAAACTATGTGAATCAAATGCCATAAACTGAAAGAAATTGAAAACTTAAAAGAAGCCAGGTGTAGTGGCACATACTTTTAATCTCAGCACTTGGGACACAGAGGCAGGTGGGTCTCTGTGAGTTTGAGATCAGCCTGGTCTACAGAGCTAGTTCCAGGACAGCTAGGGTTACACTGAGAAACCCTGTCTCAAAAAACCAAATAAATAATGAAAGAAAGGAAGAAAGAAAAAAGGAAATAAGGAAGGAAGGAAAAGAAAGAAAACACTAAAAGAGAGATCTATTTAGGCCAGAGCAGAATCACTCATATCAAAGTAAAAATTAAAAATTGAATAGATCACAATTTGAGACTGGGAATATATAATTAGAAATTTTACTTAGAGTAAGTGAAACATGAGAAGACGAAACTGAAGGAAATTAATCAGTAGTTACTCCCTGTAAATAACCATTAGTTAAATTTGTGTTTGTGTTGCCATGACTTATATGTCCATAGTGAGGCCACTAAGACTCAGAAAACCATTGTCTCATCTGCTTGAGGAATCCTGGGAGAAAGGTTTGATCAACTAGAGCAGTGGGGAAGTGAGAGATTTAATCCAGAAGAGTGCTATCTCCATCAAAGAGGGAGGTGAGACATCTGTGTGTCAATGGTACCCAAAATCTCTGTGAATCAGGCAGTGTCTGGAAAGCTGAGAATGAGCAGAAACAGCTGCTGCCCACTGCTAAAAGTATACTGTATTTGAGTCTAGCCATATTAGTTGCTCGCTAGAAAAATACTATCAGTGTTCAACGAAACATAATAGAATTCAACATCTCTACACACATTTTTTTCTAAGTTAGGTGAGAAACTTATATGCAAGTATGCAAGCTAACTGAATCCTAGACAAGAAAAATACAAAGAGGAATTGTACCCAATCAGTTTTGTAGTCAAATTCTGAAAATCAAAGATAAGAAAAATTTCAAAGCAGCCACAAAGATATGATTCATTTAACATATTACCTTATTCAAGAAAGGGTGATCCTCTCATCAGAAATAGAGAAGATAGAGAACCAAAATCTGAAAGTGTAAAAGAATAAGTCAATGCAAAAGTCTGCTAAAATATTCATTCCTTTTTCCTTTCCTTTCCTCCCTTCATTCCTCCCTTTCTCCCTTCCCTCCCCCTTTCTTCCTCCCTAACTATTCAAAAAGTTATCTGCATGGGTCCCAGTGAAACTCTGTGGCAGAAGAACTACAGCTCAGGGGCAGGTGTGAGAAACTGTGCCTGGTTGAGAGCAGAGGCTTTAGTAGTAAACTTGATTTTACAACAGAATATTGCTCCTTCAAGTCAATGTACTGAATATAATTGTAGTTGAACTTCCCACCGAGGGACAAGGGAGGATTGACACAGGGACATTTCTAGAGTACAGAGTACTGGATTGGATTAGAACTGGGGGAATCAGGGCATAAATTTAAGTACCTCTAATAAATAGAAATAAGAAATATAGTACCTAGATCTTGATTTTTAAAAATATCATGCTCCAATAAAATGAACCATCTCTTATTTACAAAAAATTTCCAGTTAATAAATACAGATTAATGGAGTGAAAGAACATTGGTAATGCATAAAGTAGGTAAATACTTAATGAATATACCCCAAACTATTCATCAATGCCTAGGGGAAATACAAACTTCATGATGCAGCACAATGGAGAACTTTGAAGAAACCATTTTTTTCTCTTTCTTTATTTTAAACAATCTTTTTTCATTTTACATGCCAATCCCAGTTCCCTCTCCCTCCCCTCCTCCTGCTCCGCCTACCTTCCATCGCCGCCCCCCCCCCCATACCTGCATCCACTCCTGATGCAGGTAAGGCATCAGGATTCTACACAGCCTGGCATATCAGTTTGAGGCAGGACCAAGGCCCTCCCCCCTATGTATAGGCTGATCAAGGTATCCCTCCAAAGAGAATGGGCTCCAAAAAGCCAGTTCTAGCACTAGGGATAAATCCTGGTGTCACTTGGAAATACCGTCAGTCATTCATAGTTGTAATGACAAGTGAAATCATAAACTATGCAGGTAAATGGATGAAACTAGAAAAGCTCCTATTGAGTGAGATAATCCAGACCAAGAAAAACAAAAGTTACACTTTTTTTTTCCCATCAGAGGCTCCTAGTTCCAAATTCTAAGCTGTGAGTTTAAAACATGCAATAACCACAAACAGCAACCAGAAAAGTGAAAAAGGACATTGACAGGCAGGACACAGTGGTGAATAGAAGGGTTCAGACAATATGAATAAAATCATGGAAAAACAGAAGGGGTTCTTATTGTGGTGGGTGGAAGGAGGTCAAACTTTATTTCCTCTTCTGAGGCTAATTTCCATTTAGATCCTTTTATATGCATCCAAAGTCAGAGCTATGTAGTTTCTTTTTACTTTTAAAAGTTAAAAGTAACATACTTTTTCATTCATTTTAAAATACTTTTTTGTCCTTTAAATGTCCATTCAGCAGTACCTTCCTCAAACTTTCTCTAGTATCCCCACCATGGCCCCTTCCAAAATTCTTGTTTTTTTTTTTTTAAATTGTGTTTAAAAACCACCGAGACCAGTTATTGTTGCCCCTATGTGAATGGATGTGGAGCCACCCAATGGGTCATGAGCAACATCCCAGCAGCCACATCTGAAAGGCAAGAAACTGACTTTCCCTCAGAAGTCACCAGTCGCCAATAACTTCTCTATTAGGGATGTGGTCTCAAGAGTTCCTCCTGTATCCAAACTAGAATGGTGACTAGCTTGATCCTATGCAGGTCTTCTAAAGGTAAACCACAGCTGCTGTGAGTTCATGTATGTAACAGCTATGCCATGTCCAGAAGTCAACATTTCACAGCTTTTCCCAATCTGACAGTTCTAATATTCTGTCATCTTTTCCATGTTTCCCACATCTTGGATGAAGAAAGACTGATAAAAAGGACCCATCCCCAGCTGAGCATTCTTAGTTATTAATGTTGTGCACTATGAACAGTTTGAGTCTCTGCATTAACTACTACATAGTGATTCTACTATAGACCTTTCTAGGACCAAACTTGAGAAGCCCAGATCTATGGTCATAAACATGAATATTTGGTAGCATGACCATTTAGCAAAACAACAGTTTTCCTTTTAGGGCCCATGACCTCCCCAGCCATGATCTTTCTACCAGATTTACAGTACCAGGTACAAATTCCCTCCTGTGGAACTAGCCTCAAATCCAATCAGAAAATGGTTAGTGACCTCCATATGTAACAGTCATATCACTTATTAGTGAGAACACCTTGTCAGTCAAATCAACATATCATTTTTTATGCAGAAATAGCATAAAAGTGATAGCATGTCCAATAGAATTCTTGGTACATGCTGTATGGATGCACAGGCGATTGGGCCTAGCTCAAATAGGCCCAATTTTATTAAGATGATTTTATTAAGATGATTTCTTCCAGAGGGAGAAGCAAGAATATGAGTAAAGGGGTTAGGTCCATGAGAGGGATACCCACAGAAACATCTGACCTGAGCTAGTAGAATCTCAATGACTCCAGACTGATACCAGGGAAAACTGCAGAGGACCAAAGTAGGCCCCCTGAATGTGGGTTCCAGTTGGTGGCTTTCCTTTTTAACTTTTCTGGTTTTGTTTGTGGTTAATGCCTGTTTTAAACTCAAAGTATAGGATTTGCAGCTAGGAGCCTCTGATGGGAAAAAATATGTTACTTTTGTCTTTCTTTGTCTGGATTACCTCACTCAGTATGAGCTTTTCTAGTTTCATCCATTTACCTGCATAGTTCACGATTTTACTCTTCATAACAGCTATAAATGACTAATGGTATTCCAAAGTGTATATGTGCCACAATTTAATTATTCATTTGATGGGTGTAGGACAGTCAGGTTGTTTTCATTTTCTGGTTATTGTGAATATAACAACAGTGAAACTGGATGAGCAAGTATCTGTGGAATCGAGTCCTTTTGGCTCATGCCAATGAGTGGAATAGCTGGATCATTTACTTTTAGAAATAAATCCATATTGATTTTTACAGCAACTGCACCAGTTTGCTTTCCCATCAATAGTGAATGACAGTTCCTCTTTTCCAACCCTTTTGCTAGCATTTGTGGTCAGTTGTTTAGTTTATTTTTGCCATTCTGACTGGGGTAAGATGAATTCTCAAAGTTGTTTTAATTTGCATCTCTAATTGCTAAGGATGATGAACATATTTTGAGCCATTTTTAGTAATTTTTAACTTCTTCAATTGAGAACTCTCTATTCAGATACATAGCCCATTTTTAATTGGGTCATTTGCCTTTTTGACTCTTGTCTTTTGAGTTCCTTATATATTTTTGATATTAATTCTCTTTCCAAAGTATCACTATCAAAGATTCTCTTTCCCTTTATAGCACCAAAAATGTTTGCTAAAACCTCAAGAAATCATATTACTTTATACTTAACTAAAATTATACACAATACATATAAGTATATGTATACACACATACCACGCATATCTCAAGTGAAGTAATGTTACTTTGGCTGACAGTGCACTCCACAAGAGCTATAAACTATCTTTAAAAACACAAATACAGCATGAGAAACCTGTAAGATTGTGCCTTCTCAAAATGACAACAAAGCTGCCTAAGATAACATCCCCCATATGGCTTCCTAAACAAGATCTAAACAATGATACTATTAATAGATGTGCTAACACAGAAGGGGAAAATCTCATGGGAACCTTTTCCTAGACGGGCAACTCTAGGCAACTGACTGCTGATAGAGAATTAGCCTCACCCATTAATTGTTTATTTAATATGAAATGGTCAGCTTTCAAGTCATACATACATGCCACACTAAACTTACTCATCAGGTTGTATGTACATTTTTATTCCTGTGCTTGAAACAATAATAATAAAAAGAGACCGTTAATTGAAGAGAGAATGAAGGAAGTAATGGGAGAAGGGCACATAGGAGGGAGGACAGGGAAGGGGAAAGTGATGTAATTGTACTTTAATTAATTTTTTTAATTAAAAATGAAATAAATGCTAAAATGTTTTTAAAAAGAATAATCTGAATTTAATCATTAGGAAACATGAGGGACAATCTTAAACATCATTAACTTTTCTGGTATGGTAAGATGGAAAAGAATGTTGCTATCACTCATTGTGAAATGAGAAAAAGAAGTTTGGGAAACATTAAATTCAGAATTTCTTAACCTATTAGAGAGCAGACATTACAGAGCAAGCTGTTGACTCAATATTTATGGAGAGAGCAGAACATTCAGGGACATAAGAGATGGAAGTACTGTGATGTAGGAGTGTCTTCTGTTTTGTGTTGATTTCATTGGTTGAATAAAGAAAACTGCCTTGGCCTTTAATAAGGCAGTCCTTAGATGGGCGGGGAAGACAGAACAGAATTGTGGGAGGAAGAAAACAGAGTCATGCAGATGCCATGTTTCTCCTCCCTGAGATGGACATAGGTTAGGATCTTTCCCGGTAAGCTACCACCTCATGGTGCTACACAGATTATTAGAAATGGGTTAATCAAGATATGAGAATTAGCCAATAAGAGGTTAGAACTAATGGGCCAGGCAGTGTTTAAATGAATACAGTTTCCATGTAATTATTTCGGGTGAAACGTAGCTGGGTGGCCGGGTGGTGGGAACGCAGTCCCCTGCTCCATTTACTATAGTACTGGTTTAGCTGCTGTAGGTACAATGACATAATAGTCAGAAGATTTTAACTTAGGTAGTTCACAAATTAGCAGAGTGCTGTGTGCACATATAAGAGTAGAAAGGACTGCATAATTGAGTGTGAACCGTTACCACAATTTTTCTACATCTTATCTCCAGGCACACATAAAATAAATTATATCAAGTATTAGGAAGTGTCATTTATGGAAATGATGGAGAAGGGGAAGTCACGCAGACTCTCCTCTATCTTCCTGAAGGAAGGAAATGCTGCTACAGAAATAATGGAGCTATAGCAGAAATTCAGCAGGGTCTTTTAAAGTGAGACTTGTATTCAAACACATCATTCATAAAAGTGATCAAAATTAGTGTATTTTGTACAGTGCATGTTGTACGTGTGTAATCAGTATCAACATTAACAGAATTGATCTCTTGCTCCCTCCTCTTACATATGCACATGTGTGTGCATGCACACACACACACACATACACACACCTGCTGGCTCTCCATCCACTTTTCCAGTCACTCCTCTTCAAATATAACAGCTCTCCTGACTTCTAACACCATGGATTAATTCTGCATGCTTCTGAACATTATATTAATAAAATCACACAGTATGGATGTATATTATTAGTTTGAACATGCCAGGAAAATAAAGTTAATAGTCCATAAAATAACTTGGAAATGCCAACTGTGTGTTAACAATGTCTGTTGGGTCGGGTTATATTTGACAGTTAGCAGAAGACATTCAGTGATTATCAGACAATTGGCTCATATCTATGTTGACAGTTCTATTTTCAGTGTTAATGATGTGGGTTTATAGCTTGATCCTTGTAGACAATGCATAGATGATATACTTGCTGGTGTGTAGCTGTTATATGTGTTGAAGGAAAAGTTCAGGACTTATTGAAAAAACAAATGAATTGATAATGGAAAAAATGTCAGCACAGGAATGCCCAAACATGTCTCATTGAAAAGAAATGGATGTTTGAGAACAGCATTTTTTTTTGTTTTCAACTTATAAAATGTCCCACCTATGATATATGCAAGTTACTAGTTTTGTTTAGGAATATTCCTATTTCTTTGTCATAGTCATGTGATTTGCTTTGGTTCACAATGTATAACAGAAGTAATTTGTGTTTTTTTTTTAATTATCAGCTTTAAAACCAATATGTGACAACACTACTCTTGTGACAATGCTACACTTCTATAAAAGTAATTGTGGAATCAAAACTGTGAGTTGAGACCATGTGGACCTGTTTAAATTATGTTCTGAGAGTGAGAAACATTTTAATATGTGAGGAGTGACTATGGGTTTGGGGATATTTATTCCTGGAGCATATCTTTACCCATACTTTCTAAGAGAGCGTTGGCATCCATCCATTATTAGAAGAATTTGTTGTAGTGAGGAGCGACAGGCTGCTTCCTGGCACCCAGCTCCCGGCAAGTTTACACCTGAAATAATTACACAGAAACTGTATTCATTTAAACACTGTCTGGCCCATTAGTTCTAGCCTCTTATTGGCTAATTCTCACATATTGATTCAACCAATTTCTAATAATCTGTATTGCCACTTGACTGTGGCTTACTGGTATGAGTCTAACCAGCGTCTGTCTCAGAGAGGAGCGCCATGGCATCTGCCTGGCTCTGCTTTCTTTCTCCCAGCATTCTGTTTGGTCTACTCTACCTATCTAAATTCTGGACTATCAAAAAGCCAAGCCAAGGCAGTTTCTTTATTTAACCAATGAAAGTAACATAGAAACAGAAGACCCTCCTACAAGGATTGAAATCATTACATAAGCTTTTTATCGAAAGGGTAAAATCTGAAAGTTATTATCTTCATGGTGATGTTTAATGCACGAAATTTGTATTTATTATTTTTAATTACACTTTTATATATTTTGTGTGCATGTCCATGTGTGCAGTATGGGGTGGAGGTATACTGTAAGTGCCTGGGCATTTGTGTTGAAGTCAGAGGACAGCTTGAAGGTGTGAGTTGTCTCTTTCTACCACCTGGGCCCTGAGGTTCAAACTGAAGTTGTCATGCTTTGTAGTAAGTACATTTATCTGATGAGCCACCTCACTGGCCCAACATTTACACTTATAGCAATTAAAATTTTCTCTGAGTGCTTGCAGCACTCACTCAATTGACCACCAGTTTCTGACTTTCTCTTTTACTAAGCTCTTCAGTTATGTTTCAAACTATTTTTATTTTGAATCAAATAATGAACAATTAAATTTAACAGTGGACTAATAGTAAGACAATACTTATGCAGCACACTGATGATGAAGACTTCTGAGATACACAGAAAAGACAGTTTCTCTGTGAGAAGCCTAAGGGTGACCTCTATGAATTGCATTCATTTGATCCAAATTATCAATATGCACATCTAGATTACTCTAGTATTTACAAGACAGTGTGAAAAAGTGAGTGATGAAAATTACAAAAAGGGGATGTTCATTCACTCTTTACTAAGAGTATCTACCTCTCTGCTCCTTGTTACATGGCAATGACTCTCACAATTGTACAAATCAGAAAATTGAGTTTGTAAGTATAAAATGCAGGAATTCTGACTGTTAGGACATCAATACAATTCTCACTGATTCTAAGTACCATAATTCATTGCTCAGTTATAATCCATAATTTGTCTATTCAGTCACCAATATCAAATATTCATATAACCTTTGAATTCCATTTGTTGATAAATTACACATTTTTCTTAAATAATTAATTTTAAACAAATCAAATACCTATTATTAAATGGTGAAAAGTAAAATTTATCTTTATGAATTATTATTCTATCTTAATTAAACTTTGTTCAATTATTTAATCATAGTGATCTTCAAGAATATGTGAATTTTCCCTTTAAACTATTTATTTTCCCCTTACCAGGCAAAAATGTCTCTTAAGTCATTTCTAAAATGTTCTCAAGAAACTTGCAGGATGATTGCACATTTTGAAGAAAGTGACTCACAAGTCAAATGGGGTTCTCAAACACTGTTTTAAGAAAGCATAATCTTTGAGAATGTATTTCTTGAGTTGTAATTTCTACTATATCCCTTGCTATACAGTAGTAGTTGCCACTAATAATTACAGAGTCATTTTCTGGTAAACAAGTCATTTTTCCATAGTTTCTTATTTTATTCCTCTTTACAGTAAACAACTTTTGTTTAATAAGCAAAATGGTCAGATATCTGTTTTAGTCCATTTTGTGCTCTTATAACAGAATACTTGAGACTAGGAAATTTACAAAGAACAGAAATTCATTTCTTATTGTTATGGAGGCTGGAAACCAAATATGAAGGCATCTACATTTGGGGCTTCATGATATACCATCTCATGACAAAATGACAAGAATATAGAAAGAGAGGGGAAGGAGACTGAACTCATCCTTTAATTAGGATCCCCCTTCCAAGGTAGGAGTCCAATGCCTTGAAATCAGTTACCTTTTAAAAGTTTCATCTATCAGCATTGTTCAATCTATTGGGATTTAGTTGCCAATATCCATACTTTGAGGCTATATTCAGAACATAGGGAGATTTAGAGACTTTCTTAATGTGAAAACTCCCATGGAGGAATCCAAGTTAAAACTTTGTTTTTTATTAAAATGTTTAAAATCCCTTAATGTGTGTGTGTGTGTGTGTGTGTGTGTGGACACATATGTGGAGAACAGAGGACTCCTTGGGGTAGTTAATTCTCTGCTCCAATCATGTGTGTCCCAAATATAAGACTTGGTCAGCAGGCTTTATGGGAAGGGCTTTTGCTCTGTTAGCCATCTCACCAGGCCCAGAAACTCCTACAAACAGTTCAGTATTGGATACTTGCCTTAGCATACTTGGATCAGGAATGAGGGCAATCAGAAATCCTGGCATTGATACAAATTGTGTAAAGAAAAGTAAAAGATCCAAATATGTTTTTGTTTTTGTTTTCGGAGAGCATTTTATTATATAATCTGACAGTCACGATCCCTCTGTCTCAATATACTAAATATCTCAATTTAAATTAGAAAGGAACCAACCTTGGACAGAGAGGGCCAAAGGAAACAAGCTCCACCAGGAACAAAGCCAGGAGCAAATCCAGTCCCAGACACCAACCTAGTCCCAGGACACTGGTGGATCAGGATTGAGCTAGCGACTTGACTCAGTGATCTCCACCAGAACCGGAATGGGACAGAACCAGGTACTTAGGACAGAGAGCAAATAAGCTCCACTGGGAACAGAAGCCAGGAGCAAATTCAGTCCTGGGAGCCAACCTAGTCATGGGACACTGGTGGATCCAGACTGAGACAGTGACCAGATCCAGAGTCATTGATCTCCACCAGAACAGGTTCAACTCCAAGCCAGGGACATCTGCAAGAGGGAATCCAGACCAGGATTTACAGAAACAGGGCAAAGCAGGCAACCTAGGCCAAAGTAGGACTGAGACAGCAAACTGAAAGAGAGCAGAGCAAGGTACAGGAGTACTGAGCTATCTCTAGGAACACCAAATAACCAACAGGGTAACTAGTACTATGACACTGACTGTACCATGAGGAACAACCATTTGAGCTTTGGATTCATAGGCACCTAGAAGATTAATCAACAGAATCTCTCAGACAGCCCCAACCACACCTATTAGAGGAAAAGATGAATAGAAAAGGTAAGATCACATGCTACACCACAAAGAACAACACAACACCAGTAAAACCTAAAGACCCTACAACAGCAAGAAATGAACAACCAAATATGGATGAACCAGAAGAAAATGACCTAAAAAATAACTTCAAGAGAAGGTTTGAAATACTTAAAGATGAAATGAGAAATTCCCTTAAAAAATTGAGGAAAAGACAAAGAAAAAATTGAAAGATATCAACAAATCCCTTAAAAACAAGCAAGAAAAAGAAATCAAACATATGAAAGAAACTATTCAGGGCATAAAACTAAAATAAAGAAAACATGAACTGAGGGAACTATAGAAACAGAAATCATAAGAAAGAGATCAGGAACCACAAATGCAAGCATAAACAACAGAATACAAGAAATGGAAGAGATAATTTCAAGTGCTGAAGATACATTAGAGAAAACAGAATCATCAGTTAAAGAAAACATTAAATCTAACAAAAGCTTAACCCAAAAAGATCCATTAAAAAATGGGACACCATGAAAAGGCCAAATCTTAGAATAATAGGTATAGAAGAATGAGAAGAAGTTCAATTCAAAGGCACAGAGAATTTATTTAACAAAATCATAGAAAAAAACTTTCCCTACCTAAAGAAAGATATGCCTATGAAGATACAAGAAGATTACAGAACACCAAATAGACTGGATCCAAAAAGAAGGTCTCTTGCCACACAATATTCAAAACACTAAACATACAGAGTAAAGAAAAAATATTAAGACCTGCAAAAGAAAATGGCCAAGTAACATATAAAGGCAGACCTATCAGAATTACACCTGATTTCTCATTGGAGACAATGAAAACCAGATGGTAATGCTCAAGCATTATACAGACATTAAGAGACCAAGAATGCCAGCCCAGATTACTATACCCAGCAAAACTGTCAATCACCATAAAAAGACAAAACAAGATATTCCACGACAAGTCTAGATTTCATTTATACCTAGCCAAAAACCAGCTCTACATAAGACATTAGGAAAAAAAAAACTCTAACCCAAGGAAGACGGCTACACCAAAAAAAAAAAAAAAAAACCCAGACAATTGATGATCTCATAACAGAAAATCCCAAAGAAGAAAAAAACACACAAATTAACATTAGTGACAATGAAAACTAAATTAACAGGAGATAGCAATCACTGGTCATTAATGTCCTTTAATGTAAATGGACTCAACTCACCTATAAAAAGGTACAGGCTAACAGACTGGATACAAAAACAGAATCCATCCTTCTTCTGCATACAAGAAACACATCTCAACTTCAAAGACAGACATCATCTCAGAGTAAAGGGTTGGGAGAAAAATATACCAATCAAATGGACCTAAGAAACAAACAGGTATAGCTATCCTAATATTTAACAAAATAGACTTCAAGCTAAAATCAGTCAAAAGAAACAAAGAAGGTCATTTCATATTAGTCAGAAAAAAATTCATCAAGAGGAAATTTCAATAGTGAACATCTATGCCCCAAATACAAGGGCACCCTCATATGTGAAAGAAACACTTGTAAAGCTTAAATCATACATTAAACACCACACACTAATAGTGGAAGACATCAACACTCCCCTATGGTCACTGGAAAGGTCAATCAGACAAAAAAAATGAACAGAGAAATAAGAGAACTAATAGATGTTATGACTCAAATGGAATTAACAAACATCTATAGTATATTCTATCCAAACAGAAAAGAATTTAACTTCTCAGGACCTCATGGAACCTTCTCAAAAATTGACTACATACTTGGTAACAAAACAAACCTCAACAAATACAAAAAAATTGGAATAACACAATGTACCTTATCAGATCACCATGGTATAAAACTAGAAGTCAATAGCAATACTAATTCCAGAAAACCCCCCAAAAATGGAAATTAAACAATGCTCACCTGAATCATCAATGGGTAAAGGGAGAAATTAAAGACTTCCTAAAATTCAATGAAAATGACCAGACAACAAATCCAATGAAAGCAGTGTTAATAGGGAAGTTCATAGCACAAAATGCCTACATGAAAAAGCTGAAAAACTCTAACACTTGTGAATTAACAGAACATTGGAAAACTTTAGAACAAAAAGAAGCAAACTTACCTAAGAGAACTAGACAGCAGGCAATAATCAAATTGAGAGGTAAAATCAACAAAATAGAAACAAAGGAAACAATACAAAGTATCAGTGAGACAAAGAGCTAGTTCTTTGAGAAAATCAACAAAATAGACAAAACTTTATCCAAACTAACCAAGAGACAAAGAGAGAATATCCAAATTAACAAAATCAGAAATTAAAAGGAGGACATAACAACAGACTCAGAGGAAATACAGAGAATCGTGCGGTCATATTTCAAAAACCTGTACTCCACAAAATTGAAAAACTTGAAGGAAATGGACAACTTTCTGGATAAATATCACTTACCAAAATTAAATCAATACTAGATAAGCAAATTAAACAGACATATAACTGCTGAAGAAATAGAAACAGTCATCAAAAGTCTCACAACCAGAAAAACAAAAGCCCAGGATCAGATGGTTTCAGCTCAGAATTCTACAAGACTTTCAAGGAAGAACTAATACCAATACTCCTGAAATTATCCCACACAATAGAAACAGAAGGAACATTTACAAACTCTTTTTATGAGAACACAATTACCCTGATACCCAAACCACAGAAAGACATTACTAAGAAAGAGAATTACAGACCAATCTCACTCATGAATATTGATGCAAAAATAGTAAATAAAATACTGACAAATCGAATTCAAGAACACATCAGAACCATCATCCACCCTGATCAAGTCAGCTTCATCCTACAGTACAGGGATGGTTCAACATATAAAAATCTGTCAATGTAATCCACCATATGAACAAGCTGAGAAATAAAAACCACAGGATCATCTCATTAGATGCCGAAAAAGCTTTTGACAAAATATAACATCTCTTCATGATAAAGGTCTTAGAGAGAGCAGGGATACAAGGAACACACCTAAACATAATTAAGGCAATATACAACAAGCCAACAGCCAATATCAATCTAAATGGAGAGAAACTCCCAGTGATTCCACTGAAATCAGAAACAAGACAAGGTTTTCCATTCAATATTCAATATAGTTCTTGAGGTCCTAGTTAGAATAATAAGACACAAAATGGAGACGAAGGGGATACAAATTGGAAAAGAAGTCAAACTCTCACTGTTTTCTGATGATATGATAGTTTACATAAGTGATCCCAAAATTCTACCAAGGAACTTTTACAACTCATAAGCACTTTCCATAAGGTAGCAGGATACAAGATTAACTAAAAAGAAATCAGTAGCCCTCCTGTACACAGATGATAAAAGAGATGGGGAATAAATCAGAGAATCAACACCCTTCATGATAGCCACAGATAGCATAAAATATCTTAGAGTAACTTTAACCAAGCAAGTAGAAGACTTGTATGACACCAACATTAAATCTTTGAAGAAAGAAACTGAAGAAGATACCAGAAAGTGGAAAAATCTCCCATGCTCTTGGGTAGGCAGAATAACACAGTAAAAATGGCAATCTTACCAAAAGGAGTCTACAGATTTAACGCAATGCCCATCAAAATCCCAGGAAAATTTTTCCAAGACCTCAAAAGAACACTACTCAACTCATATGGGGAAAAAAACCCAGGATAGCCAAAACAATCCTGTACAATAAAAGAACTTCTGGAGGCATCACAATCCCTGACTTCAAACTCTACTACAGAGCTACAGTACTGATATTAGCCCAGTATTAGTATAAGAACAGACAGGAGGACCAATGGAACTGCATAGAAGACCCGGATATCAATCCACACGTTTTTGAACACCTGATTATTCACAAAGAAGCAAAAAGTATCAAATAGAAAAAAGAAAACATATTTAACAAGTATTGCTGGCATAACTGGATATCAACATGTAGAAGAATGAAAATAGATCCATATCTATGACCATGCACAAAATTCAAGTCCACATGGATCCAAGATTTCAACATAAAGCCAGCCACACTGAATTTTATAGAAGAGAAAGTGGGAGTACACTTGAATGCATTGGCACAGGAAACCACTTCCTAAATATAACCCTAGTAGCACAGACACTGAGAGAAGCAATTAATAAATAGGACCTCCTGAAATGGAAAAGCTTCTGTAAAACAAAGGACATGGTCAACAAGACAAAATGACAGCCTACAGAATGGGAAAATATCTTCACTAACCCCACATCAGACAGAGGTCTGTTCTCCAAAATATACAAAGAAGTCAAGAAATTGGACAGCAAAAGAATACATAATTCAATAAAAAAAAAATGTAGTACAGACCTAAACAGAGAATTCTCAACAGGGGAATCTAAAATGGCTGAAAGACACTTAAGGAAATATTCGATATCCTTAGTCATCAGAGAAATGCAAATCATAACAAATCTGAGATTCCATCTTATACCTGTAAGAATGGTCAAGATCAAAAACACTGATGACAACTTATGCTGGAGAGGTTGTGGGGAAAAGGGAACACTTCTACATTGCTGGTGGGAATGCAATCTGGTACAACACCTTTGGATGTCAGTGTGGCGATTTGTCAGAAAATTAGGAAACAATGTTCCTCAAGACCCAGTAATACCACTTTTGGGTATATATCCAAAGGATGTTCAATCGTGTCACAAGGACATGTGCTCAACTATGTTCATAGCAGCTTTGTTTGTCATAGCCAGAACCTGGAAACAACCTAACTCCCCCTTGACCAAAGAATGAATAAGGAAAATGTGGTACATTTACACAATGGAGTACTACGCAGCAGAGAAAACAATGACAGCTTGAATTTTGCAGGAAAATGGATGGAGGTAGAAAACATCATATTGTGTGAGTTAACACAGACACAGAAAGACAGTTATCACATGTACTCACTCATAAGTGCTTTTCAAACATGAAACAAAGAAAGCCAGCCTACAAACCAAAATCCCAGAGAACTTAGACAACAATGAGAACACTAAGAGAGACTTACATAGATCTAATCTACATGGGAAGTAGAAAGTAGAAAAAGACAAGATCTCCTGAGTAAATTGGAAGCATGGGGACCTTAGGGGATGGTTGAAGGGGGTAGGGGAGAGGCAGTGAGGGAAAAAAGAAAATTAGAAAGGAACTAGTACTTTAAGAGATACATGAGTATTGCTTTGAAAGTTCTTTCCTTTAATAAAAGGAAGTAAGTATAACTTCCACCTGCTTAGCTTATAGTATTTGGTAGGAGCCACAAATATGTTCAGTCATTTCCACTTAGTAGTAGTTGTTAAATTAGTGCCTATCATCATCCCTCTTTTGGGGACAAAACATGAGCAAGAGGGAATGAAACAGTAACTTGAGAAGATTTGGGGTGCCAAACTAGTTCTGTATATCTCTACTCATTAATATTAAGTCATGGGCTAGCTACATGTGATGTAAATTAAATCAAAATAACACACAAGAAGATTAAAGGGCATTTTAAACCATTATTTTAATTTGCTGGCTTGACTTTAAATTTCTGGCCTCCCAGAAGAAAATTCTGGATTATGTACAGTAAAATCAGAGGGTGTCTTTGAATTACTAATTTTAGCCTTGTTTAAGACTTTACAATGAAGACTTTACATTATAATTAATATCACATAGAACACTTTGAGAGTACATGTGTTAATATTTTGCATATATATGTTTCTCAAGACACTAATTTCCCTCTAGGCTTTGTTTGATCTTGTTCTAGGTGGTATCACACTAGAGCAGAAGTCTACCCAAGAATATGTTGTATGCAATTTATATACCATCAGCATTTAAAAACTCAAACATAGGAAACCTTCTCTCTGTGTAGTGCATGTTAATAGTTATTAAATAGTCCTCAAACAATGAAACAGTGGATTCTGCCAATCAAGAGACTTCAAATATGCTAGTGAACACTGAGTATATAGATGCTTTCTACACATAAGTATTTTACTTTACTATTATGAATATATCTTTAGACCCACTTTATTAGCTACTTCTTTCAGTGATGTAGCAAAATCCCCGGCAAGGAAGAATTTAAGAAAGGGAGCTTATTGTGTTTCACACTGAAGGGTATACATTTAATCATGATGTGTAGCAGAGAGCAGGGCCCCTTGTTTGTCCTGGCCACCCCGCTAGCTTACACCTGAAATAATCACTCAGAAACTGTATTCGTTTAAACGCTGCCTGGCCCATTATCTCTAGCCTCTTCTTGGCCAACTCTCACATCCTGATTTAACCCATTTCTATCAATCTGTGTAACACCATAAGGTCGTGGCTTACCGGGAAAGATTCAGCATGTCTGACCTAGAGGCTCCATGGCAGCTCTCTCTGCCTGCCTTCTTTCTCCCAGCATTCAGTTCTCTTTTCCACACCTACCTAAGGTCTTCCCTATCAAAAGGCAAAGGACGTTTCTTTATTCAACCAATGAAAGCAACACAAATACAGAAGGACCTCCTACACCAATGATGGAGAAGGCAAGTGGCAGAAGTAGGAGGTCAGTTAGTCACATGGCATTTCCAGTCCAGTCCTAGGTCCAGGCTATAAAAGTCTCAAGGCCAGTCACCAGTAATCATCTTCCTGCAGAGAGTCTCCACCTCCTTACAGTCCCATAACCTTCCTACACAGTGTTCAAACACATGAGTGCATTGCATTTCACCTTCAA
This sequence comes from Microtus pennsylvanicus, assembly GCF_037038515.1. Lineage (NCBI taxonomy): Eukaryota > Metazoa > Chordata > Mammalia > Rodentia > Cricetidae > Microtus > Microtus pennsylvanicus. Next base: position 121,382,382 of record NC_134601.1, on the reverse strand, counting down.
ATCACACACTCACCATGCACCATTCTCTAACCTAATAATGCCATTGTCACAGTCCTTCAAAAGAACAATTCCTAAGCAGTTTGAAGTTGCAAGGCACTAACACAGCATGATTTGTTTGTATCTTTTTCTCCCCTGAAAACAAATTCTGTGTCTGTAAGTTATAATTAATGTCACATGACAGGCTTTCATTTCTTCTCAAGATCATTAAAGGTCATCTCCAAGGTTAAGAAGCTAACGAAGCAAGAATAGAATAAGTTGAACAAACTAAGTTCTAGGAAACTTCCTGTTAGCAAGAAGAGTATATAGTTGAATCCCCGAGTATCATAAATAGTACAGGAGACAGGGGAGAGGCTTGGTCAAGACAATTTCTGGTATTCTTTGTCTGCCCAAATTTCTAGGCTTTATTCAACTAACATAGTAGTTCATATGATATTCCTTATTTTTGGAACATCTGTAAAATCCCATGTAATCTCTAACACCTAGCTAATAATTCAGCATTGGGCTTTTGTGTGGTTGGACTCTCCTTGGTACTTGAAAATTCTGCTCTAAACATGTTGATAAATATAGAAGAAACTTTTGAAAAGTAAGAGATAGTTTAGAGGGAAATAGATATTGAGTGTTGAAATGGGACGAAGAGATCAAAGTAGACAGAAGAAATGTATGATAACAAAGGAATGGCTGACATGGGAAAGGGGGCTGGACCATGAAAGGTGTGCACAAATTGCTTTCTTCTTCTAACTTTCTACATGGCATCGATTCACAGGGGTATTCTTTGGAGAAGTGAGAGTAGAAAAGACCGAAGAAGTGTCTAGATAGGTACCTATTTGGAGAAAAAGTAATAGAAAGTCTAACATATCTTCTGTCATTTTGGGAAATCACTTAGCTTCCACATGACTTAGTTTTATATCCATAAAATTTGAAAACAGCAAATCTAGTGTTGCTGATCTAGTTCATGATTGTGTGTGTGTGTGTGTGTGTGTGTGTGTGTGTGTGTGTGTGTGTGGTTTGAAGGCTGTGAATGCTCCCCAGAAGTTACTTTGGAACCCAATCACTTACTGTGATGGTATTAAGAGCTGGGATCTCGTTTGAATTAGTTTCGAAACCTCTTACTGCCTGAATGAGATTTTAGAAATTGAAGACAGTTGTCTAGCTTGCTGTTTCTTCTGCAACATGAAGACATAGTATGCATTACTTGCATCTTAGAAACAGAGACTGAGCTCTTACTGGACACCTCATCTTCTCACACCTGGATGATGTACTTTTTTTGACTATACAACTGTGTATCTGCTCTGTGGTATTTTGTTATAGAAACACAAGCAAATTTAGACACATGTATATACGATTAAATAAAGTATGTGAAAGCATTTGGCTTCTTGTCAAGTTTTAGCGATCAGTTGTTAATGTATCATTGGATATTCCTAGGGGGTGTGATTAGTTCCCAAAGAGTATGGAAAGAATGTGTAGCTAGGTGAAATATGGCTTGGCAGATAACCGGGGTGGTGGTGGCACATGCCTTTAACCCAGCACTTGGGAATTAGAGGCATGTGGATCTTGAGTTCGAGGACAGTCTGGTCTTCATTGTGACTTTTGGGATATCCAGGGTTACACAGAGAAACCCTGTCTTGAATCAAACAAACAAACAAACAAACAAACAAACAAACAAACAAACAAACGAATACAAACAAACAAACAAAAACCTTTGCAGTCATACACAGAGGATGTTCAGTGGTAAAGCTAGGCATTGACTTGCATCGCAAATGTCAGATTGCAGATTTCTGAACTTTAATCACAATAGCATGAGTGTACAGGCAGACTGTTTGGGAAAACGGAAACAATTTAGTAACAAAACACAGTCTGCTGGCTTCCAACTTGTTTGGAGAAAGACTGAACATACAATTATGAGGCTCGATCAAATGCATCTGAGACACTTTAAAGGATACATTAAAATGTAATAAAATTGAAAATATGCAATCCTTTGGAGGGGCATGTGAAGAAAAGAAGAGTGTGTATGCTCATTCTTACAACATTGGACTCCATAATTTTTATTTTTGATTTGGACAATTGTTTTGAACCTTTCATTTTAAGCCCTTTGTTCTGATCCCCTTACCCACCTGATAATTTTCTGCCAACTGTCTTTGCAGGAAGCTTCCTGTGAAGAAAGTATGCCCTGTTCTGTCACAGCAAGGCTTCCAGTTGTATTGGCTTTTCGTGCCAATTTCAGTGAACAAGAATGAAGTGTCTGCCAGTGGGATGGATCTCTGTTCACTGCAGAGAATAACCATCCTATTTTTGAACATGGAAAGGAATGAATTCATCATCTTAAATGACATTGTGAGAAACCTTTTAGTGATATATGATCTTCTCTACTGACCCCTGATATTAGCGAGCATCCAGAGTGACCAACTGTCCCTGTTGTATCTGGGTCTGAATTGGGTTCCTGCGCACAGGATGCTCTAGTAAGACTGTGATAGTTTCAAGCAAATAATATACTATGTAGTTTTTTGGGAATGGCATCTTTTTGTCAACACAAAACCTAGGAAATCTGATCCCCCCAATACCTATGATTATTGTCAGTATATGTTATTCCTTCCCTGTCATTGCTCAGTAGCATTCTATTGTAACCAGGATTGCTGTGAAGTATGCCCATTGTTCATAGTGAAGCTTCGTGACTGATAGCAGGGTGGTAAAAAACTGGACAAGAAAGTTTGACACAGAGGGAATGCTGGGAGCAATCAGAACATGTAGAAAATGAGGTAACAAACCATGAGCCACATGTTAGAACGTAAATTAATAGAAATGGGTTAATGTAAATGTAACAGCCAATTAGTAATAAGCCTGAGTTATCAACTGAGCATTTATAAGCAATATTAGCCTCTGGGTGGTTATTTGGGAAATGGCTGGCAGAACAAGAAATGTCCATTTACAAAGGATAATTAATAAAGATGTTCATTTTTTTAACTTTACTTTTACAATCTATAAAAAACAAAACTTTAGATGAATGATACTGATATTTTTCTATTGTAAGACTTTTGTTTCACGCTTTCTCATTTTTTGTGGGAATGTTATGTTTTAAATCAGATTGTATGGCTATGAAAGAGTACTGTTGCAGAAGGCCACCACAAAGTAACAGGTGAGAGATTAGCAAGCACCCAGTGTGAGGTGAACATTTGATCTTCATTATTCCATATTTTATATTTCATAAATGATTATTGTAGCTAGCCTTGGGTATGCATGATAATGTTCTTGACTTTTTCCACACACATCAAAGTTAGTTTCATTGTCTGAGATTAATCACTTTCTACTTGGCTTAGCTTAAATATTTGGTGGGCCAGATCCAATGTTGAGGTCATAAGAAAGAGAAGTTTTTCAAAGCAGTCTAAAATTTTTTTAAAAAATGTATGACTTATGTTTTTTATCCAGAAGCCATCAAACAAAAACTTGAAAGCTTTGCAAATCATGCTCTAGGTTAGCAAATATTAATTCTTTATAGGGGGCTGGCTAGTGCTGTGGTAGAGACAGAAGTGAAATATAAGTATTAAGAGACAACCATGGTTCATGAGCAGCCATATTTACATTTGAGAAAAAAAAGGAAGAAGTGTTACCTTGTTAATTTGCACCCTCCATCATCCCTTCTGTACCATCAGGAGCTTTCTCAACTGCCTTCCAAATGCTCATATACTCAAGGCAAAGTGTTCTTGAGTATATAGAATACCATCTCCATGTCATCTCCATGTGTCTTTTTCCAGAACAAGTTAAGCTTATATATGACTCTGAGACCTTAGGCCCCATTTGTTTAGAAGACCAGCAGAACTCATTTAATAATTCAGTATCATTAATTACCCATACCCTTATTCTCTTATCCTCTCAACAGCGACTTTTTCTCACTCACTTATAATTCTATATGTTGTTTACTTTTGTGTGTGAATTTCATCTTTGCAGACGGAAGTATCTCAAAGAGATTCTTGACTTGAGACCTCCAACTCAATGAAATATCTACAATTATTTCAGGGCACTACCATATTCTCCGTAAACAAAATGGTAGCTAATGAAGAACAAGAATGTTGCAGACAGGAGGGCTAAAGGGAAGATTCTGAGCTGTCACAGAATCAAACTGCGGTACCCAATTCCAGAGTTAGAAGTCGTTGCTAATGGCATAAGGACTTCTAGAGCCCAATGATGATGCCCCATAATCCTCTTATTTGCAGTGAATGCACATTCTCTAAAGACAATTAGTGGCTATATGAAGAAAAATTGCAAGCAATAGTAAAAGGTATGCTGTCAATTAGATTGTCAACTAAGTTTTTTAATTAGGAAGGATCTAGGGTTTTTGTTTGTTTTGTTTTGTTTGGTGTTTCAAGACAGGGTTTCTCTGTGACTTTGGACCCTGTTGTGTAACTAGCTCTTGTAGACCAGGCTGGCCCACCTCTGCCTCCCAAGTATTGGGATTAAAAGCATGCACCACCACTGCCCAGCTCAAGGGTCTAGGTTTTAAAAGGAAGAGATATTGTATTTTGAAATAAGATAATCACAGTTTGGAATTATCTATTAAAATATTTTACAAATGGTGATTTTTTTTCAGACATAAGGATCACCAATATCTCAAGTAGTGCCTTTAAAGTTAGTTTTGAAAAGGAAGTAAGGAGGTGCCAAACTTCTTGGCCTACAGAGAAATGGTACAAGATAGAGGTGTTTTTTATTTATTTTTTTCATTTTCTTCCAGAGCAGTTTGTTACACGGCTGGAGCTTATCTTTTGTGTTCTTCTAACTTCACTTCCTTATCTTTCTCTTTTGGTGTCTACGTACTAGGGAAACACCCAGCCCATTTGGTAGTCTACTAAAGGCTATCAGATTCCATTCCTAAGTGTATCATACATCTCCAAACAAAAAGCATTCCAGGAGAAAAACAATCATTCTTTCCATTGTATGTCTTTTCATCTTGAAAACTTTAAGCTGAAAATGCCACTTTAAAGTCACTCTTGCTTCCAGTTTTAACTCTTTTTCTAAACATTCCGATTCGCATCTCACTGGCATCCCCAATTGTTCCTATAGAACATTGGAGCCTTACTATGTTGCCTAGAGTTTGTAGCACAAATTCTAATTGTTCTTAATAATAAAAACTCGGAGTCAGACACTAGGGGGTGAAAACTGAAAGATCAGAGAAGCAGAGCTGCCAGCCACTAAATCTTACCTCTACGAAAGCCTCAGACTTAAAGGGATATCCTGTTTCTACAAGTCCTCAGACTGAATGCTGTCTCTATGAACCTCAGACTGAATCTTGAGATCATTTTTTTCTCCTCCTCTATATTCCTCTCTCAAACTAGTCATATCACTTCCTTTCTCCATCTCCCTAGTGCTGGGATTAAAGGTGTGAGCCACCACGGCTTGTCTCTGTTTCTACTTTAGATTGATTCAATCTCAAGTAGACCAGGGTGACCTTGAACTCATAGAGATCCACCTGTCTCTGTCTCCAGAGTGCTGGGATTAAAGGTGTGTGCCTCCATTGCCTGGCCTCTATGACTAACTAGTGTGGTTAGCCCCATACTCTAATCTTCAAGCAAACTTTATTGTTAAAGCACAAGCAAAATATTGCATTAGTTTCTCTGCTTTGTCTGAGAGAACACAGCTCAATCATTGCCATCTCTTGGCCAAAGCAGTTCAGTCAAGGATAACCTTGACTCTTTTGTCTCTCACACCTCACACCTGATCCCACAGAAAGTCTGAAAACCTTGACCTAGAAATGCCTTCTCTTTTGGTAGAGCCATCAACATTTCCTATCTGATTCTTGTAATCAGTAATAGTGGGCCAAATGGATTCTTTTCTTTTTACCTTGTTGGTAACAGTCCTTTCCCTATGATGCTGCCACCGTGATATTAAAAAGATAACAAGTTTTGTATTATGAGTTACTCCAAATTCTTCAAGGTTTTGTCATCTCACACAGAAGAGCAAAAGCTGTTACAGTGTCACATGAGACTCAATGATCACCTACGCACTGTCATCCCACAAGTGCCATGTTTTCTGATTTTTTTGTCTATGACTGTCTCTCTGCATCTCTCCTTTCTGCACTGATGAATCATAGTTATCCAGGCCAGCTTCTGTCATAATCTCTTTGACAGGCATGTTCTTCCTAAGGTATTCATAAGGCTGTCTCTCTCCTAAGTTCATCATGGTGAAACTGTTCTTGACTGCCTTACTCCAAAGAACAAATGTTAAGTCCTCAAGACGATAGATTTATTACTGTTCTCTTATTTTGTCCTCATTGGCCCTAAAGGAGTTACTTTCTCCTAACGAAAATTACTCCATTAAGGAGAAAGAGTCATGCTTCTCCTTGAATGAATCCATTATAGCATATTTTTCTTAGTATCCCAAACTAAGAAAACAATATTTTTTAACTTATTATCATTGTTATTGCTGATATGTATATATATATAATATATATATATATATATATGTATGTATCATATGTGTGGGGGTGGTGGAAAGAGAGAAAGAGAAAGAGAGGAAGGGAGGGAGAGAGAGAGAGAGATGGAAGTTAGAGTACAATTTCGGGAACTGGTTCTCTCCAATGTGCGTTCCAGGTATTGAACTCAGGTTATCAGGTTTACACAGAAATTGTTTTTCTTGCTTGGAAGTCTCATTGGCCAAGAAGAAGTATTTTCAAATAGGGTCCTTATTATTACAAATAGATTTTTCCTGTTGGAGAATCTTCAGAACAAAAATAGTAAAAGTGAAAATCTTAGGTGGATTTGGAAGGCAAGGGTGAATTCTATGAGAGGTTGCCTATGTGACTACAGGAAGTGTAGTGATTGGAAGGAGCTTGGTGGAGACACAACCCTCTGTAGGCCTTCTATATGTCCCTGCCTATATTTTTGCATTTGTTACTTTCTTTCCGTAGCAGATAGAAACTTGTGGATTTGTGCAAGGTCCTTTGCATAAGGAATGAAGATTTCAGCTATCAAGCAAATTATTTGTAAATCTGATGCTTTCTGTATGTAGTTCAAGAATTAAAATTCTTGAAAATCTTAAAACTGAATCCAGTACTTTCAGATTACAAAACAATAAAATAAATTAATATTAATATTTCAGTTACTAGCCAAACAAGGGATTAAATATAAAGATTGTATATGTAAATATATGTAGACAAACATAAACATGTTAGTATTTATGACACAAATATAGATATTTTTCCATTCCTGCATATTTCTATTGACTTTTCAACATATATCATCTCTTATCTTCATTCAAGAATCTGTGAAACTAGCATAATTTAAAATGTAATATCCTGGTTCAACCTTGGACCTTGAAAAAATATTTTTCAATGACTTTCTGAACTCTCCATTAGCAGGCATGAACCATGGCAGTTCATTTCATGCCTTTGTTAATAAATGTTGCAACTACATTCTAAAAATACAGCCACACTTATCAATTAATTTTAACGGACTAAGTCACAGGGTAGTATTCATTATGCGATATGTTGCTGATTAAAGCCAAGGCATTATTCCCATATGGTAAAATAAATCATTCTGCAAGTATTTATGGAGGAGAGCATAGTTTCATTCTTAATTTGTTAAATTTGACATCAATAAGATTTAGAAATTTGCTTTCCTTAATTTAATTTGTATGTACTGCAATTGTAACAGGCATGGATTTGCTAACAATAGATTTGATGTTAAATACTCTTTACTCATCTCTTTCCTACTTTAACTTCATTTCTTATTTCATTATATATCAGGAATAGTGAAGTGAGTTAGTCACAATTTTGGTTCTATCTGGCTAAGTACCATTTTATCTTCATCAATTGCCTCAATTATAACACGAGGACAAGAACTGGTTCTCTTCTTTCCTTCTTCAGTTATGTTCTTCACCAGACACACACACACACTTCCTCTGTCATGCCTACAATTATTCTAAAACTTAAGACAAATTTTTAGATTTACACAACAGTTGCAAGATAGTACAGAAATCTCTTTTAATAATCTTTATCTGGCTTCCTCTAATGATAATATGTCAATATTTTGGTACACTTACAAAACTAAAGAACACTCATTTCAGTATTTCATTTTACATCATTGTCTCCTCCTGTTTCAAGGATTTTGCTTGTTGCATTACCACTTCGTAAAATAACTCTCTACTTAGCAAAGCGACTCATCCTTACACTGGAAACCATCACAGACCGTTGACAGCCATAGTGCCTGTCTGTTTATTCGGTTTAAAGCCTTAGTGACACATGTTATCTCATGTATTTGACCTTATTTATTATTGTATGCCTCACATTGCCTATGGTATAGGAAGGCACTCATGAGCAAAGACTGAACCTAAGAATATAACAGGTCACAGGTTGTTATAAATACAGACCTAGATTCTCTAGGAAGCAATTATCTGTTTCTCCCTCTTTTTATTAATTTTTATTGAGATCTACATTTTTCTATATGCTCCTTCCTACCTCTCTCCTCTCATAAAACCCTCTCCCATGGTCCCCATGCTCACAATTTACTCAAGAGATCTTGACATTTTTTACTTCCGAGGTGCATTATATCCATGTATGTCTCTCTTAGGGTCCTCATTGTTCTCTAGGTTCTCTGGGATTGTGATTTATAGACTGGTTTTCTTTGCTCTATGTTGAAAACCCACTTATGAGTGAGGACATGTTATAATTGTCTTTATGTGTCTGGGTTACCTCACTCAAAATGTTTTCTAGCTCCATCCATTTTCCTGCAAAATTCAAGATGTCATTATTTTTTCTGCTGTGTAGTACTCCATTGTCTAAAGGTACCACATTTTTCTTATCCATTCTTGGGTCAAAGGGCATTTAGATTGTTTCCAAATTCTGGCTACCACAAACAATGCTGCTTTGAACACAGTTGAGCACATGTCCTTGTGGCACAATTGAGCATCCTTTGGATATATACCCAAAAGTGATATTACTGGGTCTTGAGGAAGGTTGTTTTCTAATTTTGACAAATTGCCACACTGACATCCAAAGGTGTTGTACCAGCTTGCATTCCCACCAGCAATGCAGAAGTGTTCCCTTTACCCCACAACCTCTCCAGCATAAGTTGTCATCAGTGTTTTTGATCTTTGCCATTCTGATGGAATCTCGGGGTTGTTTTGATTTGCATTTCTCTGATAACTAAGGATGCTGGACAATTCCTTAAGCATCTTTCAGCTATTTTATATTCCTCTGTTGAGAGTTCTCTCTTTAAGTCTGTACCCCAGTTTATGTTGTTGGATTATTTGTTCTTTTGGTGACCAATTTCTTGAGTTCTTTGTATATTTTGGAGATCAGCCCTCTGTCTGATGTGGGGTTAGTGAAGATATTTTCCCATTTTGTAGGCTGTCATTTTGTCTTGTTGACCATGTCCTTTCCTTTGAAGAAGATTTGCAGTTTCAGGAGGTCCCATTTATTAATTCTTTCTCTCAGTGTCTATGCTACTGGGGTTATATTTAGGAAGTGGTCTCCTGTGACAATACATTCAAGTCTACTTCCCACTTTCTTTTCTATGAGGTTCAGTGTGGTTCAGTTTATGTTGAGGACTTTGATTCATTTGGGCTTGAGTTTTGTGAATGGTGATTGATATGGGTCTCTTTTTATTCTTCTACATGTTAATATTCAGTTATGCCAATACCATTTGTTAAATATGCTCTCTTTTTTCCATATAATATTTTTTGCTTCTTTGTCAAAAATCATGTGTTTGAAGATGTGTGTACTGATATTTGGGTCTTCAATTAAGTTCCATTGGTCCTCCTGTCTGTTTTTAAACCAATACCAGGTTGTTATCAGTACTGTAGCTCCGTAGTAGAGTTTGAAGTCAGAGATTGTGATGCCTCCAAAAGTTTTTTTTTATTGTACAGGATTGTTTTGGCTATCCTGGGTTTTTTGCTCTTCCATATGAAGTTGAGTACCATTCTTTTGAGGTCTTTGAAGAATTTTGCTGGGATTTTGATGGGCATTGCATCGAATCTGTAGATTGCTTTTGGTAAGACTGCCATATTTACTATGCTAATTCTCCCAAGAGCATGGGAGATCTTTCCACTTTCTGGTGTCTTCTTCAATTTCTTTCTTTAAAGATTTAAAGTTCTTATTATACAAGTCTTCCACTTGTTTGGTTAGTTACTCTGAGATATTTTGTGCTATTTGTGGCTATTGTGAAGGGTGATATTTCTCTGAATTCCTTTTCAGCCCATTTATCATTTGTGTAGAGGAGGGCTACTCATTTTGTGAGTTAATCTTGTATACTGCTACATTATTGAAAGTGTTTATTAGTTATGGAAGTTCCTTGGTAGAATTTTTGGGATCACTTATGTAAACTATTATATCATCAGCAAATAGTGAGAGTTTGACTTCTTTTCCGAATTGTATCCCCTTGATCTTCTTTTGGTGCTCTAGCCAGGACCTCAAGAACTATATTGAATAGATATGGAGAGAGTAGACAACCTTGTCTTGTTTCTGATTTCAGTGGAATCGCTTTGAGTTTTTCCCCATTTAGTTTGATGTTGGCTGTTGGCTTACTGTATATTGCCTTTATTATGTTTAGGTATGTTACTTGTATCCTTGCTCTCTCCAAGGCCTTTATTGTGAAGGAATGCTGTATTTTGTGGAAAGCTTTTTCGCTATCTAATGGGATGATAATGTTGTTTTTATTTTTCAGTTTCTTTATGTGGTGAAAAATATTGAAAGACTTTTTTTTTATGTTGAACTGATGGGGGAGTGTCATATCAATTTGTTGATTTCATTGGTTAAGCAATAAAAGAAGCTGCTAGGCCCATTTGATAGGCCCACCCTTAGGTGGGTGGAGGAAACAGAGCAGAACGCTGGGAGGAAGAGGAAGTGAGGTCAGACTCCGCAGCTCTGCTCTCCGGAGCAGAAGCTTCAGAGAGACGCCATGCTACCTGCTCCAGGGAAGACGCACACCATGCCCCAGCTCCGACCCAGGATGGACTTAGGCTAGAATCTTCCCGGTAAGCGCACCTAGGGGCGCTACATAGATTATTAGAAATGGGCCAGAGCAGTGTTTAAAAGAATACAGTGTCCGTGTAATTATTTTGGGGCATAAGCTAGCCGGGCAAGTGGCTGGGGTTTTGGGGACGCAACCCTGCCACCGCTCGTATTACTACATTGAACCATTCCTGTGTCTCTGGAATGAAGCTGATTTGATCATGGTGGATGATTTTTTCTGATGTATTCTTAGATTCAATTTGCCAGTATTTTATTTAGTATTTTTGCAACCATGTCCATGAATGAGATTGGTCTGTAATTCTCTTTCTTCGATTCCATTGGTCAACATCTCTGTTTTTATGCCAATACCACGCTGTTTTCATTACTGTTGCTCTGTAATAGAGTTTGAAGTCAGGGACGGTAATGCCTCCAGAAGTACTTTTATTGTATAGGATTGTTTTAGCTTTCCTGGGTTTTTTGTTTTACCATATAAAGTTGATTATTGTTCTCTCAAGGTCTGTGAAGAATTTTTCTGGGATTTTGATGGGGATTTCATTGAATCTATAGATTGCTTTTGGCTACGTATAACCCCAGTAGCACAAACAATAAGAACAACAATGAATAAATGGGACCTCCTGAAACTGAGAAGCTTCGGTAAAGCAAAGGACACTGTCGTTAAGACAAAAAGGCAACCTACTGAATGGAAAAAGATCTTCACCAATCCTACATCAGACAAAGGCCTGATCTCCAGAATATATAAAGAGCTTAGGAAACAAGACATTAAAATTCTGTATAACCCAATTAAAAAATGGGGTACTGAACTGAACAGAGAATTCTCAATAGAAGAAGTTCAAATGGCCAAAAGATACTTAAGGTCATGTTCAATTTCCTTAGAGATCAGGGAAATGCAAATCAAAACAACTTTGAGATACCATCTTACACCTGTCAGAATGGCTAAAATCAAAAACACCAATGATAGCCTGTGCTGGAGAGGATGTGGAGTAAGGGGAACACTCATCCATTGCTGGTGGGAGTGCAAACTTGTGCAACCACTTTGGAAATCAGTGTGATGGTTTCTCAGGAAACTGGGAGTCAACCTACCTCAGGATCCAGCAATTCCCCTCTTGGGAATATACCCAAGAGATGCCCAATCGTACTACAAAAGCATTTGTTCATCTATGTTTATAGCAGCACTATTTGTAATAGCCAGAACCTGGAAACTACCTAGGTACCCCTCAATGGAAGAGTGGATAAAGAAGGTGTGGCACATATACACATTAGAATTCTAATCAGTGGTAAAAAATCATGACATCTTTAATTTTGCATGCAAATGGATGGAAATAGAAAACACTTTACTGAGTGAGATAACCCAGAAAGATGAATATGGTATATACTTACTCAGTAGATTCTAGCCATAAACAAAGGACATTGAGCCTATGGTTTGTGATCCTAAAGAAGCTAAACAAGAAGGTGAACCCAAAGAAAAACATATATTTATCCTCCTGGATATTGGAAGTAGACAAGATCGCTGGGCAAAAGTTGGGAGCACAAGGTGGGGAGTGGGGAGGGATGGGGAGATGGAGAGAGAGAAGGGAAAAGGGAGGATTAGGGAGATCTTGGGGAATGGGATGGTTCAGATGGAGGAAGGGTGTATATGGGAGCAGGGCAGAAGATATCTTAATTAAGGGAGCCATTTTAGGGTTTGCAAGAGACTTGGCTCTAGAGGGGTTCTCAGGTGTCCATGGGGATGTCCCTAGCTAGGTCCTTGGGTGCCTGAACTGGCCTTCTCCCATAGCCACACTGAAGAATATCTTGCATATCACCATAGAACCTTCATCCAGCGATGGATGGAGATAGAGACAGAGACCCACAATGGAGCACTGGACTGAGCTCCCAAGGTCCAGATTAAGAGCAGAAAGAGGGAGAATATGAGCAAGGAAGTCATAACTGCAAGGGGTGCGTCCACCCACTGAGACAGTATGACTGATCTAATGGAAGCTCACCAAGGCCAGCTGGACTGGGACTGAACGAGCATGTGATCAGACTGGACTCTCTGAATGTGGCTGACAATGAGGGCTGACTGAGAAGCCAATGATAATGACACTGGGTTTTGATTCTACTGCATGTACTAGTTTTTTGGGATCCTAGTCTCTTTGGATGCATACCTTCCTAGACCTGGATGGAGAGAAGGGGGGCTTGGACTTCCCACAGGGCAGGGTACCCTGACTTCTCTTAGGACTGGAGAGGGAGGGGGGAGGAGGAATGGGGAGAGTGGGAGGGAAATGAGACGAGGTGGAAATTTTTAATAAAAAAACCAGGGATACTGTAAAATAGAGATGCCCAAAGGGGGGAAAATTCCTCATCTACCAATTCTACCCCAAAATATAGCCTTAAAAATATATTAGTCTCACTTTGGCCAATAGTGCTTCCTCCAAGAGCCAAAGACCATTTAACAAAAAGCACAATACCAGATTAGGGGCATTCTCTTTAGAACTGTTTGTCAGGGCTGTCCAAGAGATTCCAAGAACATATAGTCTATTGCTATTGCCCTTAATTAACCACCCCACCCCAGAGGTGGAAGGCAAGTACTTATTGCCCAAGACACTATGCATTTCAAAAACAAGACCCAGAGGTCCCTGAGTTGGAACTGACCTGAAAGTGTGCTTTATGAGAACAGCTTTCATGGTACCAAAATGTGTTATACAAGCTTCCAAATGAGAGAGGCAACTAATGGTCCCACCTAGCTAAGGCTCCTATGGACCATATCAATGACCAATAGGGCACGGCAGCCTAAGGTTGCAATAGTGACATACATATCTTGGCAATAGCTATCAGCTCTTCTAATTGGACTTAGGACCCACTCAACAAGAGGGATCCCATGACTGGTACTAGAAACCTGGCCAACTCCCCTGGGCTAGTGATGTTATGGTTATTGGTGAAGAATTTACAACCACTAATTGATTAGATCAGGATAATTCCTAATAACAATCTATAAATATTTATTTATGTTTATACCAATGGATTGATGTAGTCTACCCCTCTCAGTAAGAAAACTTCTCTTTGTAACAGGAGACCACTACAGAAAACTACGATCTATTAAAATGCAGACTTGTGGAATTCAGTCCCAGTGGATATATATACAAAACATTCCTGTACCAAAGGCTCAGACAGCATTGCAGAAGAGGGAATAGAAAGATTCCTAGAGCCAGAAAACCAGGGAGCTTCTTGTGAGTTTGTGTCTCCTGCTAATATTTGGGAATACACATAATATATGCATATACAAATGCATATATTCATGCAATAAAAATGATGAGAAAAGAGGGTTATAACTTTGAGGAAGAGTAAGGAGAGGTGTGTGAGAAGGCTTGGGGAGAGAAAAAAGAAGACAGAAATGTAATTAAAACACAAAATCAAAAATAAACAACAGAAGAAAGGTAGTGCATCAATAAAATAATATAAAATTCTATTCAGTTATAAAGAATTTGACTTTCAGGGCCATATGATGGAAAGAAGGAACCTACTTTGGCCATTTGAATTCTGACCTCAACATATGTGCTGTAGCATGTATGTCCCTTTAAATAAAGGCATGTAATAAAAAGAACTTGGGACGTTACTGCCATTAATTCTATAAACCATATTGATGTTAAGCAAAGACACTGTCTTGGTTGGACTTACTGTTGCTATCACATGAGCACCTTTGTTGTCTCTTCAACTTGATATCCATAATCCTGAAGGGTTGACAGGATAAGAAATGTTCATTTCACTTGTTAATTGTATAGACCTGATCTCAAAAGTATTACCTCAACCGTTCACTATGATATGGTTAAAAGCTGTCAACAAACATGCTTGCTATGTCTCTAGATGCTCTAATCCTCTGCTTTGCTATTTTGTGATGTAGCAGTGGTGAGTTCCATTTCCCACAATGCAAACTTAACCCAGCTGTCCCACTATGAGCTGTTCTGCCCCCAAAGCTGCTATATTTTAGCAGTAGTAGCCAAGGCAACTTCTCTGATATGAATAATTGTCTCCTTCCTTGATGCTTGCACACACTGACATGCAAAGCTTTATATAACTATGGAAATGTAAAATGGGTGCACCTGCTCTGGACAAGTCTGTCAGTTCTTAAAAATGCTAAATATACAATTACCATATGACCCAGAACTCTCCCTCTGAGATTTAAATTCAAGAAAATGGAAAACACGTGTTGTGAATGAGCACTGAGTATTATCTATAATATTCACAATATAAAAACAACTCAAATGTTCAAGAACCGATGCATGGATGAATAGCGTGTGCTTTGTTCATATTGTGAAATACTCTTCAAAAATAAAATGGAATGAATACTGATGTGTATTACAACATAATGGGCGAATCTTGAAACATTATGCTAAGCAAAAGAAGCTGGGCACAAAAGATCTCACTTTTAATAATTACTGCTTGAAAGGATTGTCTACAATTAACAAATCCACAGAGATAGAAAAGAGAGTAGAAGTTGCGAAGAGCAGAGCAGGGGAGATGCAGAGTTATTGCTAATATAGATAGGATTTCATTCTGGAGTGATGAAATACTCTGCAATTAGATAATCATGGTAGCTTTATAATCCTCTCAATAGACACTTTAAGTGAGAGAATTTTTATGACAAATGAACAAGTTCAGAATTTAATAAGCGATTTTTCTGTGAATGTCATCAATTTAGTGCATTGTCTTCTTTGATAATTTCATACATGTACATAATGGTTATAAAATAAGTAAATTATATAGCAAGTTTTTCAAAGGGAAGGAAAAGCAATTGCTTTTGTTTGATAACACCTTGCAGTTTACTATTTCACATACATAGCAACTCAGCAATCTTTGCTCGCAGCACCCTCGTGGTCTACCTAGCTGCTGGAAAATTACTGATAATATATGGCAGAGTGACTCATTTTGCTCCCAGTTCAGATCATGCACTCCTCGACCATGAATTTATTGAAAACAGTGTTTGTAAATTTCCCAGAACCCGTAAGAAGGTGTTTAAGTTAGGGTTATTATTGCTGTGATGAAACACCATGACTAAAGAAACTTGAGAAAGAAAGGGTTTATTAGGCTTACACTTCACACCACTGTTCATCATTGAAGGAAGTCAGGACAGGAACTCAACCAAGGCAGGAATCTGGAGGCGAGTGCTGATGCATAGGCCACAAAAAGTGCCTTGCTCACCATGGCTTACTCAGCTTGCCTTTTATATAACCAAAGACTACCAGCAAAGGAATGGAACCATCCACAATGGGACAGTTCCACCTACTTCAACCACTGTTTAAGGAAATGCCCTACAGCTGGATCTGATGGAGGCATTTTCTTAGTTGAGATTCCCTCCTCTAAGGTGACTTTAGCTTCCATCAAACTGACATAAAACTAGCCAGCACAGAAGGGAAACATTATCTAGAAGGCCACCTGTGTAAAACTGAATCCTTGTTGCCTGTTAAGTCATGGTTTTAACATTCATTTTATGTTGAGTATTTACAAATGTTCCCTGCATCCTAGAAAGACATATGCATCACCTAAATCCTAAGAAAAGAGTAGTTTCAGTCTATTGGCATCACCGATTTTTTTTTAAAACCTACAAATTGTGGGTAGGAAAGGTGAAGTGGACCAGGAGGAGTACAGTAAATATAACCAAAAAATATATTGTACAAAATATCAAAGAAATAATAAAATGAGAAAAAAGAAAAGGGCACATTTAAGTTTATCCAAGAGATTAAGGGCTAAACAATATTGCTCAAATTTCTGCATTCTGTAACTTTTTAGGTATGCTTGATCTATCAATTAGTCAGAAAAGTGTAGTAAAATGTTTCATTGTGACTATGAAATTTAAAATTCCTTATATTTAAGTGATTATTCATATTAATTATCTTTTATTTATTTAGTTAGTTAGTTGAAAAAATTCCCACCTCCTCCCCGCTTCCCATTTCCCTCCCCCTCCTCCCTCTCCTCTCCCCCTCCCCCCACTCCTCTCCCCCTCTCTCCACTCCTCTCCCCCTCCCCCCACTCCATCCCCTCTCCCTCTCAGTCCAGATTCCCTGCCCTGTGGGAAGTCCAAGGTCCTCCCCCCTCCATCCAGGTCCAGGAAGGTGAGCATTCAAACTGGCTAGGCTCCCGCAAAGCCAGTTCATGCAGTAGGATCGAAACCTAGTGCCATTGTCCTTGGCTTCTCATCAGCCTTCATTGGCTGCCATGTTCGCGTCCGGTTTTATCCCATGCTTATTCAGTCCCAGTCCAGCTGGCCTTGGTAAGCTCCCAATAGATCAGCTCCACTGTCACAGTGGATGGGTGCACCCCTCGCGGTCCTGACTTCCTTGCTCATCTTCTCCCTCCTTCTGCTCCTCATTTGGACCTTGGGAGCTCAGTCTGGTGCTCCAATGTGGGACTCTGTCTCTATCTCCATCCATTGCCAGATGAAGGTTCTAAGTACACTGTGAAATCTGTAGAATTGAGAATTATATTATTTTATTGACAATTTAAATTAATATTGTAATTCTCACTAAACCACCAAGTAGTAACTTTTTTGAAATTCCATTTAGATGAATGTTTATATATAGCCAAGTTTGGGTTAAATTTATCTCATATATTATATACATTGACTTAAATTGACATTCTCTGCCTTTGAGAAATTTAGTATTTTTTACATTTTATGTGATTGTTGGTATATTCAGACTTATCCAAACACTCTTGTTATGTAATATATTTAGACTTATTAAAACTCTACATTTTAATTTTCTATGTATATTATTATCTTATTCTAAGTCATCTTGCACTGCTTTGGAAATATTGCCACTTTTCAGTATCTGTTACATATATTTTCAAGTAACAAAGTCTAAAGTTACTTGATATTCTTTCTTTTTCAAAATTAGGATGTATATTCATTAAGAAAATATATTTAATCTTATTTTTGAATAGTTATTTTTAAGATGATTTCCAGGCTTTAGGGTACAATTTGCTTTTCTTAATAAAGCAGTAATCAAAACTGCCCCCCTCAAAGTTTCTTCTGTCTTTCTGTTGATAGGTAATTTTTATTGGTTTCTCCATTTCATTGAGGTTCATCTTTACCATGTAACAGGGCCCCAGACTGTGTCACAACTGACTCCATGATGGAGGTGCCATTCAGGCTGTAAAACTCAGCACATAGACACTACCAGTTGCCAAAAAGTGAAAATAGAGACCCAATCTTTCAAAATCCATAGGTCTGCGAAATTCTCTAAAAGTGTTAAACTTGCTTTTTGCCCTCTGTAGTTCTGTTGCTGGCTAATTGTTCTTGTTAACTGAAGTATGTCAACCCAAAACATGGATTTTATGCTTAAAAGCTTGCTCAGTGCGACACTGGGATCCCAAACATTCAGTGTAGTTGCCAGCTGGCTAATGAAGAATTTCTGTTGGCTTAAACCAATGTCCAAGCAGTCTTCTCTGGTGAATACCCACAAAAAATTAGCATTGTTGTTCAGGCATTAAGCCCAAGGTCATAGATAAGTTATAAAAGAAGCCATCATGCTAGATTCTTTGTGATTTTAGCTCCTTTTTCATTTCTGTCATTTTTTTCTCATGACCACACGTAATTACTAAAATTATTATTTATTTTCAAAACACTTAGATATCTTCAGTAAGTTATTTGTCCTGTTACCTTAGACTACCAAGTTGCTGGAAGCTGAGCTTTGAAGTAACTCCATAGCTGAGTTTGCTGCTCTTATTCTTACAGTTCTCAGGTCTGTCTGTAAATTATAGCCAGAGATATTTCTGTAATGCAGATACGACTCTCCAACTTAAAAGTATGCTGTGACCCTTAGGAAAGAAGAAAACAGCTCCTAGCTGTGTGTGGTGCTTTGAATAAGAATGACCCCCTCCCCAAAGGCTCACATATAGTGAATGTTTAGTCACCAGAAATGGAATTCTTTGATAGGATTAGACTGATGAGGAAGTGTCTCACTGATGGTTAGCTTTACAGTTTCAAAAGCCCATGCCAGCAGGTTTAAACTCTCTCTGTCTCTCTCTCTCTCTCTCTCTCTCTCTCTCTCTGTATGTGTGGGGGGTGGGGTGCCTATGCATCAGGGTGTAAAATTCTCAGTTACTGCTCCAGCACCACGTCTACCTACGAACTTCCATGCTTCCCACCATGATGATTACAGAATAAGTCTCCGAAACTATAAGCAAGTTCCCAATTAAATGCCTTGTTTTTTATAGGAGTTTCATGCATTTGAAGCTTCCTATAATCTGAATTATGTTCATCCCCAAAGCTTCAACTCTCATCACTATGGCTTTATTTTCTACAGATGGATATGAGAAACTATTTTCCTGAAAGTCAGTAATGATTTCTTTTGCCTTCAAACATTCTTTCCATATGACCCCTTTCCACCTTTACCATTTTAAACTCTTAGTAAACTTTTCATATTGTGCTAATGTGATTTATTTCAGATGATCTTTACGAGCTTCTTAGTATCCCTTGGTGACACGTGTATGTGACACTTTATGGCATCCTGTTACTTGTAATTATTGTGCAGTCTATCCTTCCTGCTGGTAATCGTCATTTAAAGCAAGACTTTATCTATCCTATTCACTAATTTGCCCTTAGCAATTAGCCTAGCCCTGGGCATACAGTAATGAGTTAGTAAATAGTTGTGAGCAAATAAATGAACAAATTAAGCACACTATTTTTTAATGGAGTTCACTGATCAAAGCTTTATTTACTCTCTTACTGCTCGCAGGAGGTTTAAGAATAGAACATCTTATTAAAAACAATGATGTGCTAGAAGAATTTTGATCCTTGAGAAGTAAAAGCCAAAGTGAATAGAAACACTTTTTCTTTTAATACAGCTCTATGGAAAAGTTTTGAATCAAAGAAGACAGAAGTGAGAAAGACATGAGTTGTGTCAAGGATATTAATGCAGACACAGTAGTGAGATTCAGTCAGTGAAATTGCTAGGGCGAGAAAAACAAAAGTTTACAGGTGGCCAGGATGAGTTTTTTTTTATTTCTCATGGATTAATGACTGCAAGAAGAATATAAAGGAGGCTTAGGGCACATTTTACAATGTTATCAAAGATATGATTGTCTCATCAAGCACAGAGTAATAATTGAATTCCAGACCTATGAGTCAATAATACAATTTAGACTGTATAATGACTGAACTGTTTGAAGATATTACTCACATTGGTATCCTCCAAACTATTTATTTTAAGAATTGGTATTCACTAACCAGAAGACTAAAACTTATAATTCTGTCTAGTATTTTTTATGGGAGCATTGAAGGTAATACAATTTTCTTTTAACTGTGTTAATCTTTTGCTGCATTTGTAGATGATGTGATTTCAGACTAATATTCACATTGACTGTAGGATGCCAAAGCAAGCCTTCTTCCTATGTCAAGATCAGAGTTGATAATCACTTCCAGTCATGCAGCTTTTGCCTTTGTTTATTTTCTCCCCACATGTTTATTTTGTGGTGGAGTCAGAAAGAGACAGAACACTGAGAAGGATTATTTACTTTTAAGGGTGTATTAGATATTCTTCCTTATCAAACCCACCAGAAAGATAAAAATAAAAGCCTCAAGGATTTATTGCAAGAGATGATCAAAAGCAAAACATAGACATTTCAAATGTGACCATTCTCATCTTCTGAAAGAAATTCAAATATTCCAGTCTGTAACATAAAAAATTGGCCCATTTCAAAAGCTCTGGAGATTAAGTTACTACTGCATGGGAAGTAGAGAGTTTTTGGTGAATAGCAAGTCTCAAGACAAGGGTGACTCTTGACTGCATCTTATTACCAAAGAGATTCATTTTGCTGCTTTGTTAATAACCCTTGTTTAAAGTGATGACAATTCATTGTTCTTAAAAGTTATTGTTTGAACATTATAATTCTTTGGAAGGATTAGTAGTCATTGTCATGTAAGCATTAGTTAGTTTCAACTACTTTCATATTATTTCATCTTTATAAAGTGTTTTGGAACTTCAATGAGGAAGATATAGAAGATTTGAGACAGCACCAAGATACAAATTGTAAAAGTGGAACAAAACGGCAAAATCAACTCCCCAAAGAAAAATATTAAAGGAAAAGACACTGTGTTCTTCTTAATGGTATACAGAGACATAGCATTTACATTAAAGTTTGATTAAATTGTGATTTATTCAGTCTTCTAGAATAACCTATATGACTTGGCTGCCATTTAAACATATTGTACCGGTAAAGTATTCTGAGACTCCAACCTTAAAATAAAACTAGGCCTTTACCATTATGGGATCTGGATAATCTGCTACACACAGTGCCTTAGCTCATTTTGAAATATAAAATTTAAGGTTGTAAATAGTAAGATACCAAAAGACTGAAAGAAATATTATTGTTTCGTTTCATTTATTTTTAAAAGTTCCAATTTATCCACTCCTTGGGTGTGAAGAAAAGAAAAAAAATCTCTTGGGTGCTTTTCTAACCACAGTGTTTGCTTTTGGAAAGGAAGCTATTGATCAACCAGCATTTTGGAGAAAGAAATTCTCATTTGGAAGGGGGTTCTCAAGTTGTTGCCTATCAGAAATATAGCCAAGAACAAGAAACACACTATTAAACACCACTCAGGTTACCAAAATATCCATATTTCTTCTTTTACCATAAGAAAGCTTAATCAGATTCACCTCAGAACTTATCATTCCTATATTTCAGGCATTTCTGATACCTGTGCTATCTGACTTTCAAGTCCAAAACAGCCTGAAGGCAGTGGATGGGTGGCCTGGGAAGAAATTCTTATGTAAGAAAGCTCATGAAACATTGTAAGTGACATATTGCTTCCAAACAGATGTGAACTCTAACCCTGCACCATATTTGAATGTGTTTTGTGGGTCTTTTAGCACAAAGTATAAGAAACAATTAATTGTTCCAATATTGTCAGCTCATTTGGGGCATCATAATAACTGCAAGCATAGTAAATAGATAATGATATTTAACTTCTTTCAATAAAAGGAAAGATAGAAAACAACATATTTGTATTTCTTTATAATAGAAATAATCCCATAATCCTCTAATTCTGGGAAAAATAAAATAAAGGGAGACAGTGTTTTCAAAGTACTTGCTCAGCTCCAGGCTCTATGCTCAGCCAACTCATTCCTAATCCCTAATGCTTATGACAATCCGACAAGATGAATAATATGATCTTCATTTTATAGCTAAATAGAAATGGATGTTTTCCCATATCTCTGAAATATTTGTGTTTTTTTCTTACACTCTAAGTGTGCACTACTTTTTTTGTTTAACACTTTTACCTCAATAAAGAGAGATAAGGAAAGAAAAAGCGATCCAAACACAATGTAAGTGGCTTAAAAATGATCACTACGTATATGGTTTATGACCATAATATGTGTACAGCATACTTTAAAGCATATTTGTGATGAATGGATACAATTTTACCTGTCCATTAAAAATAAAGAAAATTATTTTCTAAATTGAGAGATGGTTTATACTTACCCAGTTTCCCATTTTAAGTAGTATTGAGCCCATTCATCCTATTTTTAAGATGGCATCTAATAGTTATGCATAGTAATGGGATAGACTGTGATAAGACAATACATATGCATGACATACAATCATCAAGATATTTAGCATTTCAATTTCTTATATCTGAATCCATAAACTTCCTTTCTTTTAGCTCTTCATGATACAACACTAATTGTGAATGGTGGTCACTGTATTTTAATAGAGTGCTGATCCTATTTAGACAATTAGATACTAAACTTTCTTCATGCCCTTCTCATACTCTTCCTGGCCTTGTGTACTCACTGATTTATGCTCTTCTTTGAGATTAACATTTTACATTTCCTTATGTGAGTGAGAATATATGACATTTACCTTTCTGTATCTCACTTATTTCATTGAATGAAATTTTCTTGAATTATACTCATTTTACTAAAAATGCATTTAACTTTTAAAGGAAATTAACTTTACTTTCTTTTTTTGAAATTTAACTTTTTAAACTGTGTGTGTATATGTATACAAGTTCATGACAGAACAATTTATACGTCATTATTGTGTCTTATTAAACAGTGAGTTAGGAATTAACCCTTTACATTCTCACTCATTTCCTTTTGTCATACCTTTACCCTCATAGAACTAAGTGGCTAGTTAGAAATATTGCAGTTATTGAATCCATATAACAGGTTATATAGTATTTAAATGATAAGGCAAGGGCACAAATAATACCCATGGTATCACTCTCAGAAAATATTCTGTGGCTACTGCTAAGAATACATAACCTGATACTGTCTTTTTCTTCTCATCTAAAGTCCAGAACACTGGTAACTTGTGGTATATCCCACACTAATCATCACATTTTATTTACAGTTGTTCTCTCACAAAAGTTAGGTAGAATTTAAATATCTGCATTATCATTGAATGGCTCTATTTAAGTTTCCTCTCATCATATAAATTAGTGAATAAAGAGAATTCCAGAGAAAAATAAGTAGGATATGTACATAAGCAATTCTCAGAACAGGAAATATCTATGCTATTTACAAAGTTGTCTCAATTGTACTGGTAATGAAGTAAATTCAAACCAAAAGCCATTCATGTTATATATGATAAGCATATGCTGGTTCTATAAGTGTAACGTTATAGAAAAAATAGAAATCAATCTGGCAGTACATATTAATATATTGACTCTACTAGTACCTAGAAATTTTACTCATATGTATGTGTGTGCTTGTGTATGTGCATATGTTTAAATCAAAAGTAAACTTTAGACTAAGTTGTTTTCCTTAATCACTTCCGCATCTTTTTTAAAAAATTATATTCTTTTACTTAGTTTTAGTTTTAGAGTCAGGCTCTCACTATGTAGCATTTGTTGATGTGGAACTAGATATATAGACCAGACTGCCCTTGAACTCACAGAAATATGCCTGCCTCTCCCTCTGTGTGCTGGGATTAAAGGCATTTGCCACTGTGCTAGGGTATTTACTTAATTATCTCTGTGTGTATTTGCAAGCTAAAGTACTGAGGTATGTATAGAAGTCAGAGGAAACTTCTAAGAGTCTCTTATTCTTTCACCATGTGGATTCCAGGATTGAACTCAGAATATTAGGCATGGCAGCCATACTGACAACATCTTTTTTGAAACAAAGTCTCTCACTGAACCTGGATGACATGCCAGCAAGTCTCCAGGGCCTTCTATCTCGACCGTGCTTAGATTATAGGCACCCATCACTGTAACAGTAAAATACAAATAAAAGATGCTGCAGGATCCCCAGCAGCATCAGGCAGCAGGCCATATGGTGGCAGGCAGTGGGCAGGGGGTTCCAAGAGCAGCCATTCCCAGGCAGGGACAGCTGCAGGTACTTGAGCCATGGCTGGTCCAGGGCAGGGAGACACACTGCAGCAGGCAAGAGACAGAAACATGAATAGGCATTCCATGCAGAGTGAGGTTGAATATTTATTAAGTGGGTTATGGAAGGGAAGGGAGGAAGGGGAGAAGAACAGAGAGGTAGAGGGAGAGAGAGAGAGGGAGAAAAAGAATAGAGAGAATGAGAGAAGAGAGAGAGAGAAGGGAGAGAAAGAGGGGAGAAGGGAAGAAGGGGAGAGAGGCAGAAGCTGCCTCTTTGAGAGGGAGATGGAAAAAAGAGAGAGTCAGGCTGTAAGCTGGAGATCAGCCTGTCTCAGCAGATGGGGGAGTGGGCGTGGCTTGTCTCTTAAAGAGACAGAACAGATCATTGCATTCCCATCTTATTTTTTAATAAAAAAGCAAGAGGTTATGCACCACAGGTTAAAGGAATTAGGGCAGCAGATTCTCAAGGCACCTTCCTGCTTATTTGTTGGTGTCATCTTTGTGGGGAACCTGAGAAGGCTGGGAGTTGGTCACATCCTGGCATAGCTGGTCTCTTTTCTCCTGTCTGGTGTTTGAGGTATGGAAATGTTTGGTGTCTCTTCCACCTGTTTAAGGTATTGGTAGAACAGAGGACAAAGTTAAATTAAGGGAAAAAAATTTTAGGGTTAGGGAATTGAGGGAGATGGATCTGACCTGTTTAAGGTGGAACCTTCAATTCGGCTCCCTGGAACTCAAAAGAATTCTTTGGGTTTGTGAAAACAGAAGTTTTAGACATATACATTGTATAAACAGTAGCATATTTATGTCAGAATGACTGTAACAGATATTTTTGCACAATGAAACATATTTTTATGACTATGGAGGGCAGCACGAGAAAGGAATTTGATAACTTATATTTGCAATTTGCTGAAATTTGTTTTATGAGGTTGTCCTTTTAAACTGACAAATCCTCTCATCTGTCCAACTGCATCAGAGATCTTTGAGAAGGATAAAATTTTACTTGAGTTATGGATTAAAAAAAACAAAGAACTTTCTTGGTTGGCACCTAGAGCTACTCCTCAGGGTCCTCCATGGTCGCTGAAGGTTGTTTTTGCCTATTGCTGTTTAGCTCAGGGCCTGCCAGGCTTCAGAAGATCCTGTGGGCTAAGAGATCTGTAGGAAAACAAGCCTGCCTTGACCTGAGCTGCTAGACTGTCAATTCCAGCAATTCTGTCCATGTCTGGAGATCTTCAGTTTAGATGAAAGGTAGTTTTTCCCAATGGTTAGCGCTTGGCAGTTGAAGCGAATTGTGAATGGATGTTGTTGTGTGCCCATTTGTCTTCTGTCTTTCTTGGAGGAAATAAAGTGCTGCTGCTAGGAGCCTAACTGTCTCTTTTTGTTATGAGAAGATTTTTTTAATAATTAAATATTTAAATGCCATATTTCCCAGATCTCTGAGCAGTTGGGCGTTGTTCATCAGGTATAACTATAGTATAGAATCTGCCTGGAGGGCTGGGTCTGAGCTTGACTGTACTGGCTATCAACTTAGCAGATAAGATTTACATACGTAAAAAGACAGAAAGAAGAAAAAAATTGCTTGCAATAGAAAGTTAATGGCAGAACTGACAATAGTAGAGAATAGCTAAGCATATTTTAAATGAAGGTTGGATTAAATATAAAGTATTTTTGTAAGAGACTTAAAAGTACATACCAGTTTAAAGCATGAGACTTATTGTTTTTGTAGTCTGAAATGAGATGCAATGAACAATCATAACATTAAGCATAGGTGAATTTAAGTTACATGTATGAACACACACAGAGAGAGTGAACAGGAATTGGGAAAAGTGGATGCTCTTGATGGGCCCTACCAAAGGCATTTCACTGAGTAAAACACAGGCAGAGTTAACAAGAGGAATTTAGTGAAAAAAATAAGTAAACCAGGGGACAAGGCAGGGTATACTTTAATAAAGATGGGAGAACTTGGTCACCTGACCTGGTTCTCAGTTAAGATGGCAGTAAGGTCACCCATGTAACAGAGGTAACACTAGGGAAGCATGCAGGGAATACCTCAGTAAAGTTGACAGATCTTGGTCACCTGACCTGGCTCTCAGCCAAGATGGCAACGAAGTCACCTGACCCCAGTCAAAATGGCAGCAGTCACATGTTGTATGGAAAAGCCACAATTTTTGAGCTGTAGGTGTTTAAAGCTCAATAATAGATGAAAAAGCCACAAATTTTGAGCTGTAAATGTTTTAAGCTCAATAATAAATTTAAAAGCCACAATTTTTGAGCTTCAGGGATTTTAAGCTTAATAAGAGAGACCTAGAGGCATGATCCACCCTGTGGCTGAGCTGCCATGCCATAAGCTGCAGAGGGGAGCAAAAGGCTGAAATTGAAAAAAGCCACCTTGTGGATCCAACCAGTCTTGTTGGCAGCAGTAGCCAGGGCAAGATCCATTTGCCTGTGTGCTGAAAGTAGTTAGAAAGCTCCCATAAAAGTGGAGCTTGTGGGACACCAGCAAAGTGAGGGTAAGAGCTGAAAGAAGTAGGGCATTAAGGCTTGTGGTTTTAGGGCCTCTAAAAGGCATCCATCCCAGAGGGGATGAATATGGATGGCTTGCTACCCAGGGCTAAAACCATGGAAACCCATGAAACAGCAACACCACAAGGCACACAGTAAGACGTCTCTCAACTGTGGGTGGGGCATGAATCAGTGCAACCTTCATAAGACCCATGAGAGGGCATCCCCCACGCCATGAGCAGGAAGGTAAGGCCTGGTTACCTCTGGTAGGGGTAACTCAGAACCCAGAGAGGCCAAAAGCTGCTCTGACCAGCCTTTTCCAGCAAGGGGATAAAAAAGAGAAGAAAAGAAATGGAAAAAAGAGAGAAAGAAGAATCTGAGGGACCCTGGGCCCCCAGTCACAGGTCGATTGGCCCCATGCCATTCCAAACACAATTTCAGCTATGGGAAGCAATCCAGAGATGCATGTCAGCAAAGGGCACAACTGTAGCCTTGAAGACAGTGGTTTGGGGCAGTTCCCCCATTTCTAAAAACACCAGAGAATTGCCAGAGCTCAATGGTCAATTCTTTGGATTCAGAGAAACGGTTAAGCTGAACAGAATGGGGAAACTCACCAATTGAAGCCACTGGTATGAGTAGAAATCATGCTGTTGAAATCATGCTCAGGCATATGGAACATGTGGTTGTTGTGGAAAAAAATATCTGGTTCAGGACCCCAACCCTGGGAGAGGAGCTCAGAGTGGGAGAGTCTACCTGAGTCACAGCACCAAATGTAATGGATCATTAAAGATGCTGTAGGATCCCTGGCAGCTGCAGCAGGCCATGTGGCAGCAGGCAGCAGGCCCTGAGAGCAGCCAGTCCCAGGCAGGGATGGTGCAGTTACCCAAGTGACTGAAGAAGGCCACAAGGAAAGACAGACAAATGTGAATGCCATGAAACCACGCTGCAGGTCTCTGAAGGTGGCTAGTCTTTAGCAGGAAACTATGCAGTGGGGGTGGGTGAGAGACAGATGGATAGGCACACCATGCATAATGAGGTTAGATATTTATTAAGTGGGTTATGGAAGAGAAGGTGGAGAAGGAGAAGAGCAGAGAGAGAGAGAGAGAAGAAAGAGGAGAGAGAAAAGAGAGAAGAGAGATGAGAGAGAGAGACAGAGAGACAGAAGGGGAAAGGGAAAAAGTGGGGAGAGGCAGAAGCTGCCTCTTTGAGAGGGAGACAGAAAAAAGAGAGAGTCAGGCTGCAAGCTGAGTATCAGTCTGTCTCAGCAAACAGGGAGGCATGGCTTGTCTCTTAAAGAGACAGAACAGATCATTAGATCATTACAATCACCATGCCCAGATTTTATATGGTTGTTGGTTACATAAATTCAGGTACTCAGTAATTGTGAAATATGCAATTAACTTCATTCATATGTCTATGTTCTGAATTAATTCTCATATCATACATAGATACCAAATACAGCACTATTATTGAAAATAATTTTACAATAGCTAAAATTTGAAAGGACTCAAATATCAATCAAGTGTACATTTCAGTTTTTTCTTAGTCATATGATAGAATAATATATAAAAGTAAAGTACACTGGCCCAGAAATATGTTAATGCATATGGATGAAATTTCAAATTTAATAATGAATGAGGAAAGTAATTTTCAGAAGTATATAAGAAGTATATCATTTATATCAAATTTAAAAATCAGGGCATCAAAATAAACAAACTAGAAAACCCAAAATATATTATATGACAAAAAATTGAGATAATTTTTAAAGTCAGGGAATATTCAAAGAGACATATATAAACCATAAATGAAAGAAATCTACCAAATCCAAGGCTGTGCTAACCCTTGGAAAGCTGTGACATTTGATCAGGTGATAACAGCAGAGATTATCAATTATTTGCTATATGTAACTCCTTGAACTGGGTGAGAGTCATGTATGTGTATATTATATAATTTCAATGCCTTATAATATTATTCAATATTTCAAAATAAAATTTGAAATTATATGACATTTATTATTACTAAGCCATAAAAATCATACCCAGACAATATAATCTCAAAGAAATGACAATCCTGAGGTTGGAGAGATGACTTATAGGGTAAAATGCTTGTCTCACAAACAAGAGAACCTGAATTTAGATACCTAGCACCCACGGAAAAGCTGGGTGCATTTGTGAATGCCATGCCTGTAAACCTAGCACTTGAGGATGAAGACAGGAATATTCTGGGGGCATAAGGTCTGACTAGTCAAGGAGAGACCCAATCTCAAAAATAGTGGAGAATAATCAAGGTAGATGACAGTCATCAATCTCTGGCTTTTATACTGGCAGGAGTCCATGAACACATACATTCATATATTCTATACAATCAAGCACAAACAACACACAGACACACACAAACATACATAAACCCATAAGCATGTAGTCATGCAATGTAGGACCAAATGTTCATGATACAATATTAGTTACCAAATCCATTAATTTCTTTTTACTTTCTATTCTCCTAATGATATATTTAATGTAACTGAATAATTTTATACTACTGTCCTTATATTCAGAAGCAAATCAATTACCTGAATGCCCTTTCTATTTGTACATATGCATTCATTATTTTAAGTGGGCCAAAGTGGTGGAGGGCAGAGAGATTTCTATGTCATGAATAGTATCTTTACATCTGACATTCCTTCTGACTTCGTGAATGAGAAGAAACAGTTAAAAAGACAAAGCCCAAAGTCTCTTTACTGATCTTACCATATGAGAAATCTATAGATTTATTAAATGGGAGTCATTCCTGGATGGAACTAAAATAATTCATTTGTTTTGTTTAATGTCAAGATTCAATATTTTGAAGAATTTTGTTAACTTTTTCAGAATATCTGATGTGACATACATAAAGTTTTAGGTTCAACCAATCAAGCTTATTTAATGAGTTAGATTAGATTTGTTCAGAATCTAATTTCAGTTTCTTTTGACACTGAGAGGTTATGGATTTAATTTTCAATGGCAGTATACCTAAACTACCTGGCTTATGAATAGAATTGTCTCTTGTTCATTGTCAATACTTGCCATTTAGGTATATATAATGAAGAGGGCTAAAGGTTGAATCCATCTGAAGAGCAGTTTTTCTTTTTTAAAAATATTTTTAAATTAACTTACAAAGTAATGAGTTGCATTGTGGTATTTCATACTGTTCTGACTAGTTTTATGTCAACTTGACACAAGCTACTGGAGAGGCAGGCAAGCCTGTAGGTAATTTTCTTTTTAAAGTTTTATTCCTTTATTTTTTAATTTCATGTTTACATTCCAACCACAGTTTTTCTTTATCCTTCCTCCCACCCCCAGCCAACCCCCTATCCACTCTTCCCAATGGGTAGGGGCTCCCCCATGGAGAGTCAACAAAGTCTTGCACATTAAGTTGGGGCAGGAGCAAGTTCCTCTCTGCTGCACTAAGGCTGAGCATGGCATCTTAGGAAAAGGAATGGTCTCCAACAAGCTAGATCTTGCACCAGGGATGGATCATGGTCCTACTGGCCAAGGCCCCTCAGATATTCCATGCTTCTCCCCTGTCTCCCACAGATGGAGGGCCTAATTGGTCCCATGGATTCTCTATAGCTTTGGGTCTAGAGTTTCCACAAGCTTGGTCCAATATCTCTGTAGATTTCTTCATGATGATCTTGATCTCCCTTGCTCAGGTATTCCCTCCTCCCTCTCTTTGACTAAATTGCCTGAGCTTGGCTTGTTGTTTGGTTGTAAATCTCTGCATCTGGTTCCATCAGTTACCGAATGAAGGCTCGATGATGATAGTTGTATTCACCAGTCTGATTACAGAGGAAGGCCAGTTCAAGCACCCTCTCCACTGTTGCTAGGAGTCTCAACTGGGGTCATATTTGTGGATTCTTGGGAATTTCCCTAGCACCAGGTTTCTCCCTAACCCCACATTAGATCTCTCAATCAAGATCTCTCAGGTCATTTTCTTAATTTGTGACCAATGGAGGAGGGCCCAGCCCATTGTGGATGGTGCCATCCTGGGCTGGTAGTCCTAAATTCTGTAAGAAAGCAGGCCGATCAAGCCATGAAGAGCAATCTAGTAAGCAGTACCCCTCCATGGCCTATCCATCATCTCTTGCCTCCAGGTTCCTGGCCTGTTTGAGCTCTCGTACTGACCTCCTTCAAACATGAACATTGATGTGGAAGTGTAAGCCAAAATAACCCTTTTCTCCCTAACTTGTTTTGGTCATGGTGTTTCATTACAGAAATAGAATCCCTAAGATGCATACATAATTAGTTTTTATTGATTTTCTTCCTTTTCTTCCCCATCTCTTTTTCCCTTCCTCATTCCCATGGTTACCTCCATTATCTTTTTAGTTCATATTAGATAATATCTTTTATTTTATTGTTTGAGACTTTTATATACACATATAATATACTTTGATCAATCTGTCATCCCACTCAGTATTTTCTAATTCCTCCCTTTTACCCTCCACACCACTTTTTTTCCAATTTTATGAGTTCTTAGAGAAACAGCAACAACACTGAGTCTACATAGTTCTGACAGTATGTGTATGCATGTTAGGGACATCTAAATCATGGGGCCTTATCTTTGAAGAAAACTGTTCTTGCAGCATCTGTTAATTTCAAATGGGTCCTCAGCTAGGAGGACTTTTTGACTCTCTCCCCATCCATCATGTTTGTTTGTGTTGATCTTGTGTAACAGTCATAGCTTCTGTGAGTTCATTTGCGCAACTGCCCTATTGTATCCGAGGAACACTTTTTCTGTAGTTATTTGCTACCTCTGAGTCTTACAATCTTTCTGTCACCTATTCTATGATAATCCCCAATCCTTGGAAGGAGTGGGGTGTAATATCAATGTACCACATGAGGCTAAGCTCTCTGTGGTCTCTTATTCTTTGCACATTGACTAGTTGTGGGTCTCTGTACAAGTAGCCATTTATTGTGAAAACTGCCTTCCCTGATGAAAATCAAGAGATGTACAGATCTATAGGTATAAAAATAAGTATGTAGGGAGTAGTTTAATACTATGCCCATTTAACAGAATAATAGTAGTATGGCTTATGAACTACCAAGACATGGGATTTTGGACCCAATAATGGGACCAAATAAGTTCTGTCTTTTGGAACAGAGGAAAAAGTCAAACAGGAAGTGACCTATTACTCCCGTAATGTTCATGCCACTATTGCATCAGTAAGCGAGTCTTACATGTTGTTGTAATTTACAAGGTTCACTCTCCCAGTAGCACGAAGAGTGCCTTCCAGTACTACAAAAGCCAGTAGGAATAGTTTTCAGGTCAGCACCAACTTCATTTCTCCATATTTCATAACTCAGCTGTGTAGAGAATTCAGCAATATAGTCTAGCTATCAGAGGGTTACCATCTAGAGGGTAAGCTAAAACAGGAACAGCCTATAATGTTTACGGGCCATAATATCTTACTAACTAGCCATTTGAAAAGATGTAACCCATCTTGGGCTTATTTATTTGATAATCTATGCTGTCTAAGAAAGGTATTGTCCTCCTGTTGTAGAGTAATTAAATTTAAACTTGTTTATATGTATAAAGAAAAAAAAAGAATTTTTCTCTAGTAGTAGGTTTCCATATAGCTTTTTTCAAATGACTTTAGTGTTAGTTTTCCCTCCCCATACGCCCACATCTACATGCCATCTGCCATCCTCTTTCTCATCTCATTTAACCCTTCTTGATCCATTATTTCCCACTCATCCTTCATGCTTTCTGTAGTCCAGATATCATTC
The DNA here is from genome assembly GCF_037038515.1 of Microtus pennsylvanicus. Classification (NCBI taxonomy): domain Eukaryota; kingdom Metazoa; phylum Chordata; class Mammalia; order Rodentia; family Cricetidae; genus Microtus; species Microtus pennsylvanicus. Next base: position 121,349,864 of record NC_134601.1, on the reverse strand, counting down.
CTTGAAAGGCCCTAAATGGTCCCTAACCATTTTTCTTACTTCTGTAGTTACTCCAGAATCCATCTAAAGATTCAAAGCTAGCATCCTCACATGAGAGAGAATATGTTTCATTTGTCTTTCTGCATTTGGGTTACTTCACTTGGACTAATTATTTCCAGTTTTATAGACAGTACATTTTTTTTAAGGAATATGTGTTCTATGAATCTCTTCTGTCAAATAAAGGAGCAACTGGTTAGGGCACCAGCTGAATCTCCCAGCTAATTATCCCTCTACATTGTAACATATCATTCATTTACAGACGTTCTGGTTATGTTTTCATTTGTATTAATGATATTTACAAATAGCCTCTTAAAACATCTTCCTGGCTAATGCATTTTATTAACAAAAAGCTAGGTGAATCTCTGAGGAGAGGTGAAAGTACATTAGAAGATAATGCTGCTTGAATTTTTAATTAAAATGACAAATAGAAGTTAGTTTTTTCACTTCCTACTAAAAACAAATCTCAAAGGCATCTCAGTAAATTTTAATGCATATTTACAGTAAATCCAACAAAACTATGGTTATTGAGTAACACAGTTTTTGTAGAAAACCTCAGGTTCAGAGGAACAGAGAATGTCCTAGTCTAACAGGATTATTGGAATCCTATTGTCATCATTACATTTCTATTGCTGTGAAAAGACACAGTGATCAAGGCAACTTATAAAAGAAAGAGTTTAGAGGGGGCTCACAGTTTCAGAGAATAAGTTACTTCAAAAAGTATATGCTTCGCTTTTCTTACTAAACTTCATTTATTTTATATTTGTCCTTAGTATTTTTAAGATTTATTTTTATTTACATATTTGTGTGACTATCTGCCACGTATTATCATCATAGAAGGGAGTATGACTGCAAGCAGGCAGGCATGGCAGGCATGATGCTGGGGCAGTAGCTGAATGCTTACATCCTTATCCACAAGCATACAGCAGAGAGAAAGAGGAAGAGAGACAGAGAGGGGGAGGGGGAGAGGAGAAAGTGGGAGAGGGACAGGAGGGACAGGGAGAGGGAGAGAGGGAAGAGAGAGAGAGAGAGAGAGAGAGAGAGAGAGAGAGAGAGAGAGAGAGAGAGAGAGAGAGAGAGAGAGAGAGAAATGGACTGGATGGTGGATGGACTGGCTTGGGCTTTTGAAACCTCTAAGTCTATCCTCATGATATACCTCTTCCCACAAGACCACACTTCCTAATCCTTCCCATATTGTTCCAATGACTGGGGACCAATTATTCAAGCATATATGAGTCTATGGAGTCATTCTTATTTAAATCGCCATACCTATATTTATCTTTATGCCCATGATGACCATCTTCCCAGACAGTGTTCATTTTAAACACTTTTAGATTGGGTTCCTATGTCAGATGAGTCTGATCTTTTCAAGTTCAATTTGACTTCAGTTCCACCCAAAGCAGGTGAACACATTTACAAGCTCTGTTACGACTGTGTTAATAGTGCTCCACCAAACTGCACATTAAAGGTGAAGTTAAGTCCAATATTAGGATGGACAGATATTTCCTCCTTTTTCTAATACAGCATTTAAGCTCCAAATTTACACAGCTCATGGTCGTCAGAGTTTTTTGTTCTGGAGATAGAAAGGGTAAAGGGTAAAGCCATCTTTGCTGAAGATTTGTCACTCACATCAAACTTTCACCTGATGAGACTTTCCCAGCTCACTTTTCAGAAAACATTCCCCCACTCCTGCTGTTTTTACTTCTACAGTAAAAAGTGGTCTAGCAAAATAACTAAAAACAACTTTTTTTAAAGAAAAAAACTTTTTACCTTGGCTTTTAGTTTTAATAAATATATAGGTTCTCTGGCTTACAATTTTTAAGTTACATCTCATCATCCAAGGGAAGAAACGTATTTGTTTAATTCATTGGAAAGTGGTGTTGTCCTGCGGGTGGTAAACTATTAATCTGCAGCTTATACTCTATAAGGATATAGTCAAAGAGATCTTTTTCTTTTACAAAACCTATATATCTTTGTTAGATGCCTGAAGAGGTAAGTTAAAATCATTTACCAAATGATGAATTTAAAAAAAATCAATTATCAACAGTGTTTACTTCAAAAAGTACATACTTGTCTTTTCTTCCTAAACTTCATTATATATTTGTCCTGAATGTTTCTTAAGATTTAATTTTTATGTACATGTTTGTTTGAGTGTCTGCCATGTGTGTTTGGGTGGCCCTGGAAGTCAGAAGATGGTGTTTGATCCTCTGGAGTTGGAGTTACAAGAGATTGTGAGCAGCCTGAGGTGGGTGCTGGGATTTGAACTTGTGTCCTCTGGAAAAACAGTAAGTATTCTTAACAACTGAGAAATCTCTCCAGCCCCATTTGCTCTTGATCTTACTGTTCTTTACTGCTGTTTTTAGTTTATAGCCAGTCCATGTAAAGATGTAAGCAGAAACTTTCTCTCATGCTCATCCATGCTATTAGCAACAAGGGAACACTCTGTTGTCTTCAAAACTGTTGTATGTCTAAACTCACTCTACTTCTTTTAATAGTATGCAATAACCAACCAAGCAATAGCACATTCTCCCCTTACTTTTTGAAGCTAAATGGTTAATAACCTGCCATTCTCCATGCAGTACAAACACTGTTGCTCATTGCTACTGTTATTTTTATGCATTCCTAGGTAAATTTTATTAGTAGCTTCACTTTGAGATGAAGTTCTATGTCTTATTCTTTTCTGTTTTCTCTCATCCTTCACAAGACAAAATGACAGAGACAAAGATTATAGTAAAATGTGATATGGGAAGTCTTTCTGTCTATGTGTTGTTATTTTTTTTTTGGTTAATGAATAAAGAAACTGCCTTGTCTTGTTGATAGGGCAGAACTTAGGTAGGTGGGGAAAACTGGACTGAAGTCTGGGAGGAAGGAAGCAGAGTCAGAGAAAGACACCTTGGATCCACCACCAGAGATACATGTGTTAAATCTTTGCTGGTAGGCCATGACCTTGTAGGGATGCACAGATTAATGGAGATGGGTTAAATTAAGATGCAAGAGTTAGCCAATAAGAAGTTAGAGCTAATGGACCAAGCAGTGATTTAATTAATACTGTTTCTGTATGGTTATTTTGAGGCTAAGCGGCGGGGAACAAACAAGTGGCCCCCTGCAACAAAAATGAATGTGCTTTTAGGTAAAAAACATCTATACTTCTAAAAAGTTCTTTTATTCCATTAAGAAACAAGTGAGCATTAAATGGTTTGTAAATTCTAGCAATAATACAGCTATTGCTTAAAATAGATATACACTGTTGCTTATCATCTCCTCATGTTGAGTGATACTTTTAAAATGAAAATTATGTCATTATAAATAAATTGTTTTATTTATAAGAATCAATATTTATTAAAAATTATTTTATTTATAATGATTAATATTTATTACAAATATTTATCATTCTATAGAACATATTTCTTTAAATCATTTTATTTTCAGAAAATTTAAGGCAAGAAACATGCTGAAATAATTTAGACAAAAGTACCAACTAATTCCAGAGTATACTTTACCAATCACATTTTATTTTAGAAATATAATACCAAAGAATAAAATTTGGCATCAAAATGTAAATTTCGGATCTCATTTGCGATGATATTTTAGAGGAGAAATGGTTTACAGATCCTTTATATACACAATAGCAACTATTGTTTGTGTCAAAACAGATCTGAACTTGGTCAACTTTTTTTTCTTCCTTTTTTTCCCCATCTAGTATTGTTTTCTTGTTAATCATATACATCATTCAGTCCTTCTTGGTACACTTTCCTTGGATTCACTTCCCATGGGTACCTAAACAGGAAGACAGACTATTCCTCATCACCTTCTGGTAAGATATGAGTCATAGTTTTTGGTGGACAGAAGGTGTTTTTGTTAGACTTCTCTTCAGCAATCTCTCTGTTCCAGGTACTTACTTTATAGCTTTTAAATTTTGGCTTCCCTTAAGGTTTTCTCTTCAATTTGAACTGTGGCCAGATTCTCGGGTTATCCTTTTTCTATCCCCCCACTTTCTGGACCCTAACTAGCATGCTTCAAATCTGCACACAGAGTAACACGTGACTTCTCTGAGACCTTTCGTATCTTCTTCTCCTTTTTAGAAATACTGTTTTCAATGGCAGCAAAATCATATGAAGTTGTTGAATGCAAAATATTACATTGTAAAAAACATTGCTGTGTGAAGTAATGCAAATGTTAGCTAGAAAGCTATTCTACAGTGTATCTATTCTTCCCTTTCTTGTAGACCAAATTTATTAGTTGTTTAAGAGTGGTTGTGTTGTTGAACTTTAAATCTGTCAATGTACCAAGCATCTAATCTAGCTTTTTTCATATATAAAAGAATAAAACAGTAATTCTTATTCTCAGAGAGTTTCATGAGATTAATTATATACACACATCCTCAAACAAACCCTTATATTTCACATGACCGATTCTCTGTAGTGTAGAGTTTTCTCACCCATCTGAAAAGGTCCAAGATTTAGAAGCTACTTTTACAACCTGTGGTAGCGGTGGCTTCTCCTGTTCCCCTTAGAGGGTAGCCCCTAGCAGTGTCCCAATGGCACCATCAAACTCCACTCACTATGCAGAATATTTTGATTTCAATGTCTCACTTTGAAGCTGTAGCTGAAAAATACTTCAGAGACCTATTTGAATAAGATTGGGCTATGCCAAGCAGTATTTCTGCAAAGCTGACACCTCACCAAATGTACCCCAAAATCTTATCTTACGATGTCCAAAGAATGTCCACTGATCACCAATTGATAACTCATCACTTTCTCCTCTCTCAGCACTCTTAGTTAATTGTAGTTCGTTGTGTAGATTTGAGGCCTTGCGGCTTTCCTCTTTCAATTTTGGCATGTCTATTGTTGTTGTCTTTTTAACAAATGGTCATCCCTGAAAACATACATATGAATAACATTATATAGATTGAGATATTTATATTTAGAGATGCATATATGTATTATAAATATAGCAACAAGTAATGAAATAAGAGGACATGATTTGGGAAAGCAAGGAAGGCTATTTAAGAGGGTTTGGAAGGAGGAAGGGTAAGGGAGAAATTATGTGATTATATTATAATTATTAAAAAGTACACTGAATATTAATAGATAGTTATCATTTCAACTTCAGTGTGAACTTCATTGCCATAAGAATATAGGAGACATATTAATTCCATGTTCTAATGTTTCCCCTTAGATCACAAATTTTAAACTATGTTACAGTATATTTACTCAACACTGAGTCCAAAACCAAACAAAATGGAGATACTTGCTAAAGAACATCCTTTAGTTGACCATGGTATTTTAATCAACCCTGTATGTACTTCCTTACTTAATTCTATTGTCTTTTCCTACTGTAGATTTAAATCCATCCTTTCTCCCTGAGCTCTCTAGATCATTTACCCGGGTCTGGTATTATGTGCCCCTTTTCTGAAATGCTGAGCTACAATCATGCATTAACTTGTTATTGTCATCATCTGCTCAAAGATCCATTTAAAATTGCCATTGCTATTAAATGTATTTAGTTTATCTCCACCCCCTCCCAAAGTTAGTGAACCCTTTTGAGAGGATGCATTATGCTATTTTTGTATCTGTCATAATGCCTACAACAAATATCTGAGCGGACATGATATTTCCATTTGCATAATGGATTCTTCAAATGCCTGTAACATGTCAACTCTCAGAGATTTCTGCTACTGGAGAAGGTCAAGTAGTTATAAATAATCTAACATTTGAAATGTTTAAAAATCTTTTATATTGTGTTTTGAAGATACCAGTGGCACTGGCAGTCTTTCTCTAATGAATGATTTATAAAAAATAATACCGATGCCAACACTCACTAAGATATTGTAATTTTCATAACTTAGTCAAAGCTAATAAGGACTCATCTGTGTTTGCTGAGTACCTGTTATAGAACGTAGAAAAGGTGGGCACTGTGAGAAAAGTCTAAAGGGTCCAGGACTAATTGAGAGAGGACCTTCCAATCCCCCAAGTAGGTAGCACCTTCGGGTAGGTACGCCATATATAAAGAAAATCAGTGCTATGGAAAAATCAATGCTCCTTGCCCATCTGACCTCACTTCTTGCTGATGAGTGAGTGGGTATGTGTCTGTTGCTACTGCCACCATCCTTAATTTTCATCCCCCTCCAGTTTTTTTAGCCGTCCAACCTGGACTGAAGAACAGAAATTCTCCAGGAATTCTCTCATCTTTAAGTACTGCTGAGGCATCCAGCCTCGTGGTCCATGCAGTTACCTGGTTCTCAGCTTCTCCAGCATCCAGACAGCTATTATTGGAGCATTCATCTCCTACTGTGTAAGCTACTCTAATATGTCCATGTAATAATATATATTCTGTTGTTTGTGTTCCTCTAGAAAACCCTGACCAATACAGTGTTTATGAGTAAGACAAAGCCAACATTGTTAGTAATCATGAACAATCTACTTTATATTTCAGCATCCTCCCGTGCAAAATAAGGTTACCAATAGCATATATATCATTAAATTATCTCTGTGAAGGTTGAATTATATGTAAGATGTTTATCACAACTTTTAACATACAATAAATTTTCAAATGTTAGAGAATAAGCGTGTATAAGTATATAAAACATAAAACGTTACCAGAAATTTTAGTATCTTTCCTTATTTCCCTATAATCCAAATTAACCAGAAGCAGGATGACCAAATACAAAGGAAATACAAATTATGTTCATATTTTGGAAGAGAATGATGTAAAATTAAATTAAAACAAAAGCAAACACAACTCAAGAATTAACCAAAGAATCCTGAGGTCAATGGCTACAAGAAAGGGGATGTCAGCTATTGCAAGTTACATATAAACAAGTAGAGTTGCCCAACAAACAGAAGGTGATTAGCTTACCTTCAGAGACTGCTATTAAGTGAGCTTTGAGTCCCATCCAATTTATAGAGCAATTAGCGATACCACTGAACTCCTGCTAGGATGCTCTCTCTAATCTGTGGCCCAGAGGGTGTTGAAGGATTCAAGTGTTTGAATGGGGAGGTAGAATATGGGCATAAACATATTTAAGTTCAAGTCAAATGATAAAGAATGTGAATAAAAAAAGGAAGCAACAGTAAACTATGATTTGAAAAGTACAAAGCTAGGTCTTCAGAGACAAGATTTCACCAACGTCAAGGAATAAACTGTTTGATACAGGGGTGATTTGAACTGAGCAAAGATGGTAGAACAGGAAGTTAATATAAGCATGTACCAGTAATGCATTAGAATAGGAAGGGAGTTGATTTTGCCTCCTACAGGACTGATAGGAAAGCCAGATTTGAAAATATGGTATGTGGAGATAAACGAATAGAATTGCAGAGCATCATATGAAGTGAGATAAACCAAACTAAGAAAGACAGATATCACACATTTCTGTCATAGTAAGAGAAAAAGGATAGGTAAGGATCATTAGGGGTAAGTGAGAGAGCATTGGAAGAATGAATATAATCAAAGTAGTTGTTATAAGTGTATGAACATTTAATCATGAAAGCCATCACTTTGTCCCAAGAAATTATGCTACTAGTTTGTAAAAGAAGCCTCTGTCCATCCCTAACCAAGTGCATCTCCTAAAGAATGCTTTCCATTTATGTACTCACTCATAATTGGTTTCTAGCCATAAATAAGGGTCACGGAGTCTACAATAGGTGAACCTAAAGAAACTAAATAAGAAGGTGAACCCAAGGAAAAACATATAGTTATCCTCTTGGCTAAGGGAAGTAGACAAAATTGCCGGGGAGAAAATTGGGATCTTGGGGGTGGGGTGGGATGGGGGTAAGGGGAGATGGGGAGAGAAAAGTTAGAAGGGAAGGAGGGGGGACTTGTGGAAACAGGAGGATTGGGATAAAGGAAGGTTGGACAGGGGAGCACGGAACCACAATTCTTATTTAAGGGAGCCACTTTAGGGTTGGCAAGAGACTTGACCCTAGAGGGGCTCCCAGGAACCCATGGTGATGTCCCCTGTTAGTTCCTTGGGCAGCTGAGGATAGGCAACCTGAAATGACCCTATCCTATAGCAATACTGACGAATATCTTGTATACCACCATAGAACCTTCATCTGGTGATGGATGGAGATGGGGACAGGGACCCACACTGGAGCACTGGTCTGAGCTCCCAAGGTCCCAATGAGGAGCAGAAGGAGGGAGAACATGAGCAAGGAAGTCAGGACCACGAGGGGCGCACCCACCCACTGAGACAAGGGGGCTGATCTATTGGGAGCTCACCAAGGCCAGCTGTACTGTGACTGAAAAAGCATGGGATAAAACCGGACTCTCTGAACATGGCGAACAATGAGGGCTGATGAGAAGCCAAGGACAATGGCATGGGGTTTTGACCCTACTTCATGTTCTGGCTTTGTGGGAGCCTAGCCAGTCTGGTTGTTCACCTTCCTAGACATGGATGGAGTGGGGCAGACCTTGAACTTTCCACAGGGCAGGGAAACCTGACTGCTCTATGGACTGGAGAGGGAGGGGGAGAGGAGTTTGGGGGAGGGGGAGAGGGGTGGAAGGAGGGGGAGAGGAGTTTGGGGGAGGGGGAGAGGGGTGGGAGGAGGGGGAGGGAAAGGGGAGGCTGGGAGGAAGCAGATACTTTTTTTTCCTTTTCTCAATAAAAAAAAAGAAAAAAAAGAATGCTTTCCAAACAATTACTGGAGTATTTGTTAAGTACATAGTACAGACTCCAAAATAGTCACAACTGGAAACATCTTTAGAATCCCTGTTTTTGTGTGTGTGTGTGATTCTGTAGCCTTGAGCCGTGGAGAGCACAGCTGTTTCATGTTTCTTCTCCATTGCTCTGGATCACAGGGCTAAATCTCTGAGGGACACTCTGGGCTCATTTTCCTGGAAACACAGTAGAGAAAGGACATATGCCTGACACAAAGTATCCACAGGCTCATGGCAGAGGTCTTTGAATTAGGCTCAAACTATAGTACCAAAAACTTCAAGGGCAGGCAGGGGCCATGGAAGAACTGACTCATGCCAAATTATAAGTCAGGGTACTTTACTTTCATCTTTCTTCACTTCTTTAATACTTTCTTTTCCTCGAGCTACTCTGTCTTTTTACTAATGGGTAAAGGAAACAATCTGGTCAAGCTCCTGCATATTAAAGCTTAAGGGTTTTATTGACTTGGTCTCTTCTGTGAAATAATCTTTCGGCACACTGTGAAAATGTGTCGCTCTCATTGTTAATAAAAAACTGATTGCCAATAGCAACGTAGAATTTGGGGGACAGAGAGAATTCTGGGAAGAAGGGCAAAGCTGCAGGGGTGTGGCAGATGCAGAGAAACCATTTGCCCATCTTGTTGGAATTATGATTATGATTCAGAAACATTGGTGTGGGGCCTCATAATAATGCTTATTTTGCGTGTCTTGAGAAAAAGCCTAGCTATGTAGCCTCAACTTCTCTGGAATTCACTATGTAGCTCAGGCTAATGCAGAATTTGTAATCCTCCTGCTCAGCCCCCAGACTACTGAGATAACAGATGCTTGCCACTATATCCAGCTGAGACACTACCTTTCTACTCAACTCTCAGCCACTTCTGATGCATTCGATCTCAGAACCACTTTTGCACGGCAGAGAATCATTAGCTAATATATTTAATGATACAATGGCCCCTTTTTTCCAAATTCTGCAGTAACAGGTTATTTCTTACCTGTGGCTTGCTTTCAGTTATAAAAATGAAGTCATGATATGGTTGAAGAAATGTAGAGATAAGAAATATTGCCACCAAGAGTTGAGGAGGAAGCTACCAGTTGAGCACAAAGCCTTTAACTCACATTATTCCCTCTGGAAATGGGATGACCTGGAATGGCAAGAGGCAATTAATCACACCATATTCTCCTCCAGGCACAAAGCACTGGCTGATCATTTCCTAATAGAGCTACTAGTCTCAATGTTGTATGTGCCTGCTGTGCTTTGCTCCTTTTTTCTTGGTCTAGAAACAGAACGGAGTCTTGTTTAAAGGAAATGAGCTCTTCTTTTCAATGGTCTATCATTTTATCCTATTTTTGTAACTACAAATGAGTCCCATTTCTAAAGGCTTGCTTTCATTCATATGTTACTTTTGCCTATCTTTCTATTCAATGCCTCACCCTTTTCAGACTTCTGCTTCTTCCTTGTAATGCTATTATTTTACATGCTTAAGGAGTTGATGTGGTCTCAAATACAGATGTATTGTTCACAACAAATAATGTAATTTATATATTCATTATTCTGTATTTTAAAGGTGCAATGCTAGTACACACAAGATTAAAAGCATACTTGGAACTGAGAGAGTTCATGAATTTTAATCACCTGGGAAACCAGAGCCATTCCATTCATGATAATATGCTTTCCATGACTCTCTGCATATATTTTGAAGTGTCCCGTTAGGTAACATTTACACAAAAGACATTTTCAGAAAGAGGGTAAGAACATCCAAAGAAGTAGGATGGGCAGAATGTGACAGAGGACAGAAAAATTGCTCTAATATTCTTTTGCTGAGCCAGATAGTTAAGTGGATGTCAATGGACAAGTGAACACAGACTTCACTGAGCTTGTAAAATGAATTAAAATAAGTATGTCAATTTAGCACATTAATTTAACACATTAATTCTTGACATCATGATTAAATTAACTAGGCTGGAGCACTTTAAAATACATACCTATTGTGACAAAATGAATAAACATTTAAGGAGTACCATGCAAGTATATTCTCTGAAACCATCATTGCCATAAACATAATGAAAATATTACTTCTCAAATTCTGTGTCATTTTGTGATTCCTTTTCTTATTCTTTCCATCCCATTCACCATACCCTGCTCTACTTTTTGTCACTGTAGGTTGGTTGGCATCTTTAGAGTACTATGCATGCATGGAATCATAGAAGATGAATTTTTCATTTTGATTATTTTTCCCACAATATCGTCATTTTGAAACATTGTTGCATGTTCATTCTTTTATTTCCTGAATAACCTGCTGATAAGCAATGGAGTTGATTCAAGTTTTAGGTCATTATGAATAAAGGTTCTATGATAGTCTTTATATAAACATTTGCTTTCCCTTGTAATAGAAAAAATGCAGAAGTAGAATGGCCAGATCATAAGGGGAATATTAACTTACTAATAAATTGCAATCTGTTTTCTATTTACCTCTTTGTCAGTACTTTGATAGCTCACCTCATTATTTTAAACCATTGAATAACTATATACTATTTCTTCATGGTTTTAATTTCCATGTTCTTTAACATTAATAATATGGAGTCATAGGAGTGAAGGCGTAAGTCACAAACAATGTCACACCAATTTGGGATTATGATTAATAGGGTGATATTTATTTAAAGGGGAAAAAAACTTACAGATCACTGTCCCAGGCAACAGCCCTCTACGCAACGCAACCAGGAGTCTAGTCTCCGGCGGAGCAGGAAGTGAAGAGAGAGAGGAGAGGGAAGTGGCTGCTTTTTTAAAGGGAGAGAGACCACGCCCCAATGGGCTGGTATCTCAGCGGCTATTGGTTGGAGAAGCGGGAGGACCTCCCGCAACATAGGAGGTGTTATCTTTATATCTTCTTTTATAAAGCCTTTTAGAACACCTTTTTCTTATTTTATTTTATTTTTTTTGAGTATGTGTTAACATTTTATTTAGTTTGAGCGCTCTTTATGTATTTTGGACATACATTTTTATTGCAGAAACGACTTATGCATATACATATGGGGCTGGAAATCTAGGACATCTATGGTGAATAAGATTTGAACCTTGCCTATAGGATAGGTCAATGAATAAAGGAGCCAAGACAGTAAGAAGTAGTTGTTGAAGGCTTTAGAGGCTAGGTTCAAGACGCTTTAGGGTTCTAAGTATAGAGTACAAGGATTTTTGTTTTGTAAGATTTCTCAGAAGAGGAAGTGTCTTTTTCTTTTTGTTTTGATGACTGAAGAACTAGTTAGGCAAAAAAAAAAACTTGTCTAAAAACATTCTAGACAAAGAGACTATGTGAAAAGGCAAGAACATTATTTGCGATACTGCTAGTTCTGGATAACAAGAGAGGGTGGGAAAGGGTGAAAAAGGAAAGGGCAAGGAAGGCTGAGAGGAGGTTGTTAGCTTGTGAAGAGCTTTGTAGATAGGTTTAAGCATATGAATAGCATCTTCAAAGCAATAGGGAGTCTGCTGAAAGATTTTAAGCACCAGAGTAAAGTTTTGCGCTTTAAGATAGTATCCTGCAGTGATGGCAAAAGGATTAGTAGATAATAATGAATTCAGGAAAACTGATGAGATCCTAAACAATGAAGTAATAGCAGGGATGGAGAAATGGTGCTATGCATTCTTAAGATAATAGTGCTAGAAGGTGATGAGTGTTTAAATGTCAGGAGTGAGGGAGGTGGTGATATCTAAGGAGCCCTTTGGCTTCTTGTAGAAATATTGAGGTAATTTTCAAGACTATTTAATATTTTCAAGAATACAGAAAGTTAGGAAACATTATATGCTATGATTGTACCATTCATTCATTTATTTAACAAGTTTTTTTTTCTTTTTTTTCTGAATGCCTACCATATGGTAGGAAATTGAAAGAGAGCAAAACAGATACTATACTAGCCATTCTGTTTTTTTTTTTTAAAAAACTAGCATGAAAGAAATACAGTGAAATAATATCAAATATGTATAATTTAAGCCAATGGCTTTGGATTACTGGAAGTAAAACAACAGGGTGTTTGGATATGCACAAGGAGACTAAGTGTAGTCGCAGTCTCAAAGAACAATGTCTCCCTCATAGCATAAAAGGTTTCTAAAGATCCAAACAAATTATAGTGGCCAATATAGAAGAATAATGGTTAAGGTGCAATTAACAGGAACAGGATACGATAAATATGGTAGGACATCTATGTAGAGGTTTCTGGAAGACAGATGGAAGCAGGAGGAGACAAGATAGCAGAAGGAGAAGGCATCTATTTACAGGGAACCAAAAACCATAGCAAAGATGGGAACTTAGAAGGAATGTTAGTACGGTTAGGAGAGAATAAGGCTAATGAATACCACTAAGAATATGGACCATAGAATACCAATATTTAAACAGATGGAAGAAGAGAGAAAGCCAATTAAGGGACAGGAAGAATCATTAAAGAAGAAAACTGAGAAAAAAAATACATGGTTTCCCACACTCAAATAGTAATAACTGCTTTGGTTTACTGGTTTGGTGTCTTACTATGTATAAAAACATGTACACAGTCTTAATTAATTTTCTTGAATATCTTTCATCAGGCTCAAATAGATACCTTGCTTCATTAGATCTCAAGGAAAGTATGCATATAACGGAGAAAATAAACTTCATATTGATTTTAAATGTTCTCAGGGGAACTTGTTTCGGCATTTTCCCCTCTGCCTGTCATTCTGAAGAGTGATTGAAAATTTCAGATTCATGAAATCATTTTCCAGCATATTTGCAATGTAATCACATTCCATAGTGTGTGCTTCTTGTTCTGTGAAATGAATCAGAACAGTGTAGCCATTTCATCTCTTCTGGGACAAAAAAAATAAAGATGCAGAAGGTCCTTTCAGTCTGTTATATTGATATGCTTCTTATACAAGAAGGGATTCTTGTTAGGGAATCTTGCTGTAAAACCCAAACTAACTACCCAGAGAAAACCTATCATTCCTTTTCCTGTCTCCCTGTGTCCATGTATTATTTTTTCAATATCTGCTTTATCACTTTCTTCATCAAGTTAACTCCTATATTATAGCCTTCAATTCACACCCTTTCTATTATTAACAATCATTTCTTAAGAATCTACTATGTGGCATGTACCTTGCTGTTGCACAACATATTGTCTTGCTTAAGAAACTATTTCAGGTATATTTATGACAATCAGAACAAAAGGCTAAATTTAGAGATATTAAATTGTATGTAAGATATTTGATTTGTTATTGGCATAATATATTCAATGTATATAATACTGGGCTCCATAGGATAATTTTGTTTATAGACATAATGCACTTTGCCTGCCTGCATACAATACCCTTTATTTCTCTCCCCTTTCTCTTCTATTATGCCCCTGTGTTCCCTAGACAGTTTTGTTATACTTCATTGTCATATATGCATACATAATTTAATGCATTTATATAATATATTGAATCAACAGATAAGAAAAGAACGTGATTTTTGGAGTTTACCTTAATTAAATTAATATGATGGTCTCTAATGGCATACATTTTTCTATCTGCTATATTCTTTTGTTCTTCATTATAATTGAATAGAATTGCATTGTGTGTATGTGTGTATGCATATCACAATTTCCTTTATCCATTTGTCTACTGATATGTACATAAATTGGTTTTATATATTGAACTCAAATATCTTAACCATCGAGCATTATATAATTCATAGTTCAGACAATTTAACCATCTAGGATATGTCTATTTATGCTGCAGGAAGACCCACTCACCATCTTTTAATAGAAAACATTTGTTTCTCAGGCATAAAGTATAGTAATACTCCAAAGTGAGCTGCAATGATGATTATACAAAGCAAAAGGGGTTTTCTGCATTAGATTTCTGCATCTATTCTAATTCATTTCATATTTTTAGATTCATTTTATTATATATTGATTTTTTAAAAAACAGTTTTCTTGATTCTTTGGAACTTTCACATCATGCTCCCCAACCTCACTCATTTCTGTGTCTTTTTGTATCTTCCCTCCACCCTTGTAACCTTTTCCACAAAAGAAAATAAGAAATTAAAATTAAGGAAAGAAAAGAAAAGCATCTCACCGATTCCTGTGGGCAATGACCTGCTCCTCTATCAATTGTTGCTTTCTTTCATAGCAGCCACGGCTATCACATCTCCAGTTCCTGCATACATATACCCGTCCACTTCTCCATCTTTCTGACCTCTCCATCACATGTTTGTTCATGATTGTGGCACTGGAAGCTGTGGTATATCACACAGAATACCCTTTTGCCCCAACAGCTTTACTTACAAATGTTCATTGCAATGAGTTGTTGGTTTGGTTCAAGGCTTCTGGCTTCAGATACCCCACTGATACTGGATCCTCACTGAGACTCTTCTTGGATATCCTGCTGTTGCCTAGAGTCTTCCTTCACCTGCTCCAGAAGCTCATAGATGGGGTAGATGTTGAAGGACAACTCATGTCCCTGAATCTGGGCCTGAGTGGTAGCTGGGTTGGTCAGTTGAAGTCCTGGTTGGGCCTCCCCTCTCCCTCAGAATGGGGTTGGCCATTTCTCCTAAACCCATATCACTGCTGGGCCAGCTCTCCCGAGAGCAGAGTGCAGTGATTGGTGGGGGATGGTGGCAGCCAAGAACAATGCTTGGACCTCAACATAGCTTTAGGTGATAGCTCAGACCACAGATATCTGCATGTCCTTTGGTAGAAATATGGGCCTCAGACATCAAGACAGATCCTGACTGTGGTAGTATCAGTAGGATCATGGAGCCAGACATGGACCTATGTGGCAGCCTGGGGGATTTAGGTGACAGCCCAGACCATGGACATCTAAATGGCCTTCAGTGGCAATACAGTCCACTGACATCAACACAAACCCTGGCTGCAGTAAGGCCATGGACTCAAACACGTATTTTGGGTTATTTATATATTGTGTGAATATGTATTGCTGGTACTGGTGAAATAAAAAGCTAAATGGCCAATAGTTAGGCAGAAGGTATAGTCAGGAGTTCTGGACACAGAGAAAGAAACTGGGAGAAGGGGTCTAGGCATATGATTTTGTCATCAGACTCAGAGCAAGTTGGGTGTACTGTGTAGATGGAAGTTTCTGTCCTACTGGTCCCACTGCCATTCAGCCCCAAATAAACACACAGAGGCTTAAATTAATTATAAACTGTTTAGCCTATTGTTCAGGCTTATTACTAACTACCTCTTACAATTTAAATTAAAACCACAATTCTCGTTTATGTTTAACCATGTGGTTTGGTACCTTTTCTCAGTTAGACCTTCTTATTTTGCTTACTCTGCATTTGGTTGGTAACTGTGTCTTTGCCTTCCTCTTCCGAGAATTCTCCTAGTCTGGTTGCCCCACATATACTTCCTGCCTGACTAGTGGCCAATCAGCGTTTTACTAAAACAAAATGAGTGACAAATCTTTACAGTGTACAAGAACATTTTCCTACAGCATTTACCCTTTTTTTCTTTCCAAAACAAAACCCTGAATCTTATCTCATTTGTTTATCATTATCCATAAAAACTTGTAACCAACAAAAGGCAAACACCCATAATCCATTTTTTGGTAATGTGGGCATAATTTTCTGGGATACTTCCTGTTGATTAGAGGTGCTGGTAATTTTATGGAGATCCAAAGAAAATTTAGAATTATGATCTAGTCTTGATTGGAGTATTATGGGAGACTGGATCATCTTAGCCAGTAGTCTTGAAGCTGTTCTGGATGTAGAACTCAGAGGAAATTGCAAGAGAGGTGCTCTGGAACATTGGATCATCTGGGTCATCCATTTCCATGGGAGATTTTTCAAGGGGGTCTTCCTTGATCAAGCCTTATTTTTTTAATGAAGAATGAATCCACAGTCTCTCATTTCTTATGGAAACAAAAGCAAAACCTCTTCTCTAAAGTAATATGTCTTTTGACTTAAATTTTGAAATCAAGGCAATTTCAAAATATATATGTTTGATTAATCCAGTAGCATTTATAAACAAATCTCTTTTAGCAGCTGTTACTCCTTCCTCAGCAGTCCCACAATTCAAAGACAACACAATAACATACAGTATCCAGATTCTCTGCGTATTTTTCATCTTTTTGTGGCTTTTCTTTTGAATTTTTGGTTTTATAAGACAGGGTTCTCTATGTGTATCTTTGACTGTCCTGGATCTCTCTGTAGAATAGGCTGGCCTCAAACTCAAAGTGATCTGCCTGCCTCTGCCTCTCAAGAGCTAGGATTAAAGGCGTGCACTGCTTTGCCCAGATACTCTCTCTTTTTTTAAAGGACATTCTCTATCCTTTTACTTTTTATTCCCAAGATTATATATATTTTTAAACACACTGTAAAACATTTAGAGGGTTTTTTCTGTATTAATATGTCTTTACTGTATATTTCTATTTTTTTATGACCTCATGAGTTTTTAATCTGCTAAGTGACATGGCTAGTAATAAAGCTGCAGCTTTCTTGGCTGTCTCTGCCCATTTCTTGATTTCCTAAGAGTCTAGCTTCATGGCTGAGGTACAGGCAGGAACCATGTGGGCTTTATTTGCCACAATTCTGTGGAGTTTCTTGGTCGATGTCACCATCAAGACACATGTCACTGGCTGCTCATAAACACAACTTAATTGTAGAATCTTAAAAAAATTAAAAGAACTGCTGTGTATTGTTTGCTGATAACACTGAGTCAGGAACCATTTCCTTTTCTTTTTTTCTTTTTTTGTTTTTATGTTTTGATTTTTGAGACAAGGTTTCTCTGTAGTTTTGGAGCCTGTCCTGGAACTACCTCTTATAAGCCAGGTGACCAGGCTGGCCTCGAATTCACAGAGATCTACCTATCTCTGTCTCCTAAGTGCTGAGATTAAAGGTATATTCCAATACCACCTGGCTAGGAAACCTTTCTTAATGGGGCTGCACCTCTGCTCACTGCTAGCAAATAGAGCCTATTGGAGTATGACAGTTACCAAGAAGATGTGCTTAACTCTGTTCTTTTCTATCTAGACTCCATGTTTTAAACTTTCTCAGGCTATCTGTGGAAATTCTTGCCAAACATTTGGATGCCATTTGTAGCACAATCAGTAAAAATCCAGTGGCAGATATTTATAGATATAATAGGGTAAAAGGGTAGATTATTGAATCTACTATGAAAAGAAAAAAGGGATGATATAGATAAGATAAAAAGATTTTTTATTGAATCTACTTTTAGAAAGCAACTACTAGTTTTAAATATTTTACATTTGATTGGACTTTTGTATATTGGACTGGAGATGGAGGGGGAGAGGAGTGGGGGGAGGGGGAGAGGGGTGGGAGGAGGGGGAGAAGAGTGAAAGGAGGGGGAGAAGAGTGGGAGGAGGGGGAGGGAAATGGGAGGCTGGGAGGAGGTGGAAATTTGTTTTTTTCTTTCTTTATTGTCCTTTTATCAATAAAAAAATAATAATAAAAGAAAAAAAAGAAAAAAAGATCACTTATAAAAACATAGCTTGAATTAATACCAATTTAATTTTAATATTATTTGAAATTTTGTTATTATGTAGCTCAACTCCTATCCTTCAGGTTACTGTTACAATAAAATGACTTCTTTGTGTATTGTAAAAAAAAAAATTTATATATTGATACAAATTTGAGATTAATTTTGTTAGAATATACTGTGCAAACATTTCTACTACACACCTCATTTAATAATGTAATGCAAATTTCTAGTCGTTAAAATGTATTATTAGCAACCATTTAGGATAATAAGGAAATACAGGTTAGTAATTTGTCACCTATTATAATCAAACTTACAGTCACATTCAGTATGTTTTTAAGGTCAAACAAAGATATATTTTAGATAGACAGATTGTCTTCAAACACTTCAGAGATCTACAGAAAATGACATTTAAGATGTTTTAATAACATAGGCTCTTTTTTATGACAATAAGACATGTCTGCTCCTGGCAATACCAATCTACTTCAGAGATGATACTGGATATCAAAGAATATCCACATGGAGTTTACTTTTTTGTGGCAAAAGTAGAACACTGGGCAAGAAAATGCCCCTGCCTCGACTGATGACTGTATGCTGTCCTAATTGGACCATCAGGACACAAAAGAAAGTAACTGACAAATATTGTCATGACAAGGAGGTACAGCCCTTCAGAATATCCTGCTTCACAGAAAAGTCTGTTGGATATTCAAGACTTGTAGGACAAAGATAGATGTCCCATCATTGCAGAGGAACTTTGGATGACTGTACAGGTAACCAGCTGTATCTGTCATTTTTAATATTTTTTTTGGAGCTCACTTGCTCGCACTTTCTGTTTACTCGGTTAATATTATTTCCTTTCTGGGTCTCTGTGGGAATTAAATACAAGATAGATATCGTTCTTCTTGTTTACATGATGCAGAAAGGAAGTTATGATAAGTAAATTGCGTACAAGATTTTTTACTCACCAAGATAGGATAGATATGGAGTCTTTTCTCAGAATTTGTCAAATGCAAATGGACTAGACATTGTTGATGAATTTATTGCCTGTATATATTGTATATAGTTATTGTACTTACTGCATATAGTTTTTCTTATATTAGTTATAGCATTCATTTTATTTTAGAGAAAAGGTGTAGAAGGAGCTGCCGGCTGCATTCCTGCTCCCCGGCTCCTGGCCGCCTTGCTAGCTTATGCCCCGAAATAACAACACACAGATTGTATTCATTTAAACACTGCCTGGCCCATTATATCTAGCCTCTTCTTGGCTAATTCTCACGTATTAATTTAGCCCATTTCTAATAATCTGTGTAGCACCCCAAGGTGCGCTTACTGGGAAAGATTCAGCATGTCTGACCTGGTGGCTGGCTGCATCACATCTGCTCTAGAGAGGAGAGGCATGGCAATTGCCTTACTTCCTCTTCCTCCCAGCATTCTGTTCTGTTTACTCTGCCTATCTAAATTCTGCCCTATCAGATGGGCCAAGGCAGTTCCTTTATTGACCAATGAAATCTCACATCAAAAAGGAGTAAATGTAGTAATATTTCATTTATATTTTAATAAATAAAGCATGACTGAAGATCAGAGAGTAAAACAGCTGTCCTGGTCAGATTTACAGACCAGGCAGTGGTAACACACACCTTTAATCCCATAGTCACACTACTTTGCCATAGAAACTGGGCAGTGCTGGTGCATGCTTTTAATCCCAGCACTAGAGAAGAATATAAAATGGGAGGAAATAGTTCCCAGGTACAGTCTCATTCTGATATTCCTGGAGGCAGGATCACCATTTCAGACTGAAGTAGAGGTAAGAATCAGTAGCTGGCTGTTTTTTTTTTTTCAGATCTTCAGGTTGAACCCAAATATCTGTCACTGGCTTTTTACCAATCGTGCTACAGTGCTGTACTAAAAACAGGTAACTGAGCCATGTAGCAGAATGGAGATTTTATAATATAGGTTAATTAAATTATAAACCAGTTGGGAAAAAAGATTAAGCTAAGGCCCAGCTTTCATAATTAATGATAAGTCTTCAGGTCATTATTTGTGGGCTGGTGGTCCAAAATTGTCCAACACAAAAGCTTGCTACATGTAACATGAATGGGGCCTGCTTGTTGGGGGTTTCTGTCCTACCCGGTTCCCATAGCTGTTTAGCTCCAAAGAAAATCACACAGAGATCTCCATAAGTTATAAAACTGATTGGCCCATCAGCTCAGGCTTCTTATTAGTTCTTATGACTTATATTAACCCATTATTCTTATCTATGTCAGCCCTGGTTTGATACCTTTCTCAGCAGGGCAGCTCACATCTTGTTTCTTTGGAGTCTGGGCAGGAGTGGGAGGAATCAATTTCCTCCTTCCCAGAATTCTCCTGTTCTCATCGCATCATTTCTACTTCCTGACTGGTTTTCCTGCCTATACTTCCTGCCTGGCCAATCAGCATTTATTTAAAACTTGATTGACAGAATACAGACAATTCTCCTGCACCAGCTACAGACAAGTTCCTCTGAGCAGCATGGGCCTGAATGTCACTCTGGCCTCAGATGGCAGTGCAGGCCATTCAGATCAGTATGGCTCTTGGTGGCAGCATGGCCCTCAGACATCAACATGGCTTTAGGTGGAAGAACAGGCACTTCATATTGGCCTGCTCTTGATCACCATCAAGTTTGCAGTTCCACCTCTCTCCACAGGGCACAAACCTCTTCCATTCTCTTGCTCTCTCATCTCTCTACCATGCACTCTATCATCCTCATCTCTCCATCACACATTTGCTCATCATATTGGCCCCTACTCTCTCAGCCTGCAGGGTCTGGGGTGGATACTTGGGTGTCATCTTCCTGGCTGCCCCAGCCCTAGCTGGGGAGCCAATTCATTTTATTTTTAAAACATTTTTTCTTTTGCTTTTGAGGTTATAATATGATTACATCATTTTCCTCTTTGCTTTCCTCATTCTAAGCCACATATACCCCTCCATGCTCTCTTTTAAAAATATGGCTTCTCTTTTTGCCTTAATTGCTGTTACAAGCATATATGCATATATAAATGTATGTATGTATGTATGTAGGTAGGTAGGTAGGTATATATTTACAAGTATAACATGTTTTATCTGTATAATGTTATTTGCTGGATAATTAATTCGTGTGCTCTTTCCCAAAGATTATTTTTCTGATTCTTCAGCGTTCTTCAGTTGCCTGTAGTTCTTTGTGTAGGCTTGAGGTTTCCTAAGCTTTCCCTTGTCAACTTTAGCATGTCTATTGTTGAATTTGTTCATCTCATGTTTAGGCGCAATCATGTTGGTGAGACTTTGTTGGTGTAGCTTATGATATTATTAAGAAACAGAATCTCACAAGAACTCTCTGATCCTCTGCCTCTAGCATTTTTCTGTTCAATCTACCACAGTATTCTTGAGCCTTAGGTGCATGGATATTTTGTGGATGCATCCATAAGGTTCAGGCTCCACAATTCTACAGTTTGAATATTTGCTTCATGTGATGATCTTTGTGTGTTACAAAAAGAAGTTTTTCTGATGTGAGGTCAAGACTAAACTTATTTGTTGATGTAAGGGCAGACATTTAGAGTGTGGTTAGGGATTGTGTTGATTTAGTAAAGTGGTGGTTATAGGTTCTCCTCTAAGGACTATGATTTCACTAGCCTTTAGTATTTGTCTAGGTTTCAGGACTAGGCATGGTTTCTCTTGTTGAACAGATCTTAGATTTGATCGGGAAACTATTGGTTACTGCCAAGGCATGCATGTCACTACTGTACCCTTATGGTGAGTATGCCAGGCTGGTCCTTGTTGTGGCTTATAAGCATTACAACTGGGTGTAACTGCTTCGTTGCTTTACTTAGAGAGAACATATATTTTATTTTTATTCTTTTTATTATTATAAATATACGGACTCCACACTAGCAATTGATAGCATATCAATTTTCATGAGGACATAAGGAAAAGAATGTCTAATAAATATTTCCAAAATGTTTATCATCACTAGCAACTAGGGAAATGCGAATCAAAACAACACTAAATCTAAACCCACTTAGAATGGTAAAGACCAATGGAACAACCATCAACAAATTCTAGAGGGTATGTAGAGAGAAGAGAATCTTTATTTGCTCTTGGTGGGACAGAAAACTGTTCAGCGATTATGGAAATCAGTGTGAAGAATTCTCAAGAAGCCAAAATTAATGTTCCTTATGACCCAGCTATATCACTTATTGGCATATGGCCAAGGGACTCGACATTATGCTCTATACATATTTGCTCAGCCATGTGCATTGTTCTACTCACAATAGTTAGGACATAGAATATAAACATCCTACAACTCTCAATGGATAATGAAAATGTGGCATGTATATACTATAGAATACCATTTATCTGTAATTAAAAATGAGATCATGAATTTTGTAGGTAAATAGATGGCACGGGAAAATATTATATTGAATGAGGTAACCCAGACACAGAAAGACATTGAATGTTCTCTTTTCAGAGGCTCCTAGCTCCAAATCTTCAACTGAATACATAGCCTGTAGTAACTACAGAAACTAGGGAAGTGAAACAGGGCCATTGTTAGGTAGCAGGGTTGGGAGGCAATAGAGAGGATAATAGCAGAGTCCACATAATTTAGTCAGAGAAACGGGAGTTGGAAGGCTTTCTTGGGGGAGGGGAGTAAATGCAGAAGATAGTGGGAGGAGGATAAATGGGAATCACAGAATAAAAGTAATCCGAGGGAAAACAGAAAAGGGGAGATTTTTAGGAAGAAGAGGGTGGTAAATACAGGGGAAGAAGATAGAGAGGTAGTAGGTAAAATAACAGTACAGATGACTGAAAAACTGACAAAGAAACATATATATTGCTTTTAATGAGCTTTTCTTATCAGGATTAATGGTACCCCTTTAAGAGTCAAAAGCCATTTAACAAAAACTCCAATACCATACATAATAAGTCTCATTCTAAGTTGTTGGCTAGAGTTGTCTAAGAGATTTATAAAATGTACAGCCTACTGTTATTTCCCTTGGCTACTCACCACGGGTAATAGGTAAACCTTTACTGTTTTAGACACCATACACTTCAGAAAGAGGACACAGAGACACTGAGCCAAAACTGACTTAAATTCCTATACCCAGAGGATTAGCTCTCATGATTCCAGAAAGCACTATGCAAGCTTGCAAAAGAGAGAGGCAACCAATAGTCCTACCTAGCTGCGATGTCTATGAACCACGTCAATAAGCAGCATGGTGCCATAACCCTAAGAGTGCGGTAGTAATGCACATATCTTGGCAATAACCAACAGCTCTTTGATTGGACTTAAGCCCCTCTTAATAAGAGGAATAAAAAAAAAGGTAAATAGTGCCAATAATTTCATAGTTATTGTTGGGAGACTCCACAACTTTTAATGTATGAAACCAGCATATTCCCTGACAACAATTTATAACATGATCATATAAATATATATGTAGTATCTGTTCTTGATCTTAGACATGGGTCCAGTTGAGACCCAATCTCTCCAATCTCCTCCCAGTCTGGATGCTATAAAGTAAATGTAGTCCACAGAACACATTTCATTTCTTTGCAATTCTTTCAGTTTTCCAATGAGGCCAAACCAGCTGCAGGTCTCGTCCCTTGAGCTGTGTCTCATGGTGATAATCCCCATGACACTAACTGATCTATTGAGTTTATTTTAGCTCCATTCTTTTACTTGACTGTTGCATTATAATTTATTTAGTTAACCACTCCTTTCTAGATTTTCTAATCATAAATTCTCCCTTTAAGTTCACTCCCTTTTTTGTCTTTCACTTTCAAGCATTATTTTTCATGCTTGCTTGAGTTCTTGATTCTTTCCTTCTCTGGCATATTTCTGGTGAAACCCTACTTGTAATGGCTTTTACTGTCTGATTTCTCATACTTAGAAGGCTGGGAACTAGCAAAGAAAAATCCAACAGTAGTGTAAGTTGGGAGAATGTCATTTCTTTCTTGAATCCTGTGCCTATATGCCTTTGCTTTCTTTTGTTCTGCTGGGTTATTCTCATTCTTTTCTGTAGTCTTTTCTTTTTATATTTATCTCTGCATTCAGGCTCTTCCCATATTGGCCCTAGGTGTTATTTGATTTTCATTCTAAACGTATGTCCGAATGAGTGTGTACTTTCTTTCCCCCTGTACAATGCCCTAAGGGGTGGTCTAGCAGTAAACATTTAGGAATAAACAGGAATCCTTTGGCACAAGTTACATGCTTTTAGGTGTGGTATTTTGCAATCAGCTGCACAGAGAAGTTGGCAGTTGTAGAAACTAGAAAAGAGACCTGAGAACATAATATTGTGAGCTTCTAAAATCTTTTGGAATTATTGCACTATATGTAGTTTCACTGGAAACTTCATTTTCTGAGAGTAACTTATGTAAATACTGAAAGCTTCTTTCTGCATGTGGGAGTTTTCCCCATTTTGCATTCATTTTTATACGCTTCCCTATAAACTAAGCATTATCTCAATCAACTAAATTTATTACTATCATTCCATCATTCAGATTATTGCTCCATTAGGATATTAATGCTAAGTAATGTCAAAGGTAACAATGATACAAAGACATCAATCCTAATGACCGAAGCAATGGGGGAAAGATAGTGTAGTGAGCCATGTTGGTACTAAAAGTCCAGGAAGATCTTCCCTGACCCTCAGAACAAATACCTGTGTAGTAGGTAATGAAGGAAGAATTATCCCTGGTGAAGCTTATCCATTCATTAACTCTGAATTTCTTGTCACTCACTACAAATAGAAAATGACTTAAAAATTTGAATTTAGTTAAATTACAGCTGCTTGAGTTTTTCCTTCATTGTTTCTAGCCAGGCTTAGAGTTTTTCCTCAGAACTTGAACGAGTGAGCATCCTGACCCACGAAGTAGGGATAGAACCCTCAGACATGACAGCACTGAGAGGGCTGGGGTTAGAGTTTATTAGTAAAATGTTTGCGCGTGATCTGCAATGGACTAGCGTCAACTCATAGTCCCACAGAGAGAAAGGAAGAAGGAAAGAGAGAAAGACAGTCTGATGGACACAAGGCAGATTGAGAAAGAAGGAAGTATCTTCTCAAACAACCATTTTGTAGTTTTATAAGAGACAATTATTAGGTAAATTTATGTTCAAATGGGAGAAGGGATAAAATGAGATGAGGCATGCTTGTTCTCACTAACTTGGGAAACCATATTTGAAAAAAAACCAAACGACCTGGTGAGTCTTATTTCTTCCTTCAGTAGTGTCTCATGTGCAAAGCATCTGCTGTTTATTAATGTCCTCAAGATATGCTTGTGCATGTGGAGCACTATGATTTAGACACCTATAAAATGTCTCAATATCATATAGAAATTTTAGAAAGAAAAATATTTTCCCATAACCTCAAAGTGGAATGCCAGAAGAATTTAATTGAGATAGGAAGCTCCTAGTGGTAAAATCTTATCTAAAAAAAAAAAAAAACAGAAAAACAATTAGAGGATACATTCTAAAGGGACCTACATGAATTCCATGAAAAACATTATGAGGAATATGAAAGAAGTTCAGATTGTATTCCTTATTATGTCCAGGATAATCCACGATTGCTAGGCATAATGGTTATACCAAGAGTGAATCTAAGGAGTCAAATACCTGATATTTGCAGACAAAATTATATGTAGATTAAGATGACATTTTTCGTATACAGCCAACTAAGACAAGGAAGAAAATGTTGGCATGAAGCCCAAGTGTTCTGAAATCTTGGGGAAAAAATAACTACTGGTATTTTTTTCTGGAACTTTTTAAATTCAGACTTGAAACAATAGGATCTAGGTAGGAGTGGGATGGCCAACAATTTCCCTCCTCTCACTTACCCTTTTAATGAAAAATGATTCAAAATGAGGAAACCCTGAAAGAGAAGTTTAACTAAACAGGATTTTATATTACAATACTCAGGAGGAATAAATCCTCTAGTTTTTGTGCACAAATTAAAAATGTTTTCAAGAAAGAAAGGACGAATAAGCAGGAGGAAAGTTCAGCTCAAATAAGAAAAGTTATACAACATTAGATTCCACAAGAGGAAGGATCAAGTCCTTCTAGAAGGCAAACTGCAGCCAGAGATTCCTTACCTCCATGAGAACAGCTGTAATAAATGGGATGCCTGTGAAGAAAACCCCAGAACTCTCATCTATTTGTGTTGGCACTACCCAAAGACAGATGCCAATCCAATGTTAGATAAGAATCTCTCACCCAAGATCAAGCAAATTGCCTCCAAATCAACTACATTGTTGGGAAGCAGAAGATCTGGACCAGGAGAACTATTTATTTGTTAAGTTAATTACTTGCTCTCAGCTCCTTCAGGACTCTAGAGAGAACCCCAACATGCAACAGACCTGTTTCAGTTATGCAAGGCTATATCTTTGCCCTATTTATCAAATATGTAGAAGAAAGTTCTGATCATTACCTATCTGTAATATATTAATATAATACTATTAATACATATTTTTATATATAATTAGAAGTGCCAAAGAATGTATAAAATGTTTTATAATTGCAACAAAATATCCTCTAGCGACAACTTGCAAAGTTTTGTATTTATGTTATGCAGAGGATAAAACTTCTGGGATAGGGTCCAAAAATGTTGATGAATTAGTTGCAAAGGGTTTGGAGATATGCAAATGTGATGTGATTACTGAATTGGAAATGAAATGTGTCCTAATCCAAATGTAGTAGTATTTCTTGAGTCGTCCTGGTAGAATTCAGACAACTGATAAAATTACTGTACTCGAATTCTTGAGGTTAACTTTTATGCATCCCAAATTTCTCAATATCAATTTGGTTGCATTTTCAAACATTCATTATTTTTGTAAAGATATTTTGGTGCAACACTGTGATAAATTATTTATGTTTTACATTGGTTTTTCTGCTGCTGTACTGCTTTATGCTCAAAACCTGTCAGTGACTTTTTTTTAAAAGAGTGTCCATTGCTTATAACTGTGGAGTAATTGATTGAGGTGTTCTAAAATGAGATCACTCACATGTATGCATATTTCTCATTACTGTTTGCTCTTGACTGTGAAAATGGGACAACTCAAAATTGCTAAATGTGTCTTTCATCCTCCTGAGCTTTTGTTTATGGCAAGAGTGATAGTCAGTCAGGCACAACATCACCATCATCATTCTACTAGCTAAAGTAGATAAAGGAAATGGGTGTATATACTTATGACTTTGATAATTTGAACTGCAAAGAAACATGGTAAAGGCCAAAGATTCAAGGAGTTTCAGCTGAGGAACTAGGACTAGTGAGAGATCCAACTATTATAATTATACAAACACAAGCCTTTAAAAAGGTGTTAGTTTAACATTCAATTGCCTATGAAAATTGATCATGGCACTATGGTTCATAACAGTAAAACATAAAAAGCTTTGGGGGAAAACTTCAAAACTTTATAATTATCTTTATTGTCTCATTCCTTGGTATTTCTGGCATATTTATGGGAATCTAGATCAACTGTTGGATAATTTATATGTATGTATTCTTTGAGAAAATGTTTAAGTTTGTTATTATTTATTCATTTCTTATGTTTTATGGAATATATGGTGTGTATTGCATGTGTGTGAGAGTGTAAATGAGCATGAGGAGGGCAGAAGAGTAATTCTAATTCTATTATCCTCCTCTATTGCTCTGTGCCTTATTATCTTGAGACAGGGTCTCTCAAGAAATTGGAGCTGAGTTGGTGGCCTGCAAGCCTTAACAATCCTCCCATACTAGTCCCTTCTTCTTCCAAGTACTAGGTTTACAGGCCCATAGCCACACCTAACTATTTTGTGGGCACTAGGTATTAGAATTCATGTCTTCATGATCAAGCAACCAGTATTCTTACCTAATGAGCCATGTTTCTGCCTTGGTATCTTTTTTTGTCTTTAAGCATATGGTGATAGGTAGAAAGAGATCATTCAGACCAAGGATGGCCTTTTTTTTCTATAAAGCATCAGAAAATAAACATGTTAGCTTTTGTGGACAATGTGCTCTATCAGAAATACGAAACTTTGGTATTATAGCATAAATGAACATGGCCATGTTTCAGTGAAATCATATTTGAAAGCCAAAAATTGGGTTTGATTTGGATGTTGGGTTATATACTTTGCTGACTACTAATGACAATGCCTAATCTTTTGACATCATGACACCATGTTGTTATCTACAAGGTTTATGCTTCAGAACTATGCAATTTAATTACAGAAAGAATTTTAAAAATCTTATAATATTTTAATAAGTTTATGATTTTTGTATTGGGCTGAATTCACAGACGACCAATGACCAAGACTGACACACTTGGTAGACAATGTACGACATTGTCAATTCCATGATGATACTTTGATGAAATAGAAGGAAGGAAAACCAAAGATATTTATATATCAAGCAATGATGTAAATTAAAAACATTGTTTCTTATGATATATTGATTATCACCTTGACTGGACCTGTAATCACCTAAGTAGGCCTTCAAGCACACCTGTGAGAGATTTCGACTAGGTTAGCCTCTATAAATGACTTAAGAGGCACTAGCTGGGTATGGTAGAGCAGCAGCATTCATTGGCTTATGCATAAAAAAAAGAAGCTAGCTGAGTAGAAGTAATCACTGTTCTCAGCTTTAAGATTGTGGATAAATATGACCAACTATCTCAAGGTCCTTTGCCAGAATTTCCCTGTAATAATGGTCAATAACCTGTAACTGTGACCCCAAATTATCCCTTTGTCATGTAAGGTGCTTTTGTCCAGGTATTTTATAACAGCAACAGGAGAGTTAACTAAGACAGTATACCAATAGTTGCTACAAGGATTAAGTAAAGTGAAATACTAAGCTTTCATATTACAGCAAGGGAAAAATGAATCTGAATATATGAAGTTCAGAGGAAAGTTTTTTTCCTGTCTTTTATCAGTGGTTTGAAGTGTGTGTGTGTGTGTGTGTGTGTGTGTGCGCGCGTGCACGCGCGTGCAGGTATAGCATTTTTCATTTTCTGCCTGATTTCTTTAAGCCAGGATATTTCACTGAGCTGGAGATGCTATTTCTATGAGGCTGAGTAGCCCGTGAGTTCCCAGCATATGCATGTCTCTGGTTATGGGCATCAACAGCCATTCCCAGATTTTTGTGTGGTCACTTGGAATTTGAACTCAGATATGGATTATGAGAATTTTAATTAATATATTCACATGCAGTAAGTGTTATTACCTACTGATTTATCTCCCTAGGGTTCTGATTCAAATCTTTTATGTTATCTTGATTTCCTTTGAGTTTTCATGGGTAATACTATATATTGTACACTATCTTTCATAGGCATATGGTGGTCTCTTATGAAGAAAGAAAACAAACTCAAAAGTAGTTTGGGATGTAATGTATGAACCTAATAGTATCTTTTAAAATACCCTTTGTATTTTCTTTTCAAATGTTTTCTCTCAAACAAGTTGCAATAAATCAAACATGCAGTACTTAGTTGGGTCCATTTGAGTATGTGGAAGGCACTAACTTCCAAATGTCCAAATGAGTGTAGAAGGAGATGCGGGCTGCGTTCCTGCTGCCTGGCTCCCTGCCGTCTGGCTAGCTTATGCCCCGAAATAACAACACACAAATTGTATTCATTTAAACACTGCTTGGCCCATTTCTATTAATGTGTGTAGCACCATGAGGTGGTGACTTACCAGAGAGATTCTAGCCTATGTCCATCTTGGGTCAGAGCTTCATTGCATCTGCCCTAGAGAGGAGAGCTATCGAGTCTGAGCTCACTTCTTCTTCCTCCCAGCATTCTGTTCTGTTTACTCTACCCACCTAAAGGCTGGCCTATCAAATGAGCCAAGGCAGTTTCTTTATTAGCCAATGACCTTCCTCCATCAAATGACAAATGTTAAACATGAATTTGAGAGACTATTTATAATGTCTATTGATTTGAATTATTATTTGCTTACAAAATTATCAGACGTGGGAGAGTCAGGCTCAAATTCAAATGATGAAGATATAGAGGACTTGAGCTCATTTAATGAACACAATAATTTCTTTGGAGAGTTTGAACAAGTGTTAATGCCTCTCCCATGACCTAGATGAGAATAGCAAGAAATCTATTCCCAATAACCATTTGATCACCTCCATCTCTCTACAATTACCTCAAATTTGAACCTCAAACCAAGTAATCAAATTCTGATACATCCTCTCTAGTGTCCCATAGTATTTAAATGAAGTATAATGTAACAAACTGAACTTAACACATTTTAGGTTCATTTTATTTCTAAATCCTGTGTATTTTTCTGCTTACACACATGTATCTCCTATTTATCTTCCCATCATGCACATAGAAATCCTGACTCAGGCCATGTATTTCTTGTCTTTGTGCTTGTGTGCATATGTGTGTGTAAAAGTAGATCCACTGTGATGGCCTCCTAACTTGCTCTGAGATTTTGATTCTCTTGAGTACAATATACATTTTTTAATTTTTGAAATTAAAATATTATTTTATCATTTAACCCTTCTCTTTTCTTTAAAAATTCCATGTTCTATTTTATACACTTTATGACAAAACTAGATACCTTAATTAAATTCATAAAGCCTTTCATGATTTGACAACAATCTATCCATTCTGCTTCACCATTCTATTTTGCCCACATTGCCTTGCTTAACTTTCCTGAATGCCACATTGCCTCTTTGGTCCCATACTTATTGTTTCCTCCTCATATTCACTTCCCTATTCGCCTGGTTAAATTTTGCATTCAAATTTCATTTGAAAGGCATTTTTGTCCAACCATCTTATGGTGTGGAACTCAAGAAAGTAGAAGTTATTTTCCTATTCACAAACTGCTGCATTTATAGTATACCAAGTACAATTTCACATACTGCCACATTCATAGTATACCCAGTTCTGGATACACAGCACAATTCCTGGGACATAATTGATGTCCCCTAAGTAACTGTTAAATGGGTAAATATTTTAATTGTGTATTTACCTATCTAGTCACTATCTATTTATCTATATAGCATCCATCAATGACTTTGGTAGAAACCAATAAAGCTCTTTTAGGGAATAATATGGGAAAGATATATTGTTAGTTACATACAAATATTATGGATGTTGCAGTCCATATTTTCTTTATTTCTATATTCTCACAGAAACTCACATGATGCAGTGTGATGAATTAATAAGTGGCCTATCGTCATGTTAAATATCAGAAATGTCTCCATTTTTAACTTAGTTTCAAATGAGAACTCACCCCTAACGTCTTTCTTTTTTTTCCTGATTTCATGTATTAGAAGACTGCATATATTTCTACTAATTTGGGACTACAGACTGCTCATCAGGTATTTCCTTAGTTTAAAAACTTATATTTTTTCATTTACTTTCTGATAAAATTTTTGAAGAAATCCATTTATAATACAACATTTTATTTCTTTCCTGCTAAGCTCTCCTTGACCCATGCTTCAGCTCTACCTTCATTCCAGCTTATTGTCTTTCTCTTGGTATAACATCCAATTTGTGTTGTCCATGTACTCATGGATCCAACATCAACTGGAACATTTTGTTAGTTAGGGTTTCTATTGCTGAGATGAAACACCATGACCATAGAGCAAGTTGGGGAGGAGAGAGTTTATTAGGTTTACACTTCAGCATTGCTGTTCATCAATGAAGGAAGTCAGGCCAGGAACCTGGAGGCAGAAGCTGATGCAGAGGACATGGAAGAGAGCAGCTTACTGGCTTGCTTCCCATGGTTTGTTCGACCTGCTTTTGCATAGAATCCAGGACCACTAACCAAGGAATGTCACCACCTACCATGAGCTGGGCCCTTCCCCATCAATCAGTAATTGAGAAAATGCCTTAAAGCTGGATCTCGTGGATGCATTTCCTCAACTGAGGTCCTTTCCTCTCTGATGACTCTACCTTGTGTCAAGTTCATACACAAAACCAGTCAGTATACCATGTAAGCCTAAAATTCCTGTAAATAACTGGATGCAGTATTTTGCATCTGTAATCCCACCACTTTTATGGCAAAATCAAAAATAGAAATATGAGTATCAGCCTAAATTCCATGGTCCAGTAAGCCTAGAGTATGCAACAAAGCAGCAGAAGCAACAACAAAGAAGACCCCCATCTCAATAAGGTGTAATACAAGAACCAACACTAAAAACTTGCTCCGTGGACTCCTCAACGCCTGTAAGTGTGCAGGCAGACATAGTGCTTGAGAGGGAGCTGAGAGGTATACATTGTGACACACTTCCTCCAACAAGGCCACACTTTCTCCAACAAGGCCACACCCATTAATAATACCCTTTCCTATGGGCCAAGCATTCAAACACATGAGTTGATGGGGGTCAAACCACTGCACTCAATCCACTGCATCACGTATCTTAGGGTTTCTCTTCCTGAAACTAAACACCATGTCCAAAAAGCAAGTTGGGGGAGGAAAGGGTTTATTTGACTTAAATTTCAGGTTACTGTTTTTCACTGAAGGAAGTCAGGACAGGAACTCCAGAGGGCAGGATCTTGAAGGTAAGAGCTGATGCAGAGGCCATGGAGAGGTGTTGCTTACTGACTTTGCATCCCCTTGTTTGCTCAGCCAGATTTCATATAGAACCCAGGACCACTAGCCCAGGGATGGCACCACCCACTGTGGGCTGGGCCCTCCTCCCCCATTTATCACTAAATGAGAAAATACCTTAAAGCTGAATCTCATGGGGGCATTTCCTCAACTGAGGCTCCCTCCTCTTTGAAGAGTCTAGTTTGTGTCAAGTTAAAAAAACAGTCAGTACAAGTATCCTTGACTTCACTAGGGGCCACACCCTTAAAAAGACCAAGTCCTCCAAGCTGCCTATTGCTCAGAGATCTCCAGCTGGAGGGGGGGTTTGAGAGCCCCACTCCTTCCATGGTGGAATGTTGACTAACTTGTTCTTGGGAAGTTTTTCAGGCAACCACAGCCACTGTGAGTTTGTGAGTGTGTCTGTGAGAACCAGAAGACACCTTGAAAACTTTGGCCTACCATGACTTCTGGCTTTTACAATATTTCCACTCTCTATTCCACAAAATTACATTAGAAGATGACTTGAAATTACATAACTTAATGCAGAGATGAAATGTATGATCTGACTAACATGTTAGAAATCAATGCCAATTTAACTGTATATTAAAGATAAATGATAGAAAAGAATATTTGATACACTGCCTTTAGAACAGTCATATTCAAGATCTAATTTATGTTATTTAGTTAATGGGAAACTTACAGAAACAGAATCTGTAAGATCTATGAGAGCAAGGGTTTTATCACTGAGAAATAGTGCACCTATAATACTATCACACAGGCTAGACAATAACTGCAATAACTATTTGTTAAATGAATACATAAATGACACATTGAAATATATAGTCTATTTCAGTTTTAGTTATCTAAGAATAAGGGGATGGTAAATATTCTAGAAATCCTAGATATGTAATTCAGAAAATTACTGGGATAGAGAAAAGTGTATGCTTGGAAAAACTTTAAATCTGGAGAGAACTATGCAAGTTTAAGATGTCATTATTATCAAGATTATAGTTTTTCTCTAAAACCTACAATATAAATATTCAATATTATTCATTTCATCTGATTTGTGTCTTTTATATTATATCATTGCAGCATATGGTTAGTATTATTTCAATCTAAGTATATTATAAATTTGTGATAAGATAGCATTATAGATGATATTACCAGTAAAACCTTATAATTTGAAAATAGTTATATGTTTAGGAAAAAATAATTTTGATATAATGATAAAGTAGTTTCGGTGATATGGTTTCAAATGGAATTCCAAAGGGGACAGGAAGACATTTACATAGTCAATAGGAATATGAAACATTACAATTTTAGACATTCTATGCATTATCTTGTGTGATTTTTTTTTTAATTTTTTTATTGATAAAAGGAGGATAAAGAAAAGAAAAAAAAAACAAATTTCCACCTCCTCCCACCAGCCTCCCATTTCCCTCCCCCTCCTCCCACTCTTCTCCCCCTCCTCCCACCCCTCTCCCCTTCCCCCCACTCCTCTCCCCCTCCCTTTCCAGTCCAAAGAGCTGTCAGGGTTCCCTGCCCTGTGGTACGTCCTAGGTCCTCCCCCCTCCATCCATATCTAGGAAGGTGAACATCCAGACTGGCTAGGCTCCCACCAAGCCAGCACATTGCATAGGATCAAAACCGCGTGCCATTGTCCTTGGCGTCTCATCAGCCCTCATTGTTCGCCATGTTCCGAGAGTCCAGTTTTATCCCATGCTTTTTCTGGTAACAGTCCAGCTGGCCTTGGTGAGCTCCCAGTAGATCATCTCCACTGTCTCAGTGGGTGGGTGCACTCCTCGTGGTCCCGACATCTTTGCTCATGTTCTCACTCCTTCTGCTCCTCATTGGGACCTTGGGAGCTCAGTCCAGTGCTCCAGTGTGGGTCTCTGTCTCTATCTCCATCCATCGCCAGATGCAAGTTCTAGGATGGTATGCAATATATTCGTCAGTATTGCTCTAGGGTAGGGTCATTTCAGGTTCCCTATCCTCAGCTGCCCAGGGAACTAACTGGGGACCTCAGCTTGGGCACCTGGGAGCCCCTCTAGGGTCAAGTCTCCTGCCCACCCTAAAGTGGGTCCCTTAACTAAGAATTGTGGTTCCGTGCTCCCCTATCCAACCTTCCTTTATCCCGATCCTCCTGTTTCCCCAAGTCCACCCTCCTTCCCTTCTACCTTTTCTCTCCCCATCTCCCCTAACCCCCATCCCACCCCACCCCCAAGATCCCACTTTTCCCCCCGGCAATTTTGTCTACTTCCCTTATCCAAGAGGATAACTATATGTTTTTCCTTGGGTTCACCTTCTTACTTAGCTTCTTTAGATTCGCCTATTGTAGACTCCGTGAACCCTATTTATGGCTAGAAACCAATTATGAGTGAGTACATCCCATGTTCGTCTTTTTGGGCCTGGGATACCTCACTCAGGATAGTGTTTTCTATTTCCATCCATTTGCATGCAAAATTCGAGAAGTCATTGTTTTTTACCGCAACGTAGTACTCTAGTGTGTATATATTCCATACTTTCTTCATCCATTCTTCCATTGAAGGGCATCTAGGTTGTTTCCAGGTTCTGGCTATTACAAATAATACTGCTATGAACATAGTTGAACAAATGCTTTTGACATGTGATAGAGCATCTCTTGGGTAAATTCCCAAGAGTGGTATTGCTGGGTCCAGGGGTAGGTTGATCCCGAATTTCCGGAGAAACCGAAACACTGACTTCCACAGTGGTTGCACAAGATTGCATTCCCACCAGCAATGGATGAGGGTACCCCTTCCTCCACAGCCTCTCCAGCAAAGGCTATCCTTGGTGTTTTTGACTTTAGCCAATCTTACAGGTGTAAGATGATATCTCAAAGTTGTTTTGATTTGCATTTCCCTGATCGCTAAGGAGGTTGAGCATGACCTTAAGTGTCTTTTGGCCATTTGAACTTCTTCTGTTGAGAATTCTCTGTTCAGTTCAGCGCCCCATTTTTTAATTGGGTTAATTAGCATTTTAAAGTCTAGTTTCTTGAGTTCTCTATATATTTTGGAGATCAGACCTTTGTCTGTTGCGGGGTTGGTGAAGATCTTCTCCCAGTCAGTAGGTTGCCTTTGTGTCTTAGTGACAGTGTCCTTTGCTTTACAGAAGCTTCTCAGTTTTAGTATTAGTAGGTCCCATTTATTCAATGTTGCCCTTAATGTCTGTGCTTCTGGGGTTATACCTAAGAAGCGATCGCCTGTGCCCATCTGTTGTAGGGTATTGCCCACTTTCTCTTCTATCAGGTTCAGTGTTTTCGGGCTGATATTGAGGTCTTTAATCCATTTGGACTTGAGTTTTGTGCACGGTGATAGATATGGGTCTATTTTCATTCTTCTACAGGTTGACATCCAGTTGTGCCAGCACCATTTGTTGAAGATGCTTTCTTTCTTCCAATGTAAACTTTTAGCTCCTTTATCAAAAATGAGGTGTTCATAGGTTTGTGGGATAAAGTCCGGGTCTTCTATACGATTCCATTGGTCGACTTCTCTGTTTTTATGCCAGTACCACCCTGTTTTCATTACTGTAGCTCTGTAATAGAGTTTGAAGTCAGGGATGGTAATGCCTCCAGAAGATCCTTTATTGTATAGGATTGTTTTGGCTATCCTGGGTTTTTTGTTTTTCCATATAAAGTTGATTATTGTCCTCTCCAGATCTGTGAAGAATTTTGATGGGATCTTGATGGGGATTGCATTGAATCTATAAATTGCCTTTGGTAGAATTGCCATTTTTACTATGTTGATCCTCCCAATCCAAGAGCAAGGGATGTCCATCCATTTTTTGGTATCCTCTTCAATTTCTTTCTTCAATGCCTTAAAGTTCTTGTCAAATAGATCTTTCACTTCCTTGGTTAGATTTACCCCAAGATATTTTATGCTGTTTGTGGCTATCGTGAATGGAGAAGCTTCTCTGATTTCCCTCTCTGCTTCCATATCCTTTGAGTATAGGAGGGCGACTGATTTTTTGGAGTTGATCTTGTATCCTGCCACATTACTAAAGCTGTTTATCAGCTGTAAAAGTTCTTTGGCAGAATTTTGGGGGTCGCTTATGTACACTATCATATCATCTGCGAATAACGAAAGTTTAACTTCTTCATTTCCAATTCGAATCCCCTTGATCCCATTATGCTGTCTTATTGCTATTGCTAGAACTTCCAGCACTATATTGAAGAGGTATGGCGAAAGTGGGCAGCCTTGTCGCGTTCCTGAGTTAAGCGGGATGGCTTTGAGTTTCTCTCCATTTAATTTGATGTTAGCTGTCGGCTTGCTGTATATAGCTTTTATTATATTTAGGTATGACCCTTGTATCCCTAATCTCTCCAAGACTTTTAACATAAATGGATGTTGAATTTTGTCAAATGCTTTTTCAGCATCTAATGAAATGATCATATGGTTTTTTTCTTTCAATTTATTTATATGCTGGATTACATTGATAGATTTTCGTATGTTGAACCAGCCCTGCATCTCAGGAATGAAGCCTACTTGATCATAATGGATAATTTTTCGGATGTGTTCTTGGATTCGGTTTGCCAGTATTTTGTTGAGGATTTTTGCGTCGATATTCATGAGTGAGATCGGCCTGTAATTCTCTTTCCTGGTTGAGTCTTTGTGTGGTTTTGGTATCAGAGTAACTGTAGCTTCATAAAAGGAATTTGGTAATGACCCTTCTGTTTCTATATTGTGGAATACATTGAGGAGTATAGGTATTAGGTCTTCTTGGAAGTTCTGGTAGAATTCCGCATTGAAACCATCTGGCCCTGGGCTTTTTTTGGTAGGGAGGTTTTTGATAACAGCTTCTAGTTCTTCGCGACTGACAGGTCTGTTTAGCTTGTTCACCTGGTCCTGATTTAATTTTGGTAAATCGTATTTATCTAAGAAAGTGTCCATTTCTTTTACATTTTCCAGTTTAGTGGCATACAAGCTTTTGTAGTAAGATCTAATGACTCTCTGAATTTCCTCTGTGTTTGTGGTTATGTCCCCCTTTTCATTTCTGATCTTATTAATTTGCAAATTTTCTCTCTGCCGTTTGATTAGTTTGGATAGGGGTTTGTCAATCTTGTTGATTTTTTCCAGGAACCAGCTTCGTGATTCATTGATTCTTTGGATTGTTTTTTGTGTTTCTATTTTGTTGATTTCAGCCCTCAGTTTGATTATTTCCAGTCTTCTACTCCTCCTAGGTGAGTCTGCTTCTTTTTTTTCTAGAGCTTTCAGGTGGGCTGTTAAGTCTCCAATATGTGCTTTCTCTGTTTTCTTTAAGTGGGCACTTAGTGCTATGAACTTTCCTCTCAGGACTGCTTTCATAGTGTCCCATAAGTTCGAGTATGTTGTTTCTTTATTTTCATTGAATTCAAGGAAGACTTTAATTTCTTTCTTTATTTCCTCCTTAATCCAGGTATGGTTCAGTAGTTGACTGTTCAGTTTCCATGAGTTTGTAGGCTTTCTGGGGGTAGCATTGTTGTTGAATTCTAACTTTAATCCATGGTGGTCTGATAAGACACAGGTGGTTAGTAATATTTTTTTGTAGCTGTGTAAGTTAGCTTTGTTACCAAGTATGTGGTCAATTTTCGAGAAGGTTCCATGAGCTGCAGAGAAAAAGGTATATTCTTTCCTATTTGGGTGGAATATTCTATAGATGTCTGTTAAGTCCATTTGCTTCATTACCTCCATTAATTCTCTAATTTCTCTGTTAGGTTTCTGTCTGATTGACCTGTCCATTGGTGAAAGAGGAGTGTTGAAGTCTCCTACTATTAATGTGTGCGGTTTGATGGCTGCCTTGAATTTTAGCAATGTTTCTTTTACATACGTGGGTGCTTTTATATTAGGGGCATAGATATTCAGGATTGAGATTTCTTCCTGATGAATTTTTCCTGTTATGAGTATAAAATGTCCCTCTCCATCTCTTTTGATTGATTTAAGTTTGAAGTCAACTTTGTTAGAAATTAGTATGGCCACACCTGCTTGTTTCTTAGGTCCATTTGCTTGATAAGCCTTTTCCCAGCCCTTTACTCTGAGTAGGTGCCTGTCTTTGTGGTTGAGGTGTGTTTCTTGTAGACAGCAGAATGTTGGATCCTGTTTTCGTATCCAGTCTCTTAGCCTGTGCCTTTTTATAGGTGAGTTGAGGCCATTGACATTAAGTGATATTAATGACCAGTGGTTGTTAACTCCGGTCACTTTTTAAGTAGTAGGGTTTGTGTGTTTCCCTTCTTTGAGTTGCGCTGGTGAAGGGTCTCTAGATGTCTGAGTTATTGAGGTCTTTGTTGGACTCCTTGGTTAGTGATTTTCCTTCTATTATTTTCTGTAAGGCTGGATTTGTGGCTACGTATTGCTTAAATTTGTTTTTATCCTGGAAAATTTTGTTTTCTCCATTTATGGTGAACGAAAGCTTGGCTGGATATAGTAGTCTGGGCTTGCATCCATGGTCTCTTAGTTTTTGCAGTACATCTATCCAGGACCTTCTGGCTTTCATGGTTTCCATAGAGAAGTCAGGTGTAAGTCTGATAGGTTTACCTTTATAAGTAAGTTGGCCTTTTTCCTTTGCGGCTCTTAATATTCTTTCTTTATTCTGTATATTTTGTGTTTTGATTATTATATGGCGAGGGGATGTTTTTTTTTGATCCAGCCTATTTGGGGTTCTGTATGCCTCTTGAACCTTCATAGGTACATCCTTCTTCAGGTTGGGAAAGTTTTCTTCTATAATTTTGTTAAGTATATTTTCTGGACCGTTGAGCTGCACTTCTTCTCCTTCTTCTACTCCAATTATTCTTAGGTTTGGTCTTTTTATTGTGTCCCATATTTCCTGAATGTTTTGTGATGAGAGTTTGTTGGACTTGCTGTTTTCTTTGATCAGTGCGTTTATTTTCTCTATGTTATCCTTCTTGTGTGATTTTTGTAGCAGTCTTCTTTCCACATGAAATGCTTTCCATTTCACAGAAGATGTAATGGAAGCATATAGGCAGTACATAAATTGGCCAATTATACATGGCTGCTAAGTTACTGAGCTTGCTCTTCTATCTAGATTTTCCATCTGCATACACATTTTACAATTACAAGAAGTCTAGGGCAAACTGTGAATTAGCGTCCTTCCTTCGATTTTGCATTTATTTTATTTTATTTTTGAGATCACAGAAGTAGTTTTCCAAATATTTGTTTCTTTTTGAAGTAGCTTTTAACAATCACTTCAAATTAATCTTAGTATAGGCAATTCACAAGGCAAATACACAGACTTTCTTGAAAGCTGTTATCTTTATAGTTTATTAATGTTTATGGTCTATTACAGATCAATGTAAGCAGAGACTGTTTGCTCCTTTCCCAACTGCTCAAACCCAAATAATGACACAGAAACTATATTAATTAAAACACTGTTTGGCCAATGGCTTAGGTGTATTCCTACTTATCTCTTATATCTTAAATTAACGCATTTGTGTGCGTATCACCACAAAGCTGTATCTTACTTAGGAAAGATTCCAGCAGCAGTGTCTTTCTTTTTTGTCAGCTACATGGTGTCTCCCTGACTTCACCTACATTCTTTCTATATCTCTGTTCAGATTTCCCACCTGGCTTTACTCTGTTAAGCCATTGGCCAAAACAGCTTTATTTATCTACCAATAAAAGCAACACATATACAGAAGGACATCCCACATCATCTCCCCTTTCCTGTCTAATTAAAAAGAACGGTTTTAACTTTGACATAGTAACATTCATATAACAAAACAGGTATCAAGCAAGAATAACAGTAACAGTATTTACATCGAATTTATCTTTTATCATAACTAAGGAAAACTATAACTATTTAGTCTTTAACTCTTCAAAGACCCCAGAAGGATATATTACCTAAGTAAATAGGAAGTGCATTGTAAGCAACTTCCAAAGTTCTAGAATTGACAAAGATATCTTGTTGCCTGGACAGTCACCCAAAGTTCTTCTGTAATATTGAGGCATCTATCTTCAGCCTATAGGCCCATAGTGTCCCCCAGACTTTTCTATGAAGCAGGAATTGAAAGAGCTGGTCTGCCTTATAATGGCAAAGTTTATCAGTTGCTTTGTTCCGTGTCCTGCAGAATGTCTCACAGTTTTTTCTGTGAGGCAGGAATCTTGAAGGGTTGTAGTATCAGAGAGAGGCCATGTAGCTGCCAAAGGAGAAAGACACACTGGGATCTTAGTACCCTCACCGATAAGCAAAAGTCCTGTGGTATTACACAGATTGATAGAAGTGGGTTAATCTAAGATGTGAGAGAAATCTAGGAATATGCTGTGTCATTGGCCAAACAGTATTGTAATTAAAATAGTTTTTGTGATAATTCAGGTCTGGGTGGCTAGGAAATGAGTGAACAGTCTCTGCCTACAAATATCGCCCAATGTGAGGCAACTACAATCATATAAAACCTGAGAGAGCTTAGGAAAGAATTCTAGACACAAAAGAACAGGAATTCTAGACACAAAAGAACATGGCTTCTTGGTAGCATCATTTTCTAGGGTGAACTCTGTTTGCTAGAGGCAAGCAGAATGATGGTTCCTTTACGAGAAGGCTTCCTGACTCAGCATTAACAGCAGAGACTGTACAGTTCCTTTAAAAGCTGGATTCCTAGTTAATGCTAGTCCAGTTATGGAGCACTTAAATGGGGTCTGTGAGCAGCATGTCACAAATTGTTTAATGGTGACGTAGACCACTGTGTCCCTGGAGCTGGGATGGTGATCATGGCTCACAGTGGCAGTGAATATACCTCCCACATGTTGAACTGGGCAGAACAAACAGGCTGGGCTGCAGAGTTGGTCCTAGCTACATCTGTTTAGCATTTAAAAAAAGTACTCTTGGACTGGACTGAGCACTCAAAGTCCATTTGAAAAGTGGGAAAAATGAGAATATGAGCAAAGAGGTCAATGCCATAATGGGGAAACCCACTGAAACTTGAGCTAATGGGAGCTCACCAACTCCATACAGACAGGGAAAGAAGCAGCATACATCTAAACTAGTTCCTCTGAATATGGATGACAGTTGCATGGCTGGGGCAACTGTGTGGCCACTGACAGTGGGACCAGGATTTATCCCTACTTCTTTTACTGGCTTTTTTGGAACCTATTCCCTTTGGAAGGATACCTTGCTCAGCCTAGATATAGTAGGAAGGGCCTTGGATCTTCCTCAAAACAATATGCCTTAACATCTCTGCAGAGTGGATAGGGGGTAGAGTGGGGAAGTAGGTGGAGGAGATGGGAGGAGGGAAGGGAGTGGGAACTGGGATTGGTATGTAAAATGAAAAAAGATAGTTTGTTTTCTTTTAAATAATAATTAAAAATAAAAGTAAAAAATGAAACAAATATAAAATAAAAAAGAGCAAGGCTCTCAGAATACAATGTAGTATATTTTTACACTCTTGTCAAAGGTATTATAATGACAATTAGTGGCGTTTTGTTTGTATTTTTATAAATAATATTTGCCTGAAGATCAGGGTGCAAAGTTAAGCAACTAGAGGCCAGAGAGTGGTGGCATATACCTTTAATCCCAGGACTCAAGGTATATCTGAGATTGAATCTGTCTAAAGATAGAAATTGAACTCACACAAAGGTGCTCCCAACACTCGGGATTTAAATGCCTTTAATTCTAGCACTAGGGAGGTGGAGACAGAAGTGTTATGGCTGGGCAGGGAGAGGCATATAAGGAAGGAAGAAATAAGAGTTCATTGCAATCTTAGGTTTGGTGGAGATTATTGCAGTCTACAGTCACGCTGAGAACAGAATCACCCCTTTGTTTGTCTGAGACTTGGTAGAGGTAAGAGTTCTCTAGTGGCTTGGCTGCTTTGCTTTTCTGATCTTCAGCTTAAACGCCCCTCCCTCCAAAAAGCACTGCTGGTCAGAAAGTGATTACAGATAAGCAATAAAAACAAATCAAGACAAAAATGACCTCTGACTGTGTCACAGTGTT
Source organism: Microtus pennsylvanicus (assembly GCF_037038515.1). Lineage (NCBI taxonomy): Eukaryota > Metazoa > Chordata > Mammalia > Rodentia > Cricetidae > Microtus > Microtus pennsylvanicus. The sequence goes on along the minus strand of NC_134601.1, from coordinate 121,307,254 downwards.
GGATAAATGTACACAGGCTTGGGAGATAGAAAAAAAGAGTATAGACAGTTATAAAATGAAGTAAAATCTTTGAATATGGGTGACAGTTATGTGTCTGGGGCAGTCTGTGGGGCCACTAGTAGTGGGACCAGGGTTTACCCCTAGTGCTAGAACTTGCTTTTTGAGCCCATTCTCTTTGGAGGGATACCTTGTTCAACCTACATATGGGAGGGGGTTACTAGGTCTTGCCTCAAAGTAATACGCCAGACTTTGTTGATGCCTGTGAGAAGTCTTACCATCTCTGAGGAGTGGATGTGGGTAGGGTGGGGGAATAGAAGGCAGGAGAGGGGAAGAAGAGGAGGGGTGAGGGGAAACTGGGATAGACATGTAAAAATGACAAAAGATTGTTTTAAAAAATAGATTAAAAAAAAGAAAGAAAAGATTTTTCCCTTCCATTTTGGCATACCTATTGATGTTGTCTTTGTTTAGGTCTTGATTAGTCAGGCATGTAACTTTATGGGTATAACTTTCCTAATATTTCTAGGGGATACAATCCCCGCCCATAAAACCCTCCCTGATATTTTGGATTTTAAAGTCTTTTTGCCCCCTCTTCTTTGATGTTCCCTGAGCCTTAAGTGCAAGAGTTGGATAGCAGATGTATTGTCTGGAACTGGATACCACAAAATTTCTTGTTCTCTGCATTTTGGTTATTTGTAGTTATATATATATATATATATATATATATATATATATATATATATACACATACATACATACACACACATATATATTGGTTTCCATCTGTTGCAAAGGAAAGATTTTTTGATGAGTGGTAAAATCTACACTTATCTTTGGGTATAAGTACACATATGTAGAATGCAAATAGAAATTAGGCTGTTTTAGTAAGTTGTCAGTACTAAATTCTCCTCTAAGATCTATGATCTCTCTAGCCCCAGATATTTGGCTAGGTTTCCAGTATGAGGCATGATTTCCTTCCTATTGAGTGGGCCTTAAATGCAATTAGAGAGTAGCTGGTTATCATCAGAATATGCATACCACTATTGCACCATTAAGGTGACAATGGATGCTGGCAATTATTGTAGTTTGTAGGTATAAGGTAAGCTGGATAGGACTATTGGTCATGTCCTGTAGGAGGAACCCGCTTGTTGGTTCCTGGCTACTCTCTGCTTGTTCATCCTGGCTGCCCAGGACCAAAAATAATCACACAGAAACTATATTATTTAAATTACTCCTGGCTCATTAACTCTAACTTCTTATTGTCTAACTCTTGCATCTTAATTTAACTTATCTACATTAATTTGTGTATTTCCACCTTGCTGTGGCTTACCCAGCATCTGTCTCTGGTAGAGGCTACATGGCTTCTCCTTGACTCCACCCTCTTTTCTCCCAGCATTCAGCTTAGTAGCTTAGTTATTCCCACCTAACTAAGTTCTGCCTTGCTATAGGTCCAAAGCAGTTTCTTTATTGATTAATGGTAATCACAGCATACAGAGGGGAATCCCACATCAATATCCCTTCCTTGGATGCTTACATGGTACCTTCTTGTACTATCAATGTTAGTTCTCAGGGAGGTGGCTTTCAGATCATATTCATCATATATCTTCCAGATCATGTGTCTAAACTGCATAGTGTCTTGAACAATATGGATTTAACTTCAACCTCTGGGAAGCCAAGTACAGTAAATACTAATATCCAAGGCTGATGCCTTTATACTGTGATATACATAACATAAGGTATATTTTCTTTAAAAATAGAAAGAGTTAATAAAGATAGCTCTAAAATCATAGTATTCTAATACAATATCCACAGTCACTAATCAGAATTATAAAGAATTATGTCCTATATACTTTTCCTAACTGTAACCAAGTAAGTTTATATTAGCATTAGTATTCCTAAGAGAGTGATGTGTTGCATTGCAACAGCTAGGACATCACCAGGTAAAACAGTTCTTTTTATCTTTTTTTGAAATCTCCATTATTATCTCAGTAGACTACTGTCATTAATGCTATCTGTTGCTGACCATTAAAATATTGTTATGTGCCTTACGACTTCTTCTGGCCAGAAGATCAGATGACGTGGGTGAATGTAAGAAGTCTCAGATGAAAGGGATTATATCATTGCCATGGTTCAGCTATAGCCTTTGTAGCTTATAACAAAAGATACAACTGTGGGGAATGATAAAAGCACAGAGCCCAGTGTTTGAGGAGGGAAGTCTGTTTGGTTTATAGGATTTTTTTTTAAAAAAAAGGCTCTTAGTTATTTTCAGTTTAAAAAATTGATATCCATTATCAGGCTAGTAACAGTCAACTCCTGGGGCTTTTTCCTAAAATTAGTTTTGATTCCTTAAAGAATATTGATGATATTTTAGAATAGAACATCCTTACAGAGCCAAAATAAAAAGCTTTCCAAACAGGACTTTATCCTTCAGATTTATCAGGAATAAAAAAATAAAAAAAGAATGAAATAAAAATGAGCACTATTATAGCTAGAAAGTGCTCAATTTTTTTCTAAGAGAAAGTAGCATTTCATTTGAGTGAGTTTGGTATATGCATATTAATTCTTTTGGGCTAATGGTTTGTGTTTCTTTGTTATAATTTGAAACCTTTTATTCAGATGAAGACCATCTCTGCCATCCTGCATGGAGGCTACTATTTCCTCTACATGCCTTTCTCAGCCCTTTCACTTCAGAGATCCTGTTTTTAGTTTCCTAAAGCTACATGTCATCTTCTGTTTCTTGAATTTCTCTGGATTAGGGAGAAGGTTATTGTCTTGTGCTGCTCATCTTCTCAGGAGAATTTACAATCAAAAGAACCTTTCAAATTATATTCACCAGAATGGGTTTATTAGTTAGGACATGTAAAGCTCAGAAGCACTAACAAATTTCCAGGTCTTGGTGGCTTGATACAGCAAAGGCACATACTTCATTTAGAATGCAGTGTAATTAAAATTTGTATGTTATCTCCTTTCCATGTTCTTCCAAGTGCTTCCCTGGGGATTAAGGAGTTAATTTTGCAAGTGTGGAATGATAGGTTTCTTGGGTTTTTTGTTTGCTTGCTTGTTTTGCTGTGTTGCAATTTAGGGTGGGGGGGGAAAGGGTGGTGAAATATGTATTGATTTATTTGCTACTAAAGCAACACAACACCTTAATTCATGCTGCATTAGTAGAATCAGTCATAGACACTTGTGCATATTAGCTGGTAATTGGAGAGAGGATTGACGAGAAATGTGTTTAGGGAACTGAAAAATCTTCAGAAATCCATAGTTCATACTAGCAGACAACCAGCGAATCAACCAGCAGGTGAGTTTGAGCTTCTATCAAGAGTTCAGTTTAGCATTATTATACACCAACCATATGTTAAGACTTGTGCTTGCTGCTGGGTACCCACAAATAGAAAATGTGTCACTACTCTCAAAAACATCAATGCTATATGAGTGATGTTTAAAAAAATCCCTAATTACATTGTAGTTCATCATTTATAGTAATATCCATCTGCACCACATTACATGGAAACTATGAAGGTCTTAATTGTTTCTATACAAGCTTCAGAATAAGATGGAACATTGTAAAGGAAGTGACCCTTCCAAATGTGTTGGAAGAAATTTTGTAGACAAAGAGAAAGAAGAAAAGTCTTGGGAGAAAGGGATAACAATGTCAAGCCTATAGCAGCAAATGAAGTCATCTGTTGTGTTTGGATCCTACAGTGGTATATAGAAGGTTAGTTTTTATAAAGAACAGAGTAGTATGGGGAGAAAGAGATTTGCACTGGGGTCTACATATGTAGGCTCTTTTTCCCAGACATGTTAAGGTCCTTACAATGGGAAACATCTGGAAGGTTCTGCACAAGGAGATAATTACTAGCACAGCTACTCTTAGAAGTTTACAAAATTCCTCACCTATACTAAACTCTCACTGTAAGCTAAGCACAGAGTAGGACTTCTCGTGTAAAAACTTTTGTTTTGTCTTCTCAAACATCTTAGTGAGGCATTATTATTTGTATTATTGTTACTGAATATAAATAAATAAGACATTAAAAAGGTTAGTAAATTGTCAAAAAGCATACAGCTGTTCTGTGAGGAGGCCAGGACTAAAACTCAGGCAAAAATGTTGAGCATAATGGCAAGTACCTGTGGTCCTCAATGCTTGGGAAGCTGAGGTAGGAGGATTCCTGAAGCCTATGTGGTCAAAACCAGCCTGAGTAACACAGTGAGATCCTGTCACATCAAACACATGAACAGCAATAATAACTACATTAAACTCCAAGCAACATAATACTCAATTCAGATCCTTTTAATCTAGGCAATGGTTGTTTAAAAAATTATAATATGAACCATATAAGAACTGGGTTTTCTGGTAGCCATTAAAAAAAGAAGAAAAAAAACTGGAATGATCTAAAATAATTTTGTGTAACATTTTAATTTGCTTTTTGGCTCTCGGAACGATGGTGATCAGCATGAACAAATGCCTAACCAAAGGATGCAAGAAGCGAGCCAAGAAGAAAGTGGTTGGTCCTTTCTCTAAAAAAGAATGACATAATGTGAAAGCTTCAGGTTTGTTCCAGATTAGAAACATTGGAAAAGCACTTGTCACAGGGAATCATGAAACCAAAATTGCAGCAAGGATCATGTGTTTGAAGTGAGCCTTGCTCAAGAAAATGATGAAGCTGCATTTAGAAAAGTCAAGCTAATTAATCAGGGTGTTCAGGGAAAGGTGCCTGGCCAAGTTCAATGACATGGATCTTACCAGGACAAAATGCTTTTTCATGTTTAAGAAAAATCATAGTCCATTGATTGAATCTCATACTGTTGTCAAGACAACTGATGACTCTTTTCTTCATCTGCTCTGTTTGTTTTATATAAAATAAAAACCCTCAACAACCAGAATAAACAAGATGTCCTATGTGCAACATCAACAGTTGGGTCAGATACAACAGAAAATGAGGGAAATCATGGCCTGAGAAGTTTGGGCAAAGGGCTGGAAAGAAATGGTTAATAAATTGGTTCTATACAATCTGTTGTATGTCTCACAGAAACAAAGAAAAGACTTGCAAATCATTTGTCCTCTTCACGAGGTCTTCCTTAGAAAATTAAAAATGTGAAGATACCCACATTTGAATTGGGAAAACTCATGGAGCTTCATGATGCAGGTGGTAGTTGTGGAAAAGCTGCCAGTGATGAGGCAGGTGCTGAAGCTGAAAGAGCTGACAGACCTGTACCACCAGTCCTGGAATCAGGTTAAAATCCACATTTTTTTCTATAGTGAAAAATGAACAGTCTAGTTTGTGAAAAAAAGTTTTAACTTAATCCCATGTACCCCAAATATTTCAACCTATATTTAACATAAAATTATGAAGTATTTCACACTTCTTTCATGCAAACTTTTTGAAATATGGTATTTAATATTCCTGTTGAGAATACAACCTTCCAATATTCAACTCAAACTGAGCTAGTCTATTGTATTGAACTAAGAGGGTTCATTTCTGTGCTTTTAGGAGAATTTAGCCCAGGGTACTAAGTAGCCATACAAATAAAATGTCTATTCTTTTTTAGGTGCTTTGTAATCACAGATGGATCAAATAGCTCAATTTCAGATCATAATTTTCTCCTCTTAAATTTATTCTAAAGTCTCCCTTTAATCTCACTGCAATATTAAGTAATGATTGTACCTCCAATTTTAAACTGCCGAATTGCTCATTTCTATGATTCTAAATGAAAGGTTGCCACTTCAAATTCCACACTCTGCAAGGGTCACAATCCATCAGGTATCTAATAAATTTTCTTTTCTGAATTTGTATGCCTTCAGAGTGTTGAATAATATACAGAACAAAATGATTTGCTTGTGTGTAGAGAAATCCTAGCAACTCCAGCTTGTAATACTCATGGGAATAGCATCAAACGTGAACAATGGAGTTTCTTTAAGGAAGAATAATCTTACTTTTGGTCATTTACAAACTGACATAGTCCCTTAGTTAAACATGTATCTAAGTATATTCTGAAAGGTGAATTGATTCTTGTTTATTTATACTTTTAATTTTATTTTTAAGAATTTCATACATGTATACAGTGTATTAGGATCATATCTACCCTCCTTATGCCCACTCCATCTCCTTCTGGACTTTCTCAACATGTGACACCAGTACAGTAGCACCACGGCTGGTTTCTGACTAAATTTATTTTTGTTTTTCCTGTTCGTTTTGTGTTGCTGGCAATTGAACCTAGAGCCTCTTATATAACATAGCTACATTCCCTGTCCAGAAAGAAGCTGTGTAAAATTTAACAGTCTTTCCCAAGACCTACCCCATCACCACAACTAACTTCATTATGTAAATTTACATCTTATTATAAATCTTTTTGGAACATTTATGGTTTTAACTGTGTTTTCCTTCAATGATTATTTTTATACACAAAACATTGTATGAATATGTAATTACTGCCTCTTACAATGTTTTATTCTTAACTCTATTATAAACTTTTTTATTTAAATTTATCTTAAAGGATAAATAAAAGATTATTTATATAAATGGGGTATTACGTGATGTTTTGGGACATATATGCTCTGTTTAATGTTCAAATTAATCCAGGTCAAGAATACCCATCTATATCCTCAATTATTAATCATCCCTTTATGATGCAAACATGCAAAATTCTTTCCTGTAGCTTGGGAACATACATCATATTGACATCATTTATAGACACAGTCTACCTGGGAAAAGGGTCTCTGAGAATGTTTGTGAAGGAGTGCCATAATTCTGTTAACTGGTGTAGTAAGATATGACTATGTGGGTGGCATCACTTCATTACCTGGGGTTGGAGATTCGATTCTGTTGGTGAAAGAGAGAGGGGGACTGAGCTCTAGCATGCATGCATAGATCACTCTGTGTTTCTGATATGGATGCAATTTGATCAGCCCTCTCAAGCTGCAGTTGCTGTGAATTCCCCATCACGATTGGCTATCACCTGGAACTGTGAGCTAAAATTAACCCGGTCTCTCTGTAAGTTGCTTTCAGCAGACCATTTTGTCGCATCAACAGAGAAACAACACTAGGAGAGAAATAGTGTTAAGTATAGTGCGCAGTCTTGAAATAACAGGAGAGACTTGTGTGTTGGAACATTGGACTTTGGGTTAAAGAATACTTTTGTTCCATAAATGTTAAACTAAGAAGTTTAGAACACAATTGTGAGGACAACCACAATGCAATAATATACAACATAATGTGATATTTTAAAATGAATGAAACAAAGTTAAGGTAGTGATAGTGTGTGTAGTTTCATGTGACATTAATTATGATGAATTATGTTGGTGAATTAATTATGGTGAAAATTTAAACTTACTGACTATCAAATCTGATTGGACACAAGTAGAAAGATTTTTTTTCAGACAGGGTTTCTCTGTGTATTTCTGGCTGTTCTGGAACTCACTCTGTAGACTAGGCTGGCCTTGAGCTCACAGAGATTCACCTGCCTCTGCCTCCCAAGTGCTAGAGTTAAAAGACACGTGCCCCTACCACCCTGATTAAAAAGACATTTTTAATAGAAAAGAGATTGTGCTCTCCCTTGAGATCCCGTGTGTTCTCACGACTTGAAGAATTATAAAATCAACAAGCAAAACGCTGTCAACTCTATTTAAGGCAATAAACAAATTAAAGATCTCTTAATTTTAGTCCTCAACTATAATAAAAAATGTTGCCCTCTGGAAGGTAAAAGCTTAGAGAGCTTTTGAAAATTACTTATGTCACAGTCACTCGGTATAAGGTTGGATAAGCGGTGACATCATTTGTGATCATCTTATTCACGGAGGTGCAAACAGATTATTGAAATTGTTTCAATTCTTTACTTCCTTTCTCTACACGCATGCTTTGTGGAGAGGTGACTCATCAGGGAAAAGCTTTCCTTCTCCACAGCATGCTCTCGGTTCTCCCAGAGGGCAAACTTCAGTGCTCAAGCACACATTAAACCACCGCACCAATCACATTTGCTGATGTTTTCTTGGCTAAGGCAAGGCACAGAGCCAACTCACAAGTTCATTTAGGAGAGGGCTACAGAAAGCAATGCTCCAGGGAGATGCGATTCTTTAGGGGAAATTATTTAGCAACCTACCGGGACCGCATGTCTATTTGGTAAAAGTCGTAGATGGTACTGTGTGGTTTGAAGAATGCAGAAAAAAAATATTCTCTGCAGCTCAAGAAGCCATTATCAGCATTTTATTCTATTGGAGTAAGCCTAGAGTTTGTTGCTGGAGTTCATTTCAGAACCACCGTTCTATTATTTTCAAGGCAAATAAATAATACCTAACTTCTTATAAAGGAATTAAACCAAATAAGTTTACAGCTGATTACTATGTGCATAGTTGAGTAGCATTATCTGTGTTGAGTAGCATTATCTGCATTGTGTATTCTATGTCTAGCAGTGACGGCTTAGCTTGTGGAAGGCAAAACTAGTAGTAGTTGAACTCCAGTTACTGACGAGGGAAATTCCAGGGAGAAGGAAACTTATTGAGGTGTTTAGGTTTCTTTATTTAGTCCTACATGAGTTTCTTTTCTCATATTGAATATGGGATTTTTATCAATGACTGTTTTGTCTTGTAGTCTTTCTGTAAAACCCAAGAAGCAGAGTCTCTCTCTCTCTCTCTCTCTCTCTCTCTCTCTCTCTCTCTCTCTCTCTCTCTCTCTCTCTCATATATATATATATATATATATATATATATATATATATATATATAACTTTTCTTGAAAAGGTTTTTTTTCATCCTCCCCATTTAGAAAGCAAAAACAGCAGAAAAGCAGCAAACAAACAAAACCCCCACAAAACAAAAATCAAAACAGGCAAAAAAGCAATAAGACAAAAACATTTCAAACAAAGCCAAATGAAACCAAAAATCCAGAAAAATACCCTTAAGTTTGTTTTGTGCTGGCCAACTATTCTTGGGTGTGGGGCCTGCTCTGGAGTGTGGCTGATAGAACCCAGGGAGACTCTAGTGGAGAAAGCTGATTTTTCTCTTTGTCAGCAGGTATTGATTACAAATAGCTTCTTGATTAGAGGTGACACTTTGTGGTCACTTCCCCGTCTTAGTGTTGTGATGCCATTTGGCTTGAACTTGTCCAGGTCTTGTGTGAGCTGCCACTGTCTCTTTGAGTTCCCATGTGCATCCGTCCTGTTGTGTACGGAAGATACTGTTTCCTTGGGGTCATCCATCACCGCTGGCTCTGATTCTCTTTCAACTTTCTCTTCCTCATATAAACCTGAGCTTCAGGTAAGAGCTTTGTTGAAGACATCCCATTTAGGACTGAGTGCTCCAAAGTCTCTCACTCTTTGCACATTGTCCGTTTGTGGGTCTCCGTGTTACCTTCCATTCGCTGCGAGAAGAAGCTTCTCCCATGTGAGTTGGGCACTGATGTATGGCTATAGTAGTACATCTTTAGGAGTCATTTTATTACTATGTTCTTTAGCAGAATAACAGTACTAGGTTGTTCCCTGGGCCCATGACCTATCTCGACTCAGGTTCGTGGCCATTTCAGCAGTTTTTGTCTCATATCTAACCTTAAGAAAGTTACTTGTTAGTCTGAACTGTTTCAGGTAAGAACCATCATGCACATCGGAACAAGTCCTTTTTGGTGTGCATGCAGCTTAGTCTTTCTTGAGGACAGCTAATATTATGGATTAGCACATAACTTATTCATTTAAAAGATACACACTATTTCAAGGGTGTGTGTGTGTATATATATATATATATATATATATATATATATATATATATATATATATATGATACTCACTGGTGATTGGGGAAAAGCAGTACCACACAACACTAAATGATAATCTTGCCTAACTCAACTCCATCTAAAGTTGAATAAATGGATTTCCTCTGAGCTGCTTCTGACAGTGTTTCCTCTAAGGTATTGGAGCAGCATGCTGGCTAGCTTTCTTATCTTACTTTGTTAGCTGAGTGTTCAATATCTTGCACTTTCCTGCTCAGGGGAGAGAACTTGCTTGCCTTTCAAACTTCCTTCCAATCTTCTTTTCTGCTTGACAAAGGCAGGGGAAAAATAACAGGCCTCATTGTGACTTTGCAATGCTTAAGTTGGAAAGCAATTTACTCAAACCACCTCTTCTCTTCTCCAGTAAAGCTTCCATTGGTACCCATAATTGTTATAAATGCTTACTTCAGTCAGATGCTTAAAATCATCCATTAACTACTCAAACAGGCACCTGGCTCCTTTTGAAACAGGTCTATTTTTTCAGGGCTACACCTCTTTTTATTTTTGGACATGGCTTTTGAAATTCATTTTAAAATGACTGTTTCCAAATGAGCAGCTGAAGGTATTGTTGAATGCACTGGAAGACGCAATTGTCTTCACAGGAAAAGCTGAGGACTTTGTACATTTGCACAACTCAAATAACCTTGCAGATCACATATATGTACACTGAGCAGAGACATGGCACTGATTTGATTCATAAGCCTAGGCCTATAATTCCAACTCTGCCATCAATTATTAGTAAAATATTGCACATTTAATTTCACAATGGGCTTGGTTTTCCACAGAGTAACAAAAGCTTGGTGATGTGTTAGTTTCTTTCTAAAGTGGTCGGTGGGTCAATTCATTATGAACTCTGAACACACTGCATTTTCCTTGAAGCTGACTTGATTTAGTCTCCTGTCTGAGGTCATAAATATTTGGATAACATTTCCCACTAGTAACAGGAATCTAAATTTATTTGACGATACACTACATGAATTTTATTTTAAGAAAATGAAAAGATTGGAGATGGCTCTTTACAACAGCATTTTTTTTTCAATTAGTACCCTAATCACTTCAGCCTTCTTGAAACAATCTGTGATCCTTTATGAGCTGATGTATTCTCCTGGGGGTTTCTTGTACATTTGATATGACTGGATCATTCACGACCCTAGTGATTCATGAAGAGACCTGATAGGTTAGCAAATTATTTAGAGTTGTATTTTTTTTTGTTTTTTCAAGACGGGGTTTCTCTGTGGCTTTGAAGCCTGTCCTGGAACTAGCTCTGTAGAACAGGCTGGTCTCGAACTCACAGAGATCCGCCTGCCTCTGCCTCCCAAGTGCTGGGATTAAAGGCGTGCGCCACCATCGCCCGGATAGAGTTGTATTTTTGAAGCACCTGCAATTATTTTACCTTCTAGGTAAGTATTCTAAGTACAGGAACTTTAAATAAACCTTCACTAAAAGAAGACCATTTAAAACTGTTCTGAGAAGGGGAGTCCCAAACATGTAGTATAGTGTGAGACTGCTCTTTCGTTTCCTGGCTGCTCAGACCCAAATAATCACACAGAAACTATATTGCTCACAACACTGTTTGGTCAATGATTCAGACATATATCTAGCTAACACTTACATCTTGAATTAACTCATTGCTATTAATCTGTGTATTGCCACGAGGCTATGGCTTACTAGAGAAAGTTCTGACTGGCGTCTTTCTCCTTCAGCACCTACATGGTGTCTCCTTAACTCTGCCTACTCTCTTTCTATATCTCTGTTTGGATTTCCAGCCTTGTTTAGCTTTGCTAGGTCATTGACAGAAACAGCTTTATTCATCAACCAATAAAAGCAACACATATACAGAAGGACATCTAACATCAATGTAAACCACCTGGGGATCCTGTTAAAATTCAGGCTCTGATTTTGTATATCTGGGTTTGGGCATGTGTTCCATTGAGTCCACAGACAAACCTTTCGGTAAAAGGCATTAAGAGATTAAAGAAATTGTATGTATGCTTTGTATCAATTATAATTCAGGTTGTCCATTATAAAGATACAGAGGCAGCATACCAGTTATGAATGACCTTGAGGAGGATCTCTTTCCAAGCGGCACATCAATAAGGTGGTGTGCTTCAGCTTTTAAATATTCACAACATGCCTTTCTCTTGTTTCTTTCAAGTGTTTTGAGGTTTACTTAAGTAATTACTGTCACTATTAAATGGTGGCCCATAGTTCTGTCCTTTGTAAATCCTCTATGTTATCATTCAGGCCTTTGATTCATGTCTGCTCTTGGAAGTTGCCCTTATCAGGTTCTTCAGGTGGATTCTGTGCAGATTCAGAATTAATCTCAAAATGGCCCATCAGAATGTAGCCAACATCATTTCATCAAGAGTAGAAGCAGAAAGGGAAATTGACTGGGAGGAGAGATTTGGATCCCAGGGCCACTCACACTTAAATGGATAAGACAAAGCAGAAAAGGCACTTTCTTCCCAGATCTTCTTACAGTGGGTATTGTCAGATTTTCAACGTCTTTGCCCATTGCAGAACTGTCTTCTTTATATAGAGAAGGAAATCTTAGCTTTCTCCAGCATTTGTTCCAAGGAATATTGCTATGGCAAAACATTGTGGAATCAACAACTTGTATTCTTCTCTATTTGTGACTCCATTTGGGAATTAAAATGTGGAGGATGCTTTAAGGGAAGGGAAGTTGACATGTTTTCTTAACTGTGCTAAAAAATCTCTAAATATATTACTAATATCACAAACCTATTTGGTGTATTTAACGCATAATCAGTTATGCATGAATCTCAAATGAATGGCTAATTTTTTTCCTTTTAGTAAAGGGAAAAGTCATTTTCGGATTAAGAAGTGGTTCATTTTTTTAATGGAAATTCTTTTGGTTCTGCTCTGCAGAAATAAATCATTAAAGCTCTCTCTGTAACTCTGCAAATATTTTGTACTTGTGCACTTTTAAAATAAAAGTTGAAATCATTTTAAAGTTGATCAATTAGTCTTCAGCAAGGTTAAGCACATTTGGGTATTAGCATGCTATTGCATAATACAGTGAGCAGAAAGAACAAAAAGTAATTGGCTAAGTTTAAAATGTTCATAGATTCTTTACTTGCAGGTGACCTTGAAGAAGCAATAATTTTTTAACACACTAATTTTTCAGTCAAAGGAGCAAAGAAGTTAACAAAGTTCAAATTCTGACTAAGCCCAGACGAAGAGCAAAGAATCTGTTGTTCCATATCTTTCATCACAGTAGCAGTTATAGTTGGGAGAAATTATACTAAAAAAAAAAAGACTCTTTGAAAACCAGTTCTCGAAGACCGATATTATGCATTGTTGTTTTCTTCCTGGCAGGAATAACACTTCCTTCTCATCTGGTGAAACAGAAAAAACAATTGTAGTAGGTAGCTTCTAATATGTAGCTCAAGTTGGTCTAACGTGAGTATCCACATGCAATAGGTTGCAGGATACTTCTCAATCTGCTGTCAGTGGCAGAGCAATGCATGGTTATGTGTAAGTACACACACACACACACGCATGCACTTACACACATCCTCTGCAATGAGAACTTTCTGATTTTGCCAGGCTGTGCGACATCAGCACGTGTGCCTTACATGCTCAGAGGTAGCAAGGGTTCTCTGTGGGTTGTTCTGAAGTCTCTGGAGAATGACTTCAGTGCTGATGCTCTAGTTCCTTGCTTTGGGACACAAATATATCCTGTTATACATTTGCAGAAGAAAAAAAATAGTGCACAGTTTACCCAGGAGCAACCTTTTTTTGGCAATATCCTGGCTTCTTCAGGTGAGGTCAGCCACCTGCATGTTTGTGAATATCACAGAACAGAGAGGGAACATCGGGCTACTACTGCTCAGGTTTCCTCTTACTTGGCCCACCTTCATGTGTCCTTTATAGTGTCCTTGTTTTGTAGAACCGTTTAGCTCTTGAAATGCCCAACTAAGTGATAGATGCTATTAAAGATTGCTCCTATGGGCTTAATCTTTGGCCTTGATTCAGATCTTCCTGCAAGGTATTTTATTTTCACTCCAGGGTGACATGCTTAACATATCTCCTAAGACTTGAGATTTAACCCCATTGTTGGATCAAGTAGTCAATGGTCTGCAGATTATAATAATGTACCAAAGATGCCTGTTAGACAGGGACCTTGCATGCAAAGGTGCAAATGGTTTGAAAAAAGTAAGAAAGTATTAGGATCTTTTTTGCTCTATGATAATTCATCACCATTAACATACTGATATTGGAGAAACTTTTGTGATAACCCAAACTTTTTAGCAATTGTTTCTTAATACTAACACTAGTGAGTAAAATCTGTATTAGAAATGAAACTCATTCATTCTACACTCACTATCACATCACTAGTGAGCGAAAATGTGATTTCTTTTTTAAATCAAAGTTTGGAAATCCTATAAAATGAAGCTTGAGGCCGGGCGGTGGTGGCGCACGCCTTGAATCCCAGCACTCGGGAGGCAGAGGCAGGCGGATCTCTGTGAGTTCGAGGCCAGCCTGGTCTACAAGAGCTAGTTCCAGGACAGGAACCAAAAGCTACGGAGAAACCCTGTCTCGAAAAATCAAAAAAAAAAAAATGAAGCTTGAGATACCATAATAGTACCTTGAAGCTTTAGTATCATAAATGAAACTAAAGAATTGGGATCATGGCAAAAATTGTCATTTATGCTTACTCTTAAGAAGCATTTATTTTCTCTTAAGTCTTAAAAAATATACTTTATACATCCTTATTTTTGTACTTTTATAATTAAATCTATTACCTATATAAAATTGATTCGGGTACTGATTTGCATATATGAATCAATATTTTTCAGTTGGATTTTTAAATAATTCAGTATAGATTATAGAAAAGTACAATTTTTTTCTATTGCACTCTAGGGTCAATTTTGTCACAGAACACATCCCTGAACATGGGTGGCTTGTTCTGGACTCCATTTTGTTACACTGGCCTATGTGCCTCTCACTATGTCAGTGTCATATAGAATTAATTACTGATGGAAGCAGATGCAGAGATCCACAGCCAAGCATTGTGGATTGAGCTCCTAGAGTCCAGTTGAAGATAGGGAGGAAGGATTGTATGAGCAAGTGAAGTCAAGATTAGGACAGGAAAACCCTCAGAGACAGAGAGCTAAAGAGCCAGCATGGGACTCACCTAGGCCATCTGCATCTGGGTGACAGTTGTGTAGCTTGGTCTTTTGTGGGGACCCTAGCGGTGGGACCAGAACTTGCTCCTGATGCATGATCTGGCACTTTGGAACCTGTTCCCTATTGTGGGATGTCTCTCTCAGCCTTGATGCAAGGGGGAGGAGCTTGGTTCAGCCTCAACTTGATATGCCATGCTTTGTTGACTCCCACGGGAGGCCTTACCCTTTCTGAATGGAGGCAGAGAAGAAGTGAATGGGGGATATAAGGGAGGTGGGGGAGGGAACTAGAGGAGAGGAGGCAGGGGAAACTGTGGTTGGTATGTAATATATATATATATATATATATATATATATATATATATATTAAAAAAGATAAAGTCTTGCCATCTGCCAGTCTCTTTTGACTTTTTGCTTCTTCAAGCTTTCCATGGCTATTCCTGGCCTTGCATTTTAACACACATTTTATTACCAGTTTGTGCATTTGTGTAATGACTGAGCTTAAATTTATAGCTCAATTTGGGCAGAATGATACTGTTGTAATGTAGAATCTTTTAGTCCATAAATATATCTGGAAAGGTCTTAAAGAACTGTAGCACATCTTTTCTTTTTGCCAAATAAAGCATTTAGCTAAATACCAGATACATCGTGGAGAATTGGCTCCAGTACCACACTCCACTCTTGCCCCCTTCCACTTTCAGAAATCCGGGATCAAAAAAAAGAAAGAAAGAAAGAAAGAAAGAAAGAAAGAAAGAAAGAAAGAAAGAAAGAAAGAAAGAAAGAAAGAAAGAAAGAAACCCGGGATCAATTTCTTTGGGGTATGTAGGTACCTTCATTTGCCCAAAAACTCCAAAGACAGTGCCTATCTCTATTACATACCTATTCATCATACAACAAAGATTACAAGCTGTGATGACCCACTTGTTCAAGAAATGTAAATTATAGTGGAAGTATGCGCATTGTATCGAGAAACAGCTTCACTTTAATTAGCAGAAATATAGACACGATACTCTGATATAGCCAAAAATTTCCAAATTGTAGAATGTCCGAGGCATACAACAATAAGCTCAGATGTTTTGAGATTAGCTAGATGGTGGTTAATGTGAGAAGACTCTGCTCTGTCTCTTCCAAAGAGCTGTGAGCAGACCAGAGTGAGTTCTTTTGGAGGTATCAGTGAAAAAAAAAAGAACCCTATTTTACAAATGCCTTTAAATTTTTCTCTTCTCTCCTCCCTCCCTTTTCCTCTCTTCTCCTTTCCTCTCTTGTCTTCTATTCCTCTTCCCCTCGGTATATGTGTGTATAGATATATGTACATATACATATATGTGTGTGCAAGTGTGGAGGACAGAGGCTGACATCAGGTGTCCACACTCAGTCTTTTTGCTTGACACATGGTTTCTCAGAAACCAAGAGCTCACTGACCCTGCTAGGCTGAATAAATTGCCAAGCTCCAAGGATCTGCTTTCCCAGTGTTTGGATTATGAATGCACAACACTACACCCTGGTTCTTATGTAGGTACTAGGGATCCATAATCTGATTCTCATGGTTGCTTGGCAAGTACTCTGTCAACAGAGCTGCCTTCCCAGTCTCAGCTTTCTCTTCTCTTGATACCCACTTGTACATCACAAGTCAGTAGTTGAATCAAAAACTAAGGGGTTGAATAAGTATATTCTGCCCTCTGAATTGGAAGGATGAATGAATAATTTTTGACAGAGACCCAATTAACCATCCTTGGGAAATCTTGCAAATTCTTAAGAATAATACTTTTGCTAGATGTTGCTGTATAATTTAGTAGTGTTTCAATCAAATACCAGCAATTAGTGAGTATCTTTATGACATTTTGGGAATTCCTTTATTTAGTATATGTCAGTCCAGTCTACAGCTTATCAGTGACACACCTATACCCTTACATGTGAGCCCTACATATTACTTGTTTAAATTTCCATTCTTTCAAGATACAGCTAAAGTATTTATTCTTTTAGAAACTTCACAAATTCTAATGTTGGGTATTTCTAAAATGTTTTCCCCCTAGTTTTTTTTTTTATTGAAAATTTCCACCTCCTCCCCTCCTCCCACTCCCCCCCTTCTCCCATCCCCACTCCTCATCTCTCTCCAGTCCAAGGAGCAGTCAGGGTTCCCCACCCTATGGGAAGTTCAAGGTCCTCCCTGCTCCCCCTAGTTTTTAAAAATAGTATTCACATCATACTGTAGTCAATTAAAGCATGTATACATTGGGTTGAAGGCCAAATTTGTTTGATTTTCTGTCTTACATAGAAGATTGCAACATACCTTCTATGTCAACTACTAGCCCCTCTTTTCTTTATGTTGTGTCTCTTAGAAAGAGGCAGCAGAACTGACTCAAGTATTCATTAAATTGTGTATTTTAGTCTATTTAGATGCTTCCTTTATATGCTTCAACTAAACTCTAATTAAGAAATTTTTGAACCAGAGTATGAGATGTGTGTGGAATGCTGTCTTCTGAGTAAGACTCTGCCAATGTAATCACAATCTCACAGCAGCAGAGGCAGCCTAAAATTGCCCTGAAATGGGCCTGGTAACAGTCAGTAATAGATTAGAGAGAAATCCATGTGGTCCTACACTTCCTGCTGAGCCATGATGGATATAAAGACATTGTATTTGTCACTTCTTAACTTGCTTTTTAAGTTTATAATATATGCTGAATATTAATATTGTCCTAATTATTAGTTATTTTATGCAATATTATTTAAATGACTGAATTCCATCCCACTGTGCAAATATACAATGATTAATTTATCTGGTCTCTTTTGTGCACATTTAGGCTTTTCTAATTTCTTTTCTCATAAGCATCATTTTATAGTAAATGTTCACATAGCCATAAATTTTTCAAAGCCATCTGATTCCCTTCACAGCACTTACCCCTTAGGATAAACCCCTAGAAATAGATTGTTAGATCAAAAGATTTTACAAATGACAAATTAATTCTCCTCACATGCACTGCCAAATTGTCTTTGCTTGGATTATTCTCTCTCTCTCTCTCTCTCTCTCTCTCTCTCTCTCTCTCTCTCTCTCTCTCTCTCTCTCTCTCTCTCTCTCTCTCCCCACTTACAAGCAACAGGCCTCATGAGCAATTTCTGTCTTTTGTTTCCTTCCAGTGATCTCTAGGAACCCTAAGGGATATGCTATTTTATGAGCTGTTGTGCTATATGCTCAACTGTGCAAGCAGAGCTGAATTCATGTCAGACACACATTGGTGTCTACCTCATTGTGGTTTGCCTTTATAGAGAAAGCCCTTAAGCTTTCATTGTAGCCCCTTGGGAAATAGCCAGCCAAAAGTTTCAAATCTCAAGTCAAATGTCACACCAGCAACAATAAAAGGATCTGTTGCTAGCATTTCAGTTTTCAAAAAACTGGTTGAAGTACCTGTCACTGGCAGAGTTCTATTCCTAAGAATCATCTTTTTTTTCCCCACTGACAGCTTTCCATAAATGGCAATATTCTTACAATGCTGGCTACATAGGTAGTGCTAAAATAAAATCACTGCAAAGATGGGACGTCCTCTGTAATTTTGAAAGGAGATATTTGTACCATAACTTCATGGTCAATTTTCTATTGCTGTTGAAAGAACAGTGTGTTTCTCAACATAAGCAGTCAATAAACATGAGATGAAAATTGGATAGATAAGGAAATGAACGTTCTTTGTGAGACTTTTTGAGTAGTTGTAGCACTTAATAGATTCTAACTATGGACAGGACATAGCTGCGTTATTTATAAGACTTGTGTAACTGTGAAAGAAAATATAAATTGATTTATATATGAACCAGAAAGGGTAAGCAAGACAAGTCACCTTTATTTATTGTAAATCTTACAGTTTTGTCATCTTGATGTAAATAAGGTGAGTGATGTTGCAGAATTAGGTGTGGGGAGTTTGAATAATAATGGAAGCCCTAATTAGTTCTGAAAAATTGGATGTTAACATTTTTAGGGAATCAGATTAGCAACAAGTTTGTGTACACGGGCAAGAAGACAATTCCTACGGGGGAGTCTGAAATGTTTTTGTCATGCTGCTTTTTCTTTCAGACTCTATTATTTTCTCTCTCACCGCCACTTCTTTAATGCAGTACAGAAAACATTATTGTGTGGGAAAAATTGCATAGTTAATATATTTCTGCATAACAAATTACTCCAAAACTGAATGCTTTCAAAGAACTTGGATTTATTATTTCAGTTTCTGAGGATCAGGAATTCACATATGGCCTAACTGGCTCTACTGTAACATCACAAGGCTCTATGTGAAGGATATGATGTTGCTTAGTTTATTCTTGAAATTTTTAGTGTCATGCTTAGCTGGTAATCAGAGGTTTCTTTCAGTCTTTTGCTATATGGCTTCTCTATGGGGTATATTACCCAATACTGCATTCAGCTGCATCACTTTGCGCAAAGGGGAGAGAGAGGTTAAGACAGAGAAAGAGTACATAAAGATGTGAGTCCTTCAATCAACTCCATGATGGCAGTATTTGCAGCCTACATCAATTTTCTATGTTTTTACTTCTCTTGCATATTTACACGTGTGTGTACATGAACATCTGTGTATGTATATAGAGACTGAGATGTTATTGAGATTGTTTCTCCATCATTCTCCACTTTATTTTTGAAGCACTTTCTCTCACTGAACTTTGCACTTACTGATTCAACTAGGCTGCTTAGCCGGAAATCTCCCAAGCACCTCCTATCTCTACTTCCCTAGTGCTGAGATAACAGGTGCAAACCAGCTTGCTCAACTTTATGTGGATATACTGGTACACAGAACCTAGGTGTAACCAGAAGTTTCTCTCCTGACCACCAGTTCCCAAATAAGCAATGTGACACTTAATATTAATTACAAACTGTTTTGTCTATTAGCTCAGGCTTATTATTAATTGGCTCTTACAACTTAAATTAACCCATTTTTATTATTCTATATTTTACCATAAATCTTATGACTTGTTAATTTACATCTTGCTTCCCCATTGGCTGCTGGTGTCTCTCAGACTTGGCCTTCTTTTTCCTTTTGTCTTTGCTTGGATTTTCTGCCTGGCTCTATTCTGCTTGGCTATTGGCCAAATCAGATTCTTTATTAACTGATGGCAATAAAACATATTCACAGCATACAGAAAGGTATCCCAAATCACCTGAATTCTCCTGATTGTCAGCAAGTGTTTTACTAAATGTTCTGTCTTTCCACCCTCAGACTTTTTTCTTGAAAACTGACTATTCATACTCCCAAACATGCCTTCTTTTTCATATTCAATGCCTTGATTAACATTATTTTGAAAAGGATGTTATAATGAGACTATTAGCTTCAAGAACAACAACGACAACAAGAACCATTTTATGAGGAAATTGCTCTATGCGAGAATTATGTAAAAGTTACAAAGACTTTAAACTCATCTTTCCATTTAAAACAATTAACTTTTTTCAGGTGTCTCCCCATCTACTGTGTATAAAGTGTTTCGTGAATATAAAGATGAATGCAAGTACCCCCACTAAATGCTTGCTTAATCATTAAGAGCTCCATTTCCCATGCCCATGGAAGATTTTAGACTTGTTTCTGCCAAGAAGTGCTTCTCAGTTTTTTTTCCATATACAGTTACTTGTACTGCTTTCAGTTAGCCATACAGCTTGGCTGACCCTTCACAGGTTGTAATGTAGCCATGAAAGTAACCCCAAGTGGTCAGAAAAATAAGGTAAATCGATGGTTCTCAGAATTTGGTGGTGGACCACTAGCATCAGAATCACTTGAAAACATGCTGAAGATAACATATTCTGAAGCCCTACATCAGACTCAACAAAGGCTCAAAGGGTGTTACCCAGAAACCTGCGTTTAATGGCATTGTTCAGCTGATTATAGATGAGAACCACTGACTAAGAAAATATTTACTAGTGAGGTTTTAAGGGTGCATCTTCCAACATTCTTAGAAGACACAATCTCACAGTAAACTACACGATTCTCTGGCTCTTACAGTCTTCGTCTCTCTTCTGCAATGTTTCTGAGCTTTAGGTGCTGGAACATTTTGGAGATATATTTATTGGGACTAGGGTCATACATACATGTTAAACTATATAGACTCAACAGATTATATTTAGAAATATAAATGCACAAATGCATGCAATAAAAATTAGTGAAAAAAAGAGACCATGGCAGGGTTTGGAGGGAGGAAAGAGAAGGGAGAAATTATAATCTCAAAAATAAACAGAAAAAAAAGAATATAAAAGAAAGACCATTGCCCTGATTTTGTAGTTAACACGTTCTTTATTTTATCTCAACGATTGCTTGGATTCAAATTTGAAGGAGAGATTGGCACCAAAAGTCCTCAAAATTTTTTACTTGAAAGTAGATATTAGATGTAAAGCAAAGGATAACCAGACTATTACAATCCACAGCCCCAGAGAAGCTAAGTAATAAGGAAGATCCTACGAGGGACACATGAATTACCCTGGGAAGGGGAATTAGTTAAGATCTCCTGAATAAACTAAGGGTGAGAAGGGACTGTAAAGGGAGGGGAAAGGGCATGAGAACATGAGGGAACATAACGGTTGAGGGGAAAGGGAAGGAGTGGAAGAGATACCGTGATAGAATCACTATGGGATTATGGGGAAACCTAGTGTTAGGGAAATTCCCAAGAATTCACAAAGATGACCCCAGCTAAGACTCTTAGCAATAGTTGAGAAAGTGCCTGAACTGGTCTTCTGTAATCAGATCGATGACTATCCCAACTATTACCATAGAGCCTTTATCCAGCAACTGATGGAACCAGATGCAGAGATCCACAGCCATGCACTAGACTGAGCTCCATGAATCTAGTTGAATAAAGGGAGGAGGAAGTACATGAGCAAGAGAGTTCAAGATCATGATGGCAAAATTTACAGGGACATCTGAACCAAGCTTGTGGGAACTCATGAACTCTGGACCAACAGCTGTGGAGCCTCCATGGAATTGAACTAGGACCTCCATATGTGGGAGACAGTGGTGAAGCTTGGACTATCTGTGATGCACCTGGAAGCAGGACCAGGATCTATCTCTGGTGCATGAGCTAGCTTGTTGGCGCCCATTCCCTAGGGTGAGAAGCCATGCTCAGCCTTAATGTAGTGGGGAGGTGCTTGATCTTGTCCCAACTTAATGTGCCAGATTTTGTTGACTCCCCATGGGAGCCCTTACCCATTGGGAGGAGTGGATAGGAGGTGGGCTGAGGGAGAAGCAGAGGGGGCAGGAGGTGTTGGAGGAAAAACTGTGGTTGCAATCTAAAATAATTTTTTTTTTAAAAAAAAGGAATACAGATTTTTTGGAGTTGATCTTGTATCCTGCCACATTACTAAAGCTGTTTATCAGCTGTAAAAGTTCTTTGGTGGAGTTTTGGGGGTCGCTTATGTACACTATCATATCATCTGCGAATAACGAAAGTTTAACTTCTTCCTTTCCAATTCGAATCCCCTTGATCCCATTATGTTGTCTTATTGCTATTGCTAGAACTTCCAGCACTATATTGAAGAGGTATGGCGAAAGTGGACAGCCTTGTCGTGTTCCTGAGTTAAGCGGGATGGCTTTGAGTTTCTCTCCGTTTAATTTGATGTTAGCTGTCGGCTTGCTGTATATAGCTTTTATTATATTTAGGTATGACCCTTGTATCCCTAATCTCTCCAAGACTTTTAACATAAATGGATGTTGAATTTTGTCGAATGCTTTTTCAGAATCTAATGAAATGATCATATGGTTTTTTTCTTTCAGTTTATTTATATGCTGGATTACATTGATAGATTTTCGTATGTTGAACCAGCCCTGCATCTCAGGAATGAAGCCTACTTGATCATAGTGGATAATTTTTCGGATGTGTTCTTGGATTCGGTTTGCCAGTATTTTGTTGAGGATTTTTGCATCGATATTCATGAGTGAGATCGGCCTGTAATTCTCTTTCCTGGTTGAGTCTTTGTGTGGTTTTGGTATCAGAGTAACTGTAGCTTCATAAAAGGAATTTGGTAATGACCCTTCTGTTTCTATATTGTGAAATACATTAAGGAGTATAGGTATTAGGTCTTCTTGGAAGTTCTGGTAGAATTCCGCGTTGAAACCAAGGATATGGAAGCAGAGAGGGAAATCAGAGAAGCTTCTCCATTCACGATAGCCACAAACAGCATAAAATATCTTGGGGTAAACCTAACCAAGGAAGTGAAAGATCTATTTGACAAGAACTTTAAGGCATTGAAGAAAGAAATTGATGAGGATACCAAAAAATGGATGGACATCCCTTGCTCTTGGATTGGGAGGATCAACATAGTAAAAATGGCAATTCTACCAAAGGCAATTTATAGATTCAATGCAATCCCCATCAAGATCCCATCAAAATTCTTTACAGATCTGGAGAGGACAATAATCAACTTTATATGGAAAAACAAAAAACCCAGGATAGCCAAAACAATCCTATACAATAAAGGATCTTCTGGAGGCATTACCATCCCTGACTTCAAACTCTATTACAGAGCTACAGTAATGAAAACAGGGTGGTACTGGCATAAAAACAGAGAAGTCGACCAATGGAATCGTATAGAAGACCCGGATTTTACCCCACAAACCTATGAACACCTCATTTTCGATAAAGGAGCTAAAAGTATACAATGGAAGAAAGAAAGCATCTTCAACAAATGGTGCTGGCACAACTGGATGTCAACCTGTAGAAGAATGAAAATAGACCCATATCTATCACCGTGCACAAAACTCAAGTCCAAATGGATTAAAGACCTCATTATCAGCCCGAAAACACTGAACCTGATAGAAGAGAAAGTGGGAAATACCCTACAACAGATGGGCACAGGAGATCGCTTCCTAGGTATAACCCCAGAAGCACAGGCATTAAGGGCAACATTGAATAAATGGGACCTACTAAAACTGAGAAGCTTCTGTAAAGCAAAGGACACTGTCACTAAGACACAAAGGCAACCTACTGACTGGGAGAAGATCTTCACCAACCCCGCAACAGACAAAGGTCTGATCTCCAAAATATATAGAGAACTCAAGAAACTAGACTTTAAAATGCTAATTAACCCAATTAAAAAATGGGGCACTGAACTGAACAGAGAATTCTCAACAGAAGAACTTCAAATGGCCAAAAGATACTTAAGGTCGTGCTCAATTTCCTTAGCAATCAGGGAAATGCAAATCAAAACAACTTTGAGATACCATCTTACACCTGTCAGAATGGCTAAAGTCAAAAACAACAAGGATAGCCTTTGCTGGAGAGGCTGTGGAGGAAGGGGTACCCTCATCCATTGCTGGTGGGAATGCAATCTTGTGCAACCACTGTGGAAGTCAGTGTTTCGGTTCCTCAGGAAATTCAGGATCAACCTACCCCTGGACCCAGCAATACCACTCTTGGGAATTTACTCAAGAGATGCTCTATCACATGTCAAAAGCATTTGTTCAACTATGTTCATAGCAGTATTATTTGTAATAGCCAGAACCTGGAAACAACCTAGATGCCCTTCAATGGAAGAATGGATGAAGAAAGTATGGAATATATACACACTAGAGTACTACGCTGCGGTAAAAAACAATGACTTCTCGAATTTTGCATGCAAATGGATGGAAATAGAAAACACTATCCTGAGTGAGGTATCCCAGACCCAAAAAGAAGAACATGGGATGTACTCACTCATAATTGGTTTCTAGACATAAATAGGGGTCACAGAATCTACAATTGGCGAACCTAAAGAAGCTAAGTAAGAAGGTGAACGCAAGGAAAAGCATATCGTTATCCTCTTGGATAAGGGAAGTAGACAAAATTGCCGGGGAGAAAAGTGGGATCTTGGGGGTGGGGTGGGAAGGGGGTAAGGGGAGATGGGGAGAGAAAAGGTAGAAGGGAAGGAGGGGGGACTTGGGGAAATAGGAGGATCGGGATAAAGGAAGGTTGGATAGGGGAGCACGGAACCACAATCCTTAGTTAAGGGACCCACTTTAGGGTGGGCAGGAGAATTGACCCTAGAGGGGCTCCCAGGTGCCCAAGCTGAGGTCCCCAGTTAGTTCCTTGGGCAGCTGAGGATAGGGAACCTGAAATGACCCCATCCTAGCGCAATACTGACGAATATCTTGCATATCATCTTAGAACTTTCATCTGGCGAGGGATGGAGATAGAGACAGAGACCCACACTGGAGCACTGGACTGAGCTCCCAAGGTCCCAATGAGGAGCAGAAGGAGGGAGAACATGAGCAAAGAAGTCGGGACCACGAGGGGTGCACCCACCCACTGAGACAGTGGAGCTGATCTACTGGGAGCTCACCAAGGCCAGCTGGACTATTACCAAAAAAAGCATGGGATAAAACTGAACTCTCTGATCATGACGAACAATGAGGGCTGATGAGACGCTAAGGACAATGGCACGCAGTTTTGATCCTACGCAATCTGCTGGCTTGGTTGGAGCCTAGCCAGTTTGGATGTTCACCTTCCTAGATATGGACGGAGGGGGGAGGACCTAGGACTTACCACAGGGCAGGGAACCCTGACTGCTCTTTGGACTGGAGAGAGAGGGGGAGAGGAGTGGGGGGAAGGGGAGAGGGGTGGGAGGAGGTGGAAATTTGTTTTTTTTTTCTTTATTCTTCTTTTATCAATAAAAAAAAATGTTAAAAAAAAAGGAATACAAACGAAAAATCCCTGTTTGTTTCACTGTCTTACTACTGCTGCTTTTCCACCTTTTCCCCCTTTGTGGTTTCTGGGGAACTAGGATATTCCTCCAAAGGTACTCTTTCCCAGGTCTTAAAGTCACCACTAAATACAATATGAGAAGTTATCTATCTGATGATGAAGACAGATGTGCATACAATCATAGCATGTACCGAAAGATATGAGTCCTAGTAATGATCATGGTGGAGATAAAATGGAAAAATCCTGAAGAAGGATTATTTTGTCACGGCTGGGAGGGTTGCAGAAGGTGTTACAGAAGAGATAGGACTTGATCTGAGTTTTGGAGGAAGTGAAGCATTTTAACAGATGAAGTAGAGGATTAGTGTTTTGACATATACTCAAAATGTTGTTAGATGTCCGTAGAAATCTGTAGGTATAGCAACAAGAATTATAGTTTTTCTCAACTTGCAGAAGTATCTGTTTGAAAATGATTTCTTTCTAATCTGCGCTAGTTCCACATTTTACAGCCTATAATTCAGTGTTGTTGCTTTTTTCCCCTTTCATCTTGTAAATACTCTGAATTTGTTTCAGTATTAGTGCTCCAGTACCAGTCTTCAGCAAACAAATCAAGGTTGGTATATTTGTGAATTATTAAGAAAATTTGAGACTTAATAGCCTGTGAAAGATCATATGAAAGCAATTTTATTTTGGTCTTAGTCCAGCAAGTCATCAGAGAAGTTTTATGATTTTATGGATTGTAATTATGAGTTGAGGGAATTTGCTGGAAAACAATAGGAGGGTGGAGTATTAAGAGAAGTTCCTAATATCAAGAGAGAGAGAGAGAGAGAGAGAGAGAGAGAGAGAGAGAGAGAGAGAGAGAGAGAGAGAGAGCCTACAGGAGATAAATGGGCATTGGGGAACTTGTTTTATGTCGACTTAGAATGTCAGGATGGATTACAGGGGTTTTAAAATGGACAAGATCTCCCTCCTCCAGGGACATTTAGCAATTCCTGAAGACATTTTCTGTTGTCATAAAGAATGGAAAGGAGTGGATGGAGCATGGTGCACATATTTTATAGATTGAGGTTGAGTGAGAATGTTGCCAAAGAATGTACAATCACCAGAAAGTTTTTGTCAACCTCCACTTCAAAGGCCAGTAATGCTTCATTTGAGAAACTCTAATTAAAATTGAATACATATGACAAGTAAATGGGGAAAGAGGTCTAAATGGGGAGGTGGGCATACGAACAAGAGGGATCGGGTGAGGGGAATGGAAGTTGAGCGTACTGGAAAAGAAAATTGGAACCATGGGCATCTCTCATATAAGCTAGAAACCTAGTGCAATGGAAACTCCCAGGAATCTCTGAGGGTGACCCTAGGTAAAAGTCCTGGCAATGGGAGATACAAGTCTGAACCAGGCATCTCTTGTAACCAGACAAGACTTCTAGTGGAGGAACTGGAACACCAACCCTGCCACATAACCTTCAACCTTCAATTTGCCCTGCCTACAAAATATGCTGTGGTAAAGGTGGTGCAGAAATTATGGGAGTTGCCAAACAATGACTGGTCCAGATTGAGACCTATACTATGAGAGGGAGCCTACCCTTGACAATGTCTAGAAGGACAGGACTCAGAGGCTGGACAGCCCAGAGACATAGGACAGAACCAAACATGACTGACAAAAAAAAAACTCAATAAAATGACTCCTAATGATTTTCTGCTATACTCACAGATGTTTGTATAGCCCAATTGTCATCAGAGAGACTTTACCCAATAACTGATGGAAACAGATACAGAGACCCACAGCCAAACATTAGAAGGACTTGGGAAAGCAGGTGGAAGAGGGGAAGAGGGAGAGGACAGAAATCTGAGCTAGAGGGCTAAGGACACCATGGAAAAAGACAGAGTCGACTGACCTGTTCTCATGGGGGCTCGTGATCCAGAGAGCTTGCATGGGACTAATGTAGGCCAGCTGCACATATGTTACAGCTGTGTAGCTTGGTTTTATTGTGGGACTCCTGCAAGATGGAGTTGGGGGGGGGGAATCTCTGACTCTGTTGCCTGCTCTTGGAACACTTTCCCCATGCTAAATTGCCTTAACCAGTCTTAATAGGAGAGCAGGAACCTAATCTTGCTGCAACTTGATATCTCATTGCTGGTTGATATACATGGAAGGCCTGCTCTTTTCTGAAGGGAAAAGAGGAGAGGAGAGTGAAGGAGGAGGGTCTGGGAGGAAAAGAGGGAAGGAAAACTCTGATAAGATTGAAAAATTTAAGTAACTGATTAATGAATAAAAAAGAAACTTGTTAAATAAATGAATAGAAAAAAAGGAAAAGAAGGAAAGAAAGGGATTGAGTTGTGCTAGGTCCAGAGTTTGCTATTGTCATTGTTTATTGTCCTTAACTATTTGAATTAGTAGTAATTAAAGAACTTACTGTATTATTAATAAAAATGCATTCAGAATCTATTAGATTGACTCTGTGGGGAGGCTGTTCATTCGTTCCTGAGCATCCTGACTCAAAATAACCACACAGAAATCTTTATCAATTGCAATACTGTTTGGCCAATAGCTTAAGTGTATTTCTGGCTAACTCTAATATCTTAAATTAACCTATTTCTATTATTTTATATTTTACCACCAGGCTTGTGGCACATTGAGGCCTTTGAGAGATTTTCTGTTTGTTTTGAAGTGGTTGAATCCACTTCTAGTCCAGACTCTTGAGCTTATCCATTCCTTTACCGGCATTGAAGCCTACATTTTTGGGATTCCAACATATATTGAAGGTCAGGTAAGGCACCCAGCCTTTTGGACTGAGCAAATACTGGATTCTTGGAATTTTTTTTATTCACAGTCAACCACTGCTAGATTAGTTAGACTGAAATTTATAATAAATTATATATATATATCAATAAATCCCAATATATATGATAAAATATGCATGGGTATGTAAATATATCCACAGAGATATTTGTTTTATAAGTTCTGTTACTCTAGAGAACCCTGACTAATATATACATGTAATTAAAAATAATAAAAATAAATGTCTTAAAATATCATCTAAGTAAGATTTTTTGATGTATAAGTAAGGCTTTTGAGATTTGGTGTTTTTTTTTTTCACCCAGGATAATTCTCAAAAGACTCATTCAAGTTGTCTGTACTGATAACCAGTTTTTTTTATGTGTGAGTAATGGTCCATAGTATGGATGAAACTATGATTCGTTTAATCATGTACTCATTGTAGAAAATCTGGGCTTCCAGCTTGCGACTGCTATGGACAAATCTGCTTTGAATAATTGTGCACAGATTTTGGAAGGTTAAAAAATTCAATTTCCCTTGAATAAATACCCAAGAGTACAATTATTAGTTGTGTGACAATTATAGGTTTAGTTTTATAAGGATCTGTCAAGTCATTTTCCCTATAGGCTATACCACCATACAATTCTACAAACAGTTCATGGTTGATTCTGCTTGGTTTCTTTACATCCTTGACAACATCTGGAAGATGGATAATTTTAAATCAATTATGAGGAAGTTCTGTCTATATGTTACTTTTGTTGGTTAATGTTGCAAGGAGGGGGCCACTAGTTCTTCCTGGCTGCCCGGCTAGCTTACACCCGAAATAATCACACAGAAACTGTATTATTAAATCACCACTTGGCCCATTAGCTCTAACTTCTTATTGACTAACTCTTACATATTAATTTAACCCAATTCTAGTAATCTGTATATCACCACATGGCAGTGGCTTACTGGCAAAGATTCAGCATGTCTGATTCTGGTAGTGGATCCATGGCATCCCCTGACTCTACCCTTCTTTCTCCCAGCATTCACTTCTGTTTTCCCTGCCTACCTAAGCTCTGCCCTATTAACAGGCCAAGGCAGGTTCTTTATTCATTAATGGTAATCACAGCACACAAAGGGAAATCCCACATCAGGTTAATGAATGAATCTGTTTCAGCCAGTGGCTTAGCAGAATAGAGCCATGTGGGAAAACTAAACTAAATGCTAGGAGAAAGAAGGCAGAATCAGGAAGAAGCCATGGAGCTGCCAGAGAAGAAATATGCAAGTCACCAGCCGGACCTTTGTGTGAGGGGGGGATTCTCTTGATTATTATTAGTTGATGTAGGAAATCCCAGCCCACTGAGGGTGTCACCATCACTAAGCAGATGGTCATGAACTGTAGAGGAAAGATAACTATGCATGAGCAAGCCAACAAGCATTCCTGCCTTGGTTTCCTGCACAGACTTCCTTCAATGATAGACTACAAGTCAAATAAATAATTTCTTCCCCTACATTACATTTGTGAGGGTGTTTTACCACAGCAACAGAAAGGAAATTAGAACACTATGTAAGTATGAGACCCAACTTCAGTCTCCAGGATCCACGTCTAAAGGCCATGCACGGTAACACACACCTGCAATTTTAGCACTGGAATTCTGGAGACAGATTTACAGGCTTTCTGGCCAGCCATCCTAGCCTATTTAATGATCTTCAGGTTACTGAAAGAATCATGTCTTAATAAACAAGATGGATGGCACCCCAAAATACTCTCTTACACACATGTGCACAAATGTGTGTACATCCTACATAAACATAATACACTCTGTAAAATATGCATACATTTACACAAATTTACTAAAAACAGAAAAATGTTTGCCCATTTGTCTTAAAATGCTTCCTCTATATTTTCTAACAACAAAATTTCATATATTTAGGTCTTAATATTCATCTAGGTATTTGACATATTTTTAGTTGATATTTGTGTGTGGTAAGAGGAGGAACTAGTTTCCCTCTTTTGAATTTATCCAGTTCTCCCAGTAACTTTTATTTGAATACTTTCCCCAATGTAAAATACTTTCCCCAATGCATAATTTTAGTGATTTTGCCAAAAAAGCAGTTGCATGTGCATATGTGGATTCATTTCTGGAGTATTTATTGCAGTTATCCTCATCTACTTTATCTACAGAGTGTCACTGTCTTTCCAGCTACATGTACTTTGCTAGAATAAAATAACATCATCTGTTGGGAGCACAAACAAAACACAAGAAATAAATTCATCCTGTGTTTGACTATAACATGTCTCCAATTTAGTATGATTATAGAACCAATGAAGACTATGTCATCAGAATCTTTTAAGAATAACATTCCAAGGAAAGAGTTTTCAAAGTAGATTTTATTCCCAGTTTTACTTATTCAGTATATATATATGTGTGTGTGTGTGTGTATACATATATATCAGAAACATATTGATTATATAATAATTATATATATAATCAATATGTTTCTGATTAGAACTTTGTGCTTATCACCTACATACATGTTGAGACTGCAATGTATGTTCTTTGGTTAATTTGCCAGTTAAATATATCCTGTTTGTTACCAAGGAACAGTGGACTTTCGCCCCTGGTGCAGTGGTGCTGGTAGCTTTGCTTCTAAACCAGTCACCATCATACCTCTAGTACTAATGAGATTCAGAGAACAGTGGATCAAAGATATAAATCCTGCTTTGAAAAATGAAAGATGTTGCTATTTCTGAAACTACGGAAGGTAGAGAGCCATAGCAGAGGGTAAGGTTAGGTCTTTCAACTCCTCTGTTTGATTTATTTGACACATAGAAGATAATTATAGTCTACATGTCAAGACAAGATAGAATCAGAGTCAGCGTGATTTCAGAGAAACATCCGAAAAATGACATGGGGCAAATATATTATGTGTCTATAAAAGGTGAAGCAATTTCTCTTTAGTTAGTGAACAATATGATAATTAAAGAAATTATCTTGCAAAATTTTAGAAGAAAGCTGGATTAAGAAGAGAAAAAAAATCTATTTATTAGACTCAGAATAATTATATGTGTATTAACAAAGATTTTGGAAATGGTATGAATGTATCCTAAGGCACAAAAAGATGCTGAAAAAATGAGTTGGTAGTGAGGATTATTGCCTTGATCCTGTTGCTAATATAAATGCTTATATATACATTTTTTGTAAAGGGTTTGCTCTTATCCTGGATAAATATGCACTCCCTATTTTAGGAAATATGCTAAAAAGTTTGTCATTCTTGAAAATTTCATACATGTATACAATGAAACATGATCCTATTTATAGTCCATTTATCACTTACTAATAATTTTGTTATGAATTTTAACCTATAAATGATAAAAAATGCAGGGCTCATAAATGTCTTGAGAAAATCAAATATCTTCTTTAGTGATCTGAAAACCATTTTTGATATATACTTTTCTTGATGTTTCCTCTGTATTAGGTGGAATCTTTTAAATTTACTGTAACTTTAAATTTATAAAAGGAATTTTATAGAACTTTTGGGGAAAGGGAGCATTATCATTATCTGATTTAAATCTTAGAGATAGTTGAGTCTCTTAGGAATAGATTTGGACTTTTATCTTTTTTTGAGTATTGGAACAGCTTGGATAGACTGGATATTACTTTAAAGATTTGATAGCCTTAATACTAGGAATTATCTAGTCATAATGGCTTATGAGAGGGAAGTAAATTTTTGAGAACAAAAATATCTTTAATACTCTATTAAGTCTTTCTAACTCTACTCATGTCAAATTAAATAAATTTTATTTTCTTAGAAAATGTTCCAGTAATGTAAATTTTCAAATCTTTGGGTATATTACTATAATTCTTTTATATATTTCCTAGAATAAAGCCTAATTTTACAATACTTGTCTTCTTTTTAATAATATTCTCATTTATTCTTTAGAAATTCTGTACAGTTTATGTGATGTATTTGAGACTATGTCTTCTTCTAGTAGCTAGAGTACCAATTATGTCAGGATTTAATAAACTAATATACTGTCATTAACATGAGAAAAATTGAATCTCAAACTATTAAGAATATTCTACTCGGTGAAAGCCTTGTTCTTAACAGAGTTAGAAGTGGCCATTGTCTAGGTGGTCTAAAGTAATCCAAAACCTCCTTGCCTCATGTTCTTCTATATTTTGAGAATCAAGAATACCACCAAAGAGACACTACTTTAAATTCAGCATTTAGAGGTTCCTAGGTAAAGTACGAACATGTTCTGTTAAATATGTATCACAATCCCCATTCTCTTCAAATTAACTATATGTTAATTTAACATATGTCCACTGTCCACAAATGGGCAAGTGTAAATTAATGAGGAGCTAGTAATAGTATGTTTAATAGATTCTAAGACAGAAATTAGATACTTATAACTCCTTTCTATACCAAAAACTTCTGACTGATTTAATTTATAAATATAATTTATCAGAGTATAAGTAAGTTGTTTATTCTTTTGCTTTGAGTTGACTAATACATCTTCATAATTTCTTTGGCTGTATTTACTCTATTTTTAAACTGAGCATGCTTAGGACTACTTGATAAAATGAATGAAACTAAGTCTACTTCTCTTAAATCTGAAAAAAATAGATTTGGGGCATAGGGCTATGTAGGGTGTTTATCAAGTTACAAGTACTCTGGAATTCAACTCACCACATGTAGCTTTCTCTATGCATGGGTGCCCATCAGCTCTAAGACTGAACATAATAAGCATTGATCCCTTTTCCTCACTGGGAGGTTTTTTTATGTGTGTGGTGTAATGAGCTTCTCTGGTAAGTCTCCTCAGAGACACCCACTGATAAGATACAACACTTCAAAATGCACAGAAAAAGAAATCAATCGAAGCCATATCAAATAAGATTAGTGCATACTCGTATATACCATCTTTTTAGTATCCCAAGGAAAATCACACTTTGTTTATATCAAGAACATATTAGAAACTCGATTCTCATTCCTTGTTTAGTCTCAAGAAGCTAGCTGCAGAGAAATCAGGTAGAAATATTCAAGAAGGCTGAAGCTAAGGTCCATTTTCATCTCTTCTCTGCATATTACTGACCTACCCAGGATAGTTATATAATGGGTACTTTGATTCCATCTATAGCCCTATATTACTCTGTGTGAACCTGAGATTATTCCTTGCTTTACCTGGAGGTAAAGAAGGCTGTCTGTTTGCTAATAACAATTACAAATGGCTAATTAGAAATTGACTCATTTAATTGTGTAAGCTATATTTTGATGATCCTTTTTGTGTTTGTTTGTTTTGATGCTTCTGAAATTCTCTTGATTTGTTTCTATTTCTGATGTGGAATTCTCCTGTGTATGCTGTGAATATGTTATATTACCATTGGTTAATAAAGAAGCTGTTTTGGCCTATGGCAGGCCAGAATATAGGTAGGCAGAAAAACTAAACTGAATGCAGGAAGAATGAAGGCAAAACCAGGCAGAGTCCATGTAGCTGCTGAAGAAGAAAGATGCCAGAGGTAAGCCACAGCCCCATGGCAATAAACATATTAATAGAAATGGATTAATTTAAGATGTAAGAGCTAGCTAGGAATATGTCTGAGCTATTAGCCAGAGTTGTAATTAATATAGTTTTATGTGATTATTCTAGTCTGGGTAGCCTGGAAATGAAAAAGCAGTCTCTGTTTACATAATGACACCCAACATTCAGCAGTGTATATCCACCTACCGCCTAAGAAAGCTTAAAAAGGAGTTTCTAGATCCACAAAAATGGGAGTGAATTGGAGTTTCTTGGTAGCCACATATTTTCAGATAGACTGTTTGCTGGTGGCTAGCAGAGACACTGTTCCTTTAAGAGATAGCTTCCTGGTTCATGCTGGTGGCAGGACTGGCTCTGGCTCTTTCAGGAGGGCCTGCTACAGAACATTTGAATGAAGTCTGTGAGCAGCATGATGCACAATGCTTAATGGCAGTGACATAGACCCCCTACACTTCTGGAGCTGGGACAGTCGGCATGACTCATCGAACTGGTGGTAAATGAACCTCCATCATATTGAAAGACTGAGAGAGGCAGCATCCAGGGCTACAGCAACCACACTGATTACCATTTAGAAAAGGATTTCAGATACACAGTAGAAAATATTCAGACATAAAAGACCTCTAAACAAGACACAGTATGTTTAAAAATGTATGTAGGTTTAAGTAAAAAAGAAAATGGGTATAGGCAGCTATAGAAAGAGTTTTAAAAATAAAACAAAATCTTTAAAGAGACATTAAAAGTAATATAAAAGAGTATATGCAGTCATAGATTAAAGGGGTGAAGATAATAAAATAATCAGTTAAAAAATAATAAAGTAAAAAATAAGTCATGTAAAAACAGAATATATACAGAGAGTCTGTATTATGTATACTACTGTGCTTTCTTTGAATTTTTTGATTGCTAGTGATTTAACTGCAGAGAGACATTTCATTCTGGGGACTGCAATGCTAAACCAACATATATATTTTAAAGGTATCTTGACTTCAAAATTTGAGTCTGAGGATGTGTTATTTTGGAAAAGAGGTTCTTCTTTTGTTTCCACAGAAGATAGGAACCTGTGGATTAATTCCAGGCTGATGTGGTTTGATGGAACAAGACCTACCAAGAAAATTTTCATGAATCTTAAAAATACTTTACCCAACATATAGCAGGAAGCAGTTTGGACAAAACTATGCCCAAACTCCAAAAATGATTGTTTATAAATGTTTATTTTCATTTTAAAAGGCTGGTTATAAATATTAATAGCCACAGCCAATTTCTAAAAAAATAAATAAATAAGAACAAGAAGGATATGATATAGAGATGAAAGCTTTGCATTGGTGTGGATCTTGGTCTATTGATACAAATTTAAGATTGATTTTGTTACACTGTGTGCATATGTGTGTATTTCTACCCTTTTTTAAGGTATTAAATTTATACAGCTCATTTAAAATGCAATGGATAATTAAGAAACACAGATTAATAGACAATAATTTATAATAATCAAACATTTAGTCATATTAATTAGATTTTCTGAATATGCAGAGATACATTTCAATTAGATAGATAATCTTCAACACTTCAAAGACCTAAAGAATATGGCATTTAAAAGATTTTAAGAACTTAGACTTTTCTCAATGGTGTCAGGTTCTAGCAGTTCCCTTTACTTCAGAGAGATTGATGGGCACTGAATAAACTCATTATGGTATTTGCCTTCAGTGCTACAAGGCTAGTCATTTGGACAAGAAACTGCTCTTTTCTGGATGGTATGCTGTGTAAACTGGACATAAAGGACACATAGAAAAATGACTGCTGAACTTGTCTAAAGAAGGTAAGACAGCCCTTCAGGGTTCTTGCTTCATGAAAGGGTCTGCCAGATGTCCTGCAGGATACAGAAGAAAGTGACTGACAAACTGCCAATATAGTCAAAGCAGTCTTTCAGATTCCCTGTTTCATGGAAAAGTTTCCCGGATACTATGGGTCTGTAGGCTGAAGATGAATGCCCCAACATTACAGAAGAACTTTGGGTGACAGTCAAGGCAGTGAGATATCTATGACAAGTCTAGAGTTTTGAAAGTTGCCTACAATACACTTTCTGTTTGCTTAGGTAATATTATATCCTTCTGGGGTCGTTGAAGAGTTGATAAGAGTTGAAAAGTTATGATAAAAGATAAATATATAATTTTAGACTCTCTGAGAAATATTGTAACTGTAATTCTTATTTGATACTTGCTTTGTTATATGTAGTTTTACGATGTTAAAGTTAAAAGCTTTCTTTTTATTTAGACAGAAAAGGGGAGATGATGTGAGAGTCCCCTCTGTATGCAATACTGAGAATATGCTTTATTAACATTGGTTAATAAAGAAGCTGCTTTGGCCTATGGCAGGGCAGAACATAGCAAAGTGGGAAATCCAAGCAGAAATGGAGGAGGAACGAGGGCAGAGCCAGGCAAATGCCATGTAGTCACCCAAGAAGCAAAGGTAACAAACTATGTGCTAAAATATAAAATATTAGAAATGGGTTAATTCAGGACATAAGAGCAGGTTAATAAGAATCCTAATCTAATTAATTAATATAGTTTCTATGTGATTATTTGGATCTGGGTGGCCAGTAACTAAAGTGTATTCTACCTTTACATATTTCTCCAAGTAAAGACACACATATCCAATACATTATTTTAGATGTATGTTCCAAAACAAGATAGGTTGCTTGATTTTAGCTTCTATCTTGCCAAATACATTATTGCCGTGTAACATATCCCGTATCATTGTTTCCCTAATTCTATGGTTATACAGAATACAAGGGGATCTTATTAAAAAGCAGTTTATCTCAGACTGGGTAGAACCTTAGAGTCTACATTTATTACTCTCAAAGCAGTAAGCACAAACCACAATACAAAGAGGGCTATATTGTTACACAGAAATGCTAAGTAATCCTAGACTGTTTTAAAAACTCAAGAAAAGGAGAAAGAACCTGGGTAATGGAAGTAATATATGATGGTTTGTATTTTTAAACAATAGCTATCAGGTTCAGTAAGTGAGCAAATAATTTTCTATCACTGGGAAAAGCTCTACCATTTGAAAATATGTTGTGTCTGAGGCCCAATAATGTACACAATTAAGTTTAAAAAACATTAGAACTATGTAAGATAAACAGCCAGTGTTCTTGACACTGTTAGTTAGTTCTATTTCAGTTCCTGTAAGGATAGAAGTTTTTCACTCATGATTTCTCAGGTAATGAGAAAAGACGCCTGAAGTGTGACATAAATGGCCTTCAAGACGCATTAGTGTTAATACAAAAAAATCCTTTGCCTCAAGGTCATTGAAAACATTTCAAATTATCAGGAATGTGAATAGGAATTGGGAAGGCAGAATTTTCCTTCTTAAGTGGGCCAGTTGATGAGCTCAAGTCTGTTCATAATCATTCAAATATTCAAACGGTCTAAGGCAGGAGGAAACAGCAGTGTTAGAGTGCACCAGAGTTAGGTTGACTTGAAATCAGGAAAAGAGATGTCAAAGGAATCTTTTCTGAAGCTACTTTTCTGTTTCTTCCTCCCTTTCTCCTTCCTTCTTGCCTTATCCCTTCTTTCCTTTGTCTCTCCACTCTTTTCTTTCTTCCTTTCTTTCTTTCTTTCTTTCTTTCTTTCTTTCTTCCTTTTTTGTCTTCTTTTCTTTCTTTTTTTTGTTGTTGTCTGGATTTTTTTTATTGAGAAAAGGAAAAAAAAGTTTCCCCCCTCCTCCCAGCCTCCCATTTCCCTCCCCCTCCTCCCACCCTTCTCCCCCTCCCCCCACTCCTCTCCCCCTCCCTCTCCAGTCCAAAGAGCAGTCAGGGTTCCCTGCCCTGTGGAAAGTCCAAGGTCCTCCCCCCTCCGTCCATGTCTAGGAAGGTGAACATCCAAACTGGCTAGGCTCCCACAAAGCCAGAACATGAAGTAGGATCAAAACCCCGTGCCATTGTCCTTGGCTTCTCATCATTCCTCATTGTTCGCTATGTTCAGAGAGTCCGGTTTTATCCCATGCTTTTTCAGTCATAGTCCAGCTGGCCTTGGTGAGCTCCCAATAGATCAGCCCCACTGTCTCAGTGGGTGGGTTCACCCCTCGTGGTCCTGACTTCCTTGCTCATGTTCTCCCTCCTTCTGCTCCTCATTGGGACCTTGGGAGCTCAGTCTAGTGCTCCAGTGTGTGTCTCTGTCTCTATCTCCATCCATCACCAGATGAAGGTTCTATGGTGATATGCAAGATATTTGTCAGTATTGCTATAGGATAGGGTCGTTTCAGGTTCCCTATCCTCATATGCCCAAGGAACTAACTGGGGACATCGCCTTGGGTTCCTGGGAGCCACTCTAGGTTCAAATCTCTTGCCAGCCCTAAGGTGGCTCCCTTAACTAAGAATTGTGCTTCCGTGCTCCCCTATCCAGCCTTCCTTTATCCCAATCATCCTGTTTCCCCAAGTTCCCCCCATCCTCCCCTTCTCACTTTTCTTTCCCCATCTCCCCTTACACCCAACTCACCCCACCCCCAAGATCCCACTTTCCTCCCTGGCAATTTTGTCTACTTCCCATAGCCAAGAGGATAACTATATGTTTTTCCTTGGGTTCATCTTCTTATTTAGTTACTTTAGGTTCACCAATTGTAGACTCCGTGACCCTTATTTATGGCTAGAAACCAATTATGAGTGAGTACATCCCATATTCATCTTTTTGGGTCTGGGATACCTCACTCAGGATAGTGTTTTCTATTTCCATCCATTTGCATGCAAAATTCGAGAAGTCATTGTTTTTTACCGCAGCGTAGTACTCTACTGTGTATATATTCCACACTTTCTTCATCCATTCTTCCATTGAAGGACATCTAGGTTGTTTCCAGGTTCTGGCTATTACAAATAATACTGCTATGAACATAGTTGAACAAATGCTTTTGTCATATGATCGGGCATCTCTTGGGTATATTCCCAAGAGTGGTATTGCTGGGTCCAGGGGTAGGTTGATCCCGAATTTCCCGAGAAACCGAAACACTGATTTCCAAAGTGGTTGCACAAGATTGCATTCCCACCAGCAATGGATGAGTGTACCCCTTCCTCCACAGCCTCTCCAACAAAGGCTATCATTAGTGTTTTTGATTTTAGCAATTCTGACAGGTGTAAGATGATATCTCAAAGTTGTTTTGATTTGCATTTTCCTGATTGCTGAGGAGGTTGAGCATGACCTTAAGTGTCTTTTAGCCATTTGAACTTCTTCTGTTGAGAATTCTCTTTTCAGTTCAGTGCCCCATTTTTTAATTGGGTTAATTAGCATTTTAAAGTCTAGTTTTTTGAGTTCTTTATATATTTTGGAGGTCAGACCTTTGTCTGTTGCGGGGTTGGTAAAAATCTTCTCCTAGTCAGTAGGTTGCCTTTGTGTCTTAGTGACAGTGTCCTTTGCTTTACAGAAGCTTCTCAGTTTTAGTAGGTCCCATTTATTCAATGTTGCCCTTAATGTCTGTGCTTCTGGGGTTATACCTAGGAAGCGATCTCCTGTGCCCATCTGTTGTAGGGTACTTCCCACTTTCTCTTCTATCAATTTCAGTGTGTTCTGACTGATATTGAGGTCTTTAATCCATTTGGACTTGAGTTTTGTGCATGGTGATAGATATGGGTCTATTTTCATTCTTCTACAGGTTGACATCCAGTTGTGCCAGCACCATTTGTTAAAGATGCTTTCTTTCTTCCATTGTATACTTTTAGCTCCTTTATCGAAAATGAGGTGATCATAGGTTTGTGGGTTAAAATCCGGGTCTTCTATACGATTCCATTGGTCGACTTCTCTGTTTTTATGCCAGTACCACACTGATTTCACTCCTTAATGTATTTCACAATATAGAAACAGAAGAGTCATTGCCAAATTCCTTTTATGAAGCTACAGTCACTCTGATACCAAAACCGCACAAAGACTCAACCAAGAAAAAGAATTACAGGCCAATCTCACTCATGAATATCGATGCAAAAATCCTCAACAAAATACTGGCAAACCGTATCCAAGAACACATTAGGAAAATTATCCATTATGATGAAGTAGGCTTCATCCCAGACATGCAGGGCTGGTTCCACATACGAAAATCTATCAGTGTAATCCATCTTATAAATAAACTGAAAGAAAAAAAAAACGTGATCATTTCATTAGATGCTGAAAAAGCATTTGACAAAATCCAACATCCCTTTATGATAAAAGTATTGGAGAGATTAGGGATACAAGGGTCATATCTAAATATAATAAAAGCAATATACAGCAAGCCGACAGCTAACATCAAATTAAACGGAGAGAAACTCAAAGCCATCCCACTAAACTCAGGAACACGACAAGGCTGTCCACTCTCGCCATACCTTTTCAATATAGTGCTTGAAGTTCTTCTTTTCTTTCTTTACTTTCTTTCTCCTTCCCTCTCTCCCTCTCTTTCTTTCTTCCCCTCTCCCTATTCATTGTAACAGAATCATGCTATCTCACTATGTAACCCAAGCAGACTCAGACTTGTGACACACCTCCTGTTTCAGATATTTTAGTATAGGAATTACAAAATCTGTGCCATTATAGTTGCCTCTGTTTTATTTTCTTGACAAGAAGAAAATAACTTGGATGAATACAGAAGGAAAAAATGGCACCTCTTGATACTCAAGTGACGGTTTTGAATATTTGTAAATAATAAAAAGGAGCACTGAGCAAGGAGTCAGGTTATCTGAGTTTCACTGCTAATGGTGCTATTTGATCTGGGTTTTCAGCTATATTAATGTTTTAGAGAATTGATCCAGGTAAGAGTTTTCTTAAGTGTAACAGGTAGTTAAGTAGAATTGTGTAGGAAATTATTCCCCATAGCCAAACTGATATGCAGATATTTGGTTAAATATACATGCTTCACTAGTGTTAGGCTTCTTGAATTCTTTAGGTAAAATCTCTCTCGGTATAGATAACTCTATTTGGATATATTCTCAAAACTCATTTAATACAGACCATTTTGATAGGACCATCATACAAGAGTAATGTTCCATAAAGATTATTTTGGAAAAGTGGATGTTTTTAGAGCTACTTCCAATTTTAACACACTATCACCTGTTAACAAAAATTAATTATAGAATATATTGAAATTCTACTTACATAAACTTTAAAAAGATGGATAGTAACATTATTTTTGGAAGTTGTTGCTGTTTCAACTTGATATAAATCTGATTTTTAAAACTCCTTTAAATATATTTTCAAGGTCAATACACTTTATTGTACAATTTTATTTGAAGGATTAATAGCAGCATAAAATTATAATCAGGAGAGTCATAACCATTTGATATTTTGAAAGATATTTTTCAAAAATCAAAGTGATTGATGAATTAACTTTATTATTTTCATTTTAAATCAAG
Organism: Microtus pennsylvanicus; assembly: GCF_037038515.1. Classification (NCBI taxonomy): domain Eukaryota; kingdom Metazoa; phylum Chordata; class Mammalia; order Rodentia; family Cricetidae; genus Microtus; species Microtus pennsylvanicus. Next base: position 121,266,039 of record NC_134601.1, on the reverse strand, counting down.
ATTCATCTTTCTCATTCAGTTTGCTTCATGTTCCAGTTTGCTTATGGCAATGCCACCTTTTTATTTCGGTCCAATTTTAACAACCTTTGTCTGAACTTTTTCCTAATACAACAAAGAATAATGGAGTTAGTAAATATCTTCAGTATTAGTAATAAGTTGCAAGGTTAAAATGAAATTCATTATTATGGTCAGATATATTATTGTTGTCACATTAGTCTAAAGATAATTTATTTTTACTGTCTATTCCTTGATAACAGTATCCAATTTATTTGTATCTCTTTACCTTACCTTCAAAATATAATTTATGATGACTGTCTAAATGTCTTCAAATTGACTTCAAAAATTTTAACTTATTGGCATTAAAATATTGAAAATCAGAAGAATATTAATATCTCTGAGAGTAGGAGATGATGACCTTCATTCCACAGACTCATCACCATAGCAGTATTAATCTTAGTATTTGAATAATGGTCTTCATATTGGTTGCTTTTATTGAAATTCTAGGTTTTGTTTGTAACCTTGTCTAGAAAAATGGGGGTTATACAGAATGACCTTTAATGTTACCTACCTTCCAACTTGTTCTGAATCCATTCATTAAGAAAACAAGTTACCTGACAAAGGTGCAAACATGTTTTCTTTTTTTCTCTTAAAGTGGGCTGTTTTCCACACTTCAATTGTGCAGTGGTGTTTTCTGAAGAGCCTATCTTACAAGATCATATTACTGATATTTAAGGGATAAATCACAGGTTTCTGACTAGAGAGGAGTTTTACTGATTTTTGGTGATCAGGAATAAAGAAAAGATTGTGCTATTCCAGCCATCCTTTTACAGCTGATGGTATTTTAAATATAAATATCAAATTCTATTTCCCTTTAGCACTCTTTAAAGCAAATAGTGAATCTATGAATTAGAGGTACTAATCGTTCAGATGACTTGTCACTAGCTATGATCCCCAAATGGTTTAAGGACAATGACCAGTTTCTCATCTTAAGAACATTTGTATTTAATAACTGATGATGAGCATGTGTTGCTACTACTGCTATCCATTTAATTACTATTCTATTTTGATCAAACACATTAATGAGAAGAGCTCCAATAAATCATGTGTGAAAACAGCAAAGCACTTAATTAACATGTGTTGCCCTGGTGGAGAGTAATAGAAAAGCATAGCAATATTGAGTAGGCTCAGAAGGGCAACTTCAACGAAAGTGAACAAACACAAGACTGGATGCATGCCAGAACTCTACTCTCATTTAAGAACTACCCATGACAACTACAGATCACGATGTAATTAGAGTCTCCCTTGTTCTCTTTGACTCCCTATCTGTGCTCCCAGTTTGGGAGAAGGAAACCGAACGTGGAAGATGAGAACTAATAAATGTTGAATAAATCTATTGTACTAAAACTCAATATTTATTGAATATTTATTAGCAGCGAGGTAATAAGATGTTTTTAAATGACTGTCATATTTATCTTTCTAGCAATTCATGTGACTGGTCATTTAAAAATGATCACTATAAACAGAAAACTCAAAAATATATAGCTGTTTCAAGTTGCAGAGCTACTAAATGAGGTAGGGCAAATAATTTTACCCTATCATTATTTTTTACTTGAAAATGTTTTCTTACATTTCCAGCTACTTTGAAGTTCTGTACAAAAATGTTGGCCTAGTACAAAAGGTATCATTTGAGAAACAACAAGGATTGATGTAACTGGGTTTTTTTTTAAGTTTGGGTATGAAGTTTATTTTGTGGGTTATGGAGGGGAAAGAGAAGGAGGGGGAAGAAGAAAGAGAGACAGAGAGAAAGAGAGATACAGAGAGAGGGAGGGGGAGAGGCAGTAGTTACCTCTTCAGAAGTGGAATGGAAAAAGAGAGAGGTAGCTGGGTTTTATGTACACATAGGATGTGGTTTTTACTGATTAAAACACAGCCCAGTCTTTAATTTTGTTGTGTCAGAATCATAAATCTGAGGTGGAGTTGTCAGTTCCTGTTATTTTATTTTCTATATATTAGCTACAATATAATTACATCACTTCCCCCTTTTTGTTCTTCCCTCCAAACTCTCTGATGCCCCCCACTTCTTCTTACAATCACGATCTCTTAGATGATCCTGTTGTAGTATTAGGACTCCATAGAGCAGTGGTTAGATCATTGGTCTTATAAATCCTGCTGTATTAGTTACTTTTTTTCATCACTGTGACAAAACATCTGACAGAAGCAATTGAAGAGCAGAGAGGTTTATTTTGTTCATAGTTTTAGAGGGTAGAGTCTGCGATGGCAAGGAAGGCATGGTGGTTGAAGAGGCTCTGTTCATATTGGAAGGTGTGGTAGTCTGAATGTAATTGGCCCCGATAAACTCATAGGGAGTAACACTATTGACTTTGTTGGGATAGCTATATCCTTGTTGGAGAATGTGTGTCACTGTGGGAGTGGGCTTTGAGGTCTCCTTTGCTCCAGCTATGCTCACTGTGGTTCACAGTTCACTTCCTGTTGCCTGTGGTTCAATATGTAGAACTCTCAGTTCTTTCTCCAGCACCATGTGTGGAGCACATGTCCAGCACACTGCACCCCACCATTTCCTACCTTTATGATAATGGACTAAACCTCTGAAACTGTAAGCTACCCCAATTATTATTTTTTCCTTTTTAAAAGTTGCTGTGGTTCTGGTGTCTCTTCACAGCAATAAATACCCTAACTAAGACGACAGGAATGTGAAGCAACTGTTTCATGTTATGAAACCAGAAAGCAGTAGACTTGGCCAGAATCCAGATTGGTCTATAACCCTCAATTTCTTTTCCTCCAGTAATCAGTTTTTACCAACAGACCACATCGCCCAAAAGTTTTACGACTTCCATAAACAGCAGCACACATGATCCTTTTGGAGCATTTTAGATGAGAAGCATAGCACTTGATCTGATTGTGTCTATGTATGTTTGCATGCATATGAGTTTCTGTGTCTGTGTGTGTACCTTTTATGGCTTCACTATTTTTTAAATAAGAACCAATGAAAGATAACACACAAAAATCTCTCTTCAGTCTACCCTATCAATGAAGAGTCAGTCCTACCTCACCTAAATGTGTCACCCAAATAAGACAAAACTGACATCACAGCTAAAATAGATTGCCTATATTTCCCATCAGTTGTGGTTTCCAACAAGTATACGGATTGTAGAGAACCACTTTCCCTCAGCTAAGGTTCCCTGGCAGGAAAGGCTGTAGCTGAAGGAAATTTCAAGAAGATTATTAACCTCTCCTGCTTCTTAATCTTTTCCAAGTACATTGAGACAGCTGAATGAAGAAATCTTTGATTATCCTATGTGGCATTTCCAAGGGTTGCTATGTGTTTGGCAAAATGAGTTAATTAAGCATTGTTTTGAAAGCATAGAGAAAGGTGCAGAATATCTGGTATGTCCTACAGTCAGAAAATATATCCTAAAGGTAAAATCATTACATAAAGAATGAAAGGGAGATTGAAGAAGTTAGAGTGGGTACTAAGGGAGAGAAATTGCTCTTTCTTGCTTGGTTCTTATCTTGGCAAGAGAGTTCAAAAGCAAGAAAAGTGAGATGAAGTCTCAAGAAAGAAAAGATTCACATTATGTATGAAGTGGAACACATTTGTACATGAAACACAGTCAAGATCTGGTTTACGTAAATAAATCAAGGTATCTCATGATTCGATATGCTTACAAACTATTTTTTAAAATACTTGTAGTGGTTTATTGCTTTTCACAAAAGCTAATGAGGATAAAGGTTGCTTTAGGAATCTGACAGATATTACTGAGGCCTCATACAAATAAAAGCACATATACATGAATTTTTGTACTTAATTTAGTGATGGGGCCTGTTAGAGAAAACCAGCATTGCTGTAATATTTGGCTTTCTTCTTTACCAAAAGTGTATAACATGTTTCTCTTTTTCTGTGGCCATCTGTGGGGTCTTGTCTTCCATATTCTCTCTCAGTTTATCTCACAGTAAACACTTGTTGACTCCCATTTGGATAAATAAATAAGAGATTAGGCTTTGTTTCTGTAAATAAGAGGCTATAAAAGGATATAATTTTCTTTCATCTGTGACCAATGTAGGGATTTGTTGATGTTATGAAATATAATGATTTCAGATTTTCTGATGAAAAAGAAATAGTTCTAAGATGAGAAGGTTGGGAAGAGAGAGTCACTTTCCGCCCTCATATTTGATAACATGAAAGGAGTAGAAAGCACGGAGTGAAACTGAAGCTTGTCTAGCACTTCTCTGTTTTTCTGACAAAAGAAGACATTTTCAAAATGATTTTAGATAGGGTTTCATATCAATAATTAATTAATCATTTAAGTGTTATGAAAGGCTCTCTATTTCGACATGCACAATTATCTTAATTAAGGTGGTCCAAATCATTTTTTTGATCTAGGAAAGCTTGCATGTGTGCATTGACTACCTTTCTCCTAACAGTATGGAATTGCCATGCCATATAATCCATTAGAGTTGTATTGAGTCTGATCGTATCCTTGGACGATCCAGTTTCCCAACATGTCAGTCTCTCATGAATGGTCAATCAAAGCCCAATCCTTCTACCCAAAAGAGATGTATATTTTTTAGTCTATAGCTTTGCAGCTTTGTCTGATTTGAGACCCTTGGCATCTTGGGCTGTCTTGTGCAACGGTGGAGCCTCTGCCCAGTTGGGCTTAGGGTTTTGAGTATAGGCAGTATTGTTAACCGTAGCTCATAGGCTGATTGACTCCTTATCCCTCACTAAAAAGTCATGTATCTTAAAATTTAGTGACTTCAAGCTATGATTACTGCATCTATTTTTAAGTTTTAAAAGTTGGAAATCTGGGTTGAGTTTCACTGCTTCGTTCCTTTGGGTAGTGGCCTCATCTGACCTCATCTTAAGGTTTGTACCTAGAGTCAATCTGGGCTACAGCTTGCTGATTTAGTAGGGTATCACCTGGGACGAATGGGGTCTTTCATCTAATAGCAACTAATTTTATTTTTTGTCAATATTAGTTACAAGTGGACTCTAGAAACGTGTGCATCTAAATATTTAAATTAGAACCACTCAGAGCAATTGTTAAAACTAGAATTCCTGAGTCCACCTAAGATACATATGACATAAAAGCAGAGGGGGACACTGGGGACCAGCAGAGGAGTTGGAGGAGTAAAGAACTAAATGGTGGGAATAAGCAGTTTAATGTCATCAAGTTATTATAGAATGTGTCTATGTGAAGTCCAACTTTATATACTGAGAATATACACCAATAAAAATTCCATATAAGGTAATGAATACTGTTTGCACCCTAATTACACACACACACACATCTATGTAAACAGAAATGAATGATTGAAAGAATATTTTAGGGAAAAAGTATCCTAAGTATACAGAGTTCCATTGTTATGATAAAATTTCTAAGAAAAGCAGCTTCTAAGAGGGAAGGGTTAAACTTGACTCACAGTATCAAAGGTCTTGGTGGATGCTCACTTGAAATTTTCACTCTTGGGCTTGTAGTAAGACATCATATCACAACTTGGAGCAACTGGTGATACTCACTTTGTGGCACTTGGGAAGCAGAGTGGGAGGTGGACGAATAAAGCGTGCATATTCTCTTCAAGACCACAGAGCACTGGATGTTCTGATTTCTCCAAATAGTGATGGTTCTGCATCTCCCAAAAAGAAGTTCAGTCTTAGAACTGTGACTCTGCGTGATATTTAAAGAAAACAACATAAGTATTTTCCAGTCTAACTTTTCTAAATGCTGACACTAACTCTGGTGTATTTCATGATCCAGGATTATGTCATAACCAGACTTTTGCAAAACATAGCTTCAAGAGGTATACTCCTAACGTATTTATTTATACATTTTTGTTTGTTTATTCCCTCGTCTATACATGGTGACTATTTAAATGGCTCATCACTTATCCTTAATAGGTACCTCTTACTTGTCATTCCCTAGTACCAGTGTTTCCAGAATTTACAAACACTTATTGTAATGGAAAAAGGACACATGAATTGTGAAAAAGAATATAAAGCTAATTGTTTTTCTTATTTCAACTCTGTCATTTGTGTATGTGTTTGGATAAATGCATGAAAGTGTAGTAATAGTGGAATTTTAAAATCCAATGTGAAGATTTATGAGATTCCAACCTCATAAAAGTTCAATGAGGTGTACAAAACTAGGGACTAGACAAGTATTTGAGTGACGACTTCAATGTATGCCTCACACTTGTATGAATGAGAGATGTCAACTGTGAGCCTCTCTACAATTTCTATCTACCTTGTTATTTGAAACAGTGTCTTCACTGAACCCAGAACCCACTCGTTTGGCTAGACTAGCTGGCCAGTGACATCTTTCCTTCTCCCCTCCAGATTTAGACTTTTGGGAACATGCTACTGCACTTGGATTTTCTGTGGTTGCTAAGGATCCAAACTTGGGATCACATGCCTGCAAGACAAGCACTTTATCCAACGAGCCATCCTCTCAGATGAACACTTGTCTTAAACGACAACCTTTTGAGCTTCTCTGTCCCCAGATCCCAATTCATTAAGAAACAAGTTCTCAGACCCACTCTGTTGCTCCAGGGTCTGCACTTTGAATATCACTGTCATATATCCCAGTCTCCTTTTGATCAAAAAGGTAAAGGAACCCTTAAGTTTCCTGACGTTTACTGGTGATCTCTAACCATACTGGCTTCTGTTTCATGATTTATTTTTGCTGCCACCTGACTTCATTTGTTTCTCCTGGCCTTCCACTAGCTCAGCCTTTTCTTGCATTGTGTAATGAACATATTAGATTCTGCTGGTGTTTCCCTAGAGCCTGCCAACTGCACTCCAACCATTGCCTTAAAGGCACGTTTCCTGGCTATGATGCTAAAGCTGTTCTTTCGGGTCCTCTCCTCTTTTTATTTATTTATTTTTTCAGAATGTAATAAGGCAGCTCATGTCCCAGTCTAAGGATGCTGTTTGTTCTATGTAGTCAAGAGTATTGTTCTATCAGTGATAGCAGATACATTTCTCATGTTATTCTGATGACATTAATCATTTGTTCTGGGAAGGCCTCAACCTGAACCTACTGGCCAGGGGAAAAAGAAGAAATGTGTGTTATTGTGCTTTGTGTTATTTGGAAAATGACTACAATAAGCAGAGAGAGAAAGATTCTAGGAAATTTTACATATGTGGTGGGAATTGCATGATGCAACAAGTTATTATAATTCTTTCTCTTCTCTAAATGCATAAATGTGATTTTTGGTCTATTCATGCTATCCATTTTGTTCTACCTATGAAAAGAGGCCGGAGTACAGGCTACAGAGATAAATCTAGACTTCCCTGAAAATTCTATGCTACTCAAGTTGCAAGTGGAACATCTTTAATTGTTTAATGAAATTGATAGGGAGCTATCTTGAGTACCCTGCATTGCCACCCTAATGTAGACAGCCATATTGTCCTGGTAATGATAACTGATAAACCCCTTTGGATACTTTCAAAGAAAGCATAATTTGTGAATTTTGCATCATCAGGTACATTCTCTTTCCCACACTCACAGTTGAAAGTTCCTAGGGACCAGAATGATGTTCTGGGGAATCCTTAAAGCTGATACTAACATTTCCCATTAACATTTCTAAGTCAAAATGTACCCACTTATCCACATAATTTTCTTATCTAGTAAGTAGAGCAGGATTTCTGAATCCTCAACTAGACCACTCAGCAGTTTAATTTTTTTACTGAGAAAAATTTAAACTTGGTCCCCAGGACCATCTGGAATCACTTTGAGACAGGGTTTCTCTGTAGCTTTGGGATGTATCCTGGAACTCACTCTGTAGAGCAGGCTGACATCAAATTCGTAGAGATCCACCTGCCTTTGCTTCCCGAGTGCTGGGAGTAAAGGCATACACCACCACCACCACCAGGCTAGAATGCAGGATATTTTTTTGTCTAAGTGAGAATTTTTGGTTTTCAAATTCCCACCCACACTCTGGCAAGACACTCTAATTAAGCTCAGTGGCCACACACAGAAAGAAAACAAGGAAGAAGGAGGAGGGACTTGCTGGAAAGAAAGGGGCTTCCGTGGAAGAGGGCGACAGTGAGAAAGGAGAGAAACAGTGTGTGTATGGGGCGGAGAGAGAGAGAAAAACATGACTGAATTCATTGTACAAATATATGAAACATTGAATAAAATTTTAATAATCTAAATATTAAATTTTCCATATGGTCATCTAAGAAGTACTTTATTGAGAAATACAAAATATAAAATATATACTTGTCAGATACTTCAAGTTTTTTTTGTATATCAAACTGACATGTTGACTTTGTCAAAATCATGGTTAAAAATAATTTGATCCAGAGGAGACAATCTATACTATCCACAAATGTTTTAAAGCCTTATTTCTAGTCTTCAGCTTTAGATCTCCTGACATCAATGCACTCAAATATCTTAGCTACAGCAGAATTCTGCTCTGGTACGTCTATCAACTACCACTTAAATGGTAAGTCCTGGTAATCATAGTCTGTGATGAGGCCTTTTCTACTCAGGCACCGTTGATGTGTCCAGATTTGAACTGGTGACCCACACTAGATAAACTATAGGGCCTTACCTAAAAATTAGTACTGTAGTCAAGTTTCTACTAGGACTGCAAACTTCCACTGAGGCAAGAAGCAGCCACAAGTGATGCAGGATCCTATTTTTACTGTTCCTTGGCCATCAGAGAACTACAGAGAGAAAAAGTAGAGAGGAAAATAGCAGAAAATTGGAAGAGTACAGATAATGTCTTGAGCCCTCATTCTAAACCATTTCCTTCATTTCTTAGTAAGTAATAATGGCTTTTTGCATCTATTAGTTTGGCTCCATTAAAATCTATTTCCATTCTCTAAATGCCTCAAAAAGAGTCCAAAGTAGTACAAATGCCTTCTCCAAACTAATGTCTAATTCCATGCCTCAGAATTCTATGAAAGGTATCTGCATTTTTTTCATAGATACACGGTAAAAGAACCCCATTTTCATTAATAACTTAATTAAATTAATTAAAATATAGTATTTGTGTGTATAGTACATTTTAACCATCCAAATAATTACCTTCTTGTCACCTGACAAATGCATATGTTTAGAGATTTCAATTTCTATACCTAGGTTGTGACAGATTTATAAATTGATACTGTTTCTTCTCTAAGCAAAACTGACTTACCTCGAGTATCAGTCAACAGTTGATCATCTAGGAGTGGGGGCTTGTAAACCTTTCCCCATGTGCTCTGGAATGTTAGCCCGTTGAAAATATGCAGGTCTTAGGCAGGAGACTGCAGCAACTTTAGTACAGGAGTACACCAGTCCAGCCATGTCCAGAAGATTTTGTTTTACCCTGACCTCTGTCTCTTACAATCTCTGCCGACACCTTTGAAAAGTTCTCTGAGCCATGGGAAGAGAGTTGGTATGTAGATGTCCCATTTATGCTGAACACCCCATAGACCCTTACTGTCTGCACTTTGACCAGTTCTGAGTCTGTATTAACTGTGTTTCTCTACACAAAGAAGCTTCTTTGATGAAGATAAAAAGCTGCACTAACCTACGTGTATAGTGATACGCATCACAAGGCAGTTTGATCTTGTGTTCCTTACAGAAATGATAGTAGTAGATTCTTTCATAGTTTGCTCCACTATTTTGCAAGAAAGTGTACGGTTTATTTGAACAGATTATTTGAAAATCAATTTAGGCTGATTTTTTGAATTGAGGATACTATTAACTAAGGAACAAAGATTTCAGAAGAGGGGTGGGAAAAAGTAGGTGGAGAGGAAGAGAGAGAGCAAAAATAGAAGTAGGTAAGAGAAAGAAAGATGCGAATAGAAAAATAAAACAGTAAACTAGGTTCTGAACATTGCTATTTGCTTCTTCATTTATTCTCTAGAGCAGCAGTTCTCAACCTTTGGATCACGACTCTTTTGGGGGATTAAATGACCCTTTTTCATAGGGGTCCCCTAAGACCATTGGAAAACACAGATATCTACATTACTATTCATAACAGTAGCAAAATTACAGTTATGAAGGAGCAACAAAAATAATTGTGTGGTTGGAGGTCAGCACAACATGAGGAACTGTATTAAAGGGCCACAGCATCAGGAAGATTGAGAACCACTGCCCCAGAGATTTATTGGGTGTTTAGAAGGAATTGTGCTGAAAGCTGAATAGCAATGACTCAGCTTGCTCTCAGTTTCCACACCATCACTCCGGGATCAAAATTTAGACCTTCTTTAACTGACTCGGATTTGATAATGCAGCCTCAGAAATTTTTTTTTTGTTTGCTTGCAGTTTAGTTTTCGATGGGTCTTCTGGCTTATTTCTGATCCATTTCTTACCAACTGGCCTAATTAGTGCCTGGGTTGACTCTTTTAGCCTTCACTAAGCCCTTGATATTTACTGGATTCTCTAAGCCAGGGATAACTCCACGTTAGGCGTATACCTGAAGGTTTATCTCTCTAAGGTCAATGGGTCATAAAACTGGAGATGTGCACTTGTCTTGGCAGGTGGCACTGCGTGCACACTGGCAATTTGAAGTGAAGATACAGCAGAACATCCTTGAGTTCTTTCACAGCTTAACAATGAGTGTTTACTGACAGTGGAAGTAAGTCCCGTGCGGCAAAAATGAATAGAAGTTAGAAAAACATCCAATCTTCATTACTAAAATTAGAACATTATTGCGTCTCTTTCCTAGCTATTCTAATAAGCCAATTATATACTGAAAGTAAGAGATTTTCCTTTAGTGTACAACTTCAAATGACTTCCACGAGATTCATAAAAATGCTGTTATCACTTCAGAGCCTGAAGAGTGATTACATTATATGAACATATAAACAAACATAAATGTTCACACAGAGAAATCCTTGGTGGGGAAAATTCTTTTTCAGTTCAATGGAATTTAGTCATATCTATGTCTGTGTTTTAACTCATTCGAACATCTCAGACTTAACTGTAAGTGTGGCTTTTGAAATTTGAGAGGAAAAAAAGTCACAATGAAATGTTTCTATTTTCTAGAATTGAATACAATTAAAATGAGAATAAACACAAACAACAGAACAATTTGGACTAACCATTTGTTTTAATCATGTGTCCCATACCTTTAAAAATGTGATACAACATCCTACTGCTGGAAAAAAAAACAGCGAGAAATCACTTTCTGATAGCAAATAGAATTTCAGAATTTTAATAAGTCTTCCTTGATAGATGATTATAGATCACATGAAATGTGAATGTTTAGTGGGCACAATTATATATTAATTTAGGCAAGGATGCCCAGTGAGTTATTTGGTGCACACAATTTTGCCTGACTAAGGTATGATATGGGTAGAAGTAGATGGATGCATGGTATGCATAATGAACTGAGGGAGCCATTCCTTTGTTTAGGCAACATTATTGTGCTATTACTTTAATCTTAGGGAATTAATATTCAGCATCATGTACTGAAAATTCAAGTTCCTGAGCAATGCATGGAAAGATAGGTGGAGCAAATATAATCTAAGCAAACATCCCGTCACATCACATTTTTTGAGTTAACTCTTGTTGGAGGGCTATTGTTTAAAAGTTTTCTTTATTGATTTTCTAAGATCTTATAATGATGACCAAGCAGTATATGAATACTTACCAGTAATGGATCACAAAAAAGCTAAGTGATGTGTGACTACCTCTAATTATAAATTGTATTTATAAGAATAAAATAAAATATAGGCCATCATGGCAAGGCATCCTAAAAATTGAACATATTGGACATGTCGACATAAGATTTTTTTGTCATCATCGTAATGATTGTCATCATATTTGTGATGTGCCAGCTGTAAAAATGAGTACTTCACTCTCCACAGAATATTTAATTCTCATATAAACACTGTGACATAGATATTAGTTTTCTTTTTACGGCAGAACAAATTCTTAGAACAGCAATTATATACCTCTAAGACACAAATAATGCTTATCTATCGAGATAATTGCTGTTTAGTCTCAATTCTAAGTCTTTGTAGTTTGGTACCTTTCTTATACAGAGACTTAAGGGTAGGTACCCTTTTTTCCTGAATGTTCAGAATGAAAGCGCTATCAGAAAATGAAATAAAAATCTATTACCCAAGCAGTCAAAAAGGCTCCATTTTTTTCAGATTTGTATTATATAGGCACACTAAAAAAGCTCTTTTGTTTCTGACCTTTTGTTACTGTAGTAAATGGTAGCACCCATTTTCCTAACTGGACAGAGAGGTAGAAAAGATAGAGACCAAAATGAGATGCTGATCTGGAGCAGAACAGCATGAATGCACCCCTCAACACCCCTGTATTAGTTGAGCCACTTATTCTAACTAGTCCTTATTTTCTTCACTTAAAAGTGATAAAAAATGATATTTAAATAGGTTTGTAGTAAAAAATTTCCTGAGATGCTACATGTAACATACTATTATAGGATAAATGTTAACTCTTATTATTTGACTGCAATATTTATTTCTTACAACTAAATTGTTCTCCAGAAATTACGATTGGCCCTTTGCCACGTCCAACACCATTAGCTTCTAAATCTGTCTCCCTGTGATAATAAACTACTTAATGGCAGATGTCTGGCAAAATTGCCATTTTATGACTGAGAACTCAGTGATGTTTTAGTGCATAAAAATGTGTGGTTGACAAAGCAGACCTTTTATTTCAAGCTTTAAACTAGTTTGCAATAGTCTTATAAATTTTAAAAGTGAAGTCGTCATGATATAAAATAGCTACTGTATTCAATTTATGATGCAAATAAGAAAAGACCTACATGTACCACCAGGGCCCCCTGTACATGCTAGGCCATGTATTGAGGAAGGGTTTCACTTCAGTATAGTCAGTTTTTCCTGCAGTTTAGTGATCTCCATTTTTGTTGTAATTTTCCAAAAAAACCCTAAATCATAATAATGAATATTACTGGCAATAATATACTAGAGATATATTAGACATATAAGATAGGTTACAAATATCCCTAGGTGAGTGAGTAGTAGTATTTTGGCATAGTTTTATAAGTCTTTAGAAATTTGAGTGATGCTAAGTAAAGGTGAGAAAGTACTGGAAAGATACATGGTTGTTGGAAGTCTTTGGTAGATAATCATTATAAATCTATTAAGGGCAAAAGCACTGCTTGTGTATCAGCCTCAAAGATTAACCTGACATTGATAGTGTTAACCTGAACACCAAATGCTTGCTACTGACTTTGCAGACTGAGATGCACAAAGAGACAGTTCATCATGTTAGTGATGGGATCTGTCATTTCTTAAAGGCTTCTTCTAGTCAAATAAGGTCGTGTCAAGCCATCCGTCTTGAGGAATAATGCAGTTAAACAAACTTTGGAAAGCATTTCACTGATGAGAAATAACAGAAAATAGTGATAATTTTGGTAAACATCCAAGGTTTCATCCGATGAACTCAAATACTCTATTTGTACACAGATATATATCTCTACCACAAATATCCTGCTTTGGACTCATATAGAAGTAGCATTCATTCTTAAAAATACTGTTTTCTTGTGAGCCTTGTTGTTACCGCAATACTGTTTCATTTGATCATTTCCCAAGATAGGGATCTCTACGGTTTTATATTCCCTTCCTGACAGTGGAGCCTGTAAATACCACCTTCTGAAAGAGCTTCCTCCATCTCCACTTCATTATTTGACAGAATAACACAAAAATTGTCATTTGGGAGATGAAGTCATTTCTAGCTTTAAATACCTATAGAAAATTAAATTCTGAACTAACTGGATTGTTTTTTTATATTCCTACCTCAAAACTCAAGGAAAGGGACAATTTAGTAAATGTATAGACATACTATATCCAAACTTATACTCGATATTCTGTGTGTAATAAATTAACTTTACTAACATATGTAATCTGTTCTAGTTCACCCAAAAGTGCATTCTTTTTACTGTGTAATTTGAATATATCTAATATGTACAATGTTGTATTTTTGTGGACTTACATGTAGTGAAATGGCTACTATAGTGAAAAAACAGCATATATATCGTTTCACACTGTGGCCTTATTTTGTGATAAAACCAAAAATACTTCCATGTCCTATATTATAGTCTAGCCTCATTTCCCCTACAAACCGTCTTTTGAGGTATAACTACATTTTCCCATTATTTCCTTTCACCCTATCCATACCCATAGTAAACACCTTTTAATTGATTTTTATTGAGCTGTACATTTTTCTCTGTTCCCCTCCCGGCCTTTCCCCTCCCTTTCAACTTTTTTTCATGTTTTTGTATATTTTATCTTTTGTGTTTTTATAATAAAAATATACAAGTAAGTGAGATTATGCAGTTTTCCTTTCTGCATCGGAATCATTTCATCAGGAATAATGTCCTCGAGATTCAACTTTATGTGTCTTTCCTAGTTTTCTGAGATAGAGTCATACTCAATATGTAATGCAGGCTCTCTTTAAGTTTGCAGACTTTCTGAGTCACCAACCCAAGTGATTACAAGGAAATGGCACCATGCCAAGTTCACGGTTTAAAATTTTTCATTTTTTTTGTGTGTCCATCTCTAGGAATCAAACTCAGAAATGCCACCTGTCTTAGATATCCTCTCCTCCACTGAGCATAACTCCAGCTCCAAAGTCCTTCTCTATTGGTACACTTCTTCCCCTGTACCACACGATGGATTCATCAGCAAATACCTTTTTCTTTCTAACATTCTTGAAATTTCTCCTTATGTATCCGCCTATATATCTTTCACCGTGGACTCCATTGCTCTCTGGATTGTTGTATCAGACTCATAACTAGTCTCTTCAGCTCTGCTCTTGCATTGTAAAGTCCTCTTGCAGACAAAGCTTCAGAATTACACTTTAAAGATGTGAGGCTGACCATGTTACTCCCCTGCTGAAAACTTTCCAGTGGTTTTCATATCGTTTCATGATTGCCTCTGAGCAGTCTGACTGTGTCTCTTGCCTTTCTCCTTGTGGCATTGTCTAGGACTAGGCAACTAGCTGTTCTCAACCTATGAGTCCTGACCTCCTCTGAGGTCACATATCAGATATCCTGCATATCAGATATTTCCATTACAACTCATAACAGTAGCAAAATTACAGTTATGAAGTTGCAATGAAAGTAATTTTATGACTGGGGTCACCACAACATAAGGAACCATGTTAAAAGGTCACAGCATTAGACTACTCGACTAGAGTATTGTATTCTGGGCATTATATAAAGGGAAGCATACATTAGCTGCTATTTTGTGTGTGTGGCTATTTTTTTAACCAGTACAGGGATGAAGACATTGGTATTATTTCATGATTAGACAGACTGATGAAACAAAAATGAGGCATTGGAATATTCTCACATATACTTGAAAGGATACATTAAAATATGAAAATAGACAAATGTGAAAATAAGAAGCCTGAAATAGTGCTCATGTATAAAAATTTGGCAAAAGAAATCATAGAGTAAATAGCCCTCTGCTCAATGCTAGATGAATAATGAAGCAATGTGGAATTACCTTATACAAATATGCTTACTAAAGAATGCATACAATAGAATTTCATTTTTACAATTCTCAAAACACATAGAATGAAATAAAATTTTACACATAAATTTTTATGAAGGTGTACAATGAAATACAAGGATGAGAAGCATAAAATTCAAGATCATACTTAATTCTCTGGTGGGGTAGGATACAAATGAATCTGCATAGGTACTTAGAAATTTCAGGTATTCAGATAATGGTCTTTCACTCTGGGCTATGGAATACCTGGATTAATTTATTGTTCGTTGAATTGTATATGTTACACTCTTTTTATGCCAGTACTATGTTCAATAGCAATAAGATAATGATGGATGGGAACATTTTGTTAGAATTGAGCTATTCATTATAGCAATCAAGACATACATTGGTGTGTGTTTTATTTAATTTTAATTTTAAATATATAAAATTAAATTAAATGCCCAAGTTGTGTTGTTATATTTGAAATGATCAGTAACCCTCTATCTTTTATTTCTACCATAGCAAACACTACAGATTATTTGAAAGCACTGTTCAAGAGCATTCTTATCTCCTTAGATTACATACTGTTTTAATCCATGTTTTATAAATGCAAGAAATTCACAGCCTTTCTGTATAAAATATCTCTGCGATTCTGTCAATATCATCAGTAGGAGATTAAAGCAAAGATTTATTTCCTATGGATTTTGTCGATCCTCTTTGTTAAAGGAAATGACATTAATAATTTGTCAGGTTTCATATTTCGGCTCATTTAACTCATCAGCTGCCAACTTGAGTCTGCTTATTTTTCAGCTTTAGGAAGTCAAAGACAGTTTCCAGGCATGCAAGTTCAGCTTGTGCCAACAAGATTGTGAAAAGAATTTCATCTGCTAAAAATATTCATTGTGAAGATGTTTAAAGCTGTATTTCCTCCAAGGTAGAATGCATAAGTGAACAGTGGCCATCCAGAAATGGCACACATACTTCAGAGAAAGAAAATGTTCTTTTTACCTATTTTCTAGTTTTTTCCTCCAAGTACACATTGCCAGCTTGAGTAGCTTCAATTCTAGGGCTTTAATGACTATTTGACCATGTGCTCATGAGTTAAATACATGGGTTATTTTTCCTGTTTCTCTTGCCTCTGTGGAGCAGAGTCTGGCCTTAGATTGTGGTTTCCTTTTTTTGTTTTCTACTACATGTATACTCGAATGTTCTAAACACTGGCTTCACGTTTCTAAAATGATTGACATCTGAGTAGTGAAAATTTGAAAGTGGAGTTTGGATTTCAAAACAGAATGAACTGTTCTTTTTGTTGTTGTTTTGTTTTGTTTTTTCTAGACAGAGTTTTTTTTCTGTAGCTTTGGAGCCTGTCCTGGAACTAGCTCTCATAGACCAGGAAGGCCGTGACCTCACAGAGGTCTGCCTGTCTTTGCCTCCTGAGTGCTGGGATTAAAGGCATGCACAACACCACCTACTTGAAGCATCCTTTTTTACTAACGGATCTAAACCATGGATTTCTGAGCAGTTGCCTAGAAATCTTCCATTGGTATTTTAGCTACAAAAATGACAACCACTGTCTGTTGTGGGTATCTTTAGATATTTCAAGGAGAAGAAAAGATGTGAGCCTTCAAGAGAAGATTCAGATTATATTTTAGCCATCGGTCACATTTCTGTTGAATAGCATTTAAATTATCACAAGAACCCTTAAGAGATATTCGGAGGGATTCAAAGTTAAGTAGCGAGTTACAGAAGGAACAGTCCTCTGTAGTCCTGTGTTTAGTTACAAGATAGCTCTGGTAGGTGCTAGCATCCCTGATAAATTAAGTGTTTCCCACACCTGAGTAATTATCACGCCAATGACAGTAGGAGTGGTGGAGTAGGAGGAATAGAGTCGCTTTCTTTCTGAGTCCAGGCCATTTATCATATGTCTATCTTTCTGCAAGTGGTTCATTTCAAAGTTATGAATATTTACTTGATCTGTATTCCTGAACATCTAAAGAGAAAAAAAATCTTTTAAAACACTATTTAATAATTAAAATTTACTTATCAGAGAGATATTTTTGTCTGATGGTTTTACTAGAAGAATTAATGGATGCGCAAGCAATGAAAATTCTAAATTATTGCAAATTTTCCTAAACAGCAATAAGAATATTCACAAAATAATTTCTATCTTATTAGCTAAACAACAACGAAGACACATTTTGCTACCTTTTGATAGTAAATCCAGGTTTGGTTTTCATATTTTTAATTCATTCACTTTTTTCTTTGTTCTCATTCACTAGTTTCAAGTCTGTGCATTATGAATGCACAGGAACTCAAAGTATGAAGCATAAAGGACCTTTAATCATTTTCTTCCCCAAGTGTTATCTGCATGCTCAATAAAGATATCTTCCTGTATATGCACTGCTAAATTTAGATGTGTGCTCATACTGTGATTAATCAACCACAAGGCCATCTAAAAGCTTTTAAAAATATTTACTCAATTTTTGTTCCAGTTCAAGTGTTTTCCCCATCAAGGAATCCTAGAAATATAGTAGAATCATATGGTGATTTGGAAATTTTTTCTGATGATATAAACAGCTCATCACACTGCCTCCCATATAGCTCATACGTGTTAGAAAAACCTTGGTTTACATCACGTAGAATTTGGTCCTCTAGTACCACAAATTAATATGTACAAATTAATTATAATACAATTTTTGAGCAACAGGAGTCACCCACCCCTCATAAGTGACATTCAAGGATCCCTAGAGCAGAACTATGCCTGGGTTCTTAACAAATGAAACTGAATTAACCTTTTTATTTTATTTATTTATTTTTTTGTGGTGACACATGTCTTTAATCCCAGAACTCAGAAGGCAGAGGCAAGTGGATCTCTGTGAGTTTGAGCCCAACTTGGTCTGTTGAACAAGTTCCAAGACAACTAGGAGCTACATAGAGGAAATTTGTCTCAACCCTCCCTTTTAAACCCAAAGAAAACCCCCTCTGCTTATCTAAAATGATTGCTTCTTTCTTGTTCCCGAAAAATACCCAAATTTCTTTCTAAATATAAGGAAATAATAGGACCTAGAGGGAACTCAGGAGATGCTAGACATGTAGTCTCTCATCCAGACTTTATCTTGTACTGATTTTGACTTTCTTACTATTACTGGAGAGGGGAAGTGCCCAGCTAACCCATCCCTCAGCATCCTCTTCTTTCAAACAGCCCTACTACTTATATCAGACTACACATTTTTCTAAGGTTCAAGTGGTATAAAGATAGGATATCAGCTTCCGTTTCTCCAGAGGCTGCATGGACATTATGTCAAATAGCTCTACAGTTCTGGTTAAATGACCAACTTTAGCTGTTCTTTGGTGCACTGCGGTTGAAGTCTTTGGGAAGTGCAGGAGTGAAAGGAGAGGTGACAAAACCGGTGGTGCACTCAGGTTTCAGTCCCAAGATTAAGAGATAACATGTGATTACTTATTCCCAGATAACAAATTGTTTTCTCGGGGAAATTAATTGGAATACTGGGTAAAAGTACAATCTGATATGTATTTTTTGCTTAAAGTTTAAATGGGAAGCACAGGCAATTTTCCTCAAAATAAACTCCCTTTTTATAATGAACTCCTTTAGCTTGTTTTCATTCCACAGTTTTCACCTTAAATTTTAGCTCATTAGCTTTTTAAAAACGGTGTTGCTCAGAATAACTGGGAAGGGAAGTGTAACTCGGAGCATCTTGTGGCGGGAGGAAACAACAGCCATAACTAATAATACAATGAAAATCCTGTGGCCTTGATGTTAAATCAGTAGGAGCAACTTCTTTTGTAAAAAAACAAAAATGGTAACAACACATACACACACACACACACACACACACACACACACACACACACACACACTGTCCTTGAGCACTAGTAGAAAAATTGGAGACAAGTGGAAGGCAAACATAGGAGAGAACAGAGTTATCTTTTTCTATTGCATCTGTGGGTTTTGGTGGACATTTCTAAAGGTTAGCTTATCATACTTCCAAATGAGTATAATGATGGCCAGCTTCAGCCAGCATACTCCACACATAATAAGTACCCAATAAATATTTATTGGCGGCAACTGACCAATTCAAGATCAATTTAGGAGACTGCTTTTTTTTCTTATTTTCCTGATGGTCTCCCTCTAACTGATTTTAGGTCTCAGAATTCCTTTAACTATGCTCAAGACTGAGACTGGGATCAGAATCATTACAAAACATGCTAATTTAGCATCAGCTTTATGATCAGAAAATGATATCTTTGCAGAGGGAAACATACCATATTCCAAAAACAGTTTTTTATTCTTCATATGTTTTGGATATTACCTTCAAAATATTATTTTTAAAAAAGAAGTTCTCATCTAAAGATTATTTTAGCATGTGTGTTTTCTCTAAAATGGCTCAAAAATCAAATCACATTTTTCTTTTGCATATTTACCCAAAGGTCTCCAAGTCATTATATTATATAGATACTTACACATCAGTGTTTATTATAGCATGCTTCCCAATATCTAAGTGAGAGGACCAACCTAGGCATTTACTAACAGGGGATAAATAGAGTGTGATGCACATACACACACACACACAAAAAAAAAAAAAAACCCAGAATATTTTTAAGTCATGAAGAAGAATGAAACTATGTCAGGAAAATATATACCATCAGAGATAATTATATTAAGCAAATTGGATCAGTCTCAAAAGGGGAAATATTACATATTTTCTCTCATGTGTTATCCCTAGATTTTACACATACATATAAAATTAGGTACACATATATAGCACAAAAGTAGAAACAGAGAAATGGGACTGAACCAGCTACCTAGGACAGAGTGGGCCTGAGGATGCAAGCACCACTGGAGCAGAAGCCAGGAGCAAATCCGGTCCTGGGAGCCAATCCAGTCCCCTGACACTGTATATCAGCATTGAGCTAGCAACCTGGTCCAGAGACAGTGATCTTCACCAGAACAGGTACAGGGGAGTAACCATTGAGCAAGTGAGCCAGAGCCAGAGACCATTGAGGGTCCAGACATGAATCTGGGACCTTCGAGGGAGTAGACTTAAGCCAGGACCCCTGTGGTTCTGAGTGTGAGTCTAGGACCTTCCAGGAACTAGGTCTGAGACAGGACCTCTGCCAGTCTGGGTGTGAATCTGGGTCGTCCAAGGGAGTAAACAGGAACCAGAGATCTCTGCGGGGCCAGGTGTGAGTCTGGGACCTCAGAGGTAGTAGACTTGAATCAGGACCTCTATGGGTCCAGGCATTAGTCTGGGAAATCAAAGGGAATAGGCAGGAACCTGGAACTTCTGTGGTCTGAGCATGAGTCTGGGATCTCTAAGGGAGTAAACGTGAGCCAGGTCTTCTGTGGTTCTGGGCACACCAGTGCCTGGGAACTCTGAAGCAATAGACCAGAGCCAGAAAACTTTGCAGGACCAAGTCCAAGCCAGGGACTTCTGCAGGAGGGGATCCAGAGCAGGATTTACATAAACAGATAAAAGCCAGCAGCCTAGGCCAAAGTAGGCCTGAGACAGAAAACTGCATGGGAGCAGAACAAAGCACAGAAGCACCAAGATAGCTCCAGGAACAGGAATGACCAACAGGGTAACTAGAACTGTGACACTGACTCTACCATGAGGAACAACCATCTGAGCTTTGGATTCACTGGCACCTAGAATCTCAGACAGAATCAACAGAATCTCAGACAGGCGCAACTATTAGAGAAAGAGATGAGTAAAAAAGGTAAGAACACATGCAAAAGCACAAAGAGCAACACAACACCAGTAAAACCTAAAGACCCTACAACAAGACCTGAACAAACAAATATAAATGGAGCAGAAGAAAATGACCTAAAAATAACTTTAAGAGAGTATTTGAAACTCATAAAGAGGGAATGATAAATTCTCTTTAAAAATGGAGGAAAAGACAAACAAAAAATTGGGACACATCAGCAAATCCCTTAAAGAAAACCAAGAAAAAAAGTGAAATATATTAAAAAAATATTCAAGACTTGAAAACTGAAATAGAGACAATAAAGAAAACACAAACAGGAAATTATAGAAACAGAAATCATGAGAAAATGATTAAGAACCACAAACACAGGCATGAACAGCAGAATAGAAGAAATGGAAGAGAGAATTCCAATCACTGAAGATACAATTGAGTAAAGAGACTCATCAGCTAAAGAAAAAATTAAATCTAACAAAAGTTTAACACAAAATATCCAGGAAATATGGGACACCATGAAAAGGCCAAATCTAAGAATAACAGGTATAGAAGAAGAAGGAGTTCAACTCAAAAGCACAGACAATATATTTAACAAAATCATAGAAGAAAACTTTCCCAACCTAAAGAAAGATATGCCTATGAAGATACAAGAAACTTACAGAACATCAAATAGACTAGATTTAAAAAAAGTCCTTTTGCCACATAATAATCAAAACACTAAACATACAGAGTAAAGAAAGAATATTAAGAGCTGCAAAGGAAAAGGGCTAAGTAACATATATAGGTAGACCTATCAGAATTACATCTGACTTCTCATTGGAGACAATGAAAATCAGAAGTTCGTGGTCCAGTGGCATTAAGAGAACACAAATGTCAGCCCAGAATACTATACCCAGGAAAACTTCCAATCACCATAAAATGACAAAATAAGATATGCCATGACAAAAACTAGATTTCCCCAATACCTAAACAAAAACCCAGCCCTACAAAAAATACTAGAAGGAAAACTCCAACCCAAGGAAGTTGGCTACACCAACAAAAACACAGACAATTGATGGTCTCATAGGAGCATATCGCAAAGAAGGGAAACATGCACAAATTAACATCACCAACAATGAAAACTAAATTAATAGGAGATAGCAATCACTGGTCATCAATATCCCTTCATGTAAATGGACTCAACTCCCCTATAAAAGGCACAGGCCAACAGATTGGATAAAAAAAACAGAATCCATCCTTTTTCTGCATACAAGAAATACATCTCAACCTCAAAGACAGACATCATCTCAGAGTAAAGGGTTGGGAAAAAATATACCAATCAAATGGACCTAAGAAATAAGTAGGTGTAGTTATCCTAATATCTAACAAAATAGACTTCAAGCTAGAATCAGTCAAAAGAGACAAAGAAGGTCATTTCATATTAGTCACAGGAAAAATCCATCAAAAGGAAATCTTAATACTGAACATCTATGCACCAAGTACAATAGCAAAAAGAAACACTTCTAAAGCTTAAATCATACATTAAACCCTACACACTTGTAGTGGGAGACTTTAACACTCGCCTCTATTCACTGGACAGGTCAGTCAGACAAAAAATTAACAAAGAAATAAGAAAAATAACAGATGTTATAACTAAATTGGACTTAACAGACACATATAGAATATTCCATTCAAACAGAAAAGAACATACCTTCTCAGCACCTCATGGAACCTTCTCAAAAACTGACCACATACTCGGTAACAAAACAAATCTCAACAAATACAAAAAAAAAATGGAATAACCCAATGTACCTTATCAGATCATTAATTAAAACTAGAAGTCAACAGCAATACTAATTCCAGAAAACTCACAAACACATAG
This sequence comes from Microtus pennsylvanicus, assembly GCF_037038515.1. Taxonomy (NCBI): domain Eukaryota; kingdom Metazoa; phylum Chordata; class Mammalia; order Rodentia; family Cricetidae; genus Microtus; species Microtus pennsylvanicus. The sequence goes on along the minus strand of NC_134601.1, from coordinate 121,243,006 downwards.
AAATTAGACAATGCTCACCTGAATCATCAATGAGTCAAGGAAGAAATAAAGGGGGAAATTAAAGACTTCCAAAAAATCAATGAAAATGACCATACAACATACCAAAATTTATGGGACACAATGAAATCAGTGTTAAGAGAAAAGTTCATAGTGCTAAATGCCTACATAAAACAGCTGGGAAAATCCCACACTAATGAATTAACAGAACATTTGAAAACTTTAGAACAAAAAGAATCAAACTCAACTAAGAGAACTAGACAGGAGGAAATAATCAAATTGACAGTTAAATAAACAAAATAGAAACAAAGAAAACAATAAAAGAATCAATGAGACAAAGAGTCTGTTCTTCGAGAAAATCAACAAAATAGACAAACCTTTATCCAAGCTAACCAAAAGGCAGAGAGAGAATATCCAAATTAAAAAAATCAGAAATGAAAAGAGGGACATAACAACAGACATGAGGAAATACAGAAAATAATTAGGTCATATTTCGAAAGCCTTTAATCCACAAAATTGGAAAACTTAAAGGAAATGGACAACTGTTTGAATAAATACCACTTACCAAAATTAAATCAAGACCAGATAAGCAAATTAAACAGACCTATAACTGCTGAAGAAATAGAAACAGTCATCAAGTCTCCCAACCAAAAAAAAAAAAGCCCAAGACCAGATGGTTTTAACTCAGAATTTTACAAGACTTTCAAAGAAGAACTAATACCAATACTCCTCAAATTATTTCACACAATAGAAACAGAAAGAACATTGACAAACTCCTTTTATGAGGCTACAATTATCCTGATACCCAAACCACAGAAAGACATTACTAAGAAAGAGAATTACAGACCAATATCACTCATGAAGTAAATAGAATACTGGCAAATCAAATCCAAGAACCCATCAGAACCATCATTGACCATGACCAAGTTGGCTTCATGCAAGATATTTGGGATGGTTCAATACATGAAAATCTCTCAGTGTAAGCCACCGTATAAACAAACTGAAAAATAAAAACCACATGATCATCTCATTAGATGTTCAAAAAGTTTTTGAAAAAAATAAAACATCCCTTCATGATAAAGGTCTTGGAAAGAGCAGGGATACAAGGAACATACCTAAACCATAATAAAGGCAATATACACAAGCCAACAGCCAACATCAAACTAAATGAAGAGAAACTTCCAGCAATTGCACTGAAACCAGGAACAAGACAAGGTTGTCCACTCTCTCCATATCAATTTAATATAGTTTTTGAGGTCCTGGCTAGAGCAATAAGACACCAAATTGAGATCAAGGGGAGAAAAATTGGAAAAGAAGTCAAACCCTCACTGTTTGCTGATGATATAATAGTTTACATAAGCAATCCCAAAAATTCTACCAAGTAACTTCTACGACTCATAAACAGTTTCAGTAATGTAGCAGGATACAAGATTAACTCAAAAAAAATCAGTAGCCCTCCTGTACACAGATGATAAAAAGGGCTAGGAAAGAAATCAGAGAATCAATACCATTCACAATAGCCACAAATAGCATAAAGTATCTCAGAGTAACTCTAACTAAACAAGTGGAAGACTTGTATGACAATAACTTTAAATCTTTAAAGAAAGAAATTGAAGAAGACACCAGAAAATGGAAAGATCTGTCATGCTCTTGGGTAGGCAGAATTAACATAGTAAAAATGCCAATCTTGTCAAAAGCAATCTACAGATTCAAGGCAATGCCCATCAAAATCCAGCAAAAGTCTTCAGACCTTGAAAGAACAGTACTCAACTTCATATGGGAGAGCAAAAAAACCCAGGATAGCTAAAACAAACCTGTATAATTATAGAACTTCTGGAGGCATCACAATCCCTGACTTCAAACTCTACTACAGAGCTGCACTACTAAAAGAAGCCTGGTATTAGCATAAAAACAGACATGAGGACCAATGGAACTGAGTAGAAGACCCGGATATTAATCCACATTCCTTTGAACTCCTGAATTTGGACAAAAAAGCAAAAAATATCAAATGGAGAAAAGAAAGTATATTTAAAAAATGGTGCTGGCATAACTGGTTATGAACATGCAGAAGAATTAAAATAGACCCATATCTATCACCATGCACAAAACTCAAGTCCAAATGGATCAAAGACCTCAACTTAAAGCCAGCCACACTGAACTTTGTAGAAGAGAAAGTGGGAAGTACACTTGAATGTATTGGCACAGGAGACTACTCCTTAAATATAACCCCAGCAGCACAGACACTGAGAGAAACAATTAATAAATGGGACCTCCTGAAGTGGAAAAGCTTCTGTAAAGCAAAGGACACAGTCAACAAGACAAAAAAAAAAAACAGCCTACAGAATGGGAAAAGATCTTGACTATCCCCACATCAAGCTGAAGTCTGATCTCCAAAATATACAAAGAACTCAAGAAATTGGTCATCAAAAGAACACATAGTCTAATAAAGAAAATAGAGTACAGTCCTAAACAGACAACTCTCACCAGAGGAATCTAAAATGACTGAAAGACACATAAGGAAATGTTCAACATCTTTAGTCATCATCAGAGAAATGCAAATCAAAACATCTATGAGATTCCATATTACACCTCTAAGAATGGCCAAAATCAAAACCACTGATGACAACTTATTCTGGATAGGGTGTGGAGAAAAGGGAAGACTTCTACATTGCTGGTGAGAATGCAAGCTGGTACAGCCCCTTTGGATGTTAGTGTGGTAATTTGTCAGAAAATTAGGAAACAACCTTCCTCAAGACCCAGTAATACCACTTTTGGGTATATATCCAAAGGATGCTCAATAGTGCCACAAGGACATGTGCTCAACTATGTTCATAGCAGCATTGTTTGTCATAGCCAGAACCTGGAAACAGCCTAAATGCCCCACGACAGAAGAATGGATAAGGAAAATGTGGTAAATTTACACAATGGAGTACTAGACAGCAGAAAAAATAATGACATCTTGAATTTTGCAGGAAAATGGCTGGAGCTAGAAAACAAATTTTGAGTGAGGTAAACCAGACACAGAAAGACAATTATCACATGTACTCATTCATAGGTGGTTTTTTGAACATAAATCAAAGAAAACCAGTCTACAAACCACAATCCCAGAGAACTTAGACAACAATGAGGACCCTAAGAGAGACTTACATAGATCTAATCTACATGGGAAGTAGAATAAAAAAAGACAAGATCTCCTGAGTAAATTGGGAGCATGGGAACCTTGGGGGAGGGTTGAAGGGGGAAGGTGAGAGGGAGGGAGTGGAACAGAGAAAAATGTAGAGCTCAATAAAAATCAATCAATAAAAGTAGAAACAAAGCTGTCTAGGGGAACAAAAGGGTTTAGGGGATGAGAGACAAAAAGACAGGGAAGGTAATATAGAGGGTAATACACTGACTGTACATGTATGCTTGTATAAGAATGTTGTTGTACAACAGTTACATCTATAATGAATACACATCGATGAAAGTTTTTGTAAAGGCTGTAATTTACTTACATTTTCTAGACTTCACAATATTATTTTCTGACTATTATTGCAAAACTAAGGCTACCCATTCCTACAGTATCTATCACTGCTTTCATAAGCCATCTTTATTCTTTCTTTGTAGACTTATTAAAGTTTCCAGTAGGTTTCATTGTAATATTACTTTTGAAAAAGTAGTAGTTAACTCCTGGTAGAAATTTCAAAATTATGGAAAAAGCAACCCATTTCTTCTTTCCTATTTTATTAATTCAGTTTTGTATTTAAATATGTAAAAATTATGAATAATTTATCCTTAAGCTTAAGAATATACAAAAATCTCTTAGGAAATATAATAAGACCCAAAGCTTATATCTAACCTCAGAGATGAGATTCAGAAGGGATTGCCTGGGCATAAGGGTATTTATATTGTCCCTACTTGATGCTGATGTCACCTTCTAAAGACCTGGATGGGTTAATGGAGCTGTACAAAACATTAGATATCCTCCACAATGGCTCTCTGTCTCTCTGTCTCTCTGTCTCTCTCTCTCTCTGTGTGTGTGTGTGTGTGTGTGTGTGTGTGTGTGTGTGTGTGTGTGTATGCTGAGACCTGAGCATCTTACAGCTTAGCTATAAAAATACTGTTTGGAGAGCAACTCTAGTTTAATGAATATGTCTTCATAGATGATCACGTGACCTGTGCATATTTTCACTTGTGGTAGTAAGGTGGCCCCTGTACATTTTACGTATATTTGTATACTTTATTTAGAAAAAGACTGTTTCCTTTACTGAAGAACTACTGGGTCCAATAAAACTTGATTTCATGCCAGTAAACTATGATGGGAGGAAGAAAGTACTCAGAGGAATCTAGTTATTTTGTATGACTTAAAGTACCCTAGGCCAAAGGGAACTTGTGAACTTGACCCTCCTGGGAAGCAAAATAGAAAGTCAGCCAACAGTTTGGGGAGAATTTTCAATTAACTCATATATACTCTTTATAAATGAGTTTTGTTGGAGCTTATCCTACAGAAAAGAGGGCTCTCAAAAAGTCATTGTGACCACTGAATTACATTAGAAATGGATCTTGATTGACACTGAGATTAAAAGTGGTATTATTTTCTGGAATTTCTAAGTTTAATGACTCTAAATCAAGCCCTATTTTTTTTTTAAAAAAGAAACTGGTAAGCCTGCATCTGGCTGTATTTCTAAGAAGGCTATTTTTTGTTTTGTTTTATTTTTTTCAAGACAGGGTCTCTCTGTTGCTCTCGAGCATGTCCTGAAACTAGCTCTTGTAGACCAGGTTGCCCTCAAACTCACAGAGATCTGCATGCCTCCGCCTCCCAAGTGCTGGGATTAAAGGCATGAGTCACCACCACCGGGCCTAGAAGGCTTCTTCTTGCTCCCTTGGAGTAGACTGCCCAAGACTAGGGCTTTCACTGCTAAAGGTGGAAAATTCCTAACCAATCAAAAGGCAATAGAAGAGATACACTTTTCATTTTATTTTTTTAATTTATTTATTTATTAAAGATTTCTGTCTCTTCCCCACCACCGCCTCCCATTTCCCTCCCCCTCCCCCAATTAAGTCTCCCCCCAGCCCGAAAAGCAATCAGGGTTCCTTGTCCTGTGGGAAGTCCAAGGAACCCCCACCTCCATCCAGGTCTAGTAAGTTGAGCATCCAAACTGCCTAGGCTCTCATTTTAGAGGAGATGAATTCTTTTTTTTCCTTTTTCAGTATTCTTTTTTTAAAAAAAATAAAAAAGAAACCATCTCTTTTCATTATACATACCAATCCAAGTTTCCACTCCCACCCCTCATCTCATTCCCTCCACTTGCCCTTCCCACCCTTTATGCACTCCTCAGAGAGGGTAAGACACATTGCTTTGGGAAAGGTCAAAGGCCTTCTCTACTATATCTAGGCTGAGCAAGGTATCCATCCAAAGAGAATGGGTTTCCAAAAAGTCAGTGCAAGCAGTAGGGATAAATCCTGGTGCCACTGACAGTGCCCCTCAGTTTGCCCCTCCATGCAACTGTCACCCACATTCAGAAGGACTAGTTTGGTCCTATGCTTTTTCCTTCCCAGTCTGGCTAGTGTTGGTGAGTTGCCATTAGCTCAGGTAGACTGTTTCAGTGGGTCTTGACCTTTTGCTCATATTCTCATTCCTCCCACTCTTCAACTAAACTTTGGGAGCTCAGTCCAGTGCTCTGATGAGGTTCTCTGCCTCTACTGTTAGGTTCTTACCTAAACAATAGAGGAGAGGGGGATGGAACTTGCCTTGCCCTGTAGTCAGACTGAGGAATATCTTAAATATCACCATAGACCCTTCATCCAGCAACTGATGGAAATAGAGGAGACAAATTCTGAGGTCCACATGGTGCTGGAGTTATAGGATATTGGGAATCACTTTCCCCACAGAAACACTCAGATAGGTTTGCTAGAGAAACTGCATGACACCCTACCACCTGCTGAGAGTTGAGGAAGAGAGGGGGGAGGTAATAGGTTTGGGTGAGGAAGAGAGAGGGAGAGGACAAGAGGCTGGAGAGAGGGGGCATGTCTTTGATTCCTGTCAGAGTAGCATTGGAAAATTCTGTGAAGACCTGAGGGGAGGCGCACCACAGCCTTTGGCCTATAAGAAAACCTTCTTCAGACCCAGGCCAGCTATGGGACAAATCCGGACTAGCTGAACATAGAGGACAATGAGGAATACTGAGAACTCAAGAACAATCGCAGTGGGTTTTTGATCCTACTGCACGTACTGGCTTTGGGGGAGCCTAGGCAGTTTGGATGCTCACCTTAGGAGACCTGGATAGAGGTGGGCGGTCCTTGGGCTTCCCACAGGTCAGGGAACCCTTATTGCTCTTAGAGCAGATGATGGAGGGTGACGTGATCGGGGGAGGGGGAGGGAAATGGGAGGCGGTTGCGGGGAGGAGGCAGAAATCCTTAATAAATAAATAAATTAAAAAAAAAAGAAAACCTTCTTTATGATGCCTCTTTTCATTGTCCATGATAAGTGCAGGGACTTGGTTTCCCGTGTAACTTCAGAGGGCTGCAAATTCAGCAGTGGCTTCAGGACAAGTGATTAAATGACGTCTTTCACTGGGTCCTTGCTGGCAGATCAGGGTCAGCCAAGGCCATGACAGGTTTTCCTGCATCATGCTTCCCAATTCTCAGAAAAAAGGCACAAATGGCACAGGACCCCTTGAGAGTTGCAGTGGAAGGTCCACTCTCTTTGTCCAGTTGTGGCTTCTGATGTTTCCCTTTTACCTTCGCTGTGCATCGTTTAAAATTATGCTCAATACAGGAGCTCAAAACGTCCCTGCTTAAGGAAAGATGGATGCGTACACATATCTTTGTGTTTGTGTGTGTGTGTGTGTGTGTGTACAGGATATGTATTATGATTTTTTTTTATTTTTCCACTCAAAAATTTACACTTCCTCCCCTCCTCCCACTCCCCTCCCTGCTTGAGAGAGGGCAGGGAACCCTGCCCTGTGGGAAGTCCAAGCCCCCCCCCCCCCCCCCCCCCCCCGACATCCAGGCCTAGGAAGGTGTGCATCTAAATAGACTAGGGTCCCAAAAAGCCAGTAAATACCATATACTAAAATTAAATCAAGACCAGGCATACACATGTCTTTTAAGAATAGAGACATCTTTCCCACATTTAATTTATCACACTGTTTGCACTTGTGATTAGATGTATGATCTCAACATGGGGAAGTTGAGCAGACAAAGTAACTGTGTTTTCTAAACATCATAGAAAACTCTAATGCAAACTTGTCAGTAGTATGTGTTACTTTTTGGCAAAGTCTCAACTCAACCCTACCAAAACTACATATATTTTGTTAGGTATTATAAGATCCTATTTTATCCTCTAGGAGAACTTCTGCGATTTGAATAAGTGGTAGAAAAGAGCTTGAGGGAGAGAGAGCAGAGCAGAGAGAGCCAGGGACAGAGACAGAGAGACAGAGTCTAATGAATATAAGTGTAATTGAAGATGAAGAATTTGTGAAGCTTGTGATTTACTATATGTGTGTTTGCACATATGTATGCATGTTGCAGGAGGGCCCGCATTTTCGTCCCAGCCGCCCTGCTAGCTTAGCCTCAAAATAACTACACAGAAACTATATTAAATAAAACACAGCTTGGCCCATTAGCTCTAACTTCTTATTGGCTAACTCTTATATTAATTTAACCCATTTCTATTAATTTGTATATCACCACATAGCAGTGGCTTACCGACAAAGATTCTAACCGGCTTCTGTCTCAGGCAGAGGATCCATGGCGTCTCCTGAGTCTGCTTTCTTCCTCCCAGCATTCCATTTTATTTTTCCCCACCTACCTAAGTTCTGCCCTATCAACAGGGCCAAAGCAGTTTCTTTATTAACTAATGAAAACAACACATAGACAGAAGGACCTCCTACACCAGTATGTATATTTCATACATAACCTAAATATATAAAGCTATATATTAAAATGTATATATACACACATATATGTATATATACTCAATCTTTTCAGTGTATTTGTATATATTTTATAAATGAAGATCTACACTAGAATAAGATAAAGTTGTTCACCTTAAGCCTGTACAGAAAAGAGCAGAGAGAAGATCTGAATGCAGTTATTGTTTCCTAATGATACCTTCAGACTCCATGATAATTGTGAGTCTGGAACATAAAAGTCCATTGTACAAAATTTAACTGGATGTCTCTTTCATTTTGTTTTTTCTTAATCTGTGTATGTGAGTATGGGCATATGTTGTTAGGGGCCTTCCACCCTGTTTTGGGATGGGGTCTCTTGGTTTTCACTGTCTATATGGCCTGTGCACCTTTGGGACTCTCCTGCATCATCCTTTTATCTCTCCATAGAAGCACTGGAATATATGTACACTGCTGTGCCTAGCTTTAGATGGAATCTAGGGATCCAAACTCAAGTCCTTATGCTAGTGTGGCAAGCCCTTTTCTAACTAAGCCATCAGGAGTATTCTTTCTCTTATTCTCTAAGACAACCATAAAAGATGAAACAAAATAAACAAGCAAAAAGAAAAAAAGCCTTCATTTTAAGGCAGCCACTTGTGAGGTGATAGTTTCAGCTGAAAAGAATTCATTATGTTTTGGGGCAAGCAGTGGACAGAAAACATGCATAGAGCAAATTCATGAACCCAGTTGTAGGGAGGAGAAACAGATATATGCCTGGGTATCATTAGTCTACAAGCTACCCTTCAGTCCAGTGAGAGACCCTATCTCCAAAAAAGAAGTGGTGGATAGTTCTCAAGGAATGACACTGAAACTTGTACTCCAGTCTCCACACACATTTACACCTGCAAGGACACACACACACACACACACACACACACACACACACACAGAGAGAGAGAGAGAGAAAGAGAGAGAGAGAGAGAGAGAGAGAGAGAGAGAGAATATATCTTAGAAAACAGTAGCTTATCTGATCCTGATTTCCAAAATTTTCTTCCTGCTAGCCCCCAAATATTAAGAATCCTCCATAGTCCCCAAGTACTTTTATTCTAAAAAGTTCAAACTTTTTTTCTGAGTTCTTCATTAATCCTCACCATATGTGTCCGAGGCACCCACAGCCAAATGCCAGGCCCATTTTATAGATGAAGGATTTGGGCAGCTTAATAGAAGACATGTCAGTCACACCCTCAAAGGAGTGAAGATCCAAACCAACTGCGAGGCCAGACTTGCTGCTTTCCCTGCTGTTGCCCTCTTTATTAAGAAATGTGGTTTCTCTTGGCTTCACTCTGGTGCTTCTCCTTGGATGGTTACTAGGCAACTTGAGCTATCACAGTCTGACTGATTCAAAATACCAGTGAATCAAAGTCTTAGAAAAATGAGAAAAAAAAACTTTCATTGTACACATGTTAAATTTATCCTAATTTGTCACTGCAACCAGGATCGGCTATGAGATAAAATAAAAGCAAAAACAACAGCCACCTCAAAAATCCCTTTTATGAAGCACCAAACACTGTGCATCTGATAGGCTGCCTTAACGATAAGCTTATAATTGTTATAGATATCTTAGAGCACATAAGAGGGAAAAATTACAGGCAGTTTGCTCTATAGAGTTTAGACCCACAAGGCACTCAAATAAATACTTGTAGCGTATGGAAGATGATGTAAAGGGTATGATGAGAGGTCAAGCAAGAGGAGAGAAATCAAACAATCACCAGGGCAACTGGTCCTAGCTTCCCTGGGCTTTCAGGGCAATTTTAAAATGAGAAGGCAAAAAGGTGAAGGGAGAGGGAACAAATCACCAAGTTACTTGTCTCTGAAGTATATGGAGGAATTCCTTAGAAGAGTCAGCGTGGAAAGACTGTTTTATCTCAGATCGTGAATCCATACAGACTTTGCTGTGTGAAGAAAGTTTTGCCCTTGAGGACAGAGAAAGTACACGATACTGTCCTGGGCTTTCGAACAGGAGTGGATCCCTAAGGCAATAGTACAAAGCTTGGTGACACAATTATATAGAAACAGACAGGCTCTGTTTCCCCAGAAGGAACAAGACATGGTCCAGGGAGAATGCTCACTCCACTCTGTTTGATAATATGGATATTTGGACCCAAATCTTCATTATACAAAAGGCTCAGATTTGCAGTTTTAAGAATGTGACACTGACTACTGAAATATGAGTGGGATAATGGTTGTATTGCAAGATCTTCTTTGTCCCTCACAGCCTCATCAATTCAAAGAATAGAAAAACTATCCCCAAAGGTTCCTGAAACCCTCTAGTCATTGTTGTTCCTTGTCTTTTAACCCAGCCATATCATCTTGGAACACCTTAAAGGATGATGTAATCCATGTAAAATATTTAGCATACTGACATATAGTAAATATTGACCAATAGCTTAGGCTCAGTCAAGGACATGCTATTGCTTTCATTTCTTTAGAGTTCTAGCTAATGAGAGAATCCCTAAAGAATTTAAATAAGCATTGTAAGTCATATTGCCCCAGTATGCAAATAATTTCATGGTTTATATAAACCGAACATTAAGACAATTAAATATAAATTATGGTTTTGAAGGCAAAAGCACAATAAGATATTGTTTACCAAAAAAGCTATTTTTTAAAACCCATTGAATTGTTACAAAACCAGAGAGGTATGGAAACAGAATGCAAACATACGCACTCCATTTTCTAGCAATTAGTGATATTCAAATCTAAACTATTTTGAGATTGCTCCTTACTCCAGTCAGAATGGCAAAGATGAACAAAACAGCTGGCAGCAACGCTGCCGGAGGGTTGGAGGCAAAGGAAATCCTCATTCCCTTTTGTTAGGATTGCAAACTTGGGCAATCACTATCAAAACTTGTGTGGAGACTTCTCAAACAGCTGAAATGAAATCTACCATATGATCCAGCTATGCCACTCTGCAACATGCCCAAAGGACTCACCATCCTACTCCACAGACACTTGCTCAGCCATGGCCATTGCTACTGTTTTATCAGTTTCTGGGAAATGGAAACCATCCAAGTGCCCTTCAACTGATAATGGGTAATGAAAATGTAGTACATATATATAATGCAATACTATTCACCTGGAAAGAAAAATGAAATCGTGAACTTTGCAAGTAAATAGATGGAACCAGAAAAGAAGCATACTGAGTGAGGTGACCCAGACAAATATCACATGTTCTCTATTACAATATATGCCTGACTCCAAATCTTCAGATGAGAGTACATATCCCAGAGTAACTGCAGAAACCCATAAAGTAAAGGGGGACCATTACAGAAGATTTCAGAGAGCAAATGAGAGTGTAATAGTAGGGTATAAATGATTTTGATTGGGAAAAATGGGGTGGAGCTCTAATTAAAAGGGGGAGGGCAGATAAATGAAAAAGGAGACCAGATGGCAAAATTACATAAGGATGATTGAAAAAGTCATAAAGAAGCATATTATTAACTATCTAAAAATCCTTTAATACACGTAAGTGTGTGTTCAAATATACTTATGTAGCTTAAATTAAGAGTTCCCATCTGGGCTGACAATGCTCCCATCACGAGCCAAAATCTTTCCCACAATAACTCAATCACCAGAAGTCTTCTTTTGAGTTGTTGGTCAGAGTTGCCCAAGAGACTCACAGAACATTACAGTTGCAGTTGCCTTTGGTTGCCTTTCCCAGCTTGTTCAGAGTTGGAAGACAACTTCCAATTGCTAAAGACACCATACACTTCAGATACAGGGTCCAGGAGTCCCTGAGCTGAAACTGATTTGAAAGCTGCCTCCCAGAGGATCAGCTTTCAAGGAACCAGAAAGCACTATGCAGACTTTCAAAGGAGAGAAATGACCAAAATTTCTACCTTGCTCTTTATGATTCCTATGAATCACAACAATGACCAACTCAAGGAGACGTCGATCCTGCCTGATCCTGGAAACCTAGCCAACTACCCAGGGCTAGTGAAGCCATGGATCTTGAAGGAGAACCTACAATCGCCACTTAACTAAGCCATCATAATCCTATATTCTAATACATATATTATACATGTATATGTGTCTTAGAATATATATAAAACTATATATATGTATAACTATATTCTAAAATCTTTCCTTACATCCATCGATAAGTGTAATCCTCATCCCTCATCAAGGAAATCTCTCTTTTCAACTGAGACCACTACAGATAGACACGACCAATCAAAATGCAGTTGTGGGCTCTAGAGCCTCGTCCCAACTTATATGTCTACAACTCAGCTCCTCTACCTAAGATGCAGGAAGAAGAGGGAACAGAAAGATTGTAGAAGAGGGGACAGAAAAATTGTCAAGAGCCAGGGGAACAGGGAGTTTATTGTGACCTTGAGTGTTCCTGTCTGAAGCTATACCCATAAAGTCTCACCACCATGACAACATTAGCATACGCTGAACAGGGACAATAACAGTAGGTATGCTAACGTGGACAGAGAAAGCCCAAGAGGCCTAAACCTACACAAAGAACTACAGGCAACTAAGGAATGTTGAGAGCTGGAGAAACAGCCTTCCCTAAGGAAGAGCACACCAACTGGTTAGCCAGTACAAATGGTCAGCCCTAAAAACATATATTCAAGTAGCAACGTAAAGACTGCACAGGGTGTGTGTGTTGTGTGTGGTAACACTGACGTGTGTGTTTGTGTTTATAGATAACAGTAATTAATAATAAAAGAGGCCACGTATTAGAAAGATGCAGGCAGATCTCTGTAATTTCTTGGCAAGCCTGGTCTACAAAGTGAGTTACTGGACAGCCAGGCTTACATAGAGAAACCTTGTCCCCAAAAAGCAAAATAAATAAACAAATAAATAAGTAAATAAGTAAACAGGCAAATAAATGATAAATAATATCAAACAATTTAGGGAGAAAATACCTTTTAGTAAACATTAGAAATAAGTACAATTTTAAAAATAAGCTGATTTATAATGAAACCAGACAGAGATGGAAACAAAACTATTCATATATATTCCATTAACAATTGGCACAAAATAACATAATAAACAGTAAAGAATGAAATAACAAATATATAAGAGAACTATTTTTTTTAAAAAAGGATTTCTCTGTATAATAGTTTGGCTGGAACTTGCTTCATAGACCAGACTGGTCTCAAACTCACACTGGTCTCAAACTCACTGCCTCCCAAGTTCTGAAATTAAAGGTGTGTGCCACAACTGCCTGGCAAGGGAGGGGAGGGAGGGAGGGAGGGAGGGAGGGAGGGAGGGAGGGAGGGAGGGAGAGCGAGAGAGATTTTATTAAGGCACATCAGAAAAAAAAACAGAGACAGCCCATGCTCTATGACAGAAAGCCTGAAAATAATACAAATGTTACTCTCTTCCAAATAACAATATATATTTAGTGCAATTTTGTCAATCAAAAATCCAGTGGGATTTCACCAGACAAAATGATTTTTAAATGCATATCAGAAATCTGGACCCATCAACGTCCTCTTATAGATGTGTGGGTGAATTTACAAAACAGAAAGCAAACAATATATGTGAGAAACCAAAGTATGCAAATGTTGCCAAGAATGCTTTCACAAAAGTAGAAAACAAATGCTTATTCTCCCAACTATTAATATCAAAGTTTGATATATTCCAGAAGCTTCCTCTCAGCATCTGTTTTGAGGAACTCAATATGACACAGTTATTATGATCCGTTCAGTATTGACTCATATTTCACTAAAGATGTCAGAATTTAAGTGCTTATGAGTCAGATAAAGAAACAGGTAAGGGGAAGTGAGCTTAGCTTCCTGCAGCTACAGGTTCTAGTCAGTTGGATCTCAGATGAGCTCTGGGTCCTGAAAGCATTCCTGGGATCACTTCCTTGTTGCTCTCCCCTGCTGCCTTTTGCTTTGGAAGCATTTCCCATTGTGACCCGGTCCTCCTTCTACTCTGCACACTTTGGCTTGTTTTCCATTTGGTTCCCTGCTTGGCTTGGAAGTCTGTGGTCTGGCACTGCTCCCAGTGTTTTCTTCTGCCTTGGCCACCTTTATGCTCCATTTGGCTTTGACCCAAGATCCAGCACTTTTTCTCTCTTGCTTCTCCTTGCCAGTGTCCAGAATTCCAGATTTAGTCACAGCCTCATTTGTAATTATATTGCTCCCTCCCTAGAGAAAAAAAAAAGGTCTCTAGTGGATTATGACAAGTGGCTAGACTCCGAGAGATTTGAAGCCTGGGAGCCTGTCTGATTTATCAACCCAGCATCTCAATCATAGTTTTATTTCTTTTGCTCGGGCAGCTGTGGCAAAAGGACTACAGTCTAGGCTTAAAACTACAGAAATGTTTTTCCTCAAGCGTTTGCAAGAAAGACATCTGAAATCGAGCTGTCAACAGGGTTAGTTTCTTTTAGATGGCTTTCTCTCCTTCTCTGACTTCCACATGGCTATCTTCAATCTGTTCCCTTACATAGTCTTTCTTTAGAGTGTGTCTGTGTCCTAATTTTTTAATAAGGACACTAGTAACATTTGAGTAAGCCTTACCCACTGACCTTATTTTACCATAATTACTTCCTTAAAATCCCAATGTCTAAATACAGCCACATGCTGACGTACTAGGGGATAAAATTCCAACATAGGAATTTGACCGGGTGAGGGAAAGACCTAGTACTAGCTCAGCCACCTCCATGCAGTTCACATTTCCCCCAGCTAAGGAACATGAAGCAAATTCTTTCCTTTAGGACTCACTTACCTTATTTGCCAAATGAAGAAGGTAAATTTTTGTTCAATAGAACTATTGTGAAGAAAAAGAACAATAGATATCAAAAGTGCCTAAACTATAATTGTTACCCAATAAAATATTATTAGTATTTTTGAGGTCTCAGAATGACCACTGAATCAATAAAGTATATTAAGAATGCCTATCTACATTAAAAAATTCAAAGATACTAATTTTTCTCATAAGTATTAATTGAGCACTGACTTTGCACAATCAACTTCCATTATTTTTGATAATTATTTTATATAAAGTTATCCAGAATAGTGCATTATGGAATAGTGAATCATTGCTCCTAAAGGAAACACAGAGTTATGCTCTTGAAAGCCTCTTGCCACATTTTTATCACTTTATCAATACATAACATTATCTTATGTACGTTCACATTTAAAGACCCTTTATTTAATATATAACACTGATTTATTGACATTGAACGCCTGACCATCAATACGACTGAAGGAAGTTTTTCTGATTCATAATTTTTTTTCATAAAGCACATCTCTTGCACACCTCAGCTTTCTTGCACTTAAGGATGCTAGATAGTATTTTAGCAGTTCACTTGACCAGCATTTTTAGTTTATTTAATTTATTTTACATGCTAGGCAAGGGTTCCAACATTGAACCAAGCCTATTTGAGACCGTGAAATTACCAACCAACAAAGAACACCAAAAATACATAAAGAAAATGAGCCATCGATTTGTCCTCATCCGGATATTTTGTTTTGGTTTGAGAATTGAGATAAGAAGGCAAAATGTCACTTTGTTCAACCTCAGGTGTTAATATGCATGCATATTTAAAGGCTACTTTTCTGTTCCTCTGCGCATGTCCATGAAGGACTGTGAAAGTGCTCTGAGTGACGATTTTGAATTTCCATATAAATTTTAGTAGGTAGGTGAATTCACAAATACAGAATCCTGGGATACTGAAGGTTGACAGTATGCTGAGCACTATATTAAAATTCTAGGGCACATTGAAAATAAGGTGAGTTTAAGTGATGCTTGCTGTCTAGAAGGTGACAGGATGGTAAAGTACCAAGAAAAAAAAAAGGATTAATGAGTGACCTAGTGACTTAAAGGGTTGGCAGGGATGTTCTAATTCCATACATTCTCTGGATCTGTTATTCCTCTCACTGAATCATGACCTTCTCTTTCTGGACTGGGGTGGGTGTTACCACCATCAGGGAAAATTCTAGTGGGGTCTAAGCTGAATATTGTAGTTGGTCAGCATCCTGACATGTGTCCTCTAGCTTATAGGAAGTGCTTTCATGTGACTGAGATAGAACTAGCATTCTCCCTTAACTCAAGTGGATTCTGTAAATAATATTTCTCCTCTTCAATGTAGTGCTAACTCACCTTTCAGTACGGTCTTCAATACAAATGACTGGAGTTCTTCAAGATAGGAACTTATACCTTTTTCTAGGCCCATATGATCTTATTCTATCCCCTATCCTGCCACTAAATTTTATTTATTTTTATTTTTTATTTTTGGTTTTTTGAGACAGGGTTTCTCTGTAGTTTTGGAGCCTGTCCTAGAACTAGCTCTTGTAGACCAAGCTGGTCTTGAACTCACAGAGATCCGCCTGCCTCTGCCTCCCGAGTGCTGGGATTAAAGGCGTGCGCCACCACCGCCTGGCCTGCCGCTAAATTTTAAAACAGGGATTCTGTGCTGATGAGAATGTGGAGAAAGTGGAACACTTACACAATTTGTGAGGAATTAAACTCATGGGGCTACTATGGAAGTTGGTATAGAGGTTCCTCAAAAAATTAAGGCTCCAAAGTTACAGAGAAACCTTGTCTTGAAACCCCTCCCCCCAAAAATTAAAACTAAAACTATCACAAGGCCTACATATACCAATACGTATACCAGTTCTAGGTACTTAATGTCAACATACCACCAGGATGCTTGTATACCCATAATTATTTCACTATTCACATTAGCCAAGGTATAGAACCAGCCTTGATGTTCATCAACAGTTGGTTGAATAAAAAAGTATGCTACATATATGCAGTAGAATTTTATTCAGCTGTAAAGAAGCATGAATAATGAGATTTGAAGAAAATGGATGGAACTAGAAATAACTATATTAAAAGAAATAAGCCAATCTTTAAAAAGTGATTGTTGAGGACTAGCAAGATGAGTCAGTGGGTAAAGGTTCTTGCTATTAAGCCTGCTAATCTGAGTTCAAACCCAGTGGAAAAGACAACTAGCTACTGTGACATATATATCATTCCCTTCCAAGATGATAGATAGATAGATAGATAGATAGATAGATAGATAGATAGATAGATAGACAGATAGATAGACAGATAGATAGATATTTCACATGTTTGATCTCATGTGTAGAATGTAGAAGGGTGTGTGTGTGTGTGTTTGTGTGTGTGTGTGTGTATTGGCATAAAGGGAGAAGGGCTGGGAGGAGAAGAGACACAAAGTGATGCAAGAGTGTAATGGAAAAGAGTTAGGGACTCAAAGAACAGAAGTGGGATGGGAGAACAAATAACAAAGTATAATGACATATATGAAAATATCATAATAAAATCCATTACATTGTATTCTAACTTTTAAAAATTAATTTAAAAAATAAAATAACAAACAGCAACACAAACAAGGATTCTGAATTTCAGCTGTGCTTGAGAACCACTACATAGGCTTTAAACAACCACCAAAGTCAGCTTACATCCCAGAGCAATCTGAAAGGCTTTTGTGGCAGGTTCTCTAACGTTTCCTGAGTAAAGCAGCACCACTTTGAGTCCTTCGCCTTTCAATTACATCAAATGCAGATAAAGGATATTGGTGTCTGATGTGTTCCAAGACATTATGTTATAAATGACAATCCTAAATTTAGTCTAAAACCAGCAGTACCGTCTCTCTTAAAACATTTCTTCAATTAATATTTATTCTATAATAAATATGCTAATCATATGACTCAATAAGATGTAGGCTCTGTCTGCCTGTCCTATCTTGGAGTAAGAAAATGCAATAAGGAGGGAATATCTGTTTAGTAATAGTTGACACAATAAATCTAAGTTAAGCCCAAAGGCAAACATCAACTTCATTACCATGGTTTAAGATGAACCTACATTCCTCAGCTGGCCAGAAGATTGGTCTGGCCCCATTGGAATGTTAGGTCTGCACCTGGGCTAGAAATACTGTTCTCTTGAACAGGAAAAGTTGTCTATTAAGAGGCCTTCACTGCTACATTCTGCCTCTCTAAACATCCTAGAATCAGGCCAGGAGGTGGTGGCACATGCCTTTAGTCCAAGCACTTGGGAGGCAGAGGCAGGTGGATCTCTGTGAGTTCAAGGCCAGTCTGATCTACAGAGTGAGTTCCAGAATAGGCAGGACTGTTTCAAAGTAAAATCTTGTCTTGAAAAAACAAGCAAATAAACAACAACAACAACAAAAAGAACCTAGAATCACTTACAAATCTGATCGTAGATTTAAGAGCCCCCAATTGTCAAGGGTTGGGAAAATAAATGACTGGAAAGAGATTTGGAAATATTCAAGTCAAAGTTCACTGGAAACTCTTAATGAACTCACAAGAGACTCTATTTATTGAGCTTTTTTGATTTACTAAGATCTAAAGCTGATCTCCAGAGTGATGAACCCACAATTGGCTGCCATGCTCTTTGATAGGAGGAGAGATTTGTAAGAAATATTAAGTACAAGTCTGTTCTATCACAAACTATAAAACATGTTTAGAATAATGAATTCAAATGCTTTTATATTTTCACTTTGTAAGACTTTTATGCAAATGTTTTAATTCCCCTCCATGACCAAGAAAATCTTTATTTACACAAAGGCCCCTGATACATTCCAGGAATTCAATGGCCTAAACCAGTGATACTTTTTCCCTTTTCCTCCTTCATTTCCTACATATCAATTGTTTTCAGATGATCTATTTAAATAAGACTGTGAAGTTGAACCTAGCCAATTGGGGAAAGATACAGTCACCATCTTAGTTAGAATAAAAACCAAGTGCATTTCTTGTTTCTCTGTGTTACCTCTTCCAAGCATACCCTCTTGATCAAGAGTAAAGTTTTGCCTTTTCCAGAAAATAAATATGAAATTTAATAGGTTTTTCTTTCCCACAATACCATTGATATCTAAGTATTTACAAATTTGGAAGAAATAAAATGATGTTTTTCCCTCCAAAGAAGCAAAAACAAGAGGCAAAACAAAACAAAACCACAATGAAAAAACAAATTAACTGTTTACTAAATAAAAGAAAAAGCAGTATGATCTCTCACATGATAGTTGGACTTGAATACTTCGTGACAAGAATTTCAATGCCATTTTGTGTCTCTAATCACATCCCGTGAATACGTTGGTCTATGGCTAAAAAGAGCAATAGAGATATAGATTTGAACCAAACAGGATTTTTTCTTTTATTGTTCATTTTGTTTTTGAAAAAAGGAACATGTCAGGATCTTTGGGGAAAAAAAGAGTTCAGATAAAACTCTAAGAGGTAAGCCTAAAATAGATTTGAGTGGGCAGATGGCCAGAGTAAAGGCCACCAGGCTCTCTCTACATGACCTAATGCTGAGTCAAATGCAAAGAGTACTTTAAGTTCTTCTCAGATGGTATACTGAAATCCTGTACTTACATCACCCAACAAAGGTCTTCTTAAGATGTATGAAATTTCAAGAATAATTTAGAGATGCTACTTACAAACAGTGGTCCAAAGGTATCCTTTTTATTTGATAAAGAGAGTTTGATGTTATCTTCTGCTGTTCTATTTGGTTGGGATACTCAGTCCATGGGCCTCACAAAGAATAAGATATGTAGCCAACTTCCCGATCCAAGATGTGATGCTGTTTGAAACTTTTGACAGTAAAAGAACTGATGTTGTGAAGAAACTCACATATAAATTTGAATTATAACCTAGGAGCTTCCAGAATGGATTAGAAGTTGAGGTCATGATAGATTAGTAAGATAACTAGCAGATATCTCAAACTCACAAGGATGACAAGTAAAATTCAATGATATCTGTAAAGACTAGATGTGATCAGTTCCCAGAGGTAAGGAAGTGAAGACTGAATAATCAGAGGGTTTGTTTATTGTTCATGACACAGAAAAGAAAGCAGATAGGATGGGTCTACACAAAAGTGAATCACAAATCGTGGGACTAAAGGTAGAAACTAGAAAGCCAGTTTTAACTATTAGACTCAAGATTAAATGACTCTATGAATCAAAACATGTAAAATGAGACACAAGATTTCTTAGTATTCCATTTACTAAAACAGAATTGTCATCAAGGAATGATCTGGCAGCTGGGTACCACCTGGTAGAATAACTAAAAATCCTGATTTTTTTGGAACTTTTAAAGTTAAAACACTCAAAGACTTATAAAATCTCTTAGTTGAAAAATGGGAGTGGGTGATTATCTTAATCCTGGTTAGTCTTGAGCTAAGACGATGCACTTTTCGAGTTAGAGAATAATGTAAAGAAGACTGTGAAAGGAGTAGAAAGACTAAGGAACTAAGAATATTTATTAAAGCTTGCACAATGGCCTTGGTATCTTCTGGATATCTGCCATCTCTTGAAACTTGGTTTCTACATCTGCCAAATGATTACATGCTGCTCTAAAAATTACTTTCTTTTCTTTTTCTTTTTTTGCTCTCTTTTTTTAGTAAGTGTTTATTTTTTAATTTTTTATTGAAGATTGATTTTTTTCACATAATAGACTCTGATTATACCTTCCTCCCACTGCTCCTCCAAGTTCTACTCCACATCCCCTTCCATCTCTCAATAGAAAGGAAGCAGACTCCCAGGAGATAATAAAATAAAGTATAATAAGACAAAAACTAACCCATTAGAATAGGACAAAAATAAACAGAAGGAAAGAACCCCAAAGAAAGCAAATAGACAAAAACAGAGATTCACTTATTCACACATTCAGATATCTCATAAAAACACTACATCAGGGAATAAAGAAATGGAAAAAGATATTTAAACAAATGGGCCTAAGAAGGAAGCTGGTGCAGCCATTTTAATTTCTGGCAAAATAGATTTTAACCCAAAACTAGTCAGAAGAAATAGGGAAGGACATAACATACCATCAAAGAAAACATCTTCCCAGAAGATATTGCAAATGTTAACATGTATGCAACAAACACAAGGGCACCCAAGTTCATAAAAGACACACTACTGCAGCTTACATTACATCTTGACCCTCACATACTCATAATGGCAGACATCAGTATCCCACCTTCTCAAATGGACAGGTCATTTAGAGAAGAATTAAACAGAGAAATGGTGGAGCTAACTGACATTATAAACCAAATGGTCTAACAGATATTGATAGAACCATTCACCCAAGCACCAAAGAACATACCTTCTTCTCAGGACCTCATGGAACTTTCTCCAAAATTGACAACATACTAAGACACAAAGAAGATCTCAATAGATACAAGAAAATCAAAATAACAACCTGCATCCTATCAGACCACCATGGATTGAAGATGGATTTCAACAACAGCATAAACAACCGAAAGTTTACAAACTCATGGAAACTGAATGACTCCCTACTAAATGAAAAATGGGTTAAGTCAGAAATTAAGATAAAAATTTAGCTGGGTGGTGGTGGCACACACCTTTAATCCCAGCTCTCAGGAGGCACTGACAGGTGAATCTCTGTTAGGCTGAGGCCAGCCTGGGCAACAAGAGCTAGTTCCAGGAAAGACTCCAAAGCTACAGAGAAACACTGTCTTGTAAAACAAAAAAAGAAGGAAAAAAATTAAGACTTTCTAGAAATGAGTGAAAATGAATACACAACATAAGCAAACATATGGCATACAATGAAGGTTGTTCAAAGTCCCAAGTCCAGAACACCAAGTGTTTACATAAATAAATTGGAGAAAGTGCATACTAGTAAGTAAAAGCACACCTGAAAGATCTAGAATAAAAAGAAGAAACTGCCAGGTGGTGGTGGCACACTCCTTTAATCCCAGCACTCGGGAGGCAGAGACAGGTGGATCTGTATGAGTTCAAGGCCAGCCTGGTCTACAAGAGCTAGTTCTAGGACAGGAACGAAAAGCTACGGAGAAACCCTGTCTCGAAAATCCAAAAAAGGAAGAAACCACACCCAAAAAAATATATGGCGTGAAATAATGGAAGTCGGGGCTGAAATCAATAAAATAGAAACAAATAAACAAATCAATACAAAGAATCAATGAAACAGAGAATTGGTTCTTTTAGAAAATGAACAAGATTGACAAACCTGTATTCAAATTAACAAAAAGGTAGAGAGAGAAGATATAATTAATAAAATTAGAGATGAAAATAAGATAACATATACTGAGGAAAAACAGAATATCATAAAGATTTTCAAGGAAGAGTTAAAATCAATATTCCTCATATAATTCCATAAAATAGAAGCAGAAAGAATAGGCCCAATTTGTTTATGAGGCCACAGTTACCCTGATACCTAAATCACAAAGAGACCCAAAAAAGAAAATTACAGACCAATTTCTCTTATGAACATAGATGCAAAAATTCTCAATAAAATGCTTGCAAACTGAATCCAAGAACACATTCAAAAGAATAGCCACATGATTAAGCAAGCCTCAGGCCAGAGATTCAGGGATGATTCAACATACACAAATTGATAAATGTAATCCACAACACAAATAAACTGGAAGAAAAAACACCTACATGATCATCTCACTAGAATCAGAAAACACCTTTGACACAGTTTAATACCCTTCGTCATAAAAGTCCTGGAGAGATTAGGAATACAAGAGACATACCTAAACATGATTAAGATAGTTTACAGCAAGCTCATAGCCAACAATAATTTACATGTAGAGAAATTAAAAGCAATTCTGCTAAAATAAGTAATAAGATGATGTTGCCCACCTTCTCCATATCTGTTCAATATGGTACTTGAAGTCTTAGCTAGAGCAGTAAGACAACTGAAGGAGATCAAGGCTATATGAATTGAAAAGGGAGTTTCTTTATTTGCAAATGATATGATAGTAGCCATAAGTAACCCTAAATGTCTCATCAGGTAACTCATAAAGCTGATAAACACTTTCAGCAAAGTAGCAGGATACAAAATTAACTCACAACTTTGAGAAAATCAACAAAATAGACAAACCCTTATCCAAATTAACAAAAAGGCAGAAAGAGAATATCCCAATTAATAAAACCAGAAATGAAAAGTGGGCCATAACAACAGACACAGGGGAAATGCAGAGAATTATCAGGTCATACTTCAAAAACCTGTACTCCATAAAATTGGAAAGCTTAAAGGAAATGAACAATTTTCTGGATAAATACCACCTAATCAAAATTAAATCAAGACTAGATAAGCAAGTTAAATAGACCTATAACTGCTAAAGAAATAGAAATAGTCATCAATAGTCTTCCAAACAAACAAACAACAACAGCAACAAAAAAAAAAGACCAGGACCAGATGGTTTCAGCTCAGAATTCTACAAGATTTTCAAAAAAGAGCTAATACCAATACTCCTCAAATTGTGCCACACAATAGAAACAGAAGGAGCATTGTCAAACTCTTTTTATGAAGCTACAATTACCCTGATACTCAAACCAAAGAAAGACATTACTAAGAAAGAGAATTACAAACCAATTATCATTCATGAACATTTATGCAAAAATAGTCAATAAAATACTGGCATACCAAGTTCAAGAACACATTAGAAAAATTATCCATCATGATCAAGTAGGCTTCATCACAGAGATGCAGGTTTGGTTCAACATACCAAAATCTGTAAACTACCATATAAACAAACTGAATAAAATGCGCACATGACCATCTCATTAGATCCTGAAAACATCTTTGCCAAAATACAACATCCTTTCATAATAAAGGTCTTGAAGAGAGAAGGGATACAAGGAGCATACCTAAACATAATAAAGGCAATATACAGCAAGCTAATAGCTGACATCAAACTAAATGGAGGGAAACTCAAAATGAGCCCACTGAAATCAGGAACAATACAATGTTATCCACTCTCTCCATATCTATTTAATATAGTACTTGAGATCAAAAGGATACAAATCAGAAAAGAAGTCAAACTCTCACTATTTGCTGATGATATGATAGTTTACATAAGTGACCCCAAAAATTCTACCCGAAAACTTTTACAACTCATAAACACCATCAGTAATGTAGAAGGATACAAGATTAACTAAAAAAAAAGATCATAGTCCTCATTTATACAGACAATAAATGGACTGAGAAAGAAATCAGAGAAACATCACCCTTCACAATAGCCACAAATCACATAAAATATCTTGGAGTAACTCTAATCAAATGAGAGGTAGACATCTATGACAAGAACTTTAAATCCTTGAAGAAAAAAATTGAAGAAGACACCAGAAAGTTTAAATATCTCCTATGCTCTTGGGTAGGTAGAGTTAACACAGTAAAAATGGCACTCTTACCAAAAGCAGTCTACAGATTCAATGCACTGCCCAGAAAAATTCTTCACAGATCTTGAAAGAACAATACTCAACTGCTTATGGAAAAGCAAAAAAAAAAAAAAAAAACCCAGACAGTCAAAACAATCCTATATAATAAAACAACCTGGTATTGGCATAAAAACAGACAGGAAGGCCAACTAAAACAAACTGAAGGCCTGGATATATATATATATATATATATATATATATATATATATATATATATGAAAAAAAGAAAGCATATTCAACAAATGGTGCTGGCATAACTGGGTATCAACATGCAGAAGAATTAAAACAGATCCATATATACTGGCATGCACAAAAACTCAAGTCCAAATGAATCAAAGGCTTCAACATAAAACCAAACACACTGAATCTCATAGAAGAGAAAATGGGAAGTACACTTGAACACATTGGCACAGAAGACCACTTCCTAAATATAACCCCAGTAGCAAAGACACTGAGAGCAACAATTAATAAATGGGACCTCCTGAAACTGAGAAGCTTCTGTAAAGCAAAGACATGGTCAATAAGAGAAAACAGCAGTCTACAGAATGGGAAAAGATTTTCACCAACTCCACATTGGACAGAGGACTGGTCTCCAAAATATACAATGAACTCAAAAAAATTGGTCATCAAAAGAACAAATAATTCAATAAAAATGGGGTGCAGACCTAAACAGAGAACTCTCAACAGGCAAATCTAGGATGGCTGAAAAACAGTTATGGAAATATTCAACATCCTTAGTCATCAGATGTGGGAGTGTCATATATCAATCTGTTGATTTCATTGGTTAAGCAATAAAGAAACTGCTTGGCCCTGATAGGTTAAAACATAGGTGGGAGGAGTAAACAGAACAGAATGCTGGGAGGAAGAGGAAGTGAGCTCAGAGAGACGCCATGCTCCCCTCTCCCGGGCGGACACGAGAGCTCTGCTCTCTGAGGCACAAGCGATGAAGCTCCGACCCAGGATGGACATAGGCTAGAATCTTTCCCGGTAAGACTGATGCTACACAGATTATGAGAAATGGGCTAGTCCAGGTGCAAGAGTTAGCCGAGAAGAGGATAGATATAATGGGCCAAGCAGTGTTTAAATGAATACAATTTGTGTGTTGTTATTTCAGGGCATAAGCTAGCCAGGCGGCCAGGGTGCTGGGGATGCAGCCCCGCTGCTCCATTTACAACAATCAGAGAAATGCAAATCCAGACAATACTGAGATTCCATCTTACACCTGTAAGAATGGCTAAGATCAAAACACTGATGAGAACTTATGCTGTCTAGGATGTGGTGTAAGGGAAATGCTCCTCCATTGCTGGTGGGAGTACAAAATGGTACATCTGCTTTGGAAATCAGTATGTCGATTTCTCAGAAAATTAAGAAATAACCTACCTGAAGACTCAGCAATTCCTCTTTTGTGTATATACCCAGAGGGTGCCTCAATCATATCACAAAGGACATGTGCTCAACTATATTCATAGTAGCATTATTTGTCATAGCAAGAACCTGGGAACAACCTAAATGCCCCTTGACCTAAAAATGGATAAAGAAGATATGATAAATTTACACAGTGGAAAAAAATAATGACATCTTGAAATTTGTGGATAAGTGGATGGATCTAGGAAACATCATATTGAGTGAGGTAGCCCAAACACAGAAAGACAAATATCATATCTAGTCACTCATAAGTAGCTTTTAGACATAAAGCAAAGAAAAACCAGCCTACATTTCACAATCCTAGAGAATCTAGACAGCAAAGAGCACCCTACGAGAGACATACATGGATCCAATCTACATGGGAAGTAGAAAAAGACAAGATCTCCTGAGTAAATTGGGAGGGTGGGGATTATGGGAGAGGGTAGAAGAAGAGAGGGAGGAAGGGAAGGAAACAGAGAAAAATATAAAGCTCAATAAAAAACAATACAAAATTACTTTCAACAAAGTAGCAGGATACAAAACTACCTCACAGAAATCAGTAAACCTATATACAAATGAAAAATGGACTAGGGAAGAAGTCAGGGAAACAACATATCTTCCTTAGGGCTTCTATTTCTGTGAGGGAACAACATAATCATGGCAACCCCTTCTTTTTATTTTTTTCATTTATTTAACATACTGACCACAGTTTTCCCTCCCTCCCCTTCTCCTGCTCCTTCCCCCCACTTCCCTCTATCCACTCCTCCTCCATCTCCATTCAGAAAGGGGCAGGCCTCCCATGGGAGTCAAGGCAGCATGGCATATCAAGTAGAAGCAGGATCCATCTCCTCCCTTTGTATCAAGGTTGGGCAAGGCAACCCAGCTTGGGGATTGGATTCCCAAAAGCCAGCTCAAGTGCCAGGGTCAGGTCCTGATCCCACTGCTAAGAGACCCACAAAGAGACCAAGCTATAGAACTATCACACACATGCAGAGCACCCAGGTCAGTCCCATGCAGACTCCGTAGCTGTGGGTCCAGAGTCAGTGAGCTCCCATGAGCTCAGGCCATCTCTTTCTATGAGTTCTCCCATCAAGACTTTGACCTCTCCTTCCCCACCCACACCCTGCTTGTGTAGTCCTTTCTCTCTCTTCAACAGAACTCCCCGAGTTCTGCCCAGTGCTAGGCTATGGATTTCTGTACTTGCTTCCATCAGTTACTGGATGAATACTCTCTGACGACAATTAGGATAGTCACCAACTGACCATGACAACTCTTATAAAGTAAAACATTTATTTGGATCTGGCTTACAGTTTTGGAAATTTAGTCCATTTGTTATAGTCACGGTGGGGAACATTACTGCATGCAGGCAGACATGATGCTGGAGAGAGAGTTGCAAGTTCTACATCCCGATCCGCAGGCTTGAGCTTCTGAGACCTTAAAGTCAACTCCCTACTGATGCACATCCTCCAACAAGGTTACACCTACTCCATGGCCAGAACTCCTAATAAAGACACTCCCTATTGTCCTATGGGGCTATTTTCTTTTAAACCACCACACAACACCTTTCACAATAGCTTCAAAGAATATAAAATACCTGGGAGTAACTAACAAGCAAGTGCAAAATTTGCATGATAAAAGTTCAAGTCTTTGAAAAAACAAAGAAAATATCAGAAAATATAAAGATCTTTCATGCTCTTGAATCGGTAGGACTAATATTGTAAAAATGGCCATCCTACCAAAAGCAATCTATAGATTCAATGCCACCTCCTTTGAATAATGTACATAAAACATATTCAAATGATCACTATAGGTGGTATAAATACGAAAGGATAATTGTGTGTGTTGTACATGTGAGAGTGTGTGTATGTTGGTATGTGTCTCTTTGTTCTATGCATTTGAACACATAATGTATTTGGTTTAGCCTTGAATTTGGGCATCCTTGGGCCTCATTAACTACATTTGAGGTTAGTAGATACTACTGACTTTCCCATAGAATGATGTTCTTATGATAAAGAGAAATCAAGTACTTTAATTAGGCAACCGTGGATGGTACACAATTTTAACTCTCTGGAATCATAGCCCTGCAAATGAAGTTCAATTTATGCCAAAAATGTATCCTTTGGTTTTCTTAGTACAATCGATAGGTATTGGTGACTATAGACAGATCAGAATCATCAAGTAACATTGGAAACTGAAAGAAGAATCATATGACTGCTCTGGATATGTCAGTTGCCTTGAGAAGAAAGCAACATTCATGTTGTGGTAGTTGTTCATGAGGCATTCTTTATGGGCAGTAGCTGAACCAGTTTCGACCACTGTTATCTTCAACTTCTTAGTACCTGACCCATACAAAATTAAGTTCTTTTGGCATTTTATTTCTGGCATAGTTTGTGACTTTGATCTATGAGATTCTGTCCAGTGTCATTCTTTTGTCAAAAACCTATATATTTTAAACTCTATCCAATCTTGCTGCTTGCTGAGCCCTAACACATGATAGTGAAAAGATATGAGTCCAGAGGCACAGGTCTATCACTACCTAATTGAGTGACTCTCAGCAAATTATCTTAACTATCTAAACCTTGTGTCTTCATATATAAAACATTTTTGCCCTCTTATGATGATTATGAATAGCCAATTATTGTGTTTGCCAAATGCTTGCTATTTTATTTGTTACTTTAAATGCGATTGTTTTCATGTAGACTGGGTTTTCTCAACATGAGTTTCATGACAACTGGTTGTTTGTTATTGCTTTTAATGAGGATGGAAGTGTCATAAAATTAAGAGCTAGCAATTAGAAATCCACAGATACTTTGACAAGCAGTGATACAGATGGTACCTTTTTTTTTGACCACATAAGCCTTTAGTTTACTAAGCAATTTGGGGAGGTTTAAAGCCGTGGCTTTGACAGCTGGATACAGCCCATTTCTTAGCTATTGAGATTCCAGCCTCATGGCTGAGGTACCTGCTGGAGCCATGTTTATTGCCACAATTCTATGGCATTTCAAGGTCCCTGCCACCAATAGAAAACATGCAGTCAGCTTTTCATCAACACCATTTAAGTGTTTTGTGGCAGGACCTCTTTAAAGAGCTGTAAAGTTTTACAGCTAAAGCTGAGTCAGGAAGTCTCTCTTAAATGAGAGCACTTGCCTCTAGCAAGCAGAGGCCACCTAAGAAAATGCTTCTGTCAAGACATGCCTAACTCTATATTTTTTTGTCTAGAATTACTTTCCAAGCTCTGTCAGTCTTTATGTGGATGTAGTCGCCCCATGTTGGGCACCATTTGTTGTTGGTTTCATCCCTGCCCAGTTCCTGCAAACGTTAAGTCCCAAAGAAATCACACAGAGGTCTACATTAGTTATAAACTGATTGGCCCATTAGCTCAGGCTTCTTATTAACTCTTATAACTTATATTAGCCCATTATTTTTGTCTAGGTTAGCCATGTGGCTCAGTACCTTTATCAGCAAAGCAGTCACATCTTGCTTCTTCTGTGGATGGGCCAGGACTGCAGAGGAAGGAGCTTCCTCCTTCTCAGAATTCTCCTGTTCTTATTGACCTGCCTCTACTTCCTGTCTGGTTGTTCCACCTATACTTCCCTCCTGGCTACTGGCCAATCAGCATTTATTTAAAATATAATTGACAGAATACAGACCATGGTCCCACACCAATGTTATCCATTGGTATCTATTAAAGAAACACAAATCAATGTAACATTTGTTCAGAAAAGAGCTCAAAAAATCTGTTTCCAAGGCAAATTGGGATGTATTCCAAAGCCAACTGGCATTTCTGATTTGTGTGACTCATGCCATTTCTTAAGGCTGCCCAAGGATAATTAAAAGCCAGAGGGGAAAATGTAATTCTTTTCTGTTAAGGTATAGTGACTGTAGTAAAAAGAGAGCATTACCATTTTCAGAGGAGGAGGAGAGAAGTGCTTGATTAAATCTAAAGCAAACAATCAATTCTAAGCGTATGCTGTGGTCACTTTATCCATTAGCTGCTGGACAAGAGTGACATTTGGAGTTGACTTTTCAAGGCTTTGGCATTAGGCCATTCCTGAAGCACACAGTCATTATGGAGACATTTAATTAGTGCATTTTGCATGATTGCCTATGGACACAGGAGGAGCAATGTGCCATTCGGCCCTTTTAGGGTCAGTTGATGGCTAGAGAGGATGCCAACTTACAGAGTCATGCTAAGTCCTATGAGGTTAGGAACTTCCTAATGCTTCTATTTTTAATACCCTTTATTTGTTGAATAGGGCATTGAACACTGAGTAAAGTATCTGTTAAGATTATAAATGAGCTTTAAGGTTAGCAAATTTATAATACTTCTTGAAAGTGGATGGTGTCACTAGTTTAGTTCAGGATACCCGATCCTAGCAAATGACAAAACCATTATTTAAATGCAAAGCTTTTCAATTCTAGAGTTCATGCTTATTATAGTCTGTTGCAAAATTGACATGATAAACAAATGCCATGATCTTCATAATTGAAATGGTCTCACAATTTCTGATTTGGTTTCCTGTCTCTCAGGCCTCACTGGAGCTGTTACCCATCACTTTTCTCTCTATTTCTTAAAGGGGGATATGTAATTTTTCTTTTTGCACTCTTACTAGGAAAATAACATTAGATCCTTTTCCTGTGGGCAAAGATGTCCTCGTTTTCTTTATTTTGTATATTGGATGTATTCTGGCTTTGCCTTCAAAAACCAAGTTGACTCTTGGGAGTTCAAAAGATTGTAGCTTAAATCAAAAATGTAATTTGACTTTAGAAACCCATTTAATCTTACCTTTATCTTGTTTCCCACAGTCTTGTCTACTATATCACCCTCAAATAACCATCAGTTGCATATTTTGGCATATGAACTAACATATTTGGCATAGAATTAACATTGTTTAGTTAACTAAACATGACAGTGTTTCCAAATAAATTGACCTACTTGTTGTGATCAGTTGATAGATAGGTAAATAGATAGATAGATGATAAATTATTATATAAATTCTGTGCTATACCCTTTAACAGTTAGGGGGAACATCCAGACTTTGTCATATTGAGGAAGCAAAGAGTGTTCAGAGCTTGGAATACTTTTATTTATCATTAATAATCTAATTTACTTGTTTTATAAAGGGGGGTTCTTGGAACCTGATGGGTTGTAGGAATTGAGACTAGCAGAAAAATAAGGATAGAGGTAAGCGTAGAAAGAAATGAAAAACACTAAGGAAAGAAGATGGACGTTAAAATTTCAAATCTAGCATTCACTGTCTCTGTCATTGGCTTAAAAGCTGTAGGAAATGTTGAGAAAGGTTTCTGCATAATATTTAAGTGAAAGAACTCTTACATCTAAATTAATAGCTATAGGTGAGTTTAAGACATGGTACAAAGCCATAACAGAGCAGAGAACAATGTGCACTCAAAATCATGCCTTGTAACAGGACCTTCTCTCCAGGAATCTGCTCTCCCTTCTTTTGCCCCATATCCAGCCACAGAGAGCATCTGAGTTGGATCAATACAGGGGAGGGCAGAGGTGAAGGCAGAGGCAAAGACTCTGTTTTTCCATTTGAAAATGGTAATCCTATTCAGCCTCTCTTTGTCATTTAAAAATTTTGCAGGATTCCCTTCTAGGCTTTCTTCCTCAACTTTTCTTCCATCACATCTTCTTTAGTTCAGTCCCTGCTTTTGTTTTAATGTAGCATCACAAAGAAGCTATAATTGCATTGACTTGAGTGCAATTTCTGGCCCTTCCTAAGAAGATTTCATTGTTGGTTTTGCCTTGAAACCTATTGCTTCTAAAATTAATACTTTATCTTCACTGCTTTTTCTTCAGGGTGTCTTTTCTTCCTCCATGAAATTGCCCTTTACTCTTTTTCTTTCTTGAGATAGTATTGCTAGTAAATATTTTCAGTTTTTATTTCTGTAAATGTTTCTTTCATTCTTTTTTTTACATTTTGTAAAAGAACTTGGCATATTCATACCCTAAATCAGAAGCTATGTTCCTTCAGTATATTAAAGAAGCATTTTGCTTTTACAATTTTTGTCTTGGTGGTGTTGGTGATAACTCATCTTTCCAGTTGTTGTTGCATACTATTGTTTGAAAAGTCAACTCATCTTAAGGTTTTTAAATGTGACAATATTTCATTCTTCCTGAATCTCACTAAAATCGCTAATTCTGATGGTTCAAACTTTTCATAAATTCTCAAAAAGTTTTAGTCACTTATTGCATCTTAGAAGCCACTTCTTCGGAATTCTATTTCTTTAAAAGTCATATTTAACATGTGTGTGATATCCAGTCCCCCTCTATCTTTGATGTATCTCCATCTCTTTTTAATATCTTTGAATACTTTGTCTCTTTGTCTTGTGTTCTTGGTGAGGTTTTGTCTATTCTAGCTCAATAATTGTCTCATTTTTCATATCTAATATGACATTCAAATGATTCACTATCTTTTAAAAGTTAATTGCTATCTTCTTATTTGACTGTGTTTTGGATCTGTTATTTCTTACTCATCACTTCTCTTTGTAATTGCTGAGCAGCTTTAATACATTTATTTGAGTTCTGACAACCTTCATCTGTTGTATCTTACACTACTCATTGCTTCCCCTGGCCCATACTTATGAGTTCACTAATACGTGTTCTGTGATTTGTATTGGAATATGATCTCCACAATAGTTTTAGTTGGAGGACAACCTTGAAATATGTGTTTGTTTTCCCTAAGTTCATGATTATTCCTTATACAGAGATATTTGAGATAGCTAACTTTGAGCAATTTTAAATGAATGTTTGGCTTGAAGTGTTTTGATGATAGACTTAGTTTTAATTAGGATCATAAACATTCACGATGTTTTCCTACGAGTACAAATTGTACAATTTTATGTTATCGTTAATGTCCAGATTCAGGTAAGTGTGTTTTGTTTTCGAGCTGTATTTTTGTACTACACTGTGTGACTCACCTCTTAAATAGACTTTCACTTTTCTTGGGTTCTAGATTGTCTTACATTTTCCCATCTCCCCAAGGTGCCACTAAAACTTCAGTCACAGGTCTCTGAAATCAAAAGACTCCAAGGCACTGTGCTAAAAGCGTTTGGATGCTACTATGAGCTCATGCTTTGGTGTTTTAGGGCTCTGAGAATTTCCCTTAGCTCATGGCCATTTATCTTTTCTTTTTGAAAAAAATTACCACACACTTCATCCATAAATTTGAGGCATTTTATAGTGAGAGTCTTTGCAATCCATTTAATCTTTATTACTCAGTAAAAAGGCTGACACACTAATCAACGACTGCTTCCCATTGAACCATGCTCTCTTCCATTTTAAGCAATGCTCCCTTCTATACTGAAACCCAGTAAGATACACACAACTAATAGAATACAGAAAAATTGAGGCTGTGTGACTCCCACGGCTATATTATAAAAACTCTTATATCACCACCTCTCTAGAATCACTTTGCAGTGTGCGTTGTGGGGACCTATTTTTCTCAGAACCCAGCCATTATGGTGTAAGAATTCTAAGCTTTAGGACAGAAACACACATGTGTCTCCTTGCTAACTGTCCTGCTTGAACTTTCTTACTCAGAACACTTCAGCCAGTGTAACATTCCCATTATGTAAGCAAGCCATCTTGGAAGTCTAGCCCAGTTGAACCTCCAGATTATTAAAGCCTGCTGTGCAACAATGTTTTTATGCCCTGTAAAGATTTGTGACTCATATTGCCTCACTGAGTAAGGAACAAAGCCACATGGCTAAACATATAAGAATTATGGGGTAATTTCAGTTGTAAGAGCTATTTAATAATAAGCCCGAGCTAATAGGTCAAACAGTTTATAATTAATATAAGCCTCTGTGTGTTTTGATGGGATTGATCATCTACAGGACCAGGCAGGACAGAAACTTCCATTTACAAAAGCCTTAGTTGTTCTTAATATCAACTGAAATAACAAGAATAGCAACAACAGGGCAAAATAATTTGGTTATGAGAAGAAAGGCCAAGACAAAAAGAGGTGAGTATTATTCTTTTTTTATATTCCTTTTACCTGCCCTACTACCAGAAGGTGCTGCCCAAATTTGGGATGGGGTTTTCCACATCAATTAAGGGAAACAAGACAGTTCCTCAATTGATGCTCCTCACTTCCTCATTTAGGTGAGTCTAAATTGTGATAAGCTAAAATGGAAAAACAACTATAACAGCTACTAAATGAGAAGTGTGAAGAAACTATCAAATTGTCATTATTCTGCTTTAGTACTCCTGAGTATATACTGAAAGGAATCAAAGTCAGAATACAATAGAAACCTTCATCCTCTTGTGTATCTCAGCATTATTCATACTAGCAAAATTATGAAGTCAGTCTAATTGCCTGCTAGCAGATGAATGGATAAAGAAAAATTGCCATATGCACAGTAGATGAAAATCAACCACAGATAGGAAAAAAATCATATTATTTGCATATAATGAATCAAATCAAATAGTACCATATTAAATGAAATAATCAACATGTTCTTAAAGACAAATATATGTTTTGTTTCATATGTGGAATGTTAATAAAACAGAGAGGGGAAATATGAGAGGGGGAAAAGAGAGAGAGAACATGAAGGTAGAAAGGAGATAGTAAGAGAGGAGGAAGGGCATTGGGGAAAGGAGAGAAAAACAAAGGAGAATAATTGTGGGATGTGATTAAAATGCCTTGTCAATATGCCTTATCATAATGGAACTGGCAACTTTGTGTATAAGTAAGTCATGAATTCAAGAGGAGGCATTTGGGAGACACAGGAAGATTTGGAGTAGTGTAAATGATACAAATGATGTATACTGATGTATAAAATCCTCAAATAAAAAAAAGAAAAATCATTGTCTTAAACTAGTATGTTGAAAGGCAGTTTACTACAAAACAATGTGTTACTATAACAAGGGCAGACATTTTGTGTCTTTTAAATTTGCCAATATATATTGTATGATGCTGTCCTAATATTATAGGTCACCTTGATTTTTCAACTCTCAGAAGAGAATAACTTAAATTTCCTATTCATATATGACATACACACACCTGTCAGCCACTATGTGCATATAGCAGTTGCTTTGATAATTAGAACAAATGAGTTGTTCTAGATGTTAATTCTAAAACAATGACAGAAAATAAACAGACATGACCAAAAATGTAGGAACACATAACATCTGAATGAAATATGTTTATTAGCATGATGTGACAAAAAGAAACACTTGGCTATTGATGTAATTCTATTACAAACTTTAAAACAGTTAAACTTAGAAAAGATTCATTAAATTTACTAGTAACATTCTATACATAGCAATTATTTTATTATAAGAAAAAATTTAAAATATGTGCCATAAAGTAAAACAACAACAAAAACAAACAAATAAAAAAATCACCAATTGGGAAAAGATGTATAAGATAATGGGCAAGCAATGACTATAAAATAACTTACCCATAAGAATCAGAGAAAAGAAACAAGTGAAATTAAAGTTTTTTTTAAATCAATAAATAGGTATTTGGAAAGCAAAATCCAGTCAGTAAATTTATTGCACTGACATTTAGCATTATTAGTAATCAGATAAATGCAAACTAAAATCAGTATGTGATGGTATTTAACAGTCTCCAGATGGGAAACAATTAAGAAATCTGAAAATGCCAAGTATCTGTAAGGATAAAATGTAATTAGACCTTTTCCGTACTATGGGAAGACTGTAAATATGTAAAAATTGCATATTAGGTCACAACTTGGTAGCATTCTAACTGAACTAGAGCTATGCATACACTGAGATTTAACAATTCTTCCAAATACGCACCCTAGAGAAACATTGCACATGTGCACCAGAAGAAAGGCTCAAGAACATTATGCAGCATTATTTATTGTAGCAAAAAATTCAAACAAGAAGCAACTCCAAATCCCACCTGCAGTGGAACATATAAATAAATTGTGGAGTTCTCATTGAATGGAACAGCAGAGCATGAAAACGAATGAATTCTTGCCAAGTATAATAACATTATATTGACTAAATAAAGAAAAACATAGAAGAACACAATTTATGAATACTTTACAATATGAGTAACTGTATAAGATTTCTGTATGTGCTAAAATAACAAAGTAGAGAGGGGATAATAGGAAAGTATTTAGTGCATAAATTAATTAGAGAGAACGGTGGATTAGCACTCGGTGGTATAAAGAGGTATTGGTACTTTTTTTGTCTTTTAGATTTTTGTTTGTGTGTGTGAGTGTGTGTGTGCATATGCTACAGTGCATGTGTTGAGGTCAAAGGTTGACTTTGGAGAAACTGGCTTTCTCCCTGCACCATGAGTTCCAGGGATGAAACTTAGGTAGTCAGGCTGGCATGCAAATATTTTCAGCACCTGAGCCGTCTCGTCAGTCATGACTTCCTTTGTCGTATGCCATCTGTGGTTACACAAATATTTCTTTTGTTGTTCTTATATACAGGTTACCTACACTTCATATATTTTTAAAAGTATATACTATTCCATAATGTACCATTTTCAAAATGCAAGGAGAATACCAGTGAGCAACAGAGCTAACAAGAAATAGAGCACAGAAAAAAAAGAAGTCTGAGAGATAAAGCAAATTCCCGTGCAATGAATGAGTCATGGACACAAATGACTTTAATACTCACTATTATGAAGCTAGGGATGGGATGACTCCATCAGTTCATTTGATTTGTGCTTACTCAGTGTTTTCACATTTTAATCATAAAGTCACAGTCTATTGTTCTAATGTAGTGTTTGTCATAAAGCACTTCGGCATATAACCAGGAAGTTTATGCACTGGGTTACTTGCTGTATTTCCATTGCAGATTATATGTCATGCTCTTTGGTATTATAGAGTTACTATGTCATATTCCTAATTAGTAAAATATTTGGGACACTGACAAGATTATTTTTGTGAACCTGTCAAAGTAATAATTAAAATGTAGACTGAAGAATACGTAAAAGAATATTTGCTTGTAAAACTTTTGGGTGTCAGCAATTTAATCTCTCCATGGGATACTGTAAAAGTATACTCCCATCATATTATTTTCATCTTTGCATATGTAAGTCCTTAAACATCACAAGCAATACTTTACCTCATTGTCTTCAAAGCATATAGAGCACTTCACTTATTATAAGTGTTCATCCATATTTGTTGGCTGGCTACAAATGTATTA
Organism: Microtus pennsylvanicus; assembly: GCF_037038515.1. Taxonomy (NCBI): domain Eukaryota; kingdom Metazoa; phylum Chordata; class Mammalia; order Rodentia; family Cricetidae; genus Microtus; species Microtus pennsylvanicus. The sequence continues at coordinate 121,206,363 of NC_134601.1, read as the reverse complement.
GTTAGTTATATGAATGCCATCACTGATCCTAACACCTCTCCAGCTACAACTAATTTTTAATACCAAAGTCTTGCTATTATTTTAGGTTGAACTTTTTACTTTGTCCAAAATCACTTTTTTTTTAATTTGTGGATACAAATCCAGAATAGACATTTCCTGAAGTGAAACCAGATATTAGTGACATGAATGTAAACTCTGAGATCACTCCAGAAGAAAATTTTGCTAGGACATTACAAATAAGATAGTAACATGAAAGGTAGTTTCAAATCAGAGAATATAAGGCATGTGATTTTGAAGCAGTCCATTTTCTTGTTATTCATTATTTTCATCTTTACAATACAGCAAATGAGGAACTTTCCTAACATAGTAAATTGTTATTGCCTTGAATTTATCCTCTAATTTATTTTCTGCCTTCTTATTATCTGTATTTCTCATTTTAGCCAATAGAATAGGAATCATTTGCCATGAAACATGGCTGGAAATAGAAATTATTTCAAGTTGGGCACATTTGTGGTCTGTGAACACTGAACACCAATAAGTTGATGAGTTCCAGTTCTAAAATGACTTCCAAGTAATTTAATCCAGAAATACTCTGGACAGTTAGTCAGTTGTCTCTTTGGAACCTACGAAAGCTATAATTTTACATTTAGGCCTCCAAGCTTTGATACTTGTGGTTCTGCATGCTGGGTATCTCTGTGAATTCCAGAAACCACAGGGGAGAGAAGCAAACAGTATTTCTGAACACAAAAGAGCATGAACGCAGAGTGACATCAGTCCTTGGCATTCTTGCCCAGTGGGCAATGCTAGCCATTGGAGACCACCTTAGTGTTTCAAAACTAAAGTTTGCAGCAGCCTACACAAATAAACATGCAAAGACTATACTTCCTTCCTCACCTTCCTGCTGTCATTCTTGTCTTCTCAGCAAATGAAATAATGGAGCTTCCAGAATACCTTTCCTTTCCAATACAACTATGTAAGGAAATGCAGGACATAAGTGTATGTGAGTCACCATGTAAGACAAGAGTTGCCATGAACTCTGCATGGGGTATCTGAGTCTAAGAGACAGACCCACAATAATGCATTTTTGATGGTTAATTTTTTTGTGTCATCTTGATTGGTAGGAAATTCCTTGGAACTGATCAAACATGATTTCTGGTGTGCTGTAAGTATATTGCTGGAGGAAATTGGTGCTATTCAGTAGAATGAGTGGGGGCCATCTCCCCTGGATACAGGGAAACAATATCTACTTGGCTGGGTATTGTCTTGCTTTGAGATATCAGAACTCCAAAGTCTCAAGTCTTAATATCCAGCACTTAGTGAGTGGTCATCTGGGTTTTCAAACCTTTGGTCTTGACCGAAATATTAAACCATTGGCTTTTCTCATTCTATGGCTTTCTGACCTTAACAAAGTATCTGGTATCTTAGGATCGCCAAACTTTAGATGACTTGCTACCTGTTTTAAGCCTTTAAGCTCCTATCATCATAATAAGTGATCTCACCAATAAATCACCCATGTAACCATTTACATACAAAATTATACATGGTTAAGCAATGGCACTCCCTCATAGGTATCTCATGACTTTAATCTCATGATTTAATCAATATATCAATCCATTAATACTATCTCAGATTATTTTCACTGTAAAATCTATTCTAATTTAGAGCTATATGATAAGAATATGTTAAGGCATGTGAATCTTTCCCACATTTCAAGAGGATCATTTTATTAAACTAAAGTTAGCTCTATTATTCTTTGTGAAGAAGTAACATCCATCAATTAAAGATTTTATGAAACAACTTGGTGATTTATTAGTTCAAGTTTTCCTCAACTACTCAGTGTGTATCAATTGTAAATGAATATATTCTTTTACAACTCAAACTTTCTCTCTTTTTTTCAAATATAATTTTGTTATGCATACAATATATCATTATTTAATTTACTTATTTTACATACCAACTACTGTTTCCCTTCTCTCCTCTCCTCCTGTTCCCTCTTCCACCTTCCTTCTACCCTTCATCCACTCTTCTTCTGGGATAAGGCCTTCCATAGGAATCAACAAAGCATGGCATACCAAGTTGAGTCAGAACCAAGCTCCTTCCCTTGCATCAGGACTAAACAAGGCATTCCACCACAGGGAATAGGTTCCAAAGAGCCAGCTCATATATCAGGGACAGGTCCTGGTCTCATTGCTAGGGGCCCCACAGATCATGCTCCACAACTGTCACCAAGATGAGAGGGCCTAGGTCTGTCCCATGCTGGCTCCCTAGTGTTGGTCCAGAATCCGTGAACTTCCACAAGCTAAGGTCAGCTGTCTCTGTGGGTTTTCCCATCATGATTATAACCCCCTCCACACCACTCATAAAATCCTTCCACCTTCTCTTCAACTGGACTCCCAAAACTTGGCCCAGTTCTTTCCTGTGGATCTCTGCATCTACATCCATCAAGTACTGAGGTTCTATGATAACAATTAGGGTAGTCACCAATCTGATTACAGGGGAAGGCTGGTTCAGGCACCCTCTCCACTATTACTAGTGATACCATTCTTGGACATATACCCAAAGGATGCTCAATCATACCACAAGGACATGTGCTCAACTATGTTCATAGCAGCAATATCCATAATAGCCAGAATCTGGAAACAACTGAGATATTTCTCAACCAACAAATGGATAAAGAAAATGTGGTATATCTATACAATGGAGTATTACTCAGAGGGGAAAAAACACTAACTTCATGAAATTTGCAGCCAAATGGTTGGAACTAGAAAAAAATCATCCTGACTGAGGTAACCTGGACCCAGAATGACAAACATGGTATGTACTCACTCATAAGTAGATAGCAGATGTAAAGCAAAGGATAATCAGGCTACAATACCCAGCCCCAGAGAAGCTAGGTAACAAGGTGGAACCTCAGGGGGACAAATGAATCTCTCTGGGAAGAGGAAATAGATGAGATATCCTAGGTAAACTGGGGGCCAGAGGAGTAGAGGGGAGGGGATGGGAGATGGGACATGAGGAATCAGGATGGTCAAGTTGTGGGTTGGACAAAGGGGGAGAGTAATGAAAGAAATATCTTGATGGAGGGAGCCATTATGGTGTTAGGGAGAAACTTGGTGCCAGGGAAACTCCCAGGAACTCACAAGAATGACTCCAGCCAACTTTCTCTTTTAAAATGGAGGGAACAATGTTCACTTTGAAGATAACTACATAAGAATTGGCTTAGTGTCCTGATGATGGACATTTATGTATTAGACATTTACCTGTCCTTTCATTCAAGAAATTGTCTCTGTGACTTCTAATACTGATTTTCCATGAACAATATTTGTGCACAAATGTTAATAGAATGGTGATCAAACTGTAGTAACATCCGGATATTTTTATTAAAAATAATTAGAGGTTTACAGAGTGCTTTCAGTGACTTAAAGAATTGTATCAATCACACATGATGAGAAAAAATTCCGTTCAATTTGTTAATAACTATAGAAAGTATATTTTTGTCACATAATTATGAATGGTAGAAAAGTTACACTCTTCTTTATTGTTCTGCCTCAGAGTGTGAATAGTTTTGAAAACTTTAAAGTATTATTTACCTATTAGATATTTTTAGGACGGGTATTTGTAGAGGATACTGGCATTCATCTAAAATGTTTCTTTTATATATCTATTTAAGGTAAATTTAGATATAGAATTATATGGATTGGTCATTGTGTGTTTATCTTTATATCATTATATGGTGGATCAAATATTCTCACTTTTCTGACAAGAAAAGTACAGAATGAGGATTTCACATGCTGTGACCAGTGTGATTTGGTGAGTTAGAAGTGTAGGAGGACTAGACTTCAGGATGTTCATTGCGTTGCAAATAAGACCTTTTCAAAGCTCTGGAGTCTTACTCTCTTTGAATGTAGAATTGCCCAAAGAGCAAAGGCAAAAGTTAAAATTGAACAACTAGTAGATACCAGGAACTGAAAATAAGAGCATTAAACACTTGCTTGTCTATGATTATCTGTAAATTTCAAGAGTATTCTACATAAAGATATTTGAAGTGATATTATCTACATGTTACATAATATAAAAATGAGGCTCAGAATGATTGTATGACTTTTCCACAATTCCATAACCAATGAGAACTTGTTTCAAGTAAATTAGATTGGTAGGCTTATACATTGTTTTATATTTCACATTACAGACTTGTGATCCACTGAACATGATTTCCTCTCAAATTATAATAATCTTAAATATTTGATTTGTAATAAGTAATTTTGTAGAATTATTTATGGTTCATATATAATTATGTATATGGTTTCATTTAATTAGAATTTTTGTGTATACATTTAAAGTTGTACCTTATTTGCCACCAGTATTGTTATTATGCCTATTGTCATTAGCACTAAATGTATAGGAGTGTAATAACAGATTGAATCTACTATCTCTGTTCATCTTAAAGCTTATATAAGTGTATTAGTCACTGTGAAAAAATTCTTGGGAGAGTCAACTCAAAGAAGAAAAGGGATCCTTCTTGATTCATTGTTTCAGAAATTTCGGCCAATGATTTTTGGTTCTATCTCTGAGCTCATGTAGAGGTAAAACATCATAGTGTAGAATATATGATACAGTAAATATTCTCACACCATGGCAGCCACAATAAGAAAAGAAGAACGGGATAAAAGGTATAGCCTTCATGGACACATTCCCAATGACCTATTTCCTCCAACTAGGGCCCATTTCTTACAGGTTTGATCACCTTTTGATAAGACATTCAATTATGAGTACATTACTAGGTTAATTTATTGATGAGATGATCCCCTCATGATTTAAATTCCAATTTAAGATCACATGATTCTCATGATAGAGTTTCCCAAATTCTATCTTTGAACAGCACACTGAAAACCATACTCATATCATTTTTTTAAAATTTGATTGCCTTTCCACATCAATGCCTAACACTAGGTAATCAAACTCTTATATTCATGAAATGGTAACATGCTTATAAATCAGACTTTGGAAGTATAAAGATTTGCTACAGTAGGAAGAGCTGATAGAGTTGTGCAGGTTAGGAAGACCTTCTTAAGGAAGGAATCTTTAAATGTAGTTGAGCATTCCACGAGATTAAACCTTATAGCAAGCATAAGAAACTAAACATGGTTTGAGGGGACAGGCTGAAAAAGGGACAAGATTAGGGACAAACTAAGTTTAGCCAGATTTATGAGTGATCTTTAGACCATATTAAGCAATCTTCTTTTTTTTTTTTTTTTTTTTTTTTTTAGTTTTTCGAGACAGGGTTTCTCTGTAGCTTTAGAGCCTGTCCTGGCACCAGCTCTTGTAGACCAGGCTGGCCTCGAACTCCCAGAGATCTGCCTGCCTCTGCCTCCTGAGTGCTGAGATTAAAGGCATGTGCCACCACCGCCCGGCTCTTTTCTTGTTTTTCCCAAAGGTTAGTGAGGAACCATATCACTAATTAGATGCTATGTGTGATTAGATTCTAATTTTGATTCTTCATTTTTGTTGCAGCATGTTGCAAGAGTTTGTTGGTTCTAGTGAACTAGTAAGAGGACTAAGACAGCACCATAAGGATCTCCCAACTGAGATCAGAGAAAATAAGATACAGAAAAATGGGTAGACTTGAGAAATAGTTGGAAGACAAATCAGTGGGGCTTTGTGAAGACTTCATTTGGAAACTGATGGGAAGGGCATCACAGAGAGTTGCTTTGTCCATTGGTTGGTGACAGTAGAGTAGATGCTGTGTAATATCGGGGAAATTTTTAAACAGTTTATTTTAGCATGAGAAAAATTTGAAGACATTTAGAGATATGAAAAAATTACCAAAGAAGCCGATGGATGACTATATTTTTTGTGTTTGTGTATAATTTACAGAGAAAGACAATATTGGCTAATATAGTAGAGTATGAGAAGAAGTGAGCTCCTAGAATATAGTTTTTAAGAAATCAAACTTCCGTAGGCCATATGTTAGATGGTATGCCTGACAAGAAGATGGAAAAGGAGATATCTGGGAGTTCACTGTGTCACAATGGGACAAACTTTGCAAAACAAGAGACCAATGATATTATATACTATGGAAAGGTCAGGAAAAAAATAAAGGTAGGTAAATGTTCTTTGACCTCAGATGCAAATAATTCATTGGCAAACTTGATGAGAGTTCTTTCTGTGACTTGAAAGGGGTGGAATCCAAATTGAGGAAAGCTGAGAAGTAATATAAAGTGGGTAAACTTGATCCTTTCTAAATTACCGTTTAGATCTAAAATAATGTAGTGCCACAATTTTGTGCTAGGAGCTGAGTGTCTCTGTGTTACAACTTACAATATCTACCTCCTCCTGTTGCATTGCATGGCTCTGTGTTTAGAAAGAAGGAATTAAAAAATGTTTACTCTGGGCATCATTACAATCTTCTATTTGTGACAAATCAATTTCTTCTACTTTTATCTCTACTTTATTTTGGAAATATTCTTAAGCACATACACACACAAACATCATATATGATTTTTCCATATAGAATAAGCTGAAGAGATACATATCTGGGAATTGTTTTTTTCTTTTTTTGACAGAAGTACCAGGCCTACAGAGACACAGTCAGGTCTAGAGTTTCTTTGTGGATGAACTTGGAAGGGTCTAGATTTGAAGCTGGAGTACAGGGATGTCTCATCAAAACACACACCACACAGGTTTTTTTGTTTAAATGAGTCACTTTTTTTCTAGGATTAAGGATTATGAAAACAAATGTGGTGGAATTGATTTTGAATGTAAGCAGAAGGCATTGACACTGTTGCATTTTATCTCAGAAGAAGCCTAGAAAGTTTCATTGTCTGAGTGGCATAAAAATGTGGTGAAAGTTCATTTGTAGCCTTGCTACTCAGTGTGTGACTGTGGACCGATGGTAATCACCCTTAGCTAATAAGAACTTGTTAGAAATACAGAACCTCAGGTCCTGAGGCAAGCCTGCAGTGTTAGAATCCACACTTCAATGGGATCTTCCTGTGTTTTACGTTAAAAAGAAAAAAGAACTTGGATATTTTAAAATTAGAACCTACCTTCCAAAAAAGCATAGGAATCTTTGTTACTTTACTCTTATATTTAAGTCAGTCCAAGGACAAACTTGCCATTTATAAAATAAATGTAATGACTGCAGTGTATTCTCAAATCAAGCCCCGTGGTGGAGTGCCAAAGTGCTTCAGTTACTGTATTTCATGGATAAAAAGCAAGTTCCTCACCCAGTTCATGGTAGGACACACATTTCCAAGTGCCACCAGTTACTATTGTTTAACATCTCCCCATCCTTTATTTATCAATAGCCTCAGTAAATTCGGTTGGAGATAGCAGGTTATCTGCTATGCTTTTGTACCGGACTTAGAAACTTTCATTATTTTCAGTCTCTTTAGCCAATATGGGAGAAGAAGAGCAACATTTCATTAGTCGACCCTTCTTGATGATTAATACCTGTAATGGGGAGAAGAAACTGAACGCCAAGTCTCACTTTTCTTTGCATCATATCTATCATAAAGCATTGTTCAAACCTTAACGAGGGCAGGAAAAGATTGCTACTGCCCCCTGCTGGCTCATTCTCTCCCCTTTTGTATTTTATCTGTGTCTTACGGATTTTGAGTCACTGAACTGTAGAACGAACTTTCCCAAGTAGGGAGATAGATCTTTTGGGAAAAAGAGGCTAAAGTCAAAACAATATACCCCGAAACCCAGAAAGGCATAACGTTATTCTAAATTCAATTGTTGATCCCCGTGAACCTCTCTCTCTCTCTCTCTCTCTTCTTTTTCTTAAACGAAAGCTTCTCTTTGCCGAGGAAATGCACCCTCCATGTCAGCACAGGACTTCTCTTTTCTGCTGGCTTCCACTGACCAGATGTTGACTTCCTGCACCCAATTATAATTTCAGTACTCCAAATCTTGTTCTCTGCTTTCCTAGTTACTTTTCCGACACCTAAGCCTCATTCAGGTCTCTTCTGATTCAAACTCCTATCCCGCCTACCTAGAGGCAGACTAGCATTTCTAGGAGCTCAAACCCTTGCCCCTTTCACCTTTTCCCTCTACTCGGACCCTGGTCGTCTTCGCACCCCTTTCAGTAGCCCCCTCAACAAAGGATCAGTCACTCTCTGCATTTCAACAGCAGGCGCATCTCCTCTTGAATGCCTCTCTCCGACCCCCGCCCCAAGCTACTGAAAAAGGAAACATGCGCACTTGCACTTCAGAGCTAGGAGCTGTCCGAGTGCTGAAATTTATAGGCTGGGGTAAGATCACGTCTCCGTCTCTTTCTGTAGCCCTCATTCCAGCACAGGATCTTAGTAATTTTTCCCTCTTTCCCCCAAACACTCCAACACAGAGAGTCCTTTCTTCTCCCTCATTTACAACTTCTTTTCAAAAGAGAACATTTCTTATAGAAAGGGGCTTTGCTGAATAGAAAAGATATAAAACAAAAGCTACAGCAGCCCGACTTCCAGCATGGCATTGTCACCAGCCCCCTTTGCGTGGTGATGCGATTAAGGTAGCAGCATTTTTATTATTCAGGAAAATCAGCTAGGGGATTCATCAGTTCTGAGGCTTTGTCTCTCCTGAGCTAACTGATGGTCCCGAACCTCGGTTTGACCTGACCATGTTGCCCAGGGCTGGCACTTTTTGTTTTTTCTCAGCAAACTGTACAACCCCAAATCTCTTTTTGATTTTCAAGGAAACTAGATTCCTGCCAGATTTTCATCTGGACAATAAATAGACACTTTGTCCCAGTCTTCTCTCTGGAATCATTTCGGGATATTTTCCACAAGCATCACAGAAGCAGGAATGAACCGGCAGCTAGTGAACATTTTGACAGCCTTGTTTGCATTTCTCTTAGGGGCACACCACTTCAGGTAGGTGAAATGATTTTGCATGCTGATATTTTGCACATGAAAACTGTTTGAAAGAGAAAGTATGCAGTGTTCTGTTTGTTTGGTCCCTGCATCATACTATTTTAATATTGTAGAGGAGAGTTTGGTGTCTTTTGTTCATTTAAAAAAGCTTAATTATGGTGGGAGGGAGGCAAATGTTCACAAAAGCAAGTTTTATGTTGCATAGCTGCACTTTGTGCATTTCAACGCACATTTTAGAGTAAGTGTGATATTAAGATTAGACTAGTGAGTTGTATGCTCTTTACATTTCTATATATGGTTGATGTCTTTTGCTTTCAAATTCTTCTGGAAGTCATTTAAAGGGATTTTTGGGTGCAATGTTCTTTTTTCATATGGTGGAAGTGATTGGATTGATTTCCCAAGAGTATGCTCATTTTATGTAAAATAAATAAGAATCCTGAATCTCAGCCAACTTGGGACTTCTGTTATATTTCACCAACTAGGAGCATACTATGAAATCTATGATTGAGAAAATTTTTCAAGTAGTAAAGATCTTTATACAACTCCATCCTACTGTTCAGTCTATTTGAGAATTGATTGCATACCAAAATTTAATTAAAATGACATCTTTGTATTTATGCCTGTATGAGAAATGGGGTGTGCATAATTAAAACAAGTGAGAAGTCATTATTTGCATGCTTGCATTTTCAAATAATTTGCTAATTGTGAAATCAATTGATACTTTGAAATATCAATTTTATTGCCACTGAATGAAATAGCCAGTTAATGGCATAGAGTAAGACAGTTTAGTCATAAGAAAAAATTATTAAAACAAAAATGTGGGACATTTAATGTTTTACAAGATTTTATGGTATTTTTTCCACAGAATCAAGTGAAATTGAGCACATAGAAATAATGCTATGAGTACTGGGAAACCCCACTATGTTCCTTTCAGATTTACACCTCTTACTGTCATTAAGAACGAGTGTAGGCTGTGTTTTTATTAAAGTCATCACCATCATCATCACCATCATTACCATCATCATCATTGGCCTCACTCCAACCACCATCATAATAAAATAATACTTGATTAATCAGATGAATCTGCAGATGAGAATGTGAGTATTTCTGGATGACTGTACCAATTTTTAACTCCTACCAAATATTCATATTATCTTCACACTTATAATTAATGCCTCTGATTTGCTGGCATGAAATGTGGTGTTATCTTAATGGCAGGATTAATAAATTATTTAAAACACATTCAGACACACATGTATAAGTAGACAATATGTGCACACGTTAGTAACATTCAATCAACTACCGATGTATTGTGAGAGAATTCAATTTACTACAAACAAAATATGCCATTTTATATGCTTTTTATGACTTCTAATATGTATATGAATATCTGAGAAATTTTCAATACCCTTTACTGGTTTTGATAATGTAAGAGGTAGACTGGTGTAAAAATGATCTCCCATTAATGCTTTATTGGAGGCTCAACAATTTATATATATTCATATATGGTGAGAACTGATAAAATAATGAAACTAGCATACTCATTATTGATCTATTTTAAAATGGTGGTGAAATTCCAAGTGGAGGTTGTTTTTTTTTAGACAACACATTGGAAAAGACTAATGCCTGTTAGCTGCAATTGAATGGTAGCAAGTGAAAAAATATGCATGCAATAATTAATTTTATTATTCAGTCCATCTTATTATTATATGTTTCTCATATGGGATATAAAATACATTTAAAGGTGAAATGCAACAATGTTTATAACCATAGGAAATTATTTTACATTATCACATAAATTTCACAGCCTGCCTTTAGTTTTCTGATAATTTCTAAAACAAAAAAAAAACCTTTGTATAGCCATAAAATATGGAACCTGAGTCTATATACATTATCTCACCTTCAGCAAAACAGAATTAAAGTTCAGAAACATGGGTGACATTACTCAGGATTTATCATTTTCGTCAGCTGAAGTTAACTTCAGAGAATGTACAGTTCAGAAGTTGATCAAAGATTTCAGATCTTTCTTCTTGTTAGTATATCAAACATTTTTGTGAAAATATGGTTTCAAATGTTCTGAATTAGTTCTCAGAGGTTAAAGGTGTAATTCTTGCTAAAATGTGTTTAGGGAAGGTGTCTGCAAAGACCATGACTCCAGGTCTGGAAAACATCCCTCGCAGACCCTCTCTCCTTCAGATTTCTTGGATAAATTAATGGGAAGGACATCAGGATATGATGCAAGAATCAGGCCAAATTTTAAAGGTAGGTTTCAGTGAAAACTGAATGCTACAGCTTTGTGAAATTTTTCAAGTGTCACAATACTTTGCACCGAGGAACATTTTCAGGCCTTTTATAAAAGAGAATTGCCAAGTATGTCATTTGTTTTACTTTGGCATTTTTTAAAATTATCTCTTGATTTAAGGATCTTAAATTATACTTAGCACTTGGCATGTTCAAAAACTTTCCTTGCTTTTATTCTATTCTACAAGTAACGCTAGTGGTAGAGATTATTTTCACAATTTCTATTTGGTTTAAGTGGGACTGTGGCTGAAAGCACGTTCAAGAACAAATGATAGAGTTTGCCTGCATGAACGTCTATGAGGAAACACACCAAGTTCAAAGGTTACACAAAAACACACAGTTGTTTTAAATATCTATATTAAAGTTTACATTTCAATATAATACATGATATTTTGCATACTATCAGGCCTCTAACTTTTAGAGTATGTAAGAAGAGGCTTTCATTTAATATATCATATATTTTCAATTTTAAGTTACTTAAATATCCCAATTGCTGATTTGAAAATAATTATCTGAAATTAACAAAAATTATAGGAATCTAATGTATATCTGTCAGAGATGATAGACTCTATTTGTTCAATTGAGAGAGAACAGAAGATTAATTTTGCTCTTGTTTGTTTAACATTACAAATATAGTTAATAGTCTGTAGAACTAATAGATTTATCTATTTTCATTTTACTCCGAATCAGGAAAAAAAGCTATATTAAGGAAAAAATTGTTGTTAGAACTGAATTGTTCTAGTGCTTTTGTTTTTAATAAATATCTTAAATGTGAAATGTCCTTTCTAAAGTATTGAGTGTAACATAATGCACTGTGAATTGTTTATGATATTTTATAAAGGGGGAGACTTTTAATCTAACTATTATGTAGTAATTCATGCATCAGTTTGGTTTTGATCATCAATAATTTAATTATATTACTTTCCTTGAGTTTTGTTTTGTTTTTTTTAAATATTTATTTATTATGTATACAATATTCTGTATGTGTATATGCCTGCACACCAGAAGAGGACACCAGATCTCATTACAGGTGGTTGTGAGCCACCATGTGGTTGCTGGGAATTGAACTCAGGACCTTTGGAAGAGCAGGCAATGCTCTTAACCACTGAGCCATCTCTCCTATCATTTGCAAGCATGTGCATGAAACCTAAGTTCCAAATTTACTTCTTCCTTAAATGTAGTGCCTCTGAATATACCCAGGGTTGAGCATATTCTGTAAATTGTATATCATAATTCTGGCAAAACAAATATCTTTTTAATTGAAAATGTTGATAAAAAGACAGCTAAGTTTAGTCTTTCTAAAGAAAACTTTTTAAGTTCATTAAATTATCTACAATTTGCTGGCCACTCTTCGGGAACTTAATATTTAAAACAAAGGTATATGAGTAACAAGCCAAGAGTCAATTTTCAATAGGATTGGTCACTCACATATTTAGAGTCTAAATTTATATGGGAAGTCCTTCTGTATATGTGTTACTTTTATTGGTTAGTGAATAAAGAAACTGATTTGAGCCTGTAGCAGGGCAGAACAGAGCTAGGTGGGGAAAAATAAACTAAATGCTGAGAGAAAGAAGGTGGAGTCAAAGAGATGCCATGTAGCCACTGCCAGATGAGCTGGAACCTTGCCAGTAAGCCACAGCCACATGGTGGAACATAGATTAATTAAAAGGGGTTAAATTAAGATGTAAGAACTAGCCAATAAGAAGCTAGAGCTAATAGGCCAAGACAGTGATTTAATGAATACAGTTTCTGTGTAGTTATTTCAAGTCTGGGCAGCCAGAAACAAACAAGTGGGCTTCTTACTACACTAAACCATATGCAGAATACTGAGCACTGGGAGATACTTTGGAAAACTGAGAGATGAAATGTGTATATGCAAAAAAAATCAATGGGAAAAGAAGATGCTACATGAATAATTATAGTATTTGAAATAAATTAAGCACCATTGGGTAGTATGGATAAAATACCAGAGGGTCCCTTAAAGTGGAGAGATAATTTCCTACTAAACTGTTCATAAAAGCCTCATCTCATCCAGAAAAGGAAACTTGTTATCTTTGCCTGATAACAGTAATTTCTTATCACTGTCAAGTAATAGTAAAGCAAGCATTCATGTGACCACTTACTATTTTAATATGCACATAGAATAAACTATCATTTTCATGAGTTTTTTCCTCTTCTGTTTCTGCTGTGGATGTCACTTTTTATAAATGACATTTATGATTCTAAAAGATAAATGAATGAGGAGGTTGAGATTATCTGTATAAAACCACCCCTTTGTGATTTGGCAAATGTGTAAAGGAAAAATATAGTATTTGAAAAGAATTTATACAAAATAAATGATGAGAATATCACTTTTGAATCTAAAGCAAATGAATGTCACTTGCCTTTTTATTCTTCCTTTAATTCTCCACGACAGTAAACACTATTATTCCTTCACAACCTTATTTACAAAGACCATTTATATCAGACAAGGCCAAATACTTGGCATCTCCCAAGGTGCTCTAGAGAGCTTGGCCTTTCAATGTGAATGATTCTCTAATATTTCAAAATAAAACAACTTCCTATCCTTTGCACTCTAATGGAACAGCATATGTCTAATAAGATGAGTATGCATACTTATGGATTGTTAATCTACCTTAAACAGCACTTATGAGGGCAGAATGCTATCTTGTTTCACATAGGCATACATGGCCTTTTGACAATGTAAGGCAAAGAACTCTTCCTTTTTAGTTGAATAAGGAAATAAGGAATGAAAGAAGGAAATGCAGATTAAATTGTGCAAATTAATGCTTCTAATTAACTTAGTAGATCTTGAGTGTAGAACTTAGGATATCAGTAGACACAGTGACAAATAAAAAAAAATCTTAGCTTAGCAGATAAAAAGAAATTAAAATCAAGATATAGTGGGGAACTTGGAGTATCAAGAACCTAAGAAGAAAATCACAGTATTTATATTTGCTTGGTAATGTATGAGTGAAAAATTTTATATAATACATAGAAATGAGGATCAATTAAGACAAAAAATGCATCTAGAATAGTGAGTCTCCTTGTAAAGAAAATTGGTTATGATAATAATAAACATTATGATGAGGATGACATTGACAACAATAGTGATTAGGAAGTAGAAAGACATTTTTCTTTTTACCACAAAAGAACAAATGCCAAAGTCAAATATGGGCTACTACAGCATGGAGAATGGCTACTCTATGAGGCTTAGGAAATCTTAGGAGATTTCTCTGCCTTACTTGCTGCTCTGCATTGGAAAGAGGAAAACCAAATGCAAATGTATAATTTTTCCCTACTGGTAAGTTTTTTCCCCAGTGTACTTTCAAGTCAGTAAAATATTGCATGTCCATTCCATGTCCCCGATGGACTCTGAAAGATGTCATAATTCACAGACATATACAAAAGAAGATAGATGTAAGCTAGGAAATGAAACCAGAAATGATTCAGTCTTGGGTCCTGTAATTGAGAGACATTCTTAGAAACTACAGGAAAAAATAACTTTTCTGATGTGCTGAGGCACAAGTGTATAAACAAAAGCATGAGTCAGAGTGCCAATTGAATTATATCTGTAAGATCCATAGAAGTGCGAATCAGATCCTGTCAAAACTAAAGTTTTCAAATTTCCCTGTATTGATGAAAACACAAGTATGCCCATTCACAATTACCTTGTCCTAAGACCATGACAAATGTTGATTCTATACCAATAGAGATTCTTCTTTCCTCCACTTGGGTAATCTGCCTCATTTTAGTTGATTTATCATGGTGTTGTTCCATCACCCTATTACATTTGCCTTTGTCACTCTTATTGTACCTTGAAAATGTCACGTTAAACATTAAGCTTTTAATGAAACACTCAAACATGGATAAAATACATTAGCTCAGTTTCACTGTTTTTGAAGTAATTTAATACAATTTTCTTTGAAATTAAATTAACTTCAAGTTAAATGCTGAATCTTAAGCCAGTGGGAACAAACACATTTCTCTATAATATTAGGGGGGAATGTTCATTCCTCATCCTTGTGCTTGCCATGCAAACTGATATTTCTCATGTCTAGAGATCTATGTTTAAAAGTGTGATGTGTGACATTAACACCTACATTTGCATTCAACATAGCATTCTGCAATTTCCAATGAGTTAGTAGCTAAAGAAATGCTTCATATATAGTTAGAGCTAGACTGATCCTCTTCCATGAAGCCCAAAGTTTTCAGCTTTGTCCTTTGGAGACTCTGTAACTCAATGCAATTAAAGTTCAAATATGAATTTCAATCCTATCCACCTGGGACAGTTGGAAATGATCTCTCTCTCAGTTAGGGGTAAGGTAGCCAAGAATGACTATGTCTTTGATCCCATGGACATTGGACATTACTGTGAATTCTAAAAAAGAGGGTCATGATGCTTCTAAGTATAAGGCATAAGTCTGCAGAAAGTAGCAAAAGCCCTCAGGCACCCTAAGAAGTACTAAAATCTTGGTTATTCTGAGATCTGTGTTTAGTAGGAATTACATAAAACATTGACTCAGTTACCTTGGTGCAATTATTTTCTTCACAGAATATTCCTATTCTGCTTTAATTTGAGATTTCCCAGAATTAAACAACAGCCTTGTGGAAAATCCATTGTAACTCTTTTAGATGGTAAAAAAAAAAGACCCAATGGAATAATGTCAATATTGAAATATATTAGATTATGTAGTAAGAGGCAATTGGGACACGTCTTGCCGCCCAGCTAGCTTAACCCCTGAAATAACCACACAGAAATTGTATTAATTAAAACACTGCCTGGCCCATTATCTCTAGCCTGTTATTGGCTAACTCTCACATATTAGTTTAACCCATCTCCATTTATGTGTACCGCCACTTGACTGTGGCTTACTGGCATGAGTCTAACCAGAGTCCATCTTGAGCAGGAGAACCATGGCGTCTGCCTGTCTCTGCTTTCTTCCTCCCAGATTTGACCAATTGTCACTTTAGGTTCTGTAACATGAATAATACTCAAATATCCTATCTAGAATTCTATGACTAATGTCCTTCTTAAATTCGCTTTCTACTATCATGCCTCATATTACAGTACTGTTGATTTTGTTTTTGTATTAATTTTTCATCACATATGAAAACACATGATAGAACTAAGAGTAAGGCTTATCAGTTACTTTCTCTAAAAATTATTTGGGAATATTGTTTCTAATCTGGAATTAGGAAGGAAAATGTAGATCCTGGATTTTGGAGTTTCTTGTAATTCAATTTTCTTTGATGTTTTAATACATGTATAAAAATCATTCTAATTACTCTCATCTCCCACCCTGTCAACCACTCACTCCCACCTACAATTCATTTTCCACATTTATAACATTTTTTCGTTTTGTTTTGCTACCCACTGAAAAAGTTTATAAGATCAAGAAAATTGGCCAATGGTGGTGCATTCCTTTAATTCCAGCACTTGAGAGGCAAGGGCAAGTGGATCTCTGAAGTAGGAGGCTACTAGTTTGTTCTCTGCTGCTCAGGCCTGAAATAATCACTCAGAAACCATATTATTTGCAATACTGTTTGGCCAATAGCTTCGATGTATTTCTGAATAAGTCTTATATCTTAATTTAACCCATCTCTATTAATCTGTGTATCACCATGAAGTCGTGGCCTACCAGCAAAACTTCAGCATGTCTGTCCCTGGCAGCAACTCCATGGCTTCTTCTCGACTCTGCCTTCTTTCTCCCAGAATTCAGTTTAGTTTTCCCTGCCTAGCTCTGTTCTTCCATGCTCAGCTATAGGTTCAAAGCAGTTTCTTTTTTAACCAATGGTATTCACAGCATACAGAGGGGAATCCCCACATCAGATCTCTGTGAGTTCAAGGCCAGCCTGCTCTACACAGCAAGGTCCAGGACAGCCTCGGTTACATAGAGAAACCTTGACTCAAAGAACCAAAAAGAAAAAAAAAAAGGATAATTGGAGGCAAACATTTGGGTAACCAAAGGAAATATGTATGTAGCTGTTTTGTTCAAGAATAATGTTAATGAAGATTTGAACATATAGAGTCCACTGATTGTGTCAAAATTTACTAATTTTTTGTGCGATGTATGGATATTAAAGCATATATACACCAGCTTCTAACACTTTCCTTGGGCCCACAGATAGTTGTCAGTGATTTTAGTTGCCATCAAAAAAGAAAGCGCCCAGAACATTGTAATGATTTCTGACAAAGCACATGCCAAAAGTTTTAGCAGTATACAAGTTAGCATTGTAGACAGGGTGGTGGACTTGGTTCTCAAATATTAGCATTTATGTTGTGGTTTAGTCACTTTTGAGAAAAGGTCTCTTCATAATTATTAATATATTGTATATTCTTATATCTTTAATTGCCTCATTTGGGTTATTCTGAGAGTCAAATGAGTCAAATAGGGTCATGATTTTAACTGTCTGCAAATACGTAGTTCTGATTAGTGCCATAAGATCTGCATGAGATTGATGCTTTCAACTTTCCATCATGGAGTCAGTAAGAGCCTCAGAAGCTATGGTAGAAGGAAATAACAGACTTCTAAACGTTCCCCTTTGATCTCCACAGATGCATTGTGCCACGCACATGCTCAAAAACTTGAACCATATTGATTGGCATGAGTGGGTGGATGTGCACACATACACACACACACACATACACACACACACACACAGACACCAATAATGAAAAATTTTCAGTCATGGAGGAAGGAGGGGCTTTTGAGGCCATGGGGCCTCACCTCTGCCTGAGGATCTACTGGTAGTTAATAGTTGGTGGAATAGGAAGAAACATTTTCTTCAGTGGTATAGCCACTGT
Organism: Microtus pennsylvanicus; assembly: GCF_037038515.1. NCBI lineage: Eukaryota > Metazoa > Chordata > Mammalia > Rodentia > Cricetidae > Microtus > Microtus pennsylvanicus. The sequence goes on along the minus strand of NC_134601.1, from coordinate 121,188,384 downwards.
TAATATGCTTATGCTCCTATGACTGACCTCACACCCATGCAATATTAATGAAACTTATTAGTCAGCAATAACAACAAATAGACATGAAATTAGAAGGCATATTGGTTATAAAAAGAAAGGTATCATCAGGCATGACAGTGTCAAAAGTGGTGCACATTATCAAGATACAATATTTATATGCATGGAAATGTCCTGATAAGATTTGTTATTTTGTATACCTAATATATTATAATAAAATACTAATAAGTCACAAGTTGAATTTGTATAAAAAGGACTATTATCTACAATGTGAGTTATTAGTACAATTCTTGTATTCTTTAACCCAACACTTTCTGTGACTGTCAGAACTTGTCCTTCATGACTATATTCTCATGGATGTTGGAGTTTTTTTTTAATTAAAAAGAGCCAGTTAGAATCATTTCAGCACATAAGATTCTACTGATAGTGATTGCAAAGTAGATTCCATGTATCACACCTAGTTTTCCTTTCATTAGTTCAGTGGGAACAGTTTTAATGTCAAAGGGTTATTTGAAATGCACAACTATGAAGCCAAGAGGGAGCCATTTTATGAAGGCATTATCTTTATCCTTTCAAATACCATCCATAATTATTATGTTGGTTTGTGTAAAAAAATAAACCAAATAAAACTGCAGTTTTTGAAAAGGAGACTGAAGCTACTATGGCTTTTGTTCTGATGTATCCTCTTGCCCAGTTACTGTCGTTGCAAGGTTCATTACACAAGCATGTGTAATTGATTTCCAATTTTGCAATAAGTGTTTTAAAGTGGGTGTTTGATCTCTATAGCATAGGAGTTTAAGAGCAGAAGAAATAGACCCATCATGTAGTCTTTGAAAAAGTGTTGTATAAATCCTTAGACGATGATAAGTAATCCATATTTTTTAATTAATTAATTTATTTATTTATTAAAGATTTCTGCCTCCTTCCCGCCACTGTCTCCCATTTCCCTCCCCCAATCAAGTCCCCCTCCCTCATCAGCCTGAAGAGCAATCAGGGTTCCCTGCCCTGTGGGAAGTCCAAGTGAAAAAGTCTAAACATCTTATGCTAAGTTCAAGAGAGATTTCTGTTCCTTTTTATTCTGAAGGACAAGTTAATCTATTTTGCTAATAAATCTAGTTTAATTTTAAGAAATGAAAATTAAAAGATAATGACATAAATATCAAGGTGTCTTAGTAAATCATTGTTCATTAATCATTGTACAGTATAACAATTCTAGTTGAAGTGGTTAGGTTTAAAGTAAGGAAAGAATAGTTATTGGTTTATTCTTAATGATGCTACAATATATAAAATATATATGGGACACTACTTGTATATATGGCCCTGATAAATAATACTTCAGAACGCATAAATAAACACAAAGAAGTGTTATATTTATGTGTCCAACACATGTGTACTTTAAATGTGTGAGTGATAAGACTAAAACATGGAGAGACAGAATGGACAAGTGATATGGGAGATTGTTAAATTTGGTAGGCTTGCTAATATCAGTGTGGCGGCTCTGCAGCAATTCCATGATGAGATGTACTGTGAACTCATATTTGGGTACAAGATGTGATGCCAGATCTACTCAGGGGAGTATTTTTAAGATACAGTCTTCTGTTCATGCTCCTTAGTTCTACATATATCTGATAGAACACTAAAGGACGAGGATGGTTGGGTGCAGGATTCAAAGAGTTTAGAGCAAGCAGTGTGGATTTCCAGGAAATAGTGAAAGCTGGAAAGTGTTACTTATTTACAATTCTGTTTGATCCAGAGATGTTTATTGTTGCAGTTCTGCTGCTCTAGGAGACCTCAGTCACTTTAGCACCAAAAGTTTCCTCCATTTTCAAAACCCAAGTGTATGTGGAATTTAATATAATCTCTGATCTTCTAATTTGTTTCTATTTAAATATCTCAGTGTTGATTCCTAGGAAGTACTCAATGTCCAACAAGGGAGTCAAGATTTCTTTTTATCAGATATTCTCTTAGAAAGCATATTTTTGTCTTCATTTCCCACAAAGGTATTGAGAAATAGGAACTGATTTGTATAGCTTAGAACCTCAAAGTCTCTGTAAAATATCTCAACTCGTTGGTAAAGCCACTCAAGCTAGATGATATAATCCAGTATAACTTAAAGGTAACCACATGATACTCACAATGGGTTTCTTGTATTCAAACTTTTTCTTTAATTGACTAATTTTACTACAGGGGCTCAGTAGAAAATATTACTTGATGGATGGATTGCAATGGGTTTTTGATCCTACTGCACGTACTGGCTTTGTGGGAGCCTAGGCAGTTTGGATGCTCACTTTACTAGACCTAGGAGGAGGGGGTGGTCCTTGGACTTCCCACAGGGCAGGGAACCCTGATTGCTCTTTGGGCTGACGAGGGAGGGGGACTTGATCGGGGGGAGGGGGAGGGAAATGGGAGGCGGTGGCGGGGAGGAGGCAGAAATCTTTAATAAATAAATAAATAAAAAATAATTTAATAGTAAACAAATTAGCGACAAAACAAATGTTTGTAACACAAAGCAATGATCAAGGAAATGGGTATGTTTTTTCCTGATTTGAACATTGCAAAATATATCCACCTTCTGAATTGCCACATGAAATTTCACAAATGTGTGCAATTCTAGTGTGTAAATTCAAGTTTGAAATGCATACCCTGTGTTCCACACTTCTTAAGATATGCCTCTGCTGACTCTCTGGATGGAGGTACCTGAAATATTCAACAAATCTTCCAGTCTTTAAAGTTTAACAAGTATAGGGCTACAATATTCAAAAGTGCTTTCTTTGCAGCATTTCTCTTAAGACATTGTGTGCCCATAATGTCTTTAAGAAACCAAGGATTGAAACACCGTGGAAGGAAAAACAAATCTGAGTCTTTTGTGCTATTCTTTTACCAGCAGCTCTGACAGCTGTGGCCTGAAACATGCCCTTTGATTCACAGTCATCATCTGTAAATAACAGACCTAGAGGTCTCTTTAGTTCCCTTCCAACATTTGTGATAGTCTAATTTAATAGATTTCAGTGTGTCCTTTTGTAAAGTATTGATTCACCCACAGGAGATCTTAGGTACATCCAATCTGCCTAGAGAATTGGTCTCTTCTCTGGAAAATAATTAATTCTGAGCAGAAATTTTGCAGTGGTCAATATTTTCTTTATTTCAACTTTCAATATTGGTAAGATGGTTGTTTTTTCCCCATGAAAACCTGGGAATGTCCAGTTGGATTTACTGAACAAATCAGCCAATAACAATTCTTACCTTGGTTTTGGCTTAGGAGTAATAATAAATAAATAAATAACCTCATATGCAAGGTTGTTTTTGGAAAAGTAACTAGTCAATTTATACTTACAGTTTTTGATTTTTGAGAATTTCATACCCCAACTGTCCTCATTTCCATCCAACACTCCCCCTTCCAACTTTATGTCATACTTTTATAACTGAGTCCAGTTAGTGCTGTTTGCCTGTGCATGGGTGTGTAGGGCCAGCCACTGGAACATAGGTAATCTATTAGTGGTTACATCATCAAAAAGAATAATTCTCCCTACTTCAACAACTCTCTGTTGCCAAAAGCTTCTCAGTTATGGGTAAGATCTGGAGAACACACTCCTTCTACTCTGGCACTTGGCCGGTTTGCTCTTGTGTAGCTAACTCCAGTTGAAGAGCTCTCACGATCCCATTAGTTGTGTCATGGGCAGAAGGCAGCATTTCAGAGTGCTCTCTTCCATTTTGCATTCTTTTTGCCTCATCTGTTGAAATGTTCCTTGAGCCTTGGTAATTGTGGGTCAGAAATCAGGAAGTGAAATTGTGGACTAACCCAAAGGAAAGGGATATAAAAATCCATATGGGATTCTATTATCTTAGGGTTTCTTTGTTTTAACAATCATATTTTACATACCAATTCCAGTTCCCTCTCCCTTTCCTCCTTCCACCCCCCCACCCTACACCCCATCCACTCCTCAAAGAGGGTGAAGTCTTCCATGGGGAGTCAACAAAGTCTGTCACATCACTTGAGGCAGGACCAAGGCTCTCCCCCTGTATCTAGGCGGAGCAAGGAATTCCTCCATAGGGCATGGGCTCCATCTACCTAGATATACCTTTCCTTGTTCTCCTCTGTGTCCTTCTACCAACTGGACCTTCCTGATCCCTCCTGTTCTCCTGCCCCCTCTTCTTCTCCTCTTTTCACTCCCATTACCCTCCCCCATACTTCCAGCTTAGTCAGGAGATCTTGTCTTAGGTCTTCCATTGCTGTGATAAACACCATGACCAAAATCAATTTGAGAATGAAAGGGTTTATTTTCAGCTTACTGCTTGTGGTCCATCATCCAGGCAAGTCAGAGCATGCGCTCATGACAGGAACCCGGAGAGAGGGACTGGTTTGTAGAGGTTGCTGAGTGGAGTAGTGTTACTTACTAGCTTGCTCATGGCTTGCTCAGCCTGCTTTCTTTTCTGGTCCCAGGGCTACCTGACCAGGGGTGGCAGCACTTACAATAGGTTGGGTCCTCTCATGTAAGCCACTAATTAAGAAAATGCGAATATAAATAAAATACATTCTAAGTTGGTTTGCTTACAAAGAATCATGTTTTGAGCTGGGGAGATAACTTAGTCAATAAAGTGCTTGCTGTGTAAGCGTGAGGACCTGAGCTCAATCCAGAAGTCATGTGACAAAAGGTCAGACATGGTGGTGTATGCTTGGAATCCCAGCACTACAGAGGAGGAGACATATGGGTCCCCTTATGTGCTGCCAGACAACCCAGCAGAGGTTGAAAACCAGACCAAAAAGAAACCATGTGTCACAAAAGGGTTGACAGTACATGTGGAACGACGCAAAAGTTGACCTCTGACTTCTACGCACATGCATGGACACATGAAGACACACCCACACATGTATGTACACTGATATGAACACTTATCTCCCCTCCACAAAGACTATGCATATATAACATATTTCATATTCATATATATAATTCATAAAAATTATAAAAAATGTTTTCAATAGGATGGATATAGAAGGAGAAATGCCTTCGAAATGTCACTAAATGCCTTCAGAAAGGGATGTCTTTCACACACACGTGCATATACATATATGTGTATATCTATATATCTATATATATATACACCATACTTTTAAAATATATATTAAGAAGATTTATGTATTTTCAAATAGAATATACTTTTATTTTTTGATTATTGGCTTCTCATGCCTTTTCTGAAACTTTCTGTTAAATAAGGAAGCATGAATTTTTTTCTTTTTTTCCTCACCCTCTTCCAAATATATAGGGAGTGGGAAGAAAGTGCAGCTACCTAGATTTAATCCGTGGCTTCTGATCTGTGCTATTTATTTCACATAGTAGATAAAGACGCATTGGTGATAAAGCCTCTGCACATTTTGAAGGAAACTAACCCTCTTTTAAAGCATTGCCTAAGATGTCCACAATGATACCATTAACATTGCTACTTTAATGCTGTACAATTACCAGATAATGACATCGAGGTTTTTTGGTGATTGAGGATTGGAAGTGAATGAGTATTAACCATAAGCAATTGATTTGGCTTGTACACCATTTGTTTGCGCTGCCTTCAGCTTTTGTTTTGTGCAGCCTGAGTACCTGACTCAGATTTTTGGAATCACTTCCCTCCAATTTTACATCTGCATCTCCATTTCCAAGGGGGATATCAGATACTGGACGAGATGGACATCGTTTAGCTAAATCCATACTTATAGTTGTCATGGAATATGAGCAAGAGGTAACATTTTTGTTCAGAATTGTGATAGATTTTTCTTTCCAACTGATATAAGTAAACAAAGTCTTCTCAAAGTATAACAGTTTTAGAGATTCCTCTGAAAGGAAATGCTGGGCGTGCCCAGGGCTGTGTCTAGTGACTGCGCAACCCTACAACCACAGTTTTCTTCATTTTAGGAGGCGTTTTAGTAATTAAATGTTGCTCTAAAAGTTAAAGTCACAGCTTACTATTACCAAGGTTGTTATGATATGCAGTATTTTCCCCTCAGAAATATCCCTATTTTTTTCCTTGAAACCAATAGCCACTCTGTGATTGGTCCCACAGACATATTGGATCAGATTCTTGGCAAACTAATCCCACCCTATTAGCAGACATATTCTCTATAGCTTTTGAAAAAATAAGAAGAATTCTTTACAGTCTGGGATACCTAATTCTTGTCTTTCTCCCAGCATCTATGTTTCCAAAATTCAGGTTTATTTCTCATGCACATCTGTCCCATTTATTCACAATTCCATTCATTTTTCTCAATAAATATTACCATTTAAAATGCAGCAAGTGAGCTCCTGTTCCATACTTCTCCTGAATGACAACTGAATTTATAACTTATACAGGGTAATTTATACAGGGCTTCCAGAAAACTGTATGAATATGACACTTGGGTAAAATACCCTGGAGCCTATTAAATACAAATTTCCTAAACAGGAAACTTATATTTGCCCAACAGAAAAAAACCCTAAACTTCTGTCAACTGTATTTTGTAAATATCACAAATACACAAATAATTTGTTTCTTGTGTCCTTTTGAAACTGGGCTTACAAAGGCCTTCCAGGCAGAGAGTATTATACACCATCCCCATCCTTACATTGGATTAACTGAAGAGATACCAATGTATAGTTAAAAGCACTGCAGCTTGGGCTAAGAAATCTTTGTGGGGGTTTTATGGAAGTAGATAGGTATGTTGAGGCTCCCATTGATTGAATTGTTTCTTCACTGTGGGGCCTTCCTTCTTTTCCCAAAAGTTCAAACATATAGTAATTATTTAGGATTTTGGAGCCCTGTGCTAACAATATGTGCCAAAATAAACAGTGCATACATAAAATCTCAAGTGAGTAGGTATGCTGTCACTGTCCAACCTTTCATATAAATGCCAGAGTAAATTATCTGCTTCAGTGATAAGGCAAAGGACTTGAGGGGATTAACTAAAAGTGTCCATCAGTGACGTTATGCAATATGCCATATAAATTGCAGAATGACACCTTTGTAAAGAATTATTGACTCCTGAGGGGGGATGAGGCAGGTGCAAGATGACATAGAATTATAGAATGGATAATAAATAGCTCCTACAGGAAAGCTAAGACCAGAAATAGCTCTTGCACTCTTTTTAGAAAATCCATAGTGCAGCTGCTCCGGAGGGCCTGATTGGCTGTATCTTTATCTGAATGCACACAGAAAGGAAGCAGAACTGTCAGCCGGGGGTGTGTAGAGTTTCGAAATCTTAGTCTCCTTCATGTTCTTAGACCTCTTGTGACTCTTGACATTCTTCTAGGACTTCTACCCACTTCCACACCAATTCCATACACCTGCACATTGGTTTATAATGGTCTTCATGGTTAGGTTTGTGATTTTTTTTTATCTGCCCGAGGATGGTTTTCCCTAGAGTAAAGATTGTGTGCAAATGATTTACTATGAATTAACAACCAAGAACAATGGATATGAAAGTGAAAAAAAACTGAACGAGAATGAAAACTAGGAAACTACATTATCTCAGATAAAGGTCCAATAGACCATATCCTCTGCTAGACCCTTTACGAGAAATCAATAGCCTTTGTTAGACCCTTTAAGAGAAATCTAGAATGGGAGGTACACTCCATAGCTGTCCTGGTTGGAAACAAATCCAAACATTCTTATTTCGTTCTGTCTCAGTTATTGATTAAAGGCTATTCTCAAGTTACACATAAATGCATACATGGAATATTTCACATAATCTGTTTCTTCCCATGGGATCCTAATAAGTTCTAGAATCCCCAATCTCTCCTTGCCCCCAGCACATTTACTTACTCTCTCTCTCTCTCTCTCTCTCTCTCTCTCTCTCTCTCTCTCTCTCTTATAAACTAACTCTAGAATAGTAGGAAGTGTAGAATTGTATGTATTTCATTCTCCGTGCTACCTCCAGCACAGGCAGTAAGTGAGCATTCAATAAGCATTTTCTAAATAAATAAATAGATAGATAATACTAATATTTAATCCCAAATTCTAGACTGATCAAACTTGGATATGAGCAACTCAACTAAAATATTCAATCCACCAATGTCTGTTTCATTTAAAATTCATGAAGTCTACTCCTATGTATTATCTAGCTCTTTACTGCATTTTCTTGGGTAAAAAACAGCCAGAATTTTGTTGAATTCTTGTTTAGAAGAAGGAAGAAGTTATTTTCATGACACATAAGCTGACACTATCTTCCCAGATGTTTAAAGCTTAGGATGGAGAGGGATGTGTGTCATTAAAAACGATGACAGGGCCACTTAGTCTCTATCTACAGTACTTTATTGAATATTTTTAAAGCAGCTGTTCACCTTTCTATTAGAGATTTAGTCTAATTTGTCTTTGTAAGCCCAGGTTTCTGTGTCTTTTGAAGAACTAAAGAAATAGTTAAGCTGACTAAGTGTATTCTTGTATCTGTGGACAATTATTAAATATATGCCACACATTTTGGCATTATAGCCTGAACCCTTACTCTCCCCACTGTTTTAAGATATAGCACATTTGGGGACAAACAGGTTTTATTTCCCATATACATTGCTTAAGAAGCATTTACTGCATGGATATGGTATCTTACTTAACCAAGCATAATTTACTCACTCTGGCAACTTCTTTCCTAAGCATCCCAAGTATGTAGCAAATAAATACAATGGTACCTGAATAATTGTTACTTAACGTTTTATATGTCTGTATTATCAGGAAGTTCTGCTGAAGTGAGTCTCCCTATTGGTAACTGTCCTTACCTCCTTCCTGTCAGTGAGCTTATAAGGCTGAACACAGAAAGAGGTGATTTAGAATAACAGCACAAGAGAGAGGAAAACTGCTGAAAAGGGAGTGTCAATGAAACAGGACGACTCAGTCTTATAGAGTAGATAGAATCCTTCTTATACTGGAGGGAAAAGATTTCTTTACTCTGATGATGGTTGAGAGTCGGGGAGAAAGTATTCAGTGGAAGTTCATGTCCAATGGCTTCTCTATCTTTGGTGAAGCTGTACTCTGCCATTTGACACAGAGACATCGCTTAGTAGCTTAAATGTCTTCTTGGTGCAGTCATTGTCATCAACAAAGAGCATGAGACTGTTAATGTGTTTATACTTGTCTGCCTTTTTTCAGGGTGTGCTTATAAGTTTAGAAACACCATAATTTGTGTTGTACTAAAGTTACTCTCAGGTTGTCTTACTGATCAGGAAGGTAATTTGTGTATTTTATGTGCTAAATATGATGACCAAGAAGATGAAGCCTAAAGTATTGTGCACTATTCTCAAATAAAAGCGGAAGGGGTATGAAGGGACTCAGTATCAAAGCTCTTAACTGGATTCTTTGCCCTTCATCATTGCACTCATCCATATATTTGACATCATTTTCATTGAAGAGTCTGAAATATTTAATAGGAACATCTTCAGCTTATAACTATTGGATTTTCCGATGCATTAAACTCCTACTGTATTGTATATTAATTCATTTTGTTCTCCCAACAACAGTAGTAAGATTTATACATGTGACAATTATTTATACAGATCAGGAAAGAGAATGCACATTATATTGTATTATTTTACAACTGCTGTGACAACATGCCTAACAAAAACATCTTAAGGAAGAAACCATTTAATTTGGCTCATGGGTTGGTGAAGGCAATATGACAATTATGGCAGCTCTGAGGTTTTAATGAGAATTACCTTGGGTGTAAAAAGTACATATCACTCTATTGTCTCTCTGTTGTGGTTGTTGTGTCAACGTATAAGCTCTCATCTCCTGCCTCAGCACCATTCCTGCCTGCCTGCTGTCATGCCCTGTGCCCTGATGCTCATAGACTTACCCTCTGAAACTGTAAACTTCCCCCACTAAACTCTTTCTTCTATAAGTTGTCATGGCCATGGGGTCTCCTCACAGCCAAAAATAAGACAGTGGGCAAGGCAGAGAAGCTGGAGAAGGGTGACTGGTTTCCTTCCTTCTTTGGTCAAGGAGCAGAGAGAGATGAATATTGGCTTGCAAATTGTTTTCTAAATGTTTATTTAGTTCAGGACCCCATCTCATGCTGTGGTGTTGCTCATGTTTAGGATTGGTTCTCCCACACCATTTAACCTGATCCAGACAATCATTTACAAGCATACAAATAGTTTTAGATCCTAGGAACGTGATCCAGTCCTAGTATGTTGGCAATAGAAATTAACCACCAGACTCCCTGAGCAAATAGAAGCACAGAAATAGCTTTTAATCCCAGGCCATCTGTTTTCCTTATTACCATTAGTGGCTGTGGTGCCTTGTACATTGACTCCATGAGTGAGTCTTGTATTGGTTACTTAATTACAGAGCCATGTTAAGGGCTTGTGAGTCTACAGGCCTGTAGAAGACTTTGGAGTGTTTTGCCTCAGGATCTGTTTATTATTCAACATTACATCCTGAGATTTGAGCATATTATTAATCCTTTGTAAATATTTGATGAATAATTAAGTGAACAAGCAAAGCTGATTTATCTCCAAATACCCAACAGCTTTCTCCTTGGGAAGTATCGGAACTAGTTTGTATGTCGGGAGGTGGTGATGGCAGGGAACAGTACATGGTTGAGGAAAGGGGTAGGAACACACAGATGCTGCTACCTTCATGGATTATATATAAATACTATATATAAGTACATTTTACTTTTTACATATATACAGTAAAAATTCTGAGAATGCCATTTTAAATCATTTATTACATCTTTCAGAAAAAAATCATTCTTAAACATTCCAATAAAATTCTGATGATGGCACGAAGCATGATTTACAATATGGCATTTTAATCTACTCCAATGGATTATCTCACAGAATAATTGACTGGGCCCTGGGAATATCTTAATCTCATATTTTTATCATTAGGACATAGTGGGAGAGGAAGTTCTAAATTATGTCTGAAGTCCATAAATTTATTGATTTTGTATTATTTTATGACATAGGCATAAATTCCAGGTTTGCTTAGGGAACAGGGTAGAGGAAGCTCTGAGATTTGGTTGGAGTCCTGTTCTGTCAGAACTAATAAGATTGTGTTTGGAAATTGACTTAGTCTTCCATTAAGCAACTCTATCACTAGCTGCTTGTATACAAAGTTAAATACACCTTGTAACAAGGTACATATTGACCACAAAACTATTTGGGAGAACGACTTAAACTACTGAACATTTCTGGAAACTGTAACAGATACTCTGAGTCCTTATAAAAAGTCATAACCTTCCTGAACAAACACAGGAGCAGATGTAAAACACTGAGCAATTTAAGCCCTTATCTATAGAATCATACAACTACATGTGGAATTCTATCATGGATATTAGGCATTCCAAGTGAAAATGCAATAGGGGAAGTATAAAGAAGAGGGAGAAGATGAGGATTTCAGCTAATGAATGGGGTTACAGATGCCGGGCATCATGATAGCTTTTGTCACAGTTACTTTTCTATTGCGGTGATAAAATGCCTCAAACAAAACCAACTTGAGGAAGGAAGGAAGGAAGGAAGGAAGGAAGGAAGGAAGGAAGGAAGGAAGGAAAGAAGGAAGGAAAGAAGGAAGGAAAGAAGGAAGGAAAGAAGGAAGGAAAGAAGGAAGGAAAGAAGGAAGGAAGAAAGGAAGTCATACCAATGGCAGCTGGAGAGAGCTGGTCACATTGCAGTTACAGTCAAGAAGCACATGCTCAGCTTGCTTTCTCCCTTTAAGTCAGCCTAGGATCTCAGACTAGTGAATGGTTCTACCCACACTAGGTGAGTCTTCCCACATCGCTAACCTACTCAAAACAATGCCCCACAGGCATGCCCTCACAGGTTGGAGAGGTCTATCTCAAAGGTCATTCTAGACCTCGTCAACTTACCAGTTGAGGTTAACAAACTCAGCTGTGTTCTGTGGCTACTTGCATTGATCCTCTGTAAACCCAGTAAACTCAGTTACTAAGCAGTCCCTGCTTCCTAAATCCAGAAATTAATCTGAAGAGTTGTTGGGACTGGCACAGTGAACAACTAGTCAACTCCAGGCAGTCTGATGATGGAGGCCCCATACGCAGCCACCATAGAGCTCTTTATGGTGGCCTAGACAAGCTACTAGTGGCAGCTGTTTGCAAGTACATGGCACACTTGACCAAAGATGAATGTTTGATGAAGTGTGTTCTAGTCCAGGCTCATCTCCAAAGAGATTTTATTGGGACATTTATTTAATTTTGGCAGAGCAGACTTCTTATCACCATCACCTGAGGGGATAGAAAATTGGCCTTTAAAAAAAAAAGAACATTCACTTCTCTACAGTGATGCATTATTGTGCCTGGTACAATATGCAAAATAGTCTTTTAAAGTCTCAACAAATCTGGTCTCCAGTATGAAAGAACCACAGATACAAAACGCCATATTGTTCATTTGGCAAAATATCTGAAGTTTCATGCTTTCTAATTATAGACGTCTTGAGTTCAAAGATTTTTCTGGTTATATGAGCCCACAATAGGAACACATCTAGTGAGAGAATAACTTCCTCCACTTCAAGAGTAAATACTATAGTGAATGAGAGGTTACTTAACTTCTTTATATTAATGGGAAAGCTCTTTTTGGTTCAGTACCACAGATCACATCATATTGTGTTGGAGATAGAAGTATATCAAATAAGGATTTAGATTCTTTATCACTTTAAACATCTTTATGCAAAATTTAGATATTTCAAATTTGAGAGATAATATGAAATAAAGACAATGCATATCCAGAGTTCAGTTACTGGTTACATTTGGAGATATATAGATATAGATGTATGTAGATACACATATATGTGCATAAGTAGGTATATATGTTTTCCTTCTCCCCTACATACAAAGAGCTATGTTAATCTACTGAAAGGGAATACATCCTCTTTTTTCACACCACATGTTCACTGATTCTTTTGATCTGTTCCTTTCAAATAACATTCTTATTATCATATTAAATTTAAGTCTGATTCATGCCATCGTATTACAAATTATGAGTTAACTGAATGCAGGTGTTGTATCTATTTTGGCAACCTTATAGAATGCATTTTTAGTATTTCATTCATGTCTCTAATCCCTTACTACATCAATGTGCAGCTTGACATTCGAAAGGTAGCAACTCCATTCTTTGCTGTAGGTCAGTGGTTCTCAACTTTCCTAATGCTGAGACCCTTTCTTTAATACAGTTCCTCATGTTATGGTGACCCCTAACCACAAACATATTTTCATTGCTACTTCATAACTAATTTTGTTGCTGTTATAAAATGTAATATAAGTATTTTTGGAGATAGAGGTTTACCAAAGGGGATGCAACCCACAGGTTGAAAGCCACTGTTCTAGGGTTTTCTCTGACTTAAGCCACATCCTTGTGTTGGACAAGAAGTGAAGATGAATTTAATGACTTTAAAGAGACCTCTCACTCAGTGAGTGATGGGAATTGAAGCAAAGTAGCCAAACTACTACTACTACTACTACTTCTTCTTCTTCTTCTTCTTCTTCTTCTTCTTCTTCTTCTTCTTCTTCTTCTTCTTCTTCTTCTTCTTCTTCTTCTTCTTCTTCTTTTTGTATTTTCGAGACAGGGTTTCTCCGTAGCTTTTGGTTCCTGTCCTGAAACTAGCTCTTCTAGACCAGGCTGGCCTCGAACTCACAGAGATCCGCCTGCCTCTGCCTCTCGAGTGCTGGGATTAAAGGCGTGCGCCACCACCGCCTAGCCTACCAAACTACTTCTTCCTTGGGAAGAATATTCCAGGAGTATGTCTATAATGACTTCTAGAGTTATCACAGAAAGAATGACTTCATTTGCTATCAGAGAAAAATGAACATATCACCTCATCTTTCGTTGTCTGCCTGCCTTTTCTACTCAGTCTCACTTACTTATTTTCTATTCAGGTTGTTATTTACATTCATAATGAACTACTTTCACCTCAGTCCTCGACTTAAAGAAAAATAATCACTCTATATAAGAGTCCAGTAAATGTGTGTTTAATTAGACCAAATTACAGAAAAGCAGGGTGTAGCATGAGCTAAGGCCTGGAAGTGCTGTGCTCCCTAAGTATTGGGGACCCATTAGTCAAATGTGAGCACTTGTAAACACGGTGACTCCAAGGCAGCAGTCCTAGTTGTTAGGAGAGAAGAGTACATATCAGGAATTCTGACTTCTATTTTTAGATTTCCTGCTGACACAGAAAATCTCTTTCCCAACAGTCCAGTGGTGACCTTATCACACCCAGAGAAATGGTGCATGATGTCTAAGGAGAAAACAGGTCTCCATTTGTGGAAGCCACAGAAGGCCAGAAGAGGGAAATCTGAGCATAGATCCTGTTCATTGGCAGGCATAGTGCTTCATGATTTCTTTTGACAGCTAAATCGAGAGTGGTGTGTTGCCTAGCAGTGCAACGGTCTCGAACAGAATGTAGGTCTCCAAGCTTCCAAAGCCTGGCTCTGAGCCTCAGCCTCCCAAAGACGGATAGACTCTGTTTGGAGAATTTTACATTCAAAGGCAAACTTACAAAATCATATAAAACCATGACGCTCTTACAAATATAAAATCAGAACATATTTTAAAATTAGTTAATTCATCAGTCAATTTAGGAAACCAGAGAGATGGTACAGCCAATTCAAAAGAAATCCCAAAGAACTGAAGCAAACAAAAAATAGTGAAATGCATGTGGAAAGGAAGGCAAGACCTTACCTCTCCCACTGGCTTAGAGAAGTTACTCAAACATTTACAGAACAGGGTCTGCATGTCCAAGACAAGTTTGCATTCCTGCCAGTGAAATATCTACACAGTGGTACAGTAAAAAGGAAAAGGAGATGTGATAAAGAAAATGCATAGCTCTTCATTAAAGGGCATTTTTTTCTCAATATTCAGAATGTTAGATTTAATAATATAAAATCCACTAGGGGTGGTCAGATGTTTTTTTCCACAGTTTATACTCTTTCAAATTCCAGGCCTTTCCATTAACACTGTGAGGAGAAAGGAGGGAAATCAAAGTGCAGAGCAGAGAAAAGAACTCATTGTCAAATAAAGGGAAAGTCTGCATCTAGACAGGGTGCATTCAGGGTGGGATGGCCGCAGCAAGAGAAAATCTCAAAGTTTCTGAAGAAGGTCCTTCTTGGTAGGAGAAGGGATAGGCAGAGAAGTTCTGACGCTTGATGCACAAGATCTCGTTCTGTTCTCCCAGCCAATCTGAGAATTTGGTAAAGAGAAGATATTTTATCTTTTAAAACTGAGAAAACTGGAGCTCAGAGTAATTAAATAGCCTCGAAATTAAGTAGTCACACGGTGTATAGTAGAGCCGTGGCATTAAACCCAGCCTTTATGACTTTCGAATGGTATTCCAGGGTGTAGTGGTGGAGAGGGAGACAGTCATGAAGTTTTCTAATCCCCACCTCAACCAGAGAAGCTCCATAGAGGCTTCAAAGGAGCACATTTTCATGTTTCCCGTCAGTGATTAGCATGCTTTGCCACAGTTTCTTCATTCTGTTGCGTGCTCTGCAGAGACAACATAGAGATCTCCTGTGATCTCACAGGCTCAGATAACACTATCGATTTAAATGAATTATGTGGGGAGGAGGGATAGAAATCGAACTCAGGAAACTCCACATATGCCAAGCACTTATTTCACCACTAAGCTACGTGGATTACCTTTCCAGTGAATTACCCTTTGAAGGTGAAGAGATAAATACAGCTCTTGTTTTCTCACACAAACGCTCATACTTTTTGTCAATAACATGCATTATTTAGTGCTAATATGTGATCAAAACATACTGAACACTCTGGGGAGCATACCAATAAGTCAGATTGAAGCCACGACCTGTATAGAACCCACTACAGAAATCTTAGCGAAATATAAGATAAAATAGAGAATAGCACAACTTGGAAAAGCATCTAGGATTTTGGAAGTGCCAAGAACGATGATACATCGAATAATAAAAAAATAATTAAGAAGTATCATTAGATTTAAAAGAATGAGAGAAGCAAACACAGAAGAAAATGTTTATTTCATATCCATGAATGATTATTATATGCATACTTTATTCTTTACAAATTATTAATACCAAAATTCTATTTTCAATTTGCTAACACCTAACAAGTTGATGAACTTGCTATTCATTTTGCAAAGTAGTAGAGAATTCAATTAACAAAAGAAAGTGGTGTTTAATTCTATTAGTGTAACTTCCTAAAATGAAGGGAAATGTGTCCTTTGTGTTCATGTGAAATTCTCAGGTCCACTTATTTCTACACTGTTTTCAAGCGGCATTTAAAATTGTCTATTTTGCAGGGCAAATGGATCTTCATTTCTTATCTTAAGCAATCCCAAGACAGTAGGAACCTTATGTTTTTCAACACTTCTCTATCAGATGACATTTTCTTATGAAATAAACAGAGATATATAGAGATTACATCTACTAATTAAGCCTAAAGGTCTCGTTTGTTTCTAAGCTCTTAAAAACACAAAATGGACCTTGTACAACAAAGTACTCTGAATCTCCGCAAACACTGAGAGCCAGTTTATGGTCACTATGGTCTTGCAATAAGCAAAAGGACAACAGTTTACTCATATGAGAAACATCCCTTGGAAATGCTTGGTTTGGAGTATGCTTTTTTCTTGTTTCAGCTGACATTTCTAACAGAATGATTCAAGAGATTTTCTGCAAATTGTTTTGACTCATCATTAATGCTTGAATTTCTCATATTTAGTTCCCCAGTTCACCAACTAATTATAAACGAGAACTAGAAAATCAAATACAATGACATATAATGGGCACTCAGTAAATACTTGATAATACTATGAGGGACTGGAGGTGACTACGAATAAAGTACATCAATTTCAACAAAGGTCTGCCAATTTAATTTAGAATTTAATTTCACAATGAGAAAACACAGCATGTGAGGTTTATGACACTGCTTTGCTTTTTAACAGTTACCTTTATTGAAAATACTTTTCCTCATGCAATGTATTCTTGCCATTACCCCCAATCTCCTCCCAGCTGGTAATGATCAGAACTAGCCCTGAAGAGAAGACACACTTGTAACCAGCATACTTCAAATCTACTTTTGATTAAAATGGTTCAAAGTCTGCATTCAAGACAGAATCAGTTTATACTTGATGCTCCCTTGCATGGTTAATGCACTTTCTTTCTTTAAAGAGTTCATCCTAAAGTCAGGCATGGTATTTCATGCTTGTAATTGAAAGGCAGAGACAGAAGGTTGCTTGGTTTGGGAGCCACCTTGGGCTATATATCAAGACTACGTAGAAGAACTCAAAACAAAAATAACAAAAAGTGGCCACCAAACATGAAATGGTGTACTCCATCCTATTCTTTTTTTTTCAAAACATGGAGAAATCCATAGCGTTCAATGATAGCAATTTTTATTAGATTAAAAAAAAAACAATCCAAATTCCCACTCCCTGCCTCCTCCCATTCCTTCCACACATCCTCTCACCCCAACCCCTCTAATCCTAAGAGAGAATAGGGCACCTTGCCCTGTGGAAGGTCCAAGGCCCTCCCCACTACATCTAAGCTGAGCAAGGTATACATCCAAAGAGAATAGGATCCCAAAAACCCAGTACATGCAGCAGAGAGACATCCCAGTGCCACTGCCAGTGGCCCCTCAGTCTGCCCCAGACATACAACTGTCAACCACATTCAGAGGGACTAGCTTGGTCCTAGGCTTGGTCCTTCCCAGTCCCACTGGAGTTGGTGAGTTTGCATTAATTTTCCAACATTTTCAAATTCTCTGAGATCCATCAAAGTCATTTGCCTCTCTGTCAATAACTTTGTATAGAATCAATTGATAACTGGTAGCTATCAGTAAGAAAAACATACATGTTCATATGAGTTCATTCATTACAATGCATGGAAATGTACTCATTTCTAGTAATATAGCCAGTCTGAAACTAATGGTTTATGTAGTATTCAGGCTTTTCTTTACCTCTGAAAACTTTGTCCTTCATGAATGTATAGATAGAATAGCCAATGGTATATAGTTAATTCAAGGTGAATTATAATAATTATTATAATTGCTTAGATTATTTCGAAAGTATGATAATGACATTTTCAATTTTACTTTTTTTCAAATTATGTGCTTTAAATATCTCATCACTAAGTGATTTCCACTATGACAAGACATTCCCCCTTGCAGTCCAGCTATTTTCTAAGACCTTCTTTTTTTTCACAAGCATCAACACACCATGGAACATTAAAAAAATCATAATAAGTAGTGCTTACTTGTGTCCAGATATTAAAGTTCTAACCCTTATATCTACATATTTTTAAATCATCTGTGGATTGGTTTTTATCTCTTGAGCTAACAGCAATGATTAGTCTGTTAGACAAAAATATCTTATTCCACAGGAAATTTAGCTTCTATATACAGCATTTAATTTTCCATTTCCATGCAAGGGACTCATACCAAAGCAATTGTGATACTTGAAGACATGTTAAATTATTTACAAGAAGTAAAATGAAAAATGAAAATGTCATACTTGTCTATTTGTGACAAAAAAAGAAAAACATGACATTTTCATCCTGGAATTCAAAGACTGTTCTTTTCTTGCAAGTAATCTTTCACCATAAAATGATGTTGGAAAATATCTGGGACAAAACTAAACATTAGTGACTAATTGTCTTGATGTCTTGTAAGGTCCTTTCTTGATGCTTACTTTTAAATAAAATATAGCATAGACATTTTTAAGTTACATAATGTTTCTTGTTAGCTTAGAAAGCTCTGATGAAGATAAATATACATTATATTATACATATAATTTTATATAAATAAAACTATTTGAAATTGACTATGAATAATACAGGAATATTTGACGAGAACATGATGTATGTTCAAAAAAGGGTCATTTCACCAAGAAGACAGAATAATTCCAAATGTATGCAATTTTATATCTGATTATTAATTTTTCAACAAATATTTAATTTTCCATTTACTTTTATTCATGTGTATGTGTGTATATGTGATGCACATGTGATCACAGTGATCACAGAAGATGGAAGAGTTACAGTCACCTGTAACTTCTAGAGCTGAAGTTACAGGTAGCTGACCTGAACCCAGGCCCTCTGCAAGAACATCAAGGGCTCTTAACTGATTAGCCATCTCTCTAGCCCCTATACAAATTTTCTTTTTTTTTATTTTTTTAATTTATTTATTTATTAAAGATTTCCATCTCTTCCCCGCCACCTTATAGCATTTACCATCACTAAACTGATTCTGTTCAAAACCCTTTTTGAAACAATACTAATACTAATACGAATCTTAACTCCAAAAGTAAGCAAAATAGAATGATTAAATACAGGTTTTTAATTCATAGTCTATATATTGATTGTCTCATTACCTCTATTGTTAGCATTATTTTATATTTAAAAACACACAGGCCTGTTGAACTTTTTAATAGCATACACAAGAATTCTGACCTAGATGAAACATATACCAATAGACTCGATAGAAGAAACAAATATTTCTATGTAATATCTCAATGCACCATTTTCAATATAGAAAATAGTATCCACAGAGAGATCAGTAAGGAAATAGAGGACATGAACAAAATTTTAAACCAACTCGATATAATGGACATGCACAAAGCATTCTACTAACAGCAATAGATTATACTTTCAATTTTTTTGGTAGGTTTTTCGAGACAGGGTTTCTCCGTAGCTTTGGAGCTGTCCTGGAACTGGCTCTTGTAGACAAGGTTGGCCTCAAACTCACAGAGATCTGCCCACCTCTGCTTCCCAAGTACTAAGATTAAAGGCATGTGCCACCACCACCCGGCTTTTCTCAATTACACCCAGAATATTTTTCAGAGATGTAAAGTAAGTTTCAATAAACTGTTGATGTTTGAAATCATTATAAGTATCTTTTCCAACCAAGGTTGGTAGGAACACTAAGGATCAGTAATACACAAAAAACTGCAAATTTCATAAGGTTTTAGAAATAAACACATTTTTAAACAACTTATGAATCTAAATAAAAAAGAGATGAACCAAACAAACCCACAATATAAAAAATCACATAGTGCAAGAAAGACAGAGATTAGAGAACAAATTATAATGTAAATGTCCATATTAAAAAGAAGAAAAATGTCAAATTAATAAACTATATTTATACTTCAATGATTAGAAAAAGAAAGGAAAACTAAATCCAAACCCTTAAGAGGAATTTAATATTAGAGTACAAAAAACATAGAATAGAAAAACAGTTGAAGGATAACAAAACCAAAATTTAGTCTTTCATAATTCAACAGAAGCAAAAAAGCAGCAAATATTTAGCTAGTCTGAGAAAGGAAAGAAATTGAGATAATGCAAATAAAGAAAATCAGAATTAAATAGAGTTATTATTGGCTTTCTAGAAAGAAAATGTATTTTAAAGATTAGAAACAATTTATATAGCTATGTGAAATTTAAAAACACACCTAGAATACACTAATTACCTAATAGATTCAGGATTGACCAGAAAGTCCCAACAGGCATACAATTAAAAAGATTGAAACACTAATCAAAACTCTCTCAACAAAGGAAACTTCAGAACCAAGTGGCTTTTCTTTTGAGTTCTAGTAAATATTTAAAGAGTTTACATCAAATATTTTTCAGTTCTTCCAAAGAATAGAAAATGAATGTCCCAACATTAAAAACTCAAAGTAATATGTATTAATGGACTGAGGAAAAAAGTCTCATGATAATTTCAGCTGATGCAGAAAAGGCATTTGTAGAATTCAAAATAATTCATGGATTAAAACTCAATGAGGAAGTCTGGAACAGAAGAGGACTTCCTCAACTTGATGAAGAGCATTTATGAAAACCTACAGTTAGCAACAATGTAAGCTTTCCCTGAGGAAATACTAAAAGACTTTATGCCATGATCAAGAAAAAAAGAATTTTCTGTTTCATGCCTGCTAGTCAGCATGGTGGTGGAGGTCTTATCAATAGCAATATAACAAGAAAAACAGAAATATGGTATCCAAGCTCAAAATGAAGAAGTAGAATTATTTCCATTTACAAAGGATAGCATCAGATGTATAGAAAAACTTCCAAGCATCTGAATGAAAGCTACTAGAACAAATGCATCCAGCAAAATTGCAACATAAGGATCACCACACAACACATAAAAATCAATTCTATATTCTGTAGAATTCTATGAAAATATTTGAATAGGGAAGTAAAAAAAAGCAGGGGAGTGTGTAACTCACTCAGTTGGTAGCATGCTGGTCTTGCTAGTATGAGGACTTGAATTCTGGTTCCCAGAAGCAGTGTAAAGTCATGTACAGTTGTATGCATAGTGGAAATCCCAGGTATACATGATCATGGAATTTCAACAATACTGAGATGGGAGGCAGAGATGGGTGAACTCCTGGTAGCTTTTTGGCCAGTTAGTCTATCCTTATCTGGTAAAGCTCCAGGCCAAGGAAAAAACCCAAATCCAAAAAGAAGAGAAAATTGTGTAAGGAATGACATCCACGGCTACTCTCTGACCTATACACTTGTATGTTTTCACCTGCACACACACTTATAGACTACCCACAAAAGTTCATTTTCAATAACTTCTTACGTATATATTAAATCAAGGTGGATGTTTGTACATTGGAAAATACAAAATATTAATGATATAAATTAATGAATGCATAAATAAATGGAATGGTATCTCATGTACATGAATAGGCAAATTCAATATTTCAACAGAGTCTATTTACAGAGTAAAGGCAGATTGCTGAATTTCATAGGAAAAAGAGAAAAGAGTAAAGGAGGAATGCAAGTGAGATGAAAAGGAGGGTATTAAGAAGAGACAGTGAGGACTGGCAAGGTGGCTCAGCTGTTAAAAGGCTAGGCTCGCAACCAAAACTATAAGAAGAGATTCTGGGATTCCCCTCTGTATGCTGTGAATAGCATTGGTTAATAAAGAAACGGTCTTGGGCCTGCACGGGGGAATAGAGGTAGGCAGAGAAAACTAAAGTAAATGCTGGGAGAAGAAAGGAGTGAGGGAGAAGCCATGGAGCCCTGCCAGACACAGATGCCGAACTTTACCTGGTAAGTCACAGCCTTGTGGCTTACACAGATTACTAGAAATGGGTTAAATTAAGGTACAAGAGTTAGCCAATAAGAAGCTAGAGCTAATGGGCCAAGCAGTGATTTAATTAATATAGTTTCTGTGTGAACTATATTTGGGGCTAAGCTAGCTGGGAACCAACAAGCGGCCTTCTTGCAACAGATGATGGGAACAAGAAAGGGAAGTATTTGGGGAGGAGATTAATTAGAAGTCTAGATAGTTATATTGAATTTTCTGTCTCATTCTTATCCAATTCACTGTGGAATGTCATCATCTTGCTAATCAATCAGTTAGAGAGAATAATGTTTTCTTTTTCCGTGTTATAGAGCACTGTCATTTTATTGGTGATCACATCTAAGAGCATGTTTTTGACAATTAACACATCTAATCAGAACAGAAATGATGAAATAAATATATAATAAGGGAGAACAAACATATAGCTATACTATACAGTTGAAGTAATCCATCAATGCCCGTCTCACACCAGAGAGCCCGAAAATCCAGTAGTTTTTCAATTCATGAGGCTGGATGCTTCAACAGTCTCTTTGTCATTGATGGCCTGGAGGATTTCTGTAGTGAGGAGTGGCGGGCTGTGTTCCCACTCAGCCCCTGCATGGCTAGCTTTATACCTGAAATAACAACACACAAATTGTATTCTTTTAAACACTGCTTGGCCCATTAGCTCTAGCCTCTTACTGGCTAATTCTCACATCTTGATTAACCCATTTCTAATAATGTGTGTATCACCATGAGGTGGTGGCTTACTGGGAAGGATCTTAACCTGCGCCCATCTTGGAGAGGAGAGCTATAGTGTCTGCTCCACTGCCTTCTTCCTCCCAGCATTCTGTTCTGTCTACTCCGCCTATCTAAGCTGCTGTCCTATCAAAAGCCAAGGCAGTTTCTTTATTCACCAATGAAAGTAACACATAGACAGATGACCCTTCTCCATCAGATTTCTAAAGAGCCACTTGTCTGCAGTCCACCTTGGAAGCCTGCAGAAGCTTCTCATCATATCAGTGAATGAACCAGGAGAAGCAGCAATAGCATAGATAATTAGTAAATAAGAATGAAGGTCAAGTGAGCAGAAAGTATCCTCTTCAGGGCTACTACGAGAAGGTATTGCCCACATGTAGGGTTGGTCTTCCCACATCAATTAAAATAGTCAAAAAAAATCCATCACAGACATGCTCACAGGTCCACCTGATGGAGACAGGCTTTCACTGTGCCCCTCTTCACAGGTGATTCGAGGTTGGGTCAACCTAGAATTGTATCAACCTAGGTAGACTGTTAATGCTCACCATCACAGGGAACTACTTTTATGGCTCAGCTTTTCTCATCTGTAAAGTGCAAGGCAGAGCATTACCTCCCCACTGAGGGATGACATACGAAGCTCACCAACACAAAGAGAGATTTTATTGTGTCAGATCTTACCACATGTCTATGTTAATCCCTTACCTTTACAATAGCTCACAGGTTTTTCTTTCCAAGTTTTTATGTGTAAATATGAATGTAACTTCAAACAAAATGCCCAGGACTGAAAATGTCAGATACTAAGGAGCAAGAAAATCTCTCATGGGGATTAAGGCAAACAATGTGTTTGTACATGTTTATGTATGTAGCGACACATGCATTTGTTTGTATGTATCTTAAGGACAGAGGACAATCTTGGTGTTGTTCTTCACGTCCACTATTGTTGAGACAGGGTGTCTCAGTGACATGCAACTCCCAAAGTAGATTAGTGCTATTTGGTTAGGGATTCCCAAGGTTTTGCTTGTCTTCAGTTCCATCATGCCAGGGTTACAAGCATGAGCCAATGCACCTGGCTTTTGGAAAATACACTTTCCGGGGTTTGAACTGGAGTCCTTAGACACACAGGAAAGTACATTACCTATTAAACTATGTTGCCAGGCTTCCAAACTTGACGACGTTAATGCACTTAGGATTTGATAGCTTAAAAATTATTTTAGTTTGCAAAAACACATCCACACTGTCAGTTAGTAGGAAGAAAACAGATGATCGTATGGTTCAACTTTCTGAAGGTTTCCAAGACATTGGGGGAGACCAGACAAAGACGTAATTTATTACACTTTCATAACCAAGGTTTGAAATTGCAAGTTCCTGTTTAAAATGTTATAATAGTGTAAAGTGAGTTTGAAGCACATTTTTTAATGGCTTTACACCTTTTGTGCTCCTGTTCGTTTGCTTTCTATTTTGCTTCATAAAACTTCATAAAAATGTACTCAATAAGCTGATCTAAACGTAAGTATTTCTTTGTGATGAGAAGATAAAAAATATGGTTAGAGGGGGAAAAAGCAAACACATACAAATTCTCATGTCATGCCCCTTGTTGTCTAATTTATTTCTTACTAGCATAAAATAGATTTGTGATAGAATTGTATGGCTAAGAAAAAGAAAGACTAATTTTTTCCTACGAGCTTTTTAGGAAGGCTTCATGCCAAACTCCTCTTCATTCAGAGCTTACAGGCTGGTTAGGTACAGAGCCAACTAGGGTGTCGCTTGGACTCAACTCATAAAAATTTGTCAAGTAAAGAGGGATGCATTTCTGCAGAAAAAAAAGCACTGTGTGGATAGATGGTTTGCAACAGGATGTTTCTATCTCATTTAGTATTTGGGGAAATGCCCATAGAGGCAATAAACATATTCCCCAGAAAAACATAAAGCAAGGAACCATCAGACAGTGACTTACCTGTCGACAAAAGGCAAGAAGAAAAGAAGGCTAGTGGGGGTCTAGTCTCACCCATCTGGAGATAAGGGTAGACAATGTGGCAATCATCGCCTAACACCAGATCTACTCTGGCCAGAGTACAGATATTCAATGACATTTCTACATGTGTTTATGTCTTAATGTAAGTTAATTTAATTTGTTTTGTATTTCTGTACACTATTTTCCATATCAGAGGGTATATAGAAAAAAAGGGGTAAATTCAGAGGCATTATAAGAATCAAAGTAACACATTGATTAAGACATAATCCAGTTCCACCTGGACCCCTAAATTCAGCCCTGTGTTGATGCAGGTTATTTCATTACCATTGGCAATATCTAAAACATTGATGATCTTAAGATTGAAGAAAAGTAGTCAACCAAATGATTATTGTCACATAAAGTTATGCTGATAAATTCAACTAAATAATTTTATATTTTCCAAATTCAAAACTCTTTGGAGGTAAGTTGTCATCGCTTAATTACCATTATTCAAAGTACTATTGGGAAGTTATTATGCACTTCTGAGTCATTTTTTTCTTTACAGTCTCATCATCATTTTCATTTTATTTACATCTTTAACCACAGATGTTGATGGAGCTGTAATATTGCTTCAATGTCTATTGCAATATTTTTATTGCATTCTGCAGGTCCTCCAGTAAACGTTACTTGCAATATTTTTATCAACAGTTTTGGATCAGTCACAGAAACCACCATGGTAAGTGCTACAGTGCCACTGGCAAGAGAAAAACGTGACTCAATTATGCTATGAACACAACCTGTCAAATTTTCTATTGTTCAACTTACAGGGCCTCCTGTAAATGTTACCTGCAACATATTTATCAACAGCTTTGGGTCAATAGCAGAAACTACAATGGTGAGTGGGACTGAGCATTGAAGCCATCGTGTGAAGGACTGGGATATGGGATCACAGCACTGTTGCATGTTTCTGTGACATTTACTGAGTGCCAATCTCTAACATCACCACCCTCTAAAAACAGACATTTATAACCTTCATTTCAGAAAGCCGTTTGTCAAGGAGCTATAACATAAAACTCAATGATATTTTACCCATTACCCCAGAGTAATTTTGTAAACACATAATTTTTGTTGAGTTGGTCTAATGAGTAGCAATAAACATAATGTGTATTTAACAGTACTAAAATATGTACATTCCATAAGTTTCATGAGTATGAATTTTAAAGTTTGACACATGCTTGGTATTTCCAGTCTTTTACTTTTCTTGAAAACTGGGATATCATCAAGCCTGTCTGTTGCACATTTATGACATCACAAAAGGGAACAATTCATAAGAGCATGCATATACATTCCCATGTTCACATATGCACATGTAATTTTGTTAGCAGTAGAAAGTAGTATTAAGATCACAGCAATTACAAAAAAATGAACACCTTTGAAAAAATAAGCACATTAAAATACTCATGAAAAATATGTGATACAAACATAATTCTCACATTAGAAATTGTTTCAGGTACTACATAGTGTACTATAATGGCTTGTTGCCAGTGACTCATACCACTGGATCATTAACTAAACCCCACATAGCTCTAGGTTAAAGTCTGGAGATTGCATATGGGGTAAGGAATTTCCTTGGTATCCACATGGTTTATTTAAAGCTCTTAGTCAGTTGCTTGCTTTTAATTTACATGGTTATTAAATCATATAGGCATTTTATTGAATGAGACCAAAGTGAAATAGTAGTTGAATTTGATCAAATACTATAATATTTGAATCCTACAAAACTCAAGAGGTAAAAAATGAACATATGACAGCATTGAGAAGTACAAACAAATGTAGGTTTTCTATTTTAGGCTTCTAAGATCATTTTTAATGAACTACTGCATTCTGAGGTGTTTTTGATACTAGGAAGAAACAATTTACCTTTACTAGTCATTTTTATTGGCAAAACGTTAACTATAATGTGTATCTAGTACCCATTTAAACATTACTCCAAAACAGCATTCCAGATATAAGATTCTAGCAAGATATGTAGTGCATTAAGAATTTTACCTAAATAACATAGTTTTGATACAGCTATAAATGACTCATATGAAACACTAAGCATGGAAATAGCAACCCAACTCTGGACTTGACACTCAGTTTCTGTCTCTTCTATTGCTTTTATCTTTAAAAGAGGGACAACGTTTCCAGTAGCCCACTGTCACCAGCTTTACACGATGGCATTCAATGACCATATTTGCACGACCTAATGCTGATTGCATTAATTAGATTCCTAAGTTGCCTTGATTAAATCTCCCCATTGCATTTTACTCTCAATCAAAAATGTAAATTTGCACCTTTTCAGTGTTCATTAATACAAGAAGCTAAACATTAAAGGGATGAAAATGAAAGCTATGGATACCCAATTTTCCTCGGTCTTTAAAACTTACAGGGTTGTTTAGCAAATTGGCTGCTTAGGTGCTTCTTGCCCACTTAGTAAGTGTCCTTTGTCATGTTTCCTATGAAAAGAGGAAACTGGTGCTCAAAGGTAATGTCAACAGCCTGCTAGCTGCTGTGTAAGGTAGATCAAATTGCATGTTAGAAGAGTGTTGCATAGTGTGCTTCTATTTCACTTATTAGATTTTGATGTCATGATAGGCTCCTTTTGGTGTTGAAAATACATATATATTGTTTTCTCATGGGTTTGATGTGAAACTAAAACAAGTTCTTATATAATGTTTATCCTGTTTATGTCCAAGAAGAAATTATCATGTTACCTAGGGTAAGAATTGGCAAATCCTTCCTGTAAAAAGACAGATAGCAAATACCTAAGACCATGGGAGCCAGGTGATCTCTCTGATGCCTTCTCAACTCTGCTCTTTGGTGGAGGGCAGATACTACTACTACTAGTGACCAAATGGATGTGATCACATCCAATCAAACTTTACTTGCAAAAGCAGCCACACACTGAGACAATGGGGATGTTCTATCGGGAACTCACCAAGGCCAGCTGGCCTGGGTCTGAAAAAACATGGGATAAATCCGGACTAGCTGAACATAGAGGACAATGAGGAATACTGAGAACTCAGGAACAATCGCAGTGGG
Organism: Microtus pennsylvanicus; assembly: GCF_037038515.1. Classification (NCBI taxonomy): domain Eukaryota; kingdom Metazoa; phylum Chordata; class Mammalia; order Rodentia; family Cricetidae; genus Microtus; species Microtus pennsylvanicus. The sequence goes on along the minus strand of NC_134601.1, from coordinate 121,160,571 downwards.
TTTTTGATCCTACTGCACATACTGGCTTTGGGGGAGCCTAGGCAGTTTGGATGCTCACCTTTGGAGACCTGGATAGAGGTGGGCGGTCCTTGGGCTTCCCACAGGTCAGGGAACCCTGATTGCTCTTTGAGCAGATGAGGGAGGGTGACTTGATCGGGGGAGGGGGAGGGAAATGGGAGGCGGTTGAGGGGAGGAGGCAGAAATCCTTAATAAATAAATAAATTAATTAATTAATAAAAAAGAAAGGTAAAAAAAAGCAGACTGGGTCAAATTAGTATTTAAATTGATATTTCATTTTTTAAATAATGGTGTGACAATTGCTCTATTGTAAAAGAGAGTTCTGGCTTCCAAGATGCCCGAAGCTTTGCCTGGGTGTCTACCTGATGCAACCTGTCTTAATTGGGTCAGGCTGCAAAGGAGCACAAACTGGACGGCTTACAAACTGTAGAAATTCTTTCTCTCGTATTGGAGGCTGGAAGGTGAAAAGTAAGACCAGCGCACTCAAGTATTGATTAGGGATCTAGTAAAGACACAGACGGCTGACTTGTATCTTCTCATTATAGAAAGTTCTCTTAACATCTTAAATGCATTGTCTCTCAATAATATCAGGTTGGGGGTTAGAATCTTAAAAGCAAGTTTTGAGAGGTTATAAATATTTAGCCCATTACATACTTGCACACATTTCCTTTATTAAAACTCGAAGATTCTACAATCTGATAGTTACTCAAAATTTGGCTCACAAAATATGGTTGACCATGAAATGGAGCACCAACTAAAATTATAGCTGAAGTCAAAAAATTAGCTTCAATGCATATTAATAAAGTAGTCGAGGCCATGAATTAGCATTGTTTTCTTGGGATAATAGTTTTGCTTTCTCTGCAATTTTTTTCCAAGAATCCTTCTAAACTGAGTTTCTGAATATGTTTATTATAGTCTCTTGCTTTCCATATCATTCTCTTACAGTGACTGAAGTAACATTATTGAAAGATTTAGTTTTGGTTGATCGTTTCTAAAGAAGGGGTAATGATTATCTGTTTTAAGAACTCAAATATCTTTTGATACTATACAATTTGACCCCCCCATGGTTACTGAAATCACACTAACTTATTGTTAATGCTGCCTGTTAACAAAGTAATGACTTACAGATTCAATACAAATGTTCCTTCTTTGATACAAGTATTGGAGATATGTGTTCACAGGACACCATAATGTTGTTTCTTAAAGGAACAGTTTTATGGGTCATCACTATGATATAAGTTATTAAATTCAATATTATACATACTTGTTCACTAAGAATTTATTGGTATTTGACCCTTGTAGTATTATTACTCAGAAGATATAATTTTGTATTGTTTTAAATATTTAAGAGGCTTGGAAGGGATATATACTGAGACAGGTTATATTATAGTTTTGAAATGTTAGTTTATCCTTCCTTCTTTCTTTCTCCTTTTCTTTCATTGCTGATAACAATCGAATTTACAGGATAAGGAATATAGTTACCATCCCCTCTTTATTAATTTTGAGGCAGAAATAGAAAATATTGGCAACATAAGTAACAGTCAAGGGTATTTCATACCAGCGGTGTGCCGCTCTCCCAAAGACGAGAACATCAGAAAATGGGGGTGAGAAGCTTTTTTCCCAGTTTTAATTGGCTGTCTGGAGAGAAGGTAATGGATTCTGTGTGATCTGGGCCTTATGGGTGCTATTATACTACTCATTCCTCAGCAGTAGTTTTTAAGCCTCCGCACACTTAACAGATATGAGGGATAGCTAAATGTATAGAAATGTATTTGCCAGTTTCTGATGCACTTCATGGAGTTACTTTCCCTCTGATCTAAAATTGCATTTCTCAGGAACTTAGAGAAGAAGGTAGACTGAAGCTGACATGATTACTTATTGTGTTGTAACCATTGAAAGAGCATAAAAGTTTCCTTTCATTGAATAGTTGAATGAGTGTATCACAAGAAGATGCTAACTGACAAGAGACAGTGTATTATTATGTCAATGATTTCTGACATCTTAAAGAATAATCAGTACATTTCCATAAACCTTATATTCTGTTAAGCTGATGCAAAAGATGAACTTGCTCCCTAAGTTATTAGTGAAATATTAAAACTCACATTCATCATAAATCAACTGCCTACAACCATAATTTAAAATACAAGTTCTCCCATTAAAACTAAAACAGTTTTGAGATTATGGAAAATGTTTTTAGAGTGTTGACAGGTTTAAAAAGAGAAGTGTGACATAAAAATTATGGATAAATAAATATACCTTCAATATATTTATAATTATATTAAAACATGCAAATACCAAGCAATAAGACATAATGATAATGTTTGATATGAGTATTTATGAGATAAAGTGATCATCTTTATGTACAAATGCAGAGCTATGTATAATAGTGCAAAATAATTCAGCTTAAGGAAGCAATGTTTATGAAGTAGGCATAGCTTTAGAAGGTGTCAGAAAAGAAACTTGAAAAATACTAAATTTGACATAAAGATTATTATGGAATGTAGGTACTCATATTACCAGTATTAAGGATATAATAAAGACTATGCAGTTTATACATAGACTTTGTTTTTAGAGTGAAATACATGCACATATATTATAAATGTTTCTATTACCTTAGCCAATGCTTAGAAAGTCAATAATATAGAAACAAATTATAGCACAAAGAAATATGCCATTTATTTGGAGTAGAATCTGTCCTTAGAGAGTACAGGCAATGTAAAAGAGAATATAGTCTTCATTTAAACATGTTTCTCAGTATTTACTTTCCCTTTAATATTTTATTGAGCCTGGAAGCAGTAGAAAGTCAAAGAAAGACTACAAAATCACATAACTACTCTCTTATGATTGGTGCTATTATTAGATTATAAATTTATTTGCAAAAAACAGAAATGATACATTGGTAATTTACATGTTCCTAATGTTTATTATATATTGAAAACTATAAAGAACTAAAAGAATTACACAGGCATGGCTGCAAAACATTTTCTTTGTCTACTTTCTCTATATTTTGGGAGTTCCCTGTCTCTTCTTAAATACTTTTAAAAGTTGTTATTTATTTTAAAATGGTATATCTCATAACAAACCTAATCATGGATAAATATTAATAACTACACATTCAAAGTAATGGATACTCATAAACCAAAACTCTGGTATATAATTGTTGGATATAAATATATTTCCCTTCTATTTAGCATTATTTATAAATAGTGTAAATAATTAATTTTAAATGATCCTTTTACATTTAATAATTGAAGTGAGATATAATTGTCTCATTTTTTTAAAAAAATTCTTACATTACTAAGAAGTTTATTTCACAATTTTCTTGCTATAAAATTCAAAATAGAAAACCAGGAAACACTGGAGAACACCCATGGGAATTTTCTATGAAAATCTATATCTAGATATTTTTCTTAAATGTCATCACTTTTATATACTGTGTCACCAATTTAATATTCTCTAGGGTAGGTCAATAGGCAACTTTAACTCATTCTCAGGGGCACAGGAGGATCACAAGGGAGTTTTGTTTGTGATTTTGTTGTCCACTGATTTCTAGCTAGGTTCAAATGGCCTTTTGCACCCCAAAATATGTTCTGGTGAAGAGACTGCTGTTCTCCCAATAGTCTGATATTTACCCCTTTCACTTTTGTTATGTTCAGCTGCTCCCACTTCCTGGACTTAGAGGATCTCTAGATAAGGCTAGAGGAGGAGGGCCTCTTCTTTCCTATTTCCAGCTGAAACAAGGATGGACCTCTCCTTACCCTCAAGAATTCTGTTAATAATGGATTCTCACTCTGGGAACCTAGAAGGAAATGGGCACCATAAACTGGAGAGACCTCATTTCCTTGCTTGAGAAATCTTTTTTAAAAAAATTAATTATCTTTCTTCATTTTACATAACAATCCCTGTTCCCACTGCCTCCTCTCCTCCTGCTCCCTCCACTCACCCCCTAACTATTCCTCAGAGAGGGTAAGGCTTCCCATGGGGTGTCAACAAAGTCTGACACATCACTTTGAGGCAGGACCAAGGCCATTGCCCCTATATTTAGGCTGAGCAAGGTATCCCGCCAAAAGTAATGGGCTCCAAAAAAGCCAGTTCAAGCACTAAGGATAAGTCCTAGTCCCACTGCCAGTGGCCCCACAAACTGCCCCTGTAACCCAACCGTCCTCCACATTCAATGGGCTTAGATTGGTACTATGCAGGTTCCCCAGCTATCAGTCTAGAGTCAGTGAGCTCCCACTAGCTTAGGACAACTGTGGGTATCTCCATCGTGGTCTTGACCCCTTTGCTCATATTATTATTGCTCCTCCCTCTTTTGACTGGTCTCTAGAAGGTCAGCCCAGTGGAAATCTTAAGGGCCATATAAACCAACATGTATATGAGTACTGGGTTGTTTCATTTTTAATTTTATCTTCTTTAATTTTCTCAAATCAGACTTTCTTACTCATTATTCACAAAAACCTCTGATGATTCAGTAACACACATTCACAAAGAGACACTGATCTGCTAATAATCTCTTTCTGACTGAAATCCCTTGGTTTCTTTGAACAACTCTGAGAATATTGAAATCCTGTCATTCTCTTCATAACTCACCAGGACAGCCAGTTGGGGTAGATGTTGAGCTAAGCCCACAAACTGCATCCACTCTGATTTGAGAATTTGCCGTGCAAAAAATCTGAATAAATGCTGCCTGCTAAGCCTTTTCAAATTATAATGTTCATATTATACAATAGGAAACCTGAGGTAATTAGTTTTAATAATGCAGGCTTTCTAAAAGATCAAGGGTTTTATCACTGATTTACAATAATTTGGAACTATTTGATTATCAGCTTTTTCCAGCCTACTTTAAGCATCTTTCCCAAGAACAATGACATTCGAGATATTCTATGAGGTTAGTCACAAGTAATGTTTGTGCCCTTAAAAAGTGCCATAGAAATTTTAATAGTTTAGTACAAAATTATCTCTAAAACTTTCTTTTTCTTTTGACTATGAAGGAATTAATCAAAATATGCCATCCCTTAGTGGTTTCCATGGTACCTGGCAAAGTGAACAATCACATTTGTTTGCTTAGGAATATGGGTATTGTGAGACTTTAGGAACCTAAATTAGAAAGTTTTCAAGTAGACCAAGACAACTTAATCACCATTTAAGAAAAATAAAGACCTCAATGTGCAACTAGATGCCAAGGATGTGAAGATGACGCCAACAGAGCTTAAGCAAAAGGTGAGGAAAGAAAAAAAAACAAATGGAGATGTCCATCACCTTTAATAGCCACACGTGACAAGAAGCTCTGAAGCTCTGATTTCAGTCCTGAAGGACTGGGGACTGTTGACGATATCTCAGTCAGAGTCTAGACCATGAAGTTAGCCAAGGCTTCCATGAACCTAAAAGTCTTTGAATCCAAGCCTTCCGGAGAGTAGTCATAGTAACAGGCTGATTCATTAGCAAAGAAGGGAATACCCAGATCATGTGAGAATGGAGGGGCTGTACCAGAGGCTCCCACTAGGGAGAAAACCTTTGTCAGATAATATTCATATTAGAAACAACATGAAAATTGTCTGTTTGACTGAAGCATCAAGCTGCCTAATGCAAACATAACACATGGAGAGAATTCAATAAAATATTCAAGAGTTTTGAAAGTAAGTAGTTGCGAAGGAATCATTTTGTCAACAGGAAGCATCTTAATGTTGTTAAGATTTTAAGAATATTGTCCTATCGTAACATGGCTATATAAGATTTTCCCTCCCAAATTGCAGAGTGGGTTTTCTTCAATACAGAGCATCTAAGCAAAGAGAGATTAGAAATCATGTCATTTCTGCTTTAGACAATGAATTGGGTTTATTTGATAATCTGCCATGATAGTCTGACTTCTGCACTCATTATTGTTTTTTTCTACAGAAAGACCATCTTAAATTAATATTATTTCAACCCAAAATTAATAATTGAAGCATAAAAAAATCAAAAAAGTCAGCCTGTTTAATTGCTGTTCTGTTCTTTCTTCTTCCTGTCCACCTCAAATTCTAGTAGAACTGAATGCTTTATTTTTACCAAGGTGTACCAAGACTTGTTTGACCAGACAAAATCACTATATCAAATCAGAAAGAAAGTGAAAAGTTAAGTAAATATATTTCTTAAGCCAGATTGGACAATAAGCAGCCCTTATATATGACATTTCTATAGGACTATCGAGTGAACATATTTCTGAGACAACAGTGGAATGATTCACGGCTGGCATACAGTGAATACCCGGATGACTCCCTGGATTTGGATCCATCTATGTTGGATTCCATTTGGAAACCAGATTTGTTCTTTGCCAATGAGAAAGGTGCCAATTTTCATGATGTCACCACTGACAACAAGTTGCTGCGGATTTCCAAAAATGGCAAAGTGCTCTACAGTATCAGGTAAGCCTTTGCTGCTTAGAGCTCTTCGGTTCTTTTGAGCTTAGAGATACCTGATTCTTCAGGACAGGATGTAGATGAATGTATGACTTTGTGGTGTAGTAATATGGGCGGCGGGGCTGCGTCCCCAACACCCCAGCCGCCTGGCTCGGCTAGCTTATGCCCCGAAATAATTACACGGACACTGTATTCATTTAATCACTGCTTGGCTCATTTCTACCTGGCCTCTTCTAGGCTAACTCTCGCACCTGGACTAGCCCATTTCTTATCATCTGTGTAGCACCGGTCTTACCGGGAAGATTCTAGCCTCTGTCCATCCTGGGTTGGAGCTTCATCGCTTGTGTCTGCCTGGGAGCCGGGCACATGGCGTCTCTCTAAGGCGTCTGCTCCAGAGAGGAGAGCTGTCGAGTCTGACCTCACTTCCTCTTCCTCCCAGCGTTTTGTTCTGTTTACTCCTCCCACCTATCTCCTAACCAATGAGAGCCAAGCAGTTTCTTTTAATTTAACCAATGACCTTCCTCCATCATTGTGGTCTTTTGTTTATTATTTGAAATTTAAAGTAGGTGGAACATTTCAGAAGTTTTCATGATTATATAAGCGTAATTCTTAACAACAAAATGTACCTGGTAGGTTTATGGTCAGTTGATTGTGTTGTATAAAAATCTAAGCATATATATTTAATAAAGAAATTATAGGATATTCAGTTTAATTACCTTGGACCATAATATATGAATTCCAGTTTCAATAGTTCTCTCATTAAGTAGAGACAAAATCTTCAATGGATCAACTTGGTCATCAATAGCACACTCTGGGTTGAATACATACGGACTTTATCTTAACCTCATTTGTGCTTCTCAGTAAACGTATGACCTTCGGGGCTTGATCCATTGATTTTTATTGGATTTTAACTTGGGACAGAAATTTTCTTAGACTCTTTTTGTTATGTAATAGGATCCCTGACCCAGGTTGGTCTTCAACTCCATTTAGCAGGACATGACCTTGAACTTCTGAGCCTCCCAACTCTAATTCCTGGGTGCTGAGGTTACAGGCATGAGCTACCAATCTCAGTGTGTGGGGGACTGGAGATTGAAGCCAGAACCTCATCCACGCAAAGCAAACACTCTACCAAAGGAACTCCATTGCTAGGCCCTCATTTCAAAATATTACATTCAAATATGTCCTCCAGCATCTTTATCTCTCCGGACTCAGAAAATTTTCCTGTTATTCTTAATACTAATAATCATTTTTTCCTGTGGCTCTGTAAGGTTCTTATTTGTTATGCCTTGTATTTTAGTTACTACAATACATGAGTGACACATAAGAATATGAATTTTTTGAATCATAGGATTGGAATCATATAGATTTAGAGTCAAACTAGTTTTGGCACTTACCAAGTTCCAGGATCTACAAAATTCATGGATCAGCATATTGATCTGTGGATAGCTTCTTGTGAAAATTAAGTATGTAGACATCAGAAAATATTTTAAAGGTCCAGATTGCTATCATTTAAACTATGAAGACTAAATGACAACTACGTGTATGATTTAGTTCAAAATCAACTATAGAAAAAAGGCAAACAATATTTCGATAATGCAGGGAAATACTGGTACACTAAAGCCCTTTCTGTGGCTATGGCTGGTCACGCCTTCTCAGAGACAATGTAAAACTATTTGCCATGGAGTTCGTGCTTGATAAATAAAGCTTGAATCTTAAAAAGAATGCTCTGTTTCAATAATAAGCTATCTTCAGTCATCTTTTAGCTCTTCTGGAAGACTGGGACAGTGTAGTCTACAGGATGACAGTACACTGAATAACTATTGACGTTTCAATTGTCTTTATAAAGGACCCCATTACTCTCTTATTACCATCCCCCAAAAGCGAGTAATTAGTATTTTTTAAAATACTTTTCACAAGTTTGCAGACTCACCATCCTTTAAGAACCCATTATGCATTTTGGTTCTTTACTGTATATTTCGTTTGTATGCCTAATAAGTTCAGAGCTTGCTTTTGGTTTACTGTCTAGGGTCTTAAGGCATGTAGGAGGCTGCTCATTTGGGAAATGCAGCAGTACTGCTGCTTTCAGAAAGAAGCAGATAAATTCCCTAGATACCCATTGAATTGTTAAGGAAACAGTATTCTGCATGATAATCCATTTGTCTGGTGTAAGATGCACTGTTGGGCATGACCTAAGTTGATGTGACCTGATAGAAAGGGACATATGTAGAACATGATGCTGGAAAGGAGAGTTATAAAAAGTAACACAGTGTATCAGCTGCTTCGGCTAGTCCTTTGGGCCTTGGGTGGTGTTTGTGCTGGTAAATACCTAGCATTGTTCACTGCTGAAAAAAAGTCAGGCTTTTGTCATTTCTTTTTGTACTGTTAAGATTTCTCTGTTCTATATCAATGAAGGATATATGTTACCCCAACATAAATACAAAGGCAATTGTTTTATTACTGGTTCTGAAATGTGACATATTATTCATTACTTAGAATCTGAGGAGTTTGTCCATTGGCAGGTTGTGGATGGTCTCTGAAATCTGAGGGGAAAAATCATTAGCAAAGAAGAACTACAGATGCCACATTCAAGAAACACAAGCAAATTTGAACTACAGAAGTCTAATTATTTTCCCAAAAAGGTTTTCAATGAACCAGACAATATCTTGGGCATAAACTATACAGAGCTGAGTAAGATGTGGCCCTTTCCCTAAAATGCTTCATTATTATTGAGACATGTGAACTAATAATCAATTAAGAAATAATAAGTAGGAGCAAGGAAAAGAAAAGTAGTCATCACCTTACAAATAGTATTCTTAAAATTTTGATAGAATTTGGGGGTTGGTGCCTATAGACAGAGATTGCTTACTTGTTTCCCAGGAGCCCAACCTAAATAATCATACAAAAACTATACTAATTCAAGTTGGAAGTGAAGCAGGTTATAGTTGTGGATTTCTAAAAGGTCCTTAAAAATAAAACACAAGGTAGAAGAGGAGAAGGAAGGGCAGGAGATTATCAGAAAAACAAAACAACCAAACCATTAGTGAGCTCTTTCCTCTAAGAAATCCTCAGACTGAAAGAGGACAAGTTCTTGCCTCATCTTGGTATATATTCCTCTATAGGGCTGGAATTAAGGGCATGTACCACTACTGCCTGGCTTCTATGGCAAATTAGTGTGGCTACGGAGAATAAACGTGTGTGCCACCATGGACTGGACGATAAGGCTGACAAGTGTGACTTTTTTTACTCTCTGATCTTCAGACAAGCTTTATTTATTAAAATACAAATGAAATATCACTACATTTTCTCTTTTTGTCTAAAATAAAAAGAAGGCTATAACTAATATAAGAAAACTATATACAAGAAGTACAATAACTCTATACAATATATAGGTAATAAATATATCAACAATGTCTAGTCCATTTGTATTTGACAAAGTCAAAGAAAATATTACATCTCTATCCAGTCTTGGTGAGTTCAAAGACTTGGACCTAATTTACTTTCTATCATAACTTGCATTGCTATCCAAAGCTATTTTTGATATCTCTCAACCTTATGTATTTTACATTTATTAAGTAAAATTCTTTTCTGAGTCTTGTAAACAATGAAAACTGTAACTATAAATATCTAGTCTTAAACTACCTCAGAGACTCAAGAAGGAAATAATATTAACTGAGTAAGCAAGAAGCGTGAGCAAATGACTTCTGAAAATTGTGAGAAACGACAAAAGAAACTGATTAACTGGACAGTCACCCAAAGTTTACCCGTAACATTGGGACATTTATTTTTACCCTACAGGCTTAGAATATCTGACAGACTCTTATATGTAGCAGGGTTTTTGAAGGAATCTCCTGCCTTATCTGGGCAAGGTTTGGTAGTCACTCTCTTTTGTATTGTCCTGCTTGTCCCATTAGGATAGCATACTGTCAGACGTCAAGGCAAGGGCAGTTTCTTGCCCAGTGTTTCATTTTGCCACAAAGAGAGCAAACTCCATGTGGAGTTTCTTCCATGTCCATAATCTTCTCTGAATCAGATTGGTGCTGCCAGGAGGAGCTATGTCTCATTGTCACAAAAAGAATCTATGTTATTAAAACATCTTAAATGCCATATTCTGTAGCTCTCTTAAGTGTGTGAAGATGACCTACCTATTAAAATATATCTCTGTTTGACCTTAAAAACATACATAATGTGACTACAAATTCTATTTAATAGGTGACTAATTACTAACCTGCATTTTCTTATTACCCTAAATAGTTGGTAATAATACTTTCAGGGACTAGAAATTTGCATTACATTGTTATATGAGCTGTATAGGTACAACACCTTGAAGAAGATTAGAAATGCATGTATAGTCTGTTTTAACAAAATTAATTTCAAATTTGTATCTATATACAAAACTTGTAAACAATATACAAGTCCAACCCAATATAAAGCATTTAAAACTAGTAGTTGCTTTCTAAAAGTAACTCAGTAGTCTACATTTTTATCTTATCATATCTATAGCATCCCTTTTTTCTTTTCAAAGTAGATTCTACTCTTTTATCCTATCATATCTGTATCCCCCTTTTTCTTTTCTAAACAAGAACTTTGAATCTAATCTTTATTCAACTTTCCTCCAGACCATAACCAATAATAACTTGTAACCAACCCCTCCTAAACAATGACAAATATCTATAACTGTTGAATGACCAAAAACCCACTCACTTCACCTCTTGAGAATGTGGGCATCATATTCTTAAATTTATTTCCCAGTGTCTGGGGGTGGCAGGGTCTTTAGGGGATCCTGAAAAGAGAATTTTTTGGCTAATTGTCAAGTCCTGAGAGGGGTAGCTTTATTATTTGTTGTCAATCTCTGTGAAATGGTGAAGTGCAGGGTTTGTCTTAAGTCTTGACTAGAGTAGTCTGTTAGGCTGGATCATCTCAACTAACCACTTTGAAATTGTTCTGAGAAGTTTGTAGTCCAAAGCTGATTTTAAGTGGTGTTTTTCAGCTTAATGGTACTATCATAGTCCTGGAGGACTCATCATTGTGGGACCCCATCCTCTTTTTGGAGACTTCACTGTTAGGTGTGCTCATGGTTCACTGCAGGAAACTGATAGTCAAACCTGAAATCATGTACAGGAAAGTAGATGAAATCTTTTTTTCTAGGATTAGTTAGTATTTTATATGACCATTAACATCATGAGAGAAAGTTTATATATAAATCTTATAAATCTTCTACCTTAAGAAAAGCTGTTAAAGGGTCAATATAAAACCAAAGGATTATGAGATTAGTAGCAATAATTTAGTCCTTAAATATTTGTTTTTCTTCTGTCCCATATCAGGTGGCTCTTCTGACATCAGACAGAGATTTTGGATTTCACTTTAATAAGCATGCTTGGGTACCTTTAGCCATCAGAGTCATCCAGCAATGACTAATACCAGAGATATCTAGAAGTTGGTAGTTGTTCTTAGCAGCTCAAATCTGGTGTGAGAGGGTTCCTGAAGAGTCCAACTCAATATAAAGCATTTAAAACTAGTAGTTGCTTTCTAAAAGTTCCTCTGTCGATTTCAGAAGCCCAGAAAAGCTTTTTCTAATAAAAGTGGAGGACTCTGTGGCAACAGGAGCATCAAGAGGACCAGTGTAGATAAATTAACTTCGTGGCAAGAGAAAACACCAAGTGACGAAAATTAAATAGTCTTCCTTCGTTCATGACTCCCCTTTTTATTTGGGTTACTACCAGAATGTGGCACCCACGTTTTCAGTGGACCTTCCATGCCAATTAAGACAGTTCCTCCATTGAGACTCCCTACTCAGATTATTTTAAGTTGTGGCAAGTTGACATTTAAAACCAAATGTCACACTCTCTCAAACCATCAATAATTATAGAATTTGCTTCTGCACAAAACATTCCATATTACCAAAGCTTCTGCTTGTCTCATCATTAACCTTTGCATGAGCTTAAATGTTCCATTTTATGGCACTAGACGTAAGATATTCATAAATCCTTTTTGGTTCAGTTCCCAGTTATAGGTGTTGATGATTCAGTCTCCCAGCTTCCTCATACTGCCTGAGTTGTAATATAAAACCTATGGGGACTGACATTCCTATCCCTCTACTGATCCATTGCAGATACCACTGAGAGTGGTTAGAGTGTAGGTTTCTAGACAGACACCCAACTGTGGCCCGTAAACAAGCCTGTCTAATGATCAAATCTATCCACACGTAAAAGACCAGCTTTTCCCACATTGCCTCCAATTCTTGACTCATACTAGAACTTGATGCAAGCGCTTCAAAGAATTCTAACTCTTTTTATAGAATGATTTTTAATAGAATAAGGTAAAAAAAATTCTTTATTTAGACGCCAGGACTGAAAATAAAATGTACACTGAACTGAGGCTTACCTAAATGTTATCATGATGATTCTTTGGTTATTTTACTCGTGGTTTTGGTGAGCCCCAGAAACACATATTTGTTAGTTATAAAAAGCTGCGATCCCGTCTCTATATGCACAATTAGACTATGTATCTTTATATACTATAATCCAGGAAAATTATATGCTCATTTTGTAATCCTGTACCCAAATATTCATTAGTTTTGTGATGACTTAATGCAGTAATTAATGACTACAACATAAGCACACACATCAGAATTGAGCACTAAATCAGGGAAGTGCTGGGAAATATAATGCAAGCCACATGATCCCATTGTTCTCAGAGACAAAGAAGGCTCTAGAGTGGGAAGAGCTGGCATGGACAATAGTGGTGGATGAAGCAGGAACTGAGCTAAGTGGTTTTATGGAGAGGGTAGATTTGGAGAAGGGCCTTCAAAAGTGAACCAGCTGGGGGTAAAATTATGAAGGTATCAAAAGTGTATTGTATACATAAGAAATTCTAATTTCTGGAAAACTCTGTTGAGTTCCTACATGAGTTCATAGAAACAATATGCAATTGACTGGCTCATATGAAACACAGTCGGGACCTTCTTATGCATGTTTTAAGAAAAGGATGAAATTGCTCAACAAAATATATGGAAACTGAACAACTGCTTGTCTTAGGGTTTCTTTTGCTGTGAAGAGACACTATGACCATGACAACTCTTATAAATGAAAACATTTAATGTGGACTGGTTTACAGTTTCAGAAATTCAGTTTATTATCTTCGTGGTGGGGCATGGCAGCATGCAGGCAGACATGGTGCTGGAGAAGGAGCTGAGAGTTTTACATACTGATCTGCAGGCAGCAGAAACAACTGTGTCCCACATGTGACATAACTTGAACATATATAAGACATCAAAGCCCATACTGACACTTCATTCAATAAGGCCACACATCCTAATAGTACCACTCTCTATGGGCCAAATGTTCAAACACATGAGTCTATGGGGGCCATACCTATTCAAACCACCACACTACTCGTCTTTGACTTCATCTGACTGGACTAGCAATAGAAAGATTTATTTCCTTTTGGAAGTAACTTTCTACTGCATTAACATCAATCAGTTTGTTCTCCAAGTAATGAAGAGACAGAATAACAAGTAGATATCTTGAGATAACATGAGAACCATACTTACTTCTTTCATGGCAAAAACAGGCCATGTAAGATGGCAAAACAGGCCTCTGTAGCCTTACCAGATTGTCATTCTGACTCAGTTTCCTCTCTAAAATAGAACTTAACCAGAAAAACAGGGGTTCTTCTAGCTCTACAGCAACTTTTCTCTTCTTCCCCAGCCACAAAGCTCCTTCTCCATGAATTAAAATGTTTCCTCATGTTCGGTACAGCTTGAGAACAAGAGGAAATTCTTCATTCCAAAGTGCCTGCTTCAAACTGCTTTTAGGTCTCAGAACCATTCCCTACTAAAGTAAATATGCAACCACAGAAGTGGGAAAACTGATTTTGATGTAGTATAGGGAAGTTTAAGAGCTGGCTTTAAAACCATCAATGATAGTCTGAACTGCGACAAATGCTGAGAAAATTTCACAATCCCAAACCCAATCATTTTGGCATTTGTGAGCAGGAGAAACTGTAGGGCATTTTCAGAATGCTAGAACTTTTATAACTTATAGACAATTATACAGAGACGATTGGCTGGTTCAACATTTGACTAGATATATAGGTGAATCTGATCCTAATGTAGGTTTGAACCAGCAGAGTTTAAAGGGCAGTCTGTTGTTACTCATTATCTAAATCTTATTTCAAGAAGCCAAAGAAAAAGCCAGAGGCTGGTGAAGTTGACTTATGTTGACAAGGGCTTCTTCTTGGTCCATACTGCTGCTTTTCATAAAATCCCTGTATGGCATGAATACTTAATGAAACAAACATTATGTGATTGTGGTTCTTTCTAAAACATATACATTACTAAAGTACATTCCCCTAGTTTAGAGTCTAGAGCAGTGGTTCTCAACCTTCCTAAAGATAAAATTATTTCATTGTTACTTCATAACCATGATTTTGCTATTGTTATGAATTGTAATGTAAATATTTTTTGAAGACAGAGGATTTTCAAAGGGTCCTGACCCACAAGGGTGAGAACCCAGTGCTCTAGAGGAAAGACACTCCATGTTAAAAGAGGAAAGTTTTACAATTTGCAAAGTTCGACAGTCTCTCTACAAGTTTCGCCATGTTTGTATCATGTAAAAGTACAAGCATCTGTACTATAGGAGGTGTGATGGTGGTCACTGGGCAGTAATCAAAAGACAGATAATTAGGTACATAGATAATTACGGAAGTTCTTGTACTTCTGGAGCAAAGCCATTGATAATGGAGTTACTTCAGAGAACAATGAAATAACAAAAAGACACCTCATTTCAGTAGGGTTATTGAGCAGTCAGAGGAAAGTTACGAAGCAGAAGGTGGGCTGGGCCATTAATAATAAAATGCTACTGAAGTAAATGTCAAGTCTGAGAGCAACAAAGACTTAGATTCGGATCCAATGTTATTAAGTGACTATAAGAAGTCATTTAGCATTTCTCAGAACTGTAGTATTTTTTAGTTCCTCAGTCACACTACATATTAAATGAATCTCTTAGAAGATAAAGTGGAAAGAAAGCAGAGTCAGTTTTCCCTACATTCATCCTAATTTAAGATTACATATTTCTTGTTATGCACCTACGCCATCCAAATTCCACTCACTTTCCATATTTAGTACGATGCAGATACTCTCCTGGCCTTGTGCTTCATCCTTTGGGGAAGCAAATGCCTAATAATGGGAGTGATAATTGTATCTCTTTTCAGATAATAATTAGGCTGGTTCTGAATCTCCCATTTTAGCTATTCGTTACAAGTAAACAGTGGCTGTGCTTGATTTTCTGTGGGACTTTCTCTGAGGAGAGATGAACACACATTTATCTATTTACCTCACATCTGTCATTGATAACAGACCCCAGAAAAAAGAAAGGAATCTACTCAAATGTAGGTTGGTGAATCAATGAATTCATCCATGTTGCTTACAGGCACAGAGGTAAATGAGTAACATACAGGAACATAGGTTATCAGAAATAGCTGTACTACTCGAAATTCCCATTTGAAATTTGGGTAGTTATTTATGAAGTCTGCATTACTGAAGTTCCTTGCTCAACTTGTAGGTCACTCCAATAGGGTCTCCTCTCACCCTTAAACATTTTATTTTTTTATATAACCTTAAAGAGGAGCCTCACAAGCCTAACAACTTTCATTAGCTTCTTGAGGCATAAGGCCCTCACTTCTCCCTCCAAGACTGAGTACTTCAATTTAAAGTAGCTATACATCACTGTCCCATCAAGGACAAATCATCTTTCTTGGGTGTGGTGATGCACACCTTTAATCCCAGCACTCCAGAGGCAGCAGTGTGAGTTCAGCATCACTGTGAGTTCAAGGCCAGCCTGGTCTACATAGTAAGCTCCAGACGGGCCAGAGCCACATAGTAAAATCCTGTTTCAAAAGAAATCAACTTATCATCTATCCTCAAATCCACTTTCTTACCAGTCTTTGCCACCATAAGAGCAGTTAGCAATCCTCATGTAGTTGCCGTACTAGAAATCTTCATGCTGTGATATGCTAGTGGATTAACAGCAAAATTATGTCCCCATCTGTCAGTAGACAAAGTTACTTTGGTTTGCTCAAAACTTTATCTGCATTTCATAGAATGCTGTCACTTGTTCTGGAGACCTTTTTTTTTTTAAAAGTAAGATGATCCAAACAAAATGTTAAGGTTATTGCTATCTAGGACTTTTTATCTCTCTCCACCTCACTGAGGCTCCTAAGAGCTGTACCATTGGATACAGAGTGACAAGAATCAGATCACTTCTTATTATTTTAATGTACTGGCTAGTGCCAGTTTCTCTTTAAAACTGCTTGAATGTGTAATTAAACACTAGACATGAAATGAAAGTTTATTTAAAGCTGCTGTTCGGAGCTCTTTTTCTGGTGGTTGGTTTAGCCCTCTCCTTACTCGACACCTTCTAAACATTTTTATCCAGGAGAAAGCATTTGCAAATTTAAACTACAGATTTATCCATTGCTCTCCAAGTGGAATTCAGTCCAGATTTGGACTTAATTAACATGATCCAACCATATGTGTTCACATTTTTCTGAAAGGACCACACACAGATGGGAAGAGTTATTATATTTTTGTCCCTGCTAGCTGGTATTGCTCAATGCATATGGGTATTTCCTATGAGGCCTTTTTAGTGTTTGGTAAACATGGACCTTTCTACTCAGACATTATAATTTGAGGCAGGAAAGAGGAACAGAACAGTTGAAGATCCAAACAATGTTGACTTTAGTCCCCTCCACATCCCACGTTCAGAAGAAACAAAGCATCAGGGCTGTTTATTTGGAACCAACTGGGAGGAAAGTGTAATCTCTCAGCTTTGGACCAACCTGTAGATTTGGGTCAATCTTCTACAATAATGAAACATGATGTGTCTCTGAGGCCCATCCACACTCCTCTAAGGCCTGTGCTGTTGTTGCTTTAATTGTATCTAGTTTCACACCTCCTTATAAGAGTATTGGAGTCTGCTCTATAAAATGTGGGTATCAGACCTAAGAATCTATCCACAAAGACAGACATGATTATTCATACTTGAAACATCTTCCTAGCTTTGCATTTTAGTAGTCATAAGAACCTGTGGTTAAATGTTTTTTAGTTGATTACAATTAACAACCAGGAATTGGTAGGATTTGAGCAAGGGCAGATTGAGGTCATTCTAGAGCTTAACACCTAATGATTTATACAGTGTTTATGTGAAGGGTCTTATCAGATACCTGAGCTTGTCCAAGGGATCAGAGAAACAAACGAGGCATGGAGCAAACAGCATGTTCTCCATAATGTATATGATGAGTGAACTCAAAGCAGTAATTTCACTACACTATTCCTATAAGAATAATTTAAAATTTGTTCTTCTTTCCTTGTCTGGCCATTGGGCTAATAATTATTTTGCAATGTTATAAAGCTCCTTTTGTGTATACCTTTGTTTTCAGTTATGAAACAACAACTTCTCTGGATTTAGAACGTTATTCAGTATGGGTGCTTACCTAGGTTCCAGAGGTAAGCACATTCTGTTTAGAGGTATGGTTTACGTTCTCCATAAAAAGACAGGCTAGGTCATGGAAAACAATACTCTTTAAATGGAGAATTGGGAAAAAAAAAACCTTTTAAAGTTAAAGAATACTGGCTGTAGTGTGAATACCTTTAATACCAGCACTTGGAGGCAAAGGCAGGCAGATCTTTGTGAGTTTGAGAGTAGTCTGGTCAGCATGGTGAGCTCTTGGCCAGGCAAGACTATACAGTGATTTCCTGCCTCAAAAGAGTTGAATAAGTCGGATGGTAGTGGCACACACCTTTAATCCCAACACTCATAAGGCAGAGACAAGAAGATCTCTGTGAGTTTGAGGCCAACCTGGTCTACAAAGTAAGTTCCAGGACAGGCTTCACAGCTACAGAGAAGACCTGTCTCGAAAACCAAATCAAAAAAGTTGAAGAATAAACTCTCAAACTCTCAGCTATTAAATATTGCCATGTTAAAGTGCAAATTTCTCCTTGAAGAAATTTTTATTTCAAATGTTTGACAGAAAATGCCCCCAAATGTTGCCAAACTATTGCTCTACAAAGTTGTAGCCTAGGTGGAGTCTTGCCTAACATCTCCTTTTCATAACAGATTTGGTCTTCTTGCTACACTCATGATATTGTTGGTTGCTAGTAAACTAATCTTGGCTTCATTGTGCTGACTCTGCCAACATGCTCTCCAGGATTACCTTGACTCTCTCTGTCTTGTCTCATTGTCCTAATACAATCTTGTAGCAGCCTACCTGGAGCTATGTGCCCACCCTGATGCAAAAATTAAAGTAATATTTTCCCCCAAACAAAGGTAATGCTTCTGAAAGGTTACAGATTCCCTTCTCAAGTTTTTCTTGTTTACTTTATTAACCCTTCTCCTTCTACTTTATTATTTGATGGTGAGGTCATTCCTTGGAATGTGTTTCTTAAAATAACCCTGGGGATGCCATTATCCCTACACAGACTTCTCATTTAAAATACCTGAGAATGTGAATTATCATAAAAGCCTCTCAGGTGCTGCTCATATCGACCAAAGATTAAAATTCAAAATACATAGGACAATCAGCCTATCAGAACCAATTCCCTATCTCTTATTTCATTCCTTTCTCAGTGTGTGTGTGTTTTAGTAATGCTGTACTTTAAAAGGAAGTCATTTGTTTTATATTTGTGGATATTTTGCTTGCATGCATTTTGAGTAGTGAGTTGCCATGTGGGTGCTGGAAGTCAAACCCTGGTCCTCTGGAAGAAAAGTTACTCTTTTTGAATCATTTCCCTAGATCCTAATGATGCAATTTTAACTTGACTTCTATCTTGCCCTGGGATACTTCTACTTTTAGATTCTAGATGGATTATGATGACAGTCTTGTTCAATTTTCGTTGTATCCTGTCAAATCATTCCAGTAATAGACTGTCACAAGTTTCAGAACTTGTAAGATACTCAGAGGAAGAATTTAACAGATCTAAACCTTACATTAAGGCCATCTTTATGTTCTCAAGGAAAGAATGAATTATATTCTAGAATGTTGGACAATAAAGCTATCTTAGTGTTCCTATTGCTGTAATAAAAGACCATGACCAAAAGTAATGTGGGGAGGAAAACAGTTTATTTGACATACAGCTTGTAGCCCATCATCCAGCAAGGGTAGGAACTCAAGGCAGGAACCTGGAATTGGGAACTTGGAAGCAGGAACCTGGAGACAGGAACTGCTGCAGGGCCATGAAGGCATGCCACTTTCTAACTTGCTCCTTATGGGTTGCTCAGTCTACTTCCTCATAGAACTCAGGATCACCAGCCATGGTTGTTATCACCATATTAATCTGAGCCTTTCTGTATCAATCATCAAACAAGAAAATGTCCTACAGACTTAGCTACATGAAAAACCTATCAAGGCATTTTTTTTCTATTGGGAATCCTTCTTTCTAAATGACCCTAGCTTGGGTCACATTGGCATAAAAACTAGCCAGAACATAGTCCAGTGGAGGTGCAATAGCTTTATAACCTGTATGTCACATTGGTCAGGAAGTTCCTATGTTTTAAAATAAAATGCAATTACTTGTTCTTTAGGTTTTCATCAGTTTCTAGAGGGTACCTACAGCTACAAGAGGAAAGCCTTATTTCTAGTCACCCTTAATTACAGTTCAGGATCACAGAAATATCAAGCAGCACAGGCAGGTAGGTAAGCAAGGAAGCCAGGAGATTCAGTGACTAGTTCTTTATGAGTATACTGTGCATCTACCACCATGTCCCCAAAGTCATACTAGTTCTGATGTCTGAGAAAATATGAAGCCAGTATCCTTAAGGAAATAAATACAAGACAACCAAGAAGTCTGACCAACTCCACTGGCTTCAAAAGCAAAACTTGTTATTGGGTCCCATTCTGAAAGAAGAAACATGATAGATGAGAAGTCAATAGACTTTGGTATCAGTGTAAGTGGGGCTTCTATGAGCTTTAATTTGGTTATCACAAAACCAGAGATGATTCTATATTTCTTTCTCACTTGCATGATGCTTCTCCATGATTGTACAAGGATGAGAGCTCTTGGCTTAGAGCATTCATCCAGAGACAATACGATTCTGTCTATTATCATCACAGTCCATTGATTTTTTATCATTCTTCAGTACTTTGATACTAAAAGAATACCACATGTTGTGCACTCTCTGATGTAGCCATGTGCCACTGTTTGCTTCGCAGAAAATGTGGTCTCCAACAGATGAACAACAATATTCAGAAAGCTCCTTTTCCCTCCCCCAAATAGAAAGATCATCTTCCCTCTCTTTTTAAACAAGATAGATTATTGCAACCATTAAAAATAACTCCTTCAAAATAGTACATTGCAATTATTTGCTTTATGGCAAGTAATTATCCATTAAAATGTAAATTTCTATTTGAAAGTCTACTTCCTCTTCCATTGTTATTTTCTCTTCAAAATTCTTACTGGAATAGATCCCCAATTTAACACATAGTTTCCTTTGAGTCTTAATTGTCTTAAAACTCAAGAAACCTTCTGTTTGCTTTCATGAGGTTCTTTTAAATTATTGATTTCCCTTGTTCGCATAGTGCAGTACCAGCCTCGGTTACCGACCTGGCTGCATAACTGTGACTCAAAGACAGACAGTGCATTTTGGCACTTGACTTTGAGTTTATTCAGTTGATTTCTAATAAAAAATTTGCTATCAACTAACAAAAGGGCTCAGGCAAGCTTTCCTGGATTATTTTGATAGTCCTTTAATTTAGTTACACTCTGTGGTCTCTGATAACCAGCCTACATCCTTCAAAAGCCTCTGTCATTTCCTAGTCCCATAGAATGAAAGTCTGAAAATTTCCTCACATGGTTCCAGGATGCTGATGCATTCATTCGCTCAACAAATATTTATTGGGTGTCTAATTCATGCAAGGGATGGTTTTTAGACTGTGTAGGAAAAATGCCAGCCTTGATGAACTTATATTGTAGTAAAGGAGAAAAGGCACAGATATTTTAAAAATACAAAATAATACTTTATTTTAAAACATGATAAAGATAATAATTTATTTATAATACCAGTATCTACCAACAACTTAAGATTTAAGCAAAATATAACCCCAAGAGTTGGCTTCATGAGCAAGGTGAACTGAATAGATGAGAAGGAAGGGAAAGCATGGAAGGCAGGGAAACAGATTTCCTGTATTTTGGTTTATTCTTTACCTTTAGAGTCTAAATGCTTGTTCAGCCTTCTTATTCTCAGAAAAGATCTATGACCTCTGGGAATTCTGTTCCTTTTTTGTGCAAAAAGGAATGAGGGTTTCCTCTGAATATGTATGTGCGTGTGTGTGTATGCATTGACTGGAAAAATGAACAATAATGCTGTAGGAAATGAGTTCTTTAAATCAAAAGGAAGCAGGCAGCCCCAAGATCATTGGCTTTAGGTGCAGTGGTCTTAATATTTCAGGCTTTGGAGAAAAAAAAAACAAATTTGGTATGTTATGTAAAGTCTGAATTTCAGAAAAATCGAAAAAATACTTGAATTTTAAATAAAATACTTAACTCTGTGAGATCCACCAAAATTTATCATGTTTTATGATTTAGTTTTTCACCTCAAGTATATAGCACAATTTTTGTATCTTGGTACAAAGTAATATAGCATTTGTTGTTTGTTTTTTATTTAAATGGTATTTAGCCTTTATTATAACAATGAGGTGAGAGTTATTTTGGGAGGTTCTGGTCTGGGAAGAAGGAATGCTCTGGGGGTGACATGAGTGTTGCAAGTCTTCATGAGAATGTTTATTACTAGGGTAGATAGAGCTCTAAAAAGCCATCAAACTGCAGTTTTAGGATTCTAGCATTTTACTCTGTTTAGTGTATGTCAAAGGAAAAGGGAAAAAAGAACAAAATAAACCTTTGTTAGGCTTCCAGATGTATGTTGTACCAGACATCATAAATTTGAAACTCTGCAATTCATGCAGGACCAATTAGGTTTTATAGTCCCTTCTCATTTGCTCGCCCAATGACATGATTTAACAAAGTGTACAGCTGCGAGCCCTCTGGTTGATTATTGGTACTCATTGTGTTCTAAATGTAAAATTTGTCTTAAAAGAAATATAGGTAAGCAAGAGAAAAAATGATCCAGTGAGCTCTCATGGAAAACAGAACTTAGGAATCATTTCATGTTTGTGGGGAAATTTCCTCAATTGTGTTCAGTCATCTGTGTTGTTAATAAAATTCTGTGTCCCTGTGGGATTGTTAGATCAGACACAAAGGCAGGAGTAATTGCGTGAGAGTTTCTCTGCTCCCTGAACAAATGGGGACAGTTCACTTTGCAAAAGAAGCCCGTGCTGTGAGCCTATGGTGACGAATAGCAGAGCAGGGTTGTCACAATAGCAATTGCGCAGTCTTTAAACTACACCCACTGCCATTATCATTATTTCCTCATTACTCAAAGGGAAAGTTTTCAAAATTATAAGAAACTTTCCAGATTTTCTGGTGTTGATAAACTTTAATTATCAATACTATCTGAATATTGTTAAATGACAAATATTGTAGATCTTCTTTTTTATTTTAAATTGAAAAGCTATAACTAGCTATATATATTTGTGGGGCAAAAGCGATGTTATTATTTATGAATACAATATGGAGTTATTAGATGAAGCTAGTTAATTTATTCATTAATCTCAAATGCTTATTTTTGTGGCAAGAACATTTGGAATATACACTCAGTAATTTTGAAATATATAACACATAATTTATTAAATTAAATAATTGTATGATGTCTCACAGAAAACCACCTCTTTCTTCCTAATTAAGGCTTTGTACTTGTTAATAGTAATATTTACAAGAATAAGTCAGAGAAAAACATATTATTGTATGATGAAAATATTACCCCTTTTAAAATGAAAAAGAAAAACATTCATTTTCATCCCAAGGATCTTTTTGAGTTACCACTACTCCAGTTTTTAAAAATCAGGTATTTATTTATTAACTAGAGATTTTATTTGCTTTTTCTTTGTCCTTACTATAAAGGGTTTATGGTATAAATAACCAAAAAATTGCATTTTTAAAAACCAGCCTTTACTCAGGTGAAATCTGTAGATATCCATATATTTATATCTACAAATGAACTCCAAAAGTGATCAGTATTCTTTCTTATATCTAAAAATGATATTTTAAGTCAGGTCTTTAAAACTCAAAACTTGTTGGAGCCATGGAATTCAGATTCTCTGATGCCCTCAAAAAAACAGCTTATTCATTTTGTAATGAGGTGCAACACTGGATCTGATATTCAGATTACAATAGAAAATATGGAATAAAATAGAATTTTCTAATTTTACCTTTCAGCTTTATTTTTAAAAAAAAAAAAACTTTTCATTTCCTGAAGATGAGAAAGCTGATAATGGATGTTATGAACATTTTATACATTTATGACAGCTTATACTTGTCAATACAGATACTTCGGAATAAAGAATAAAAACAAACAAAAATTGCTGTGAATACTTCCAACAACTAGAAATATCTACTTTTAACTTAGGGGTGCATTTGTATCTAAGATTGAATACATTTTTCTGTAATTGTTGCTTTGAATTATGCTTGTTCCAATCACTGCTGTATTTTAATGGCTTTGGCAACCGTCAACATGGACTCCCTATTCTCACTTCAAACCTTAAGTCTTTCCTTTTTTAAAAAAAATGTGTGCTATAATTTGCTTGTACTGGAAAAGAACACAAAATGAACCACCAAAAACAAAGAGAGGCAAATCAGGAGGTGAGTTGAGGATGAGCATAATGGTAAGAGAACTTTTGGGTAATACTGTGACACGAATCTTTGGATATGAAAAATCATGGCTACACAACAAGGAAAACGTCGAGTCATGAAGTATTAGCATCAGATAGGAATAAAAATCATATATCCTACTTCCTACTTTGATCAGTGAGAGCCAAATGTTTAGCAAGTTTTAGTACCTTGCTTTGAATCCAATGTGGATTTAGGTAGTATTGGGAAGGAAACCTAGTTCTGTTGATTATCGGTTCTAATTGATTTCCTTGAATCTTAAAAGTACAAAGAATTTCAGGGAGAAAGTTAAGCACCATTGTGATAAGAAATCAGAAGAAAAATGCTAAGAAAAAGAGATGGTAGCTCAATGAATATCCTAATTGAAGGCCCAATGTGGAGAAGGCTGGAGCTCAGAAAAGTTCAAGGAGAAAAGAGATCAAAGTCACCCCATAGGGTGTAGAGAGATGAAGACTGTACAACCCACTATTTTGAAGTGGGTTTTCCTCACTCAAGAATTACTTGCTCTATAGCTGGAAATCCTAGAATGCATGCCAAAATAGTTCGTTCATCATGTGGATTAGTAAATGAAAAGTCTGTGAAACCAAGTATTTTCCCATTTGATGGAAAGAGAACTGTTTTGTATCCATTCACATCTTGGTACATATATCTAGAATATAATTCTTTTCTTTCTTTCTTTCTTTCTTTCTTTCTTTCTTTCTTTCTTTCTTTCTTTCTTTCTTTCTTTCTTTCCTTTTTGAGACAGAGTTTCTCTGTGTAGTTTTGGAGCCTGTCTTGGAAATAGCTCTTGTAGACCAGGCTGACCTCCAACTCAGAGATTCACCTGCCTCTGCCTCCAAGTGCTGTTATTAAAGGCATGCAGCGTCACTGCCCAGCATAATGTTTAAACATCATAACGTTGTATTTTTGTTCACCATTGTGGCTAAGAGCCCATTGTTCATATTACAACATTTTATCTTGAGAGCGAGCATCGTTGTTGGAGAGAATCAGAATCTGGAAGTGAGAAATACTCAGAATCTGGAAGTTGAAAATAGAGTAAGGGTTTGGAATGAAATGGTAAAATATTTTGTAAAGTTATCAACAGTTATTCTTCATTAAAACAAAGTATTGCCTTGAAAGCTTAGGTTTCAATATTTGAATCATTATATTTTGCTAATGATAAATGAATTTTTATCTCTCAAGAATGACATTTCACAGATTTTAAAGTAGGTTTTCCTTTTGTTCTTTGCTAAGGCTCACCTTGACTTTATCTTGTCCCATGGACCTGAAGAACTTCCCAATGGATGTTCAGACCTGTACGATGCAGCTGGAGAGTTGTAAGTCCTCATTATTAAATGGCAACTTGTTTGTTGTAACCACCATTGGCATATCTCTTTTAGTGTGCCAAGAAGGAATAAATATTTGTAAGACTAATTCTCTACAAATTTCCCAACACCCAAGGTCTTAATGAAGGATGGGTGTATAATAGGAGAAGCTTATTATCAGTACAGCAAGAAAAACTTTTAGCTCAAAGTGTTAAATAAGTTTCCTTTCCTGAGGGGAAAAAAAAACAACTTAAGTCTGATTTAGCAATATTTTCTGTGAAATGCAAGTTTTTCCTTTCATAATTGTGACTATATCTTGCCTTTATAAATAATCACTAATCAGAAAATTATGTTTCTTTTGGGTGTTACACTCATATAGACCAAAGTAGCCAAAAAGATACTAGAAGGAAGAGTGATTGACTGAGAACAAGACACAAGGCCCTTAGCCATAGGAGGATTCAAAAAGGAGAGGCATGAGGACTGAAGCTTAACAGGAATATTCTCGCCTAAAATTCTCAAGGCCCTAGTTTTGATCCTTGGCAATACCAAAGAACATAAAGAAATAAATAAAATGACAAAGAGCATAAGTTGACATGGAATAAGAGCTGGTATCTTTCTTAAATAAGCAATGGATACACTAAGACATATTGAAGTAAATAGGGAAATATTATTTACTTCGTCCCCTTTGTACTCCGACTTTGCTGCCACAGAAATCACTGACATGCACCGTAAGTTGCCCATGCCTCCAAGGTAGTGGGATTTTCAGTTAAGATCCATGAAATTTCCTCTGGCTTGCTGTTTTCAGAGTCCAAAAACATGTTAAGTGCTATTAACTTAAGGGGATATTAGGAGATTTAATGAGGCGGGGCCAAGGAGATACTTTTAACTTCTTGGCTTATAAAAAAAAGTTAGTGTAAGAAGACATACTAACCATCATTTTAAAAGAAATGGTGATGGGCATCTTTCTGATCATTTAAAGTCTTTACAGAGTTCCCTTGAAACTTCTTATAGAAATAAATAAAATAACAAAATCTTTGTTTTTAGATGCTGTCATAGAAAAAATGAGAGTATTTGTTTATTATGTATTTAATGATTCCCTGTTGTCCCTTCTCTTGAGAAGAAAGTTGAGAAAAACATTTTTATACATGAAGAGTGTCACCTCTACTATTCTAAATCTCCCAAGCCTTGGCCCAGTCGTTATATTTTCTCTGTAAAGCAGTACCCAGATCTTTGAAATGGACCTCACCTAAGACTTAAAAAGATTCAATCAGTTGATTTGTTTTGTCCCATTAAATATTTGTTGTAGGATATATTCATTCAGATTGGTGATGGGAGAGATAGGTTAGCCATTGCTTTTCTGGACCATCAATGTTTAAACAGAATTCACACTCCAGTTTGCTACTTTCTATAATTTTATTTCTTGTCTTTAAGATTCTCAAAAGAATGTAGAAACAAATAAATATGCCATTGATTTCTGGTTAGAGTTGGCGACTCGCTATTTGTAGTAAGCAAGAATAAGAACTTATAAACTTAATAGATATGCTACAGTTATTAGCCATTGCACTCTTCATAGAATATTTTTGTTCTCACTAGTCTGCTTTCCACAGTTCAAATATTAAAAAAAAATACAAGGAGGGCATAGAGATAATGAGTGAAAAATTATTGTCATATCTAGGTTAGAGAAATATGTAGATCTATTGATAAATAATGATCCAATTATTTATACTTTATAAATATACGATTTTTCTTCTTCTTTTTTTGTTTTTTGTTTCTTGAAACAGGGTTTTTCCTGTAGCTTTGGAACCTGTCCTGGAACTAGCTCTTGTAGACCAGGCTGGCCTTGAACTCACAGAGATCTGCCTGCCTCTGCCTCCCAAGTGCTGGGATTAAAGGTGTGCACTACCACTTCCCCACCCCAACCCCCGGCTCCTCTTCACTATTTCTATGATTGTAGTCATATAACAATTGGACCTTACAAAATAGGGAACCTGTTTTACTTCATGAGAATAATGAGTGGGGTAATTTAGCAATGTACATATAACTGTTCTTGTGGAATTTGCTGTTTTTTTGAGATAGTGTCTCACACAGCCTCATCTGGCCTTGAACTAATTGTGCCATCAAGGGTGACCTTGAACTTTTGTTATTTATGCTTCCATCTCTTAACTACTGAGTCTACTGTGGTAAGACTTGCTATTTTACGTGGTACTGGGGATTGAACTCAGGACCTTATCAATGTTAGGGAAGAACTGTATCAACAGGGCTACACACCCAGCTCCTGTGTCACTGTTCATGGCTTACGTGTCCTACAAGGTCCTCTTAAAATGACTGGGAATTTACTCTTAGTAATTAACCTGTTTCCTACAAGTAAAGCTAACACTCCAGAAGGGGCCAACTGTGCAATGGTAATACTCGCAGGCAGGCCTGTAATGAATTCGTTCTCATTAAAACTTTCAAAAGGAATGGTTTCATTTGAAATACTAAGACCAGCACCATGAATTGGATTGTCTTATTGAACTGCCACAGACACAACTCTTACAAGCGAAGAAAATATTCAAAGGATTTGGTGTTTGTTTACTTGTTTGTTCTTCAGAGTTAGTGACTAAAGAGGCAGGAGATAAAAGATTATCTAGATTCCTTCCTCTCATTATATACACATGCAAAAATAAATTAATCCGAAATCCCTTGCTGCGTGCAGTTCGTCTGCATCTGATGACATATAGCTATTGTGATGACTGTAGCTCTTAAGACTGTACTTGAAATGATTTCCCTGCTTGTCCACTTCTGTCGATAGACTTTGCCGTCTCCTAGAAAGGGTACATTGTTTGTTACTACTTCTTTCTTCCAGTTGGGTACACTATGAATGACCTGATATTTGAGTGGTTAAGTGATGGTCCAGTACAAGTCGCTGAAGGACTCACCCTGCCCCAGTTTATTCTGAAAGAAGAGAAGGAGCTTGGATACTGCACAAAGCATTACAACACTGGTAAGCTTTTCTTTTCCTTGCTAACCCCCAATACCCCCTATTTGCTTATCAAATCAGCTATCCTATTAGGTTAATAGTTGCCCATTCATGGAGCACACAGAGGTTAAGAGAACCCTAAACATTTGGGGGCTCTGACCCTGTGGAATAGGCCTGTCGGTGCAGCAGCTCCTCTCCCTCAAATGCTGAAGAGAGATTTAGAAGTCTTTGGCTCTTCTTTTACTGAGTGTTTGCTGTCGAATGAGTCTGAGGAGAGGTGTAGAAGACCTCATTAGTTGTGCAGAAAACATAAATCTTGGCTGCTCCTTGCATCCACTCTTCACAGTGCACCCTCAGGTCAATTTGCACTCCTAGCCTTAGTGGAAGAAAGTGATAATGACATAGGTCTGGGAAACCCAGAAATAGAGATGTTCTCTCTCTGCAGTCCTGGAGAGCACTACGAGTATGGATGAGCATCATCTGGAGAGAATTCGGCTGGCTCTATAAAGTCAGGTGCTATTTTTAGCAATGAAAGGCATATGTGGTGGGCAAGGTTGAAGTAGTGGCAACACATGGGCATCTGTTGTTTCCTGGAAGATTATACCTGCCCAGGAAAGCTGATGTCTTGTGTTTCAAATGCTCTGGCCTGTTCATTACAATGGGCCTCTTTGTGAGCCAGCCCAGAACAGCCAACAGCAGCTTCTTATGAAGTAACTTAAGCCCGATTACAAGGTATTTTTTCCCAATCTTTATTCTTCAAGGGAAATAATACAAATAACCTTGCAGGGTCTAACTCAAAACCAATAAAGAAGAGAAAAATGTGGAAAGAGGCCAGCACATCTACTTCTTAATAATAATGTTAAAAGTTACAGTATCTTCCTATGCACTTATTGTTATAGATGAAATAACACTACAAACTGGTTCTAGGAATGAATGAACACTCTAAGGGTCTCCAAGCAATTCCCAAAAGGGTAGAAAGTTTTCACAATGAACAAGGTGTATGCATACTCTATAAATGCACCCTTAGATTTTTACCATTGAGAATACAAAGATAAACAGTTACTCCAAGACTCAGGATGTTCTTACCACTTAGAAGCAGTTGAGGACTGGGGACTTAGCTCAGTCAATAAAGGGCTAGTCATGCAAGCCTGTGAACCTGAGTTCAATCCCTAGCACCCAGGGAATGGTGTCACATAAATGTAACTCCAGCACTGGGGAGGTGGACACACATAGTTAGCCTACTCTAATTTGAGAGTCCCAGGTCCCAGTGAAAAACTGCCTCAAAAACCAAGGTGAAAGGCACTTGAAAAATGATACCTGAGGTTGGCCTGTGGTTCCCCAAGCAGAAACACACACTTGAACCCCAGCACAAGCATACACACACACACACGGGATTGGTTTCAATTGTACCAAATTACATGGTATGTGTGAACTATTACATTGTATATAGTGCATGTTAATGTTAATGGTTACACATTATGTGCTGTTTAGTACTTGCAACACAAACATTTTTTAATCTTTTGTCAGTCTTACAAATGCCAAAGTCCTATCTAAAATAATCAGCAACAGATCTACATCATATGCTTACACTATTGTTTCCATTACTGGAAGAATTGGAAAATTTGAATTGATTGTGTAAGGTGAGCATTCATTTGTCTACAATCTTCCCAATCTGCTTACAATGTGATTGATTTTTCAGAATCAAATAGGAGAGTAGAATTGGGGAAATGAGTTCAAGTAAGATTTCAAATGATCCTTTTCTGCTTCCAGGCAAGTTTACCTGCATTGAGGTCAAGTTTCACCTGGAACGCCAGATGGGCTATTACTTAATCCAGATGTACATCCCCAGCCTGTTGATAGTCATTTTGTCCTGGGTCTCCTTTTGGATAAACATGGATGCAGCTCCTGCCAGGGTTGCCCTTGGCATCACAACAGTCCTGACAATGACTACCCAGAGTTCAGGTTCCAGGGCATCTCTGCCAAAGGTAAGAAATACCCTCACTTGGCAACAAGTGACTCGAGGGGCTCTCCAAAGGTCTTTTTATGGACCAGAAAATTCTGTGAGGACAGAAATTTTGCCATTACATTATACTGCTGGACAGGCAAACATATTAAGAAAATATGCTGAGTTTGAGACTATCAAGAATCTGATAATATGGGAAACCCTCAAAATCCTATCCTTTTTTATGTAAGGAAGGTTTCATACTATAACAAATACTGGTTAAATAATGGAAGGTATCCTTCTTACAAAATGTCCCAGGTCCCTTGTGTTTTCCCATTTTGAAGAGTACATTGAGCTGTTGGCTTCAGTTTTCAGAGAGTGCAAGTTCGTTTTAGTATTCAGCATACTCAGTCTCATGCTCTTTGGATGGTTTCTCCAAACTCCAGTTCCAGCAAAGAATTGAGATGTAATCCCTTATCATTTTTGGCTTGAGCGTATGTCCAGTTGTGTTACATTTAATGTGATGAGAAGTGTTAGAGCATGTAGCCTGTTATCTCTGGTGTCTGCAAAATAAGACCACAATACAGAGAAGACTTGAGGCTGTGACATAGACGGAATAAATACCAAGGAAATAATTTTACAAATTAATTTAGTTTCATACTTCCAAAAGACAAATATAAAGCTTCTATACTCAAATGGAAGCAAGTGACCTATCTCTGACACCTTTTAACATTTGGTGGAATAATAAACAGAATAATGTACTCATGCAACATACCTACTGAAATACAGATGTCAGAAATACCCATGGCTTTTTTCAGCTATGTAGGTACTGATCCCTTTTAGTTACTAGAAAAACTCCAATCTACTTAATGCCCTCATGCCAAAGAGATTCATTTGCTTATTTCTCTCTAGCTATTACCTACCACCGTCATTGCATGCCATTGCTCTGCAGGATGCACAAACACACATTTTACCATTTAATGGACAGCTAAAGTATTGGTGACAAATTGTGAGCAGATAATGTCAAAACATAAGACATTTAACTCCCAACTGTCTCTTGCAGTGAAAAGAATTATTACTTATTTGCAAAATGAGATTTTCAGTTTTGTAAATGTGCTATTCATTCTATGGAGCCGTTATGATTCTGTATCAACAGGAAAACTATTGTTAGGTAAATGGTCACTGATCAGTGACATTTTTCTGTAGAAAGAGTTGGGAATTCAGATAGACAAATGAAGAGGGTATAATTTAAAATGATTTTATACTTGGCTTTGAACACATAGTGGTTAACCTTCTAGCACCAGCAGGTTTCTCTTCCTACGTGTGTTTTTAAACCATTATTAAACAAAATCAACTCCCAACTGACCCGTGAAGAGATGCGACTCATATGTATAATGGAGAGAAAGCAGGATTAAAGCACGAGTCATGGAAATTGAAAAATCCTGACCATATACTTACTTATACAGATACATAAATATTCATGGATTTATAAACACTACAGTTCCTGAACAGATGGGCTGTTGTGTTAGCAGTCCAGCTGGTCCAGAGCCTGCTGGGACACCCTGTACTGAGTACACATGTATTTTACATGTTCATGGAAAGATAGAAACATCATTTATGTTCACTCCGCAGTACATAGCTGTTGTTACGAAATATATGCTCTTCACCTTTATTTCTGTTTATATCTATGACCAAACTCCCTTATTGTTATGCACAGAGAATTGAGAACCAACTTTTATGTCATCATATGCTATGTCATTTCTCACAGCCTTAAAAATATGTTATGAACATATCTTATTTGCAGTGGTCCAGACTAAATCTAATCTTGCACACGTTAGGCAAGCACTCTACCACTGCTCATTCCATAAGAAATCTCCAATGACTTCATAATAGTCAATCTGATGTATCAGTCATTTATTTATGTCATTTATGTATTGAAGGGCTTCTTTTCTGCCTTTACAAATATGATAATTATAAATATATTTACATGTGACTGTGTTGAAGGTTTTTGAATAGAGTGAATGGGGAAGATGTATGGGAAGGTACACAACAGCACATACATACCATGTATATAGGCACTTTGTCAACATCATTGTATTAAGCTCATCATTTAAAATACATGTGGCTGAAATTGGAAGATTAATGAATCTTCACTACTGACAAATAAATTAATGAACAGTCGTGACCCTGTCGCATGAGACCATGCATGAAATAGACCTGGAGTAGAATCCAACCATGAAATTTTACAGAAAACTTTAGAGATCTTTTTTGTTTTATTTATTTTTTGACAATTCCATGCCTCCACATAATAAAGTCTGGTCATATGTTACCTCCCAGGATCCTCCTTCAGCATCCCCTTTTCCTCCTGAAACTAGGCATCCCCCCCCCCAACAAACCTGACTCCTACTTTGATGTCGTTATTTTCGTGTGACTCACTGAGTTTAACTAGGGTTGCTTGCATGAGCATGCGCTGGGAGGATTTCATGGAGCATAGGCAGCAATGAGTTCATGCATGCAATGGCTAGAATTTTCATATGAGGAAAATGTTGTAGTAATATGGTATGTATTGTAAAAATGTAATTTGTCTAATATCATAGATTGCCTGTTTCCTAAAGTTTTTCCAGTAGACTCCAGAAAGTTTAGAATACATGTATAACAATATATTGTATATAATGATATACTGTGAAAGGTAGGAAAACCTGGATTTTAATCTTGGGGCTTTCATTCCTCCTTACTTCTCTAAGCCTTTTTACTCATTTCTAAAATAAGAATATCTTGAGTTATCCTTTTCAAATATTAAATGAGGACAAGATGAAGCACTCCCTAAATAAATTGTTTATACCAGTTTATACAGGATAGGCACAGAACTCTCTCCAGTCAATGCTATTGTTACTTTCTCTACCTGAGGATTCCATAGATTCTCAGTAATAGCACACCATGCCATGAGACACACAAACGCATGCGTGCTCACATACTTTATAAATGGACAGCTAAATCAATACATTAAAATATTTCTTTATAAAATTTAAAATATGATTATTCTGTAACAAAGCCTATCTCATAGCCAATTCAACACTCTTTTTTTCTTTTTAAATTGTTTTTATTGAGCTAAAGATTTTTCTTTATTCCCTTCCCTTCCCTTCCTCCTTCCTCCCTTTCTGCTCTCTCCCCTGATCCCCATGCTCCCAAATTACTCAAGAGATCTTGTCTTTTTCTACACCCCATGTAGATTAGATCCATTTGTCTCTCTTAGGGTGATCTTTTCTGTCTAGGTTCTCTGGGATTGTGAATTGTAGGCTGGTTTTTTTTTGCTTTATGTCTAAAAGCCATTTATGAATGAGTACATATTACATTTGTCTTTCGGGGTCTGGGTTACCTCACTCAATATGATGTTTTCTAGATCCATCCATTTACCTGTAAATTTTAAGATGTCATTTTTTCCACTTTGTAGTACTGCATTGTGTAAATGTACCACATTTTCTTTATCCACTTGTTGTTTGAAGAGCATTTAGGTTTTTTCTGGGTTCTGGCTTTGACAAATAATGCTGCTATAAACATAGTTGAGCACATGTCCTTGTGTTATAATTGAGCATACTTTGGGTATATACCCAAAAGTGGTATTGCTGGGTCTTGAGGTAAGTTGTTTCCTAATTTTCTGAGAAATTGCCATACTGATTTCCAAAGCGGCTGTACCAGTTTGCACTCCCACCAGCAATGGAGGAGTGTTTCCTTTACCCCACAACCTCTCCAGCATAAGTTGTCATTTGTGATTTTAATCTTGGCCATTCTCACAGATGTAAGATGTAATCTCACAGTTGTTTTGATTTGCATTTCTCTGATGGCTAAGGATGTTGAACATTTCCTTAAGTGTATTTCAGCGATTTTAGGATCCTCTGTTGAGAGTTCTCTGTTTAGGTCTGTACCCCATTTTTTATTGCATTATTTGTTCTCTTGATGCCCAATTTATTGAGTTCTTTATATATTTTGGAGATCAGCCCTCTGTCTGATATGGGGTTAATGAAGATCTTTTCCAATTCTGTAGGCTGCTGTTTTGTCTTGTTGACTGTGTCCTTTGCTTTATAGAAGATCCTCAGTTTCAGGAGAGTCATTTATTAATTGTTTCTCTCAGTGTCTGCACTACTGAGGTTATATTTAGGAAGTGGTCTCCTGTGCCAATGCATTTAAGTGTCCTGTCCAATTTCTCTTTTATGAGATTTAGTGTGGTTGGTTTTA
This sequence comes from Microtus pennsylvanicus, assembly GCF_037038515.1. NCBI lineage: Eukaryota > Metazoa > Chordata > Mammalia > Rodentia > Cricetidae > Microtus > Microtus pennsylvanicus. Next base: position 121,125,947 of record NC_134601.1, on the reverse strand, counting down.
TATTAATTGAAGTCTTTGATCCATTTAGACTTGAGTTTTGTGCATAGTAATGGATATGGGTCTATTTTCATTCTTCTACAAGTTGATTCCAGTTACGACAGCACCATTTGTTGAATATGCTTTCCTTTCTCCATTTTATATTTTTTGCTTCTTTGTCAAAAATCAGATGTTCTTAGTTGTGTGGATTGATATCCAGGTCTTTGATTCAGTTGCATTGGTCCACCTGTCTGTTTTTATGTCAATACCAGGTGTTTTCAGTACTCTAGTTTTGCAGTAGAATTCAAAATCAAGGATTGTGATGCCTCCAGAAGTTCATTTTTTTTTGTACAGGATTGTTTTGCTATCCTGGTTTTTTTGCTGTTCCATATGAAGTTGAGTATTGTTCTTTCAAGGTCTGCGAAGAATTTTTCTGGGATTTTGCTGGGCATTGCATTGAATCTGTAGATTGCTTTTGGTAAGATTGCCATTTTTCCTATGTTAATTCTATCTACTCAAGAGCACGAGAGATCTTTTCCTTTTCTTGTGTCTTCTTCAATTTTTTTCTCCAAAGATTTAAAGTTCTTGTCATACAGGTCTTCAACTTGTTTGGTTAGAGTTCTTCCAAGATATTTTATGTTATTTGTTGCTATTGGGAAGGGTGACGTTTCTCTGATTTCTTTTTTCAGTCCTTTTATCGTCTGTATAAAGGAGGGCTACTAATTTTCTTTTGAGTTAATCTTGTATCCTGCTACATTATCTAAGGTCAACGTTCTTTTCTTTTCTTTTGCTCAGTCCTCACCTTTATCTTAAACATGTGCAGCAATATAAAACACTTTGGGTTTTTTTTTTTTCACAGTTCATCCACTATGTTTTGAACTCCCCAACTCCTGTGATTGATTTGGTCATCAGTCATGGCTGGAGGTTTAGGGTTAGAGATTTTCATATGACTGAACAGCGTATTTTAGTTACAGGTGCTTTTAATAGCTAAACTGTAAGCAAGCACTGGTCTGCTTGACTTGAACTCAAGTTCCTCAAAGATTCTAAGTGCTGCCACATATGACATCATTCCAGGTGAATAATGAACTCTTCTGAAATGGCTTACCATTTTCCCTTAGTCATCAGCTTTAGCAGAATATCCCAGGCAGTTTCTTATTCCTAGGACTCCCATAATTAAGAAGACATACTGTCTGACAGGCTGCCAAGTTGACTCATATTTGGCTATCTTTCCCACCATTTTAATTTGGCCGATTAAGAACTGCGATAGTCTTGTCTTGCTAAATGAAATCTAGCAACTGCTAACCTTTCTGCTTTCACCTCATATTGGGTACTCTAACTAACCTACTATCTTCATGTAAATCCCAAACTACTGAAGACACAAGAGAGGTTCTCAGAAAATTCTTCCTTTCTGAACCTTGGAAACATTGTAATTTCAGCAACTTGGTAAATTCATGGCATTTGAAAAAGGTATCGGTCTCCTTTATCACTAGAGTTGGGGTGAAAGAATCTTGTCTTATCTTCAGAATAGGATGGATGCCATGGCACTAATATCACCCCAAATTCCATTTCATTCAATTAATTCCTTTCAACTTTCTTAAATTTTTCATTTTAGTTTTGAAATTATAGTATAGTTACATAATTTCTCCCTTAGCTTTCCTTCCTCCAAGCCCTCCAATATTGTCTTCCTTCCTCTTTTTCAAATATATGTCCTATTTGTTCATTAACTGTACATACATTTAATCTTAAATATAACCTGTTCAGTCTATATGATGTTGCTTGTATGTATATTCTCAGGGCCAACCATTTGGAATTAGATAACCAATTAGTGTGTTCTTCCCTATAGAAGACCATTTTTACTGCTAGCAAATTCCTTTTTTGCCTGTAATTCCTTGTTTAATGTTGATATCTCTTCGGTTTTTTCCCACTTACTTTAGCATAACTCCTGGTGTCATTCTTGGTATAGAGTAGTAGGCATAATTGACCTTAGACAGTATTTGTTCTTTGTAGAAAAACCTGCCCCTTCCCAGATAGAAACAGTAATCTTGTAATATATCACCTTTAGAAATTCTGAGGCAACATAAGTTTCTGTTGCTATGCAATCATTCCTAAAAATAAGCATTCTTTTTTCTTTTTTTTAAAATTTATTTATTTATTAAAGATTTCTGTCTCTTCCCCGCCACTGCCTCCCATTTCCCTCCCCCTCCCTCAGTCAAGTCCCCCTCCCTCGTCAGCCCAAAGAGCAATCAGGGTTCCCTGCCCTGTGGGAAGTCCAAGGAACCCCCACCTCCATCCAGGTCTAGTAAGGTGAGCATCCAAACTGCCTAGGCTCCCACAAAGCCAGTACATGTAGTAGGATCAAAAACCCATTGCCATTGTTCTTGAGTTCTCAGTATTCCTCATTGTCCTCTATGTTCAGCGAGTCCGGTTTTATCCCAGGCTTTTTCAGATCCAAGCCAGCTGGCCTTGGTGAGTTCCTGATAGAATATCCCCATTGTCTCAGTGTGTGGGTACATTCCTCGCGGTCCTGAGTTCCTTTCTCGTGCTCTCTCTCCTTCTGCTCCTGATTTGGACCTTGAGATTTCTGTCCAGTGCTCCAATGTGGGTCTCTGTCTCTGTCTCCTTTCATTGCCTGATGAAGGTTAATATTCAGGAGGATGCCTATATGTTTTTCTTTGGGTTTTCCTTATTTAGCTTCTCTAGGATCACTAATTATAGGCTCAATGTCCTTTGTTTATGGCTAGAAACCAAATATGAGTGAGTACATCCCATGTTCCTCTTTTTGGGTCTGGCTTACCTCACTCAGGATAGTGTTTTCTATTTCCATCCATTTGCATGCAAAAGTCAAGAAGTCCTTGTTTTTTACTGCTGAGTAGTACTCTAATATGTATATATTCCATACTTTCTTCATCCATTCTTCCATTGAAGGGCATCTAGGTTGTTTCCAGGTTCTGGCTATTACAAAAAATGCTGCTATGAACATAGTAGAGCATATACTTTTGTTGTATGATAAGGCCTCTCTTGGGTACATTCCTAAGAGTGGTATTGCTGGGTCCAGGTGTAAGTTGATCCCGAATTTCCTGAGAAGCCGCCATTCTTAATTTTATACTTTATCCCTTGTATTGCAAGAACGTCGTTGACTTGGCCCATGTCCATGTATCTGCAACTTGGCATAATATCTGATTTGTAGTAGGCCATTAGTAAAGAGTCAGTTAGTAAATTAATGAACAGTATGAAAATTAACGAAGTCATATACTTGGCATCACTTAAGTGGTGATTCATTCATCAGTTCCCTTATTTGATTAGTGCTTATTGAATGATTTCTTTGGGCCATGTATTATGCTAGGTATCAAAGAAAGCAAAATACAGTTTTAACCTCAGGGGCATATAATCTCGCATGGCAGAAATAATCATTTGGAATGCTGGTGATTAAACAATAGAGAAGATAATAGTGCATCAAAGAGGATGTCTAAGATAGCAAATGGCTGTGAGGGACAGAGAAGGGAAGGAGAGCAGAGAAAGGGAGCAAGGCAAATATTGGACAAATGACCTGAAGGCAGAAGAGGAGCCTCAGCTGAGTCTGTGAAGCACATAAAGTAGGAGGAGAAAGTAGAGCTCCTTCCAGGCAATGAGGACCTTTAACTCATTGGCGTCACATAAAATAGAGGTGTTTGTTTGTTTAGGATAAAAGAGATGGTCTGGGCAATTTTAGGTATACTTTACAAATTTCAAACTCATTTCAATTTAAAAAAAACTTGTGTTTATTGACATCAAGTTATTTCCCTGCCTTCCCGCCAACAGGTTTATTTTAAGTTTGGGTATTTAGTTTTGTTTGTTTGTTGTTGTTTTAGTTTTTCAGAAGTTCGACCCCTCTCCTAAATACCCAAAAAATCAAATAACATAGGTAGCTTCTCATTTGAATTTACTCAGTTGGTTCTGAGATATACATCTCTGCCAATATCTGAGAAATAGTTCCACTGACAATGTTCTCAGCATTTCAGGCATGAAAGCCCTGTGGGCTGCCTACAGGCCGGGTGGATTGTTTGCTTTCTAACCCACAGGAAAATAGCAGGCTGAACTGAATAGAAGGCTGTGAGATGTCAGGCAGACTTGATATCCAGTGCAGGTTAAATAATTATTTTCCTTTGTCTCATATTTGTGATTATAGCAGGGCGATTTGAAGCTATGACCAACAGATTCTTGAATTGTCATTTGTGACTATAATCCAGAGACTATAGAGATTAACACACACATCAATACGGAACAGGTGTGGTGACCCAGGTGACCAGGCGCCTCTGACAGGTCCATTACTATTTCTTTGGTGCAAGGATGCAAAGGCATTGTCTTCAGCCATTATTAACTAGGGTACTCCATTTTCTACACAAGTCCATTTCCCCCCTTAGTTTTTGGCCATCTGGGCCAACTAAGGCCAGATGGACCATTTCGAGCAGCTGCCCAACTCAGGACAAGTTTCGAATTTAAAACAAAAGAGATCGTAGTCTTGCCCTGCTTGATTTTGCTTTACTCACCCATCAGAATTCTTCTAACTAGAGACTGCAGTTAGAGCAGCTGGAAGCAGTAACAGTGATACTGCAGTTTTAAATAGGATTTGACTGTATATCTGTGTTAGAGTCAGGAATACGCTAAGCTATTTAGAATAACCAGTGTTAGGTCATGCTAATATATTAAAGAGGGATTGGGAAAAGGTTTGTTTTCTAAGTACTCAATACTTTGAAGTTCTTGGTTAAAATATTAAATGGGGAGAAAGCTAAGTTTTGACGAAGTGATCTGTGCGCCTTGCCTGATTTAACCAGATGTCTGCATATATGGGAAAGTTCATAAACTTTCCCTTTTGCCATTTCTCAAGCCACAGCAAATTGAAGAATCATTGATGTGATAAAAATATGCAAGGAGATGACGTGTGTGAATTCTCTGGGGACAGAGCTGGAGTGCCACTGGCACTTTAGTCTAAGAATGTCGCTGACAGCCTTTGCAGGGAATCTGACAGTGGGAGAAGTTTCCCAGGTGGCACTTCTTATCAACTTCTGCTAAGACTCATGCGGTTGGCTTTCGTTTTTTAGTGGGGGGATACCGAGGCTCAGGATTCTTTTGAAATCTTTCTCATTATATTTTACTAAAATGAGTAACTCTGGTTCAGAAACTACAACTGTCTTTGGTTCTTCTTTAAAGCACATAGAATAATCAACTATTGTGGTGCGTTATATTGAATGCTCAGGGTATTGAAAAGGAGGAGCAAAGATTCTCTCTTTAACAATGGCATGAAAGACAATGAGACAGACATTTCGCCAAAAAACATGTCGTTGGGGGTATACACTTTAATCTCGACACTTAAGAAGCATAGGCAGATGAATTTCTGTGAGTTTGAGGCTTTGAGGCTAGATTGGTCTACATAGTAAGTTCCAGAAGATCCAGGGGTACATATAGAGACTCAGTCTCAAAACAAAACAAAACAAAAAAAATGGTTGTAGTAATTTCCATCCTATAAGTAAATCCTTGAGTAATAACATCTTCTTATTTAAACTGTAGCTTTGGTCACATAAATTGTCTTGGAAAACAGACAATGCTCAATGAAGCCTTGAAATATGGTTTTTAGTTGGGTCTGACTCTCTCCTAGGCGTTTTAGACTTCTTGTGGCCATTGCTTGATGAAGAAAACTATGCTACCCATTTGAAAGATGAAACACTTGTCAGTTATTTTAGTCACCAAGGTGACAGCACCAGAGAACTGATACCATCCATTGTTAACAGACTGCAAATAAATAAATGAGTCAACCTACCACTCTGTGAAATAGAGTTCATTCAGCCTACCTGACTATGGCCCAAATTATTCACCCATATATGCAAATAGACAGATGACTGTTCTCTATAGCCACTAAATCTTTGCAAAGCTTGTGGCTGGGACAAATTTAAGTGTTACAGCCATTAATGAAGTTTGATACTAAAAGAAGGATCCTTGGCCTAGTTTGTGACTTTTTAGAAGAAGGGGCACAAAAAAGAAAGATTTGAACTAAATTTCCTTGAAAATCAATGAAGATTTTTCTTCTTTTTTGCTTTCTTTTTTTTTATTAAAAATTTCTGCCTCCTCCCCGCCTCCCTTCCCCCCCTCCCTCCACTCCCCATGCCCCACTCCCCTCCCCCTCTCTATCCAGTCCAAAGAGCAGTCAGGGTTCCCCCCTCCATCCAGGTCTAGGAAGGTGAGCATCCAAACAGGCTAGGATATGGGAACAGGGAAGATTTTTCTTTGTAAACACATTTCTTACCACTGTTCTGGTACTCTGGTTATTCAAGGAAATGACCAATACTAGTTTCAGTGTTAATAGAAAAAGTCTGCAATACTCTAGACATAGTCTTTTGTTCTAATTTTCAGATCACTCTTAAACTTCTATCTCTTTCAGGTAACTTAGTAAAGAACTTTGGAAAAGTTTCTTCATGGTTTTCCAAAAGAAGTTCCAATTAGGCCATTCTTGAGTGCCTAACTCTGCTTATGAAATGTCTGTCACTACCCAAAAAGCAGCAGGATGTTGCTAATAAGCATAGCTATTTGAGCCCTCACTAGCAACTGGGTAGATTTTCCTTTTTAGTACATCTATTTATAAAAAGTATACATCTTTCTCAGAGAGAATCCTGCCCTGGTATGTAGGCACTGTAGTGTATTCATTTATCTAAAGGTCATTATAATTATAAACTAAAAGAAATGTTAGTAATATACAATATAGTAGAAAATATTAGCAAAACTGATCCATTAATTTTCTATTGCTGTGTAACCAAAAACAGAAGTTGGGACCTCATTTATTAGGCCATAGTTCGGTAGGTCGGATGATTGCTATTGAACGTTTGAGTTGTCTGCTCATGTGCTTATAAGGCTAAAACCCAAACCAGAAAACGGACGCTTAGCCTTTCTCTGTTGAATGTCCTTCTGTAGATCCCCATCTTACTCGGAGAAAACACAGTGACCTTAGAATGGGGAGAAAGGGCATCTGTAATGTTTCATTTATTATCTCTGGATCTGACCTCTCATTAGCCTATACCCTTGTTCATTGCTCTAGCCACATGGGTCTCCTTGCTATTTCTTGGCAAAGGTTCTTTCTGCTATCTCCGAGACATTACAATAGACACGTGTGCCTTTAATAATGTACCCTCAAAACTTCATATCACTAATTTTTTTTCTGCCTTTTCTAAAATATTATTGAACCCTTCTTTCTCGATGAAGACTCTTCTATTACCCTCACTTGGCATGACTTCATCACCACTCTGATGTGGTTCAACTTTGCAGGGTATATTTATTTCTCTATCACACAGATCTTCTGATAAACATGATGGAATTTATATTAAAGATTATCCTGGATTAGGCATATTCTACACACTCTAGTTTCCTTGATATGAATAATGCTTTATCTGGCTCACTCCCCATAGCAGAACTTAGCTTATAGTATATGTTCAGTAAGCGTTGGTTAAACACATGGGCAGGCCTATACTTCTTTATGCTTTTGTCATTGAACACTGTCCAGTTAAGCTTTTCTAGGACACAGAACAAGTAAAAGAGAACCCACATGACCAGGGGCATTGTCTTTGTTTAACAGGCTGTTCTTTATCACAGACAATCATGCCTGTGTAGATTATTCTCTATAATAATGCTTTTATATGGTTTTACTTCTCTGATAATGAGAAGTAGTTTTATATTCAGTTTTCTTTGGAAGATAGTCTTTACACAGTTTTCTAACCTTGGAAATAATTAAATAATGGTGTAGATAAGAGAACATCCAGACAGACTATTTTTACCCCAGCTTTGCTTCCTCAGCACTGTCACAAATAATTTGGAGGTTTCTTGGTGTGCTGACTCGAGGACCCATTATCGTTTCTCGCTTGTCCAGTTTGTTTGGATACAAGCTTATACTTTACCTTCTGATAAGATATCCAGAAGCCTCCTTACCTGGGCTTTCTATAGTAACTCTGATCCAAAGGCATACTCTTTCAAAAGAATTCAAATCCCAGATAATTAGCTCCCTGTTTATCAAATTTTGTTGTAATAATTATTATTAGTATTCTCTCTCTCTTTCTCTCTCCCTTCTTCTCCCCTCTCATTTTTCTTTGTGTAGATATATACACAACTCCAATCTATATGTAAAAATACCTGAAACCTAAAGAAAAGAAGCAGCTTTCTCTGGTCATGTTTCTAGCAACTAAAAAAAGCCAAGATTGAAATCACTTGTTAATACTAAATACAGTTACAAAGTCTGGGATGCTGCATATTCCTGGGTGATTATTGCTCTTGACCAGTCAGTCAGTTGTGGTCAAAGTGATGGGATTGCTCGTGTCAATGACAGCAGTTACTGCCAACTAGATCAGTGATAGAGAGGGAGAGAAGTTCCCCCAAAGGAATGTGATGGACAACCGACCTATAATTGTGCATGTAAACTGTTTCCCCAAAGAGCCGTGAAGCATTTTCAAAGCATGACTCAGCACACATCATGGAAGTCATCTGAGAAGCCTGGTGTTGAGGGCTAACCCTGGGATTCAGCATTAGGAAGGACCCAATTCTTCTTTATGATACTTGTTCTTTTAAATGTTGACTCATGGAGATGTCATTTATAGAAAGTATTTGAAATGGAAATCAATTCTAAAGAATTTCAGAAAGTGTTGCTAAAATATATTTGAACACCAAGCAATGTTTGAGCACAGAAGAACTTATCTGATGTGAAATTCTGTTTATCTGGAGCTGGATGTCAGAAAAGAGAATACACCAGCATACTTTTGTTGAAAAGTCTTGATCCCTCACGCTTACAGTCAAAAGAGGAGCATGTGTCTTTCTGATTGTTTTTTCAAAGTTAAGTTGAAAGAAATGGCAATGGTAGGCATCATTATTACTCCACAATTGATTCAAAAATAAAGCGTGCTCCTGAACAAAAAAAAAAAAATACTAAATACAGTTAAAAAAAAGAAGAGGAAGACCTAGAATTTTCATTTCCATCCCAGTGTACGCACCATGTTAACTATTAATGAAAATTCTTGGCTACAAAATAAAGTTCTTGGCTAGGTTCCAATATTCCTCAGTACTTGGGCTGTGCACATTACATTGTATATTGTAATATATTATATGAAGCTGACATTTATTAGTAATTTTGATGAAGAGACAATATTAACAAGGTTGCCATTTCTCTTTCATATTAAGAATACAAATTTCCGGAGATTTCCATTGCAGTTATCACTTCTTGGCAAAAATATTCCTCCTCAGCATAGTTCCTAACTAAATCCTGTTGGTATTTATTTCCTCCACTGCAGCCACTATTTTCATCAGATCACTACACCTGTGATCTGTTGCACCCCCAATCAGTTATAGGAGACTATCTATCATTTAGTGGTGACTGAAAATCTTAAAGGAAAGGAAACTGGTACATCATCAACAAGAACATTGTTAAACAGATTGTGGCCTATTCATATAATAAAATGCAAGATAGTTTGAACTGCACTCACAAATACCAAGAACGAATCTTTCATAACTAATATTAAAGATACCAAGAATAAAAGGATATCTTTATGTGACTTTGTGATCTTAAACACTTTTAAGCAGGAAAAATAATCTGTATTGCTCAAGTCATAATTATACTGATCTCACAGTAGTTAGGCTAATTGATATTCCCACTAACAGTGCATGAGAATTCCTTCTCCCTAAACATCCTACCCATCATTGTTTTCTTCTATGTTTTCTTGCTCATGGCCATTCATACTGGGACAAAGAAGTCTTAATTTGAGATACCTCAAAATATACCAATATTTAACACTTTGTGTAAATTAATTGACCATTTGTACCTCTCTTGAAAAGCCTTGAGTTTATTGACCTGGATTGTTATTTCAATTTTTGAACTCAGGTCTTTTGATATTTCCACCTTTTGTCTTTCTGCTGAGAATCACATCAGATCAGATATTGTCAGCTTTTCTTTGCTTTCATATGAAATTCAGAATTATTTTTCTACTTATGTGAAAAATGTTACTGGAATTTTGATGTGGACTATATTAAGTTTCCATATTTCTTTTCATAATATAGATATTTCACCCCATGAATTCTGAAAATCCATAATCATAAGAGGTATTTCTATCTTTTAGTGCCCTCAGTGTTCTCAATGCAGCATTCTGTAATATTCTTGCTTAGGTTTATTTCAAGAATATTTATGTTTTGATACTGTTGTCACTGAGTCCTTTTTTTCCTAATTTCTCACCAAGTTCATTATTGTATTATAGAAAGGCTACTCATTTGGAGTAATACATTGACTTTCTAAAAATTATTTCTTTGATTTTTTGAGATTATAATTAAATCATTTCTTCTGTCCCTTTCCTACTTCTAAACCCTCTCATTTACCTTTCCTTTCTTTCTTTCAAATTGATATCCTCTTTTTCATTAATTTATGTTTCGTGTATAAATGTATATCTATATACATGCATATTTGTAGTATGGCAGTGCAGCAGGCTTCATCCTTCCACCCGGCTAGCTTAGCCCCCAAAATAACAACATAGAAATTATCCAGCCCCTTATTGGCAAACTCTCACATATTAGTTTAACCCATTTCTGATCATCTGAATCACCACTTGACTGTGGCTTACTGGCACTAGTCTAACCAGTGTCTGTCTCAGAGAGGAGGGCCATGGCGAATGCCACACTTCCCTTCTTCCCAACATTCTGTTCTGTCTACCCCACCCAACTAAGGGCTGCCCTATTAAAAGGCCAAGGCAGCTTCTTTGTTCAACAAAAAAATCAACACAAATACAGAAGGACCTACTACACCACATATTACTAAATATAACATGCTTGAACTGTGTAATGTTACTTGTATCTATTTTCTTTGCTAACCAATTGATATTAGATAACCAATTGCTGTGCTCTTCCTTGGGGAAGACTTTCTCCTGCTCTCAGCATTCCTTAGTTGCCTATAGTTCTCTTCTAGGATTGAGGCCTCATGAACTTTCCTCCATCCGCTTTGTCATGTTTACTGTTGTTCTCCTTGTTAAGCTCACATTTTGGCAGTTATGTTGGTAAGACTTTATGGCTGTAGCTTAGAAAACACAATTTCACATCAAAACTCCGTGATCCTCGGATTTTTACAGTTTCTAGCACCTCTTAGGCAAACATCTTTGAGTCTTAGGTGAAGGAGTTGTTTTGTAAATGTATCCATTGGGACAGGGCTCCAAAACTCTGCATATTAATTGTCATAGGTTTTTGTAATGGTCTCCATCTATTACAAAAGAAGTATCCTTGATGTGGGTTGAAGACTACACTTATCTGTGGGCATAAGAATAAATAGTGAAGTTGGAGATGATGCTAGTTTAATAAATTTGTGATTGTAGGTTCTTCTCTGAGATCCATAGCTTCACTAGCACAAGGTAGTTGGCTAGGCTTCCAGGACAGGACATGATTTCATACCTACTGAGTGAATCTTAAGTCCAATTAAAAATCTACTGGTTACCTCCAAAATATGGGCACCACTATTGTACCTTTAAGGTTATTGTGCTTTGTTGGTCATCATTGTGGTTCATAGCCACCACAGCTGGATAAGACTCTTGGTTGTTTCTCTAGCTTGATCGCTTGCAAAGCATCTTCTTGTAGTATGAAATCTAGTCTTCAGAGAAGTGGAATTTAAGTAACGTCCTGGGACTTCTGGGTCTTGTATCTAAAGTGCATTGCGTCTCTGGGAGACAAACAAGGGTAATAACATATAATAACCCATATTGTTCTGAGAGTCTATTGGATTCCACTAATAAACAATTTCAATGGGGATTTCTCATGACTGGTATTGAATTTTTGTTAGATAATCTATGGCTGTTTGGGGGAACATTGTCAGCACAAGTAATATAGCTCCATTTAACCTATATGTTTATATAGATACACATAGACATATGTAATTTTAAGTAAATAAACAGTCATATGATTGATTCCTTATAGGTTTTTCAGATGTCCTTAGTGTTATTCTTTTCCTTTTTCCTTCCTCTCCTTCTGTATTGACTTCCCTTGCCCTCTACAATTACAATACCTCCCCACATTATACCCATTTACCTTTTGAAATTTAAACCCATTGCAATGAATTTGTGATGCCCAAAATTGTATTGGATGTATGGTCTTCCACTGGATCATGATTGACTTACCATGAGCTGAACTATTAGAGAAAACTCTTTCCTGATTGTATCAGCTAATAATTACCAATAGCTTCATGCTAGGGGTAGAATTTTATGTATAGCTCTGATCTACATGTTCAGATTTTTTCTGGATTTGGCTTTCACAGGCTTTGTTCATGCCGTTCTCATGGAGTGGGACTTAAATCCAATCAGAAAGTGGTTGGTTACTCCAATGATGTTTGTGCTATTATTATGTCAGTGGGTATGTTTGTCTAGGCCAGTCATTAAGATAGCTCTCAGGATTCATCGCATGATTGATGATTACTTTTTTCTTCCAGTAATGTGCATACCACCTTCAGAAATATGAAAATTAATCAGTGGAGATGAAGCTTCCAAATGAAGAATTAGAATTAGATTGAACTAGTAAACTTTAGAAATTATAAAGTAAGAGGATGTAGCTTAATTGTAGGTAGCAAACAAACACAGAAGTAGCCAACACAAAAGCCTTTCTCATTATGGATGTATGATGCAATTTGACATTTGATCCTCTTGTCTTGTTATCAATATTTGTCTGTTAAGTAATACCCTTCTGAGATACTCTAACACCCCATGACTTACTGTACTATCCTAATTTTTGTTTGTTTTTTCTTCACATTAGTTATTTTTTTCTACTTCCATGCTTCTTGTTAGCTGAATGCTCCATAGAAACCCTGTGTAAATTTCTGAAGTTTTCCCGCTCCTGAAAAATTTCCACTCTAATACCCTGACACAGAACTATAGTTTTTGTGAGCTCCTAAGCCATTCTCTCACTTCTGAGATTTCATTAGACTTTGTTTAAGTGCTCCCTCGGGATATCATGGCCTGAAAACTCTCTGAAGACAGAAAAGTTGGAGCAACAGTAGGAATAGCCTCAGTGTTTTCCCTGTTTCAAGACTCATTGTCTTTTTTCTGATATCTAATGTTTTAAAAATATTTTTTAGTGAATTCAAGATTTGTTTTGATTCAGGATAAAGGGTAATATTTGCATTGGTGGTATAGTGGTAAACCTAGCTGCCTTCCAGGATAAATGGTAACTCTGACCCCTATTATTCTATCTTGACAAGAAATAGAAGTCACTACCATAGTTTTGAATGCTTTATTTAGTTATGAGATCTGGCACATTAATAGAATATAGGTAAATGGGATATGACAATTTAGATAATTGAAATAATTATTAGAAATGGCATGAGCTTGTAAATGTTTAAAAAAATGATTGTTTTAATCGGCAGAGACTGAATTTATTAAATACATAGTCTCTCAGCTCTATATCTGAGAACCAATTTTTATGAAAGGATTGATAATTGGCATGCATAGACATAAATATTTATATCCTGAAGGAGAAATCAATTTTGCTCTAAAACTGTTTCCCCAAATAATCTGTTTCAAAGTAACATATTCTAATGTGTTTAGACTTATAATTGCTTCAGATTGCTTTTTTAAACCTCATGTTCACTGCCTTGTAGAAAGCAGTGTGTGTCTCCTGTCCAGCAGCTGCACTTTACATGTCAAACTTTCATACTTGGTCCTGTAGATGCTGTCAGACATTACACGTTACACTTCAGTCAACAGTCAAGGTATACCAAACATGTTAGTCAAATGTGGTGGTTTGAATGTAATTGGCCCCTGTAAGTTCACAGGGAGTGGCACTAGTAGGAGGTGTGATTTTGATGGAGTAAGTGTGACCTTGTTGGAGGAAGTGTATCACTGTGTGGGGTGGGCTTTGAGGTATTATATTCTCAAGTCATGCCAAGTGTTTCAGTTTACCTTACTTGCCTGCAGATCAAGATGGAGAACCCTCAGCTTGTTCTCCAAAACCATGTCTGCCTACACACTGCCATGTCCCACCATGATGATAATGGAATAAACTTCGGAACTGTAAGCCACCCCAATTATAAGAGTTGACATGGTCATGGTATCTCCTTATAGCAACAAAAACCCTAACTAAGGCAGAGTAATGTATAAAAGAATGAGGTAGTTCCTTAATCGGGATGGATGGATGGATGGATGGATGGATGTCAAAGTACACAAGTCAGCAAACATCAGCTGCAAAGGTCCAGAAAGAAAATAGTTTAGGTTTACAAGCCATATGATGCTTGCTGCAACTGCTAATCTTTATAGTTGTTGCTTAAAGGCAGTTATAGAAAATAGGTAATCAAATAATATATTCCAGCAAAATTGATCGAACAAGAAACATATTAACAGAACAATAGTAGTGTCACAAAGGTGAGAAGAAATGTTATGCACCGTCAAAAAGAAGAGATTTGTGTGTCAATACTTGGTTTGTAAATACAATGAAAAACATAATGTAGAGGGCAGTATTTGAGTAAACATATTAATAGTAGGATTTCAGTAAGCAGAAATGAGGGCATAAAATCTGAAATAAATAAGAGATAGCTAAGCACTCAAGATTTGGGGAAGAAAAGGGAGTCATCTGTTAAGTTATAGGGTTGATTATATTAAGTAGTGAAGTAGAAAAATAAAGAAAGGTAAACTCCTCACATCAACCTTGAAGGAGGTAATGACATCCTGTGGATCTGCTAATCTCCTTTTTGATCCTCTGTCCCATTCTCCTTTCTCTTTTATTTGTCTTTATACTTGTCTTGCTCCCCTACTAGATAGCACTTACATTTTTGACAGTTATTGCATACTAGTTACATTTGGGTCCTCACTGTTCCTACCACGGAGAAGGAACCTAATAGCAGAGGAAAATGCATATAGGATTAATAAATAAAACTACACACTTCAGCCCAAGCCATTGGAATTTTCCAGATAAATGTTTAAACGTAAAATGGTTTGAAGATCAGCCTACTGACAAGGAGTAGAAATGTTCACTACTTATAAGATTAACAACTTTGTTTTCAGCAAGGCTTTGGTAAAAGATCTTGTAATTATGCATAGGTTAATTCCTTTAATTCTTCCGTCATTTAGATTTGATCATAATTACTAGTCACTTGAAATACATCTTCTAAGTTGCAATTCTCTACAGTCTACTCAGGGGAAAATCCATATAGGTAAGTACTGGGGTCTTATTTTTAATCAAAAGGTTAATTAAGTAAATTAATCTTTGTGTTTGAATACATCTTGCATGGAATTTGGAATAAATAATTTAAATGAGTTCAAATCAAATCAGTGTGATATTAAATGAATATTAAAGTTTAGGAAGTAAGTTAAATGTTCATCTTCTATTAATTATGTAGCAAATATAATCTGAGAGCATCCACTGACAAAATGAATGAAGACAACCAAATGACAGGCAAATATGGCTTCTTACTGTGTACATATGGCAGAGAGTAGGCTCAAAGTCCCTAAAGGGAGAGCTTCTAGAAGGATCAAAAAGTGACACCATCCATTAGCAGGATCTGTTTACACAACCCTCGTGTGTCTGTGACATTGTGTAGATGGTAGTTTATCAGCAATATTGTTCTTTTGTTAATAAATGTCAGGAAATACATTCAAGAAAATATAAGAGCCAAAGAGTATGTCACTATATAAAATCAAATATGCTAAATATATATATAGGGTTGCTGTGGGAGCTCCTTCTGATCCTTCAGCCAATAACCTTTTAAGATATGGTACTGTGGGAGCTCCTTCTGCTCATTCAGCCAATAGACTTTAAGATGCCAGCCCACTTGGGTGTGGTATCTTATACTATAAATGCAGCTGTAAAGCATGCGCTCTCTCTCTTGCTTCCTGCTGCTAGAATTGTTTTAGGCAGTTTGTCTCCCATTCCCAAACCATAAGGACCAAACACTGAAGTTTGAATTGCAATGAACAATAACAAAGTGTGATAGTGATTTGCATGACAAAGGGTCAAAGACTCAAGTAAATAAACACCCATTGACCAAAGCTGGAAATATTCAAGAAACAAAGTTGTATTGGATTACTAGCTATATAGTAAATTATGTATCTGTGAACCTATGCTGATCATATATTGCATATTAATTATTGCATACTATATTGTAAATGTTACATAAATTGACTGAGAGACTAGAAACAAGTATTGCATGCAGATGAATGCCAAATAATTTCTGTAGACATTATGTCCCAAAAGAGTAAATCCTATCTCCTGACTGAGTGAAGGTTTCCCATAGTAATTTCATTCCAGATAGGAACATTGATGTACACCTTTAATTCCAGCACTCAGGCAGCAGAAACTGTCCTAGTTCTGTGATTTGGTAGCCAGCATGGTCTACATAATGAGTTCTAGGCCAATTGGTGCTACTTAGTGATATTCTGTATCAAAAACATAATTTTGTTAGAAAGAGCAAATAATATATAGCATGATTAATAAAACCCAGAGACAGATATTGGGGTTCAACCTGAAGATCAAAAAAGCAAAACAGGCAGTGACTGGTTCTTACTTTTACCTCAGTCCAAAATGGTGATCCTTTCTCCAGGAATCTCAGAATGAGACTGTGTCTGAGAGCTGTCTCCTCCTATTTTATAATCCACTCTAGGGCTGGGATTAAAGGCGTGCCCCACTGGGATTAAAGGCATGCATGCCCAGTTTCTATGATAAACTAGTGTGGCTACTGGGATTAAAAATGTGTGTCACCACTCCCTGGTCTGAGGCTGACCAGTTTTGGTGTTTTACTCTCTGTTCTTCAGGCAAACGGTACTTATTAAAACACAAGTGAAATATCACTACATAAACAAAGGGGAAAATTACAGAATGGAAAGACTTGATAAGTACTTCCTTTGCTAGTGAAAAACCATGTCGATAAGCTGTGATATGATATGTTGTGGTGTGATGAGAATGGCACTTACCTCTGTCGTCTTCCCATCAGTTCATAATCTTGGTTTAGACACGAGAAAAAAATTCTATAACTCTAAATTGAGAAACATTGTAAAAAAATTTTGGATAAAACTCCTCAAAACTATCAAAGTCATCAAAAAAGGAATGTTTAGAGGAGAAAAGTAAAGTCTAAGAAGCTCATGAATAAAGGCATGATAATGATGAAACATCATGTACTATCATAGATGGAACCTCTGATTAACTGAATCGTAAGTTAAACTTAGGTCCTGTGTTCACCCCAAAAATTGTTCTCAAGGGAACAAAGTCACACACACACACACACACACACACACACACACACACACACACTACACTTGGCTGCCTAGAGATCCACCAGATAGTTAATGGGGCAGTAGACCAAGGAAAAAGAAAAGCTATCTCCAGAATAAGGAGTGATGAACAGGATAGATTAGCACCTACCCGTTAGAGGTATAGGAATACTATCATAAAATGTCTAAAGTTGAGGTGGGATACAGAGTTAATTTGACACAAATAATTAGTACTTTTGAAAATGTGCAAGTCCAAAATCCCTTATTTAAGCTTCTAAAATCTTCCAAATTCTGACAATCAAAGGGTTTCCTGTAGCTCATTTCATAGCAAAGCCTATTGAAAATTAATGGAAGACTAATTATATCCTTCTTCACATACTGCATTTAGTATGAATATTCATACAATTTTCCAAAGAAATATTAATGTATTTGATTACAGGGTCTTCTCCAAGCCCCACTTGGATTAAGCAATGTGTAATATGTTTTATGTACTAAAGTATTACCTTAAACATTTTAAAAACTCTGAGTTGCAGTGCATAATTTCTCTCATGAGGTTCACAAGGGATAAGTTTATAATAGTAAGCATATTGAAGTACATAAATATTTATTCCTACATAATTCTGAGAGCAAGAGCCACAAAAATAAAAAAAAAAAAACAGGAGAAACCAAGAAAAAACCTTGAAACACTGGAAGAAAAAAAAAACCATAATGACTTTGCTCTGGAAATGATGTAATATAGACTAACCTCATTAATAATACTTTATTTTTATATAATGTCTATACTCTTCAAATTTCCATTGCATTCTTTATTATTTTAACCATTAGTATATAAATCTTGACAATAAGTAGTGAAAGGACTGTTATAATTGTTTTACAGAAAACAGGAGTAACCAGAGAAAAGTTTACTAGACAAAGAATAGGGTCTTACTACCAGTAGCTCTGATGGGAGACAGTTTATTCAGTTGGCATTTTCAAGGCAAAAATATAACAAAAGCTACTTGAACTGCAGTTTATTTGGTCTTTGAGGGACTTTATGAAAGACAGACTTTTGAAATCTCTATGAATGTTGTGGTAAGAATAATAGAGTCAAGAAAATGTCCAATGTAACTATACTCTACTTTTTGCCAGATCTTCAATGTTTGAAGATATTTTCTTTTTTATTTTTATTTTTTAGTTTATTTATTTATTAAAGATTTCTGTTTCTTCCCCGCCACCGCCTCCCATTTCCCTCCCCCTCCCCCAATCAAGTCCCCCTCCCTCATCAGCCCAAAGAGCTATCAGGGTTCCCTGCCCTGTGGGAAGTCCAAGATACCATCTTACACCTGCCAGAATGGCTAAAATAAAAAACACCACCAATGATAGCCTTTGCTGGAGAGGTTGTGGAGAAAGGGGTACACTC
Source organism: Microtus pennsylvanicus (assembly GCF_037038515.1). Classification (NCBI taxonomy): domain Eukaryota; kingdom Metazoa; phylum Chordata; class Mammalia; order Rodentia; family Cricetidae; genus Microtus; species Microtus pennsylvanicus. The sequence goes on along the minus strand of NC_134601.1, from coordinate 121,107,350 downwards.
ATCCATTGCTGGTGGGAACCACTTTGGGAATCAGTGTGGTGGTTTCTCAGAAAATTGGGAGTCAACCTACCTCAAGATCCAGCAATACCACTCTTGGGAATATACCCAAGAGATGCCTTATCATACAACAAAAGTATATGCTTTACTATGTTCATAGCAGCATTGTTTGTAATAGCCAGAATGTGGAAACAACCTAGATGCCCTTCAGTGGAAGAATGGATGATGAAAGTATGGAATGAAGATATTTTCTTAATTTGCCTTGCCTTTACAATTTACATCTTCCATTAAACAGATTTTGATCTTCCCTTTTTATGTATATGGAAGCCAAGTTTCAAAGTGTTATATGCCATAAAATAAACATATAAGCATTAACTGATAAGAAATTTTATTTCATTTTTTTACTTTCTAATTGTAATGATTTGTATCCTTTATTAATATAAAGATATTCCCTTTAAAACCAAATGTGTCTTCTCACCAAGGTGAAAGTAATTATATATTTAGTATCAACTTATAGAAAATACAGTTTCAGACTCATAAATTTATTGTATATTAATATATGACCATGCCAACTTTTATGTGCATTTTATAATTAAAGTATAAAATAGAAAGCATACTATTTATTAATTCCACCCAAAATACTTGGTATAAATATGGGTTGCCAGAAATGTCTAAGGTCCTCCCATCTGCTGTAGTATATTTTTATTTAGACTAACAATATTTACTGATAGTAATAGTCAAATTAGAAATATAGATTTTATACATAAGTGGAAGACCCTAATCACAATATGCTTAGGACAGTGATTCTCAGATCATCCTAATGCTGTAGCTCTTTAATTTAGTTCCTCACGGTGTGGTGACCCCAAACCATATATTTTCACTGCTACTGTGTGCTATAATTTTGCTACTGTTAAGAATCATACTGCAAATAGCTGTGTTCTCTGATGGTTTTAGGCGACCCCTGTAAAAAGGTCATCTGACCCCCCAAAGGGCTTACAACCCCCAGGTTGAACACCACTGGCTTAGGATAATACCCCTTGCAACACAGGCACTCACTGAGCATTTGTCCTAACATTTCAGTGAGGCAATCTTTCAGTGAAGAAAAGCCCAAAGTTAAAACTATCCTTGGATCACAGTCTCTTACTGACCTTATGAGTCCATGACCAAGCCAGTTGTTAAATTAACGATCTCTAGTGTTACTGTGGTGTCTAGAATACTTTTATACATCAAGTTTTTCTACAGCATGTATTGTAAAGGTAATTTCTTTCTTCATCCTTTAAACTTCTACCACTCTTCCTCAGGGAATCACCCAAATTTTCTTTCCCAGGTGGATAACCATGACCCTGATGCTGAGAAATATCAAACTATAAACCATAAATCCTATGGAGGCAGGGAGACATTATGTTCTTAGTATGGCACAGAGTTTGACATCAAACAGACGTTCAATGTGTATGTATCAAAGAAAAACTAGAAGAACTGGAGGATAATGGATAATTTTCCACTGAAGGAAATCCCACATCAGAGGAAAAAAACTTCAACATTTGAATATTTCAATTATGCCCTGTATACCTTAGAACTTATTTTCTCTTGTAAATGAGCTTGTTTGTGTCCTTCTGTACACAATGACAATGTTTTGCTAATTTAGGTTTTAGTATGGGAGACCTAGTCCAAGTTAACCCTTCAGTTCGGGCCCTCTGTGTCTCTGTGCCTTCTGCCCCTCAAACACTATCTATTCTTAGCATTTGCAAGTCTTCTGTTACTTTGTTAAGATTCCAAACTCTTAAATCTCTTGGGAAATCCAGCCACAAGGACTGTTTTATTTAAGCAGGAGGGAAGCTCAATATTATTTAAGCGATTGACATCATTTGTTTGTTTTACCTTTAATGTGAATGCTTTCGTGTATCTTTAATTACATTGCTTGACATAACTGTTGCAGTAATAAACAGAAATCCTATAAAATATGTGAAAATATTCATAGTAAAAACAGTTGTCAAATGATGATTTGTCCAGGACATGTTTCAGTTTTGGTTTGGTTTGGTTTGGTTTTTCGAGACAGGGCTTCTCTGTGGATCTCACCCTGTAGACCAGACCTGGAACTCACAGAGATCTGCCTACCTCTGCCTCCTTGAATGCTGGGATTAACCGCCTGCAACACCACCACCTGGTTTAGAACACATGCTTCAGAAGGGAGCGTTACATGTTTAGCCATCCAATCGGTCTCCTTAGTAGGAAGATTACTTTGTAACTGTTTCTACACCTATGCACTACTTTCCCTTTTCATTTTCCTGAGATAGTAACAACCAACCCACAGGAAGCAGAGACACATTTTAGTGCCTGTAACTTTTACTTTGTTTAGGTTGAAAATTTAGCTTACAAAGTAGCAACTTTCCTTGTGCTATTTTCACATACAGTTTCGGTGGACGCCCCGTATACATTCCTTCCACTATTTGCTTGCCTTCAAAATTTATGTTGGAGGTAATAAAAAAATGCTGTTCTTGAATTTTCTATTTTTTTGCTGAGAGGTAAGAGGTACATAGCAGATGTGCTTAGGAAAGGAAGGAGACAATGGCTTGCCATAGTGGTCTGGAAGGTACCAAGCATTGTGTGATAATCTCATAAGGCAAATACTTACTGAGGAAATGCGTTGTTTGCACCCTGTGGAAGGAATATGCCACAATGAAAAGAGCCAACACGTTCTGTTCTATCACATAGACTACATTTTCTGAGAATCCCCTCCTTTTCCTTTTTACTGGAAAAATATATTCAGGTCTAAATTAAATGTTGCATACAATTCATATGTGCACATTAGAGAAGAAGATACAAAGCATTTTCAGTATCCCCTGCAGGTTCTATTTCCCAATCAGATCAATAGGTCCCCTCAGAGGCACTCAAATTTCTTATTTAACATTTGGTTTATTTTTCTCTTCTAAAATTATTTTAAGTAGCATTTTTATAGTCTGTGTTCTCTCATGACTGGCTGCTTACAGAAACCCTCTTCCTCTGAGATGTAGTCATGGGATTTGTGTACTTACTTTTTTCCCCTTCCTTGTTCCTTCTCTTGTCAATCCACATCTTTTCCAGTTGTAGGCCATCTTGTCTTGTATCCTCAGTCAAAAGTTGGTATGTGATTTCATGGAAATATGCACGCATTCATCTTGAGAATATAGCTATAAACCAAAAGGTTGGGCAATAGATTATGAATATACTTAATTCCAGTGTTATGTTAAAGATTTTCTCAAGTAGTTCAAACAATTCGCTCTTTCAGCAATATACTACAATTCCTAATACAATGGATATCATTATTTTCAGGAACTTTTTGTTCAAGTACTCAAATGTTCTCTGGTAGCTCATCATAGTTTTGCCTGGCATGCCTCTAATGCCTAATGATACTGAGAAAACATTCTTTTTGTGTGTTATGTCCCGTTAGTTATCATTTATGAAGTGCTTGTTCTGTTTGTGTCCATTATTTTAGTATGAAAGTACAATTCAAGTTGAACTTTTATATCCAACACTCTGTTGAGTTCTACATGATTTACCTAAAGGAGTCAAATTAGCTTTGTCATGGGGAAAGGTTTTTTGCCTTTTTAGAAGCTCTTTGTGATAACTTTAGAACAGTGGTTTTAAAAGGACCAGTTTCTTCACGATTAGAATTCTATATTGTAAACTTTCTTTCCTGCATATTTTATCACATGTGTAACAAATTCCACAGTTTAGTGAATCAAATGAAGCACATGAATGAAAATAGCATAATGAAATCCATTATTTTGTATGCTAATTTATCTGAGTTTGAGGATTCTGATGCCTTGTCTCTAAAGTAGGGATTGTAACAGGACTTGCCTCATTATTTTGTACTGATCACTGGAACTATGGGAAGTTCTTCAAGTGAGGCCCCATTTAGAACCAATCACCAATGGGCATTGGCCATTGATACTATTCTGGAGGTTTCAGATCAGGTTTTTACTGTATCTAATCAAGTTTAGAACCTTACCCAACAAATGTGGAAATAGTTGACCTATTGATGTATTGATTAGCCTACTGACTGGACAATATCTGAGTTGAAGTCTATAACTCTAGGCCTGGCTGTATGAAACAAACACTGAAATGATCTCTGAAGCCTGCTGTAAATGTTTGTTCAGGTACATTTGGTTTTGAGGATACAGAATATAGCTAATGGTTCCATTAGTATATGAGTTAGGAGCATCCAGACACATTATAGTTATTCATGACTAGCAAATTTTCATTCAGGTTCTGAGGAGAAACTAAAACATTTAGGAGCAAAAGAGTTGTTTCTTTTCCAAACAGCCTTGGACACAGGAATCTTTTAATAGTCTAGGAACTTAGGTTCTATAAGAATCATTTTGTGAAACCTCTAGAATATTCCATAAAAGTTACAGATTTAAGGGCATCTTAATGGCTAGAAAAAGCAAGTCCAAAGTGGTAGGGGAAGAAACCACCTAAAAGAATTCTCTCTGCCAGTAACTTACAGGAAGCCATGAGCTTTTTCTCTCATTAGGTCCATCTGCCTGGGCCAGGTGCCTGGCAGTTCTTCCGCTAATGAGAATCTGCTCTTCTTAATACTGAAAGAAATAAGTCTTCATCTCTACCCTTTTGCATGTGCCAGTTGCATGTCAGAAACAATTTTTCCAGAAACAGTCACTTTTAGACACAGCCAGGAAGGCTCATTCAGTGTTCCAGCTCCTTGCAGAGTGGATGCAATGAGGACAGAGAAACATCCCAACGGCCTGTCTTTCTTCTGCTGGCTTGCTAGATTTAGAAAGGAATCATACAATACATATCCTTTATCAAAAAATATCATTAAGATATTGGCTTCCCATAAATGTACATATAAAAATATGTGATTTGTACTTTTTTCATAATGCATCCTGTTACAGATATGTGGTATTAAATATCCATACAACAGGCAGCTATTTTTTTTTAGTTTTTCTTAAATTTCATATTTTTTAAAAAAATAACTTTCTACTACACGTTTTATAAGAAACTCATCATTGGGAGTCAGTTGTTTTAAAGAAAGGTTAACCTAAGGTTTTGTTTTACATATTCTTATTGGGGCAGTGTAGGCAGTTCAAAAAAATTCTGCTTACACCTGTGTGATATTTTCCTTTAGAACTTACAGTCTGATGAGGTAACATGTGCCACTGTATGTGGTACAATTGAGTCTAGAAGAAGGAGACTATCTGGGTAGGCCAATCCAATCAACTGAGACCCGTTAAACAAATGGAGAACTCTAACTAGTATGGAAAACAATCAGAAAGGTACAGGGACTAGAGATATAGCTCGGGTGGTATTGTTTGTTTAACATGTATAAGGGCTCTGGGTTAGATTCCAGAACCTTATGAAATCTATGTATGGTAGTACCCTCTAGAGATGGAGGCAGAAAGATCAGGAGTTCAAGGTCATCCTTCACTACATAGTTACCTTACCCTGAGCTAAATGAAAGCCCACAAAAAAAGACCCCAGAGAATTTCAAAACACAAGGGATATACAGGTTAGCTTATAGATGCAAGAAGCTATAAGAGACACATGGGTAACTTTAATCATAAGAAACTGAGAGAGGCTCTCGGCTCTCAGAGATCAACAAATTAGGTACCTCTCTCCCACAAGAAATTGTGTTCTGCCAATAACTGGGATGAGGGGAGAAGAAGACTCAAGATTCTAATGAGAACACAGCTTTCTGAGACATTGATTTCAACATTGTGACTCTAAACACAGCAGTAAAACATACTCTGTCAGGCTTTCAGCCCAGAGAAATGAGCTGATAAATGTGAGTTGTTAAAGCCACTAAACTCATGGCCCATTTCAAATATATTACATAGCAACAGAAGACTAATATACCCAGTTTTTGCTCACCTTGTTCTCTTAAATGGCAATAAATGAGGACAGGATAGAGAAACTAAAATGGTCTGATAAACACTCAAAGATTAGGTCAGGTTATTCTAGGTCATCTCACCAGAAAGCGACTCCACTTATCATCTTGATAGCAATTGTCATAATTGTCATTAGGCCAGGGAACAATGAGTACTGAGCATGTCAGTGAGAGGCTAATGGTTCACTAGATGCCATGTTTACCAATCATTCCCACTTAAATGGGAATTCTAGCAAAATGTGCTTTTGCTTTCACATTTCTTCTTAGTTTACGGAGCCCTTCACCAATTCTGTAACAAGAAGACTGAAGTCTAGGCAAACCATAATAGCTCTCTCTCTCTCTCTGTGGAAAGGAAAGAAACTTATATCATACATATTTGCCACAAAATGCACTCTGAAAACATAGGCAAGCTCTTAAAAAAGTGAGAGGTAGGAAGTGGAGACAACCCATTAAGCCATTTCCCAAAATCCAGGGAAATAAAATAAGGGGATAGAAAAAAAATCTCTTAAAAGAAATAAGATGGGTTCTGAGTCCTTTTTGTTAGCAGTATCATTTGGATGTGAAATGGTCCCCAAATGTTCATCGGTTAAATGTTTGGTCTTTAACTTGCAGCACTAACAAAAAATGGTGTGGCCTAGTTAAGTGATTGGGGTCATACTTTTGAAGAATATTTGGGGTTCTTTACCTCTTATCTCTATCTCTGCTTAGAAAACAAGCTACTTCTACCACATGATTCCACCGTGGTGTACTTTGCCCAAGCAAACCGGGTCAAGAGACCGTTGTCTAAAACCTCTGAAATTATTAGCTAAAATAGCTCTCTTTCCCTCTTCCTGGGGAAATGAAGACAGCTGGGCTGGGCAAGCCCTTTACCAACGGAGCTGTAGCTCCAGACTTTTGCCTCTTTTTAAGTTGATTTATCTCAAGTATTCTTTAAAACAATGAAACAATACAGCTGACATAAAGAGAGTTTATTTGTGGTCATTCCACATTTTTCAAAGAATTTATGCATCAAAACGAGCTTTTTGCCTCAAAGAAAAGTCAAGTTATGTCATCAGTGGGAAAAATAGATGCAACTGGAGACAGTTATGGTAAGCAAATTAATCTGGTCTGAAAATGGTGCTGTACGGATTTTTAAATTTGTCATTCAGGTATTGTACATAGATGCAGAAACCATGTATGCATGTATTTATCTATGTCTAACATGAAAGTAAAAGCAAAACTGTCCAGGTAAACAACAACAACAACAGAACAGTAATAGGGGGAGGGAAAAGAGGGGGGTATGAGGAGGAATATGCCTAAAGTATAAAATTTATGTATGAAATGTCTTTATATAACACCATAGCATGTACAATAAATATATACAATGAAAAATTTAAAATAATAAAATTTAATTCAGATAGTACTTTGTATACCATAGATATCTACATTAATAACTTGTCAATATATCAAGTAAACAAATACATAAATAAGAATATAGAGACAGGGGACTATATTTATCTTCCTTGGGAACAGCTCTGCAAGTCATTTTCCATTGTGTGGATCACAGCCATTGAGCTCTACTTCCCTAAATGTGTCAGCAATCTTCCTCAATACTTTTCACTTTCTTTTTCTCTTATGTAGTTAATAGTAAAGCCTCTCTTGTTCTTTGGACAAAATCTTTTTCAGAGAGAATCTTTTGTAATAGTACTTTATTTTTAGCATTCCTGAATCTTTTCCTTACCAGTACTTGCATCTCTTTCTTTGTTTGATGGAAAATTATGAAGAACAGTAAGACAAAGAAATAAAATGATTAAGTAATTTTTATGTATAAGGAAATTGGGGGTCCTATATTTTCATGAACTAATGATATGAAGTAGATATTTAGAGAGTTCTTATTTCAAAGACTTCCTTAATACTTTTGAATGATAAACAATATTTCAGTGTTTTATTGACAATATTCATTACACTGAAATCAATAGGAAAACATTACATTTAGTCTGTACTTTGAGCATATTGGGAGATCATCACCTCTTATCCTCCTCTTTCTCCTCCATTCCAGCCCTGTTAGTCCCTTGTTTCCCAGATAGTTCTGTATGTAGATTGATGCTATAGATATATAAATATTTCTAATTTGAAGTTTATTTTTTCAGTTGCTGCTTCTCACTCTATGTATTCATGGTTTGTGTCTCTCTATAAAGTGGTCTGCAAGTAAAAGAAAACATAAAATACCACTTTTGGGTATATATCCAAAGGATGCTCAATCATGCTGCAAGCACATGTGCTCAGCTATGTTCATAGCAGCTTTGTTTGTCATAAGCAGAACCTGGAAACAATCTAAATGCCCCTCAACTGAAGAATGGATAAGGAAAATGTGGTACATTTACACAATGGAGTACTACACAGCAGAAAAAAATAATGATGTCTTGAATTTGGCAGGAAAGTGGATGGAGCTAGAAAACATTATTTCGAGTGAGGTAACCCAGACACAGAAAGACAATTATCAAATGATCAAATGTACTCACCCATACGTGGTTTTTAAACATAAAGCAAAGAAAACCAGCCTACAAAGCACAATCCCAGAAAACTTAGACAACAATGAGGACACTAAGAGAGACTTATATAGATCTAATCTGCTTGGGAAGTATAAAAAGACAAGATCTCCTGAGTAAATTGGGAGCATGGGGACCTTGGGGGAGGGTTGAAGGAGGAAAGGGAGAGGCAGGGAGGGCAGCAGAGAAAATTGTAGAGCTCAATAAAAATCTATAATAAACAAATAATAATAAAAGACTAACATAATCTGCTTAATATGATTATTTTCAGGAGCACCCATTATCCTGCAACTATCCTGCAACTGTTTATGGCTGAAATGTTTCCCATTATGTGTATATGCCACATATTCTTTACGCATTCCTCTATTCATGGACACTTAGGCTCACTCTACAATTTATCTACTTGTAAGCAAATACTGTTCAGGCATCTCTATAAGTGCTATACTTACTTATAGTCCTCCAGATAAATACCCCAAAGTAGCATAACTGGGTTATATGGTAGATCTATCTTAGGTTTTGGGGGAATCTTCATACTTATCTCCAAGGCATCATAGTAGTTAGACTAGTTGACATTCCTATCAACATTGCATAAGGGTTTTCTTTTCTCCATGTTCTCACCAGTCTTTGCTGTGGTTAGATTTCTTAATGACTGTGATTCTGCCTTGGGTGACATGGAAACACAATGTAGTTTTATGTTTTGGTTTGCTTTGGTTTTGTTCTTGGTATTGGGCAGGGGAGAGGAGTTGGTGCTGGAGACTGAACCCAGAGTCTTGTGTTTGCTTGTTGAGGTAGGTGGTTTGGATGAAAACAGTCCCTGTAGATTATACATTTGACTACTTGGTGCCCAGCTGTTGGTACTTTGTGGAAGGATTAGGAAGTGTGGCCTAACTGGAGGAAGCATGTCACTAGTAGCAAGTCTCTCTCTCTCTCTCTCTCTCTCTCTCTCTCTCTCTCTCTCTCTCTCTCTCTCTCTCTGTTTCTCTCTCTCCATTTCTCTCTCTGTCTCTCTCTGTCTCTCTCCCTCACTCTTGAATCAAGATGTATGTAAGTTTTCAACCATCACTTCCTGTCTGCTGTCATGCTCCCTGTAACGATAGTCATGGATTCTCCCTCTGAAATTGTAAGCCTCCAATGATAAACCTTGAGCCTTATCATAGCAAAAGAATAGATCAATTGTCATAGCAATAGCAAGACACTTGCTAAGCAAATGATCTACCATTGAGCTAAATTCCCAAACCTTTGGTGTAGTTTTAGTTTGTATCTCTTTAATGATTAGTGAAGTTCGGCATCTATTTTTCATGTCTTTTTGAACCATTTGTAGTTCATTTCTTGATGACTTCCTCACTCTATTTATTGAATGGGTTATTTGATTTATTGATTTATTTTAGTTTTTTGTATATTCTAAATATTAAGCCTTTGTCAGCTGTATAGAGAGTAAAGATTTCCCCCATAATATGAGCTGTCTCTGCACTTGGTTGTTTCCTTTACTGTGCAAGGCTTTTTAATTTGATGAAGCCCATTTGGATAATATGTAATTTTTGTGAGGAAAAAGTGTAGTTGTAATAACGTGGTAAATAAAGCATTGTAAATACCTGTGCCATTGTCTCCAGTAAAAACCTGAAAAGAAAATGCCCAGAGTCTCAAAACATGGTAATTCATTTTATTATCCTAACTTATGGTATTTCCTCTGCTAAAATTTCAGACGATGGGTTTTATTTATCTTTTTAATTACCATACTTTAAAAATTAGAATGCTTGTATTACCTAGCAATAAATTTCATTTCCTACTTGAGTGATTCTAAATAGTCTAAAGTATTGCTCTAGCCTTAAACATTCTTGCTAGTCAAATTATAATAATTTGAAGGAACAGGATAAGCAGAAGATAATTCAGTTCATTAGTGGTTTTTGGATTTATGTTTTGAGATAAGCAATTGGTTTCTACTTTCTACCTGTCTAATGTTAAACTGTAGTACCAATAACAATACTTAAGGAATGCCATAAATAGCATTCAATGTTAAATCATTTACATGTAAAGAAGAATTTTGATGATAGCACAAGTAAAATTGCATCTGGCAAGGTTTTATTATATGAAAATTAATGAGAAATATTGATGTTTAAACCACTGATGTGACTTTATGAACCACATGAATTACACACATGATGACTAGGAAAGTATTGATCTATTCTATTTGCTATGCCTATGGCTTGATTTACATACTTGAATAGAAAAATAGATAACTGTGGAATAGATAATATATTTTAATTTGAGCCTCAGATTCTCCATAAATGTCAAAGTACGTAAGAAGTAGTCCTCCTTATCTGGCAAATGCCTACATTTGCCTGATACTTTTATTGTCCCTGGTTCTCACCATAATGGCTATTTATGCTTCATATTATTATCAGAATATATTTATCATTCTGTTTCTCTGAAAAGAAATGTAAAGAGTTACTGCAAATCCTTTTTGGTCTTTTCCTCTTTGACCCCACAACTTTATGCTGCACACAAATATGCATGCAAATGGAAAAGTCATTTTCCCAAGCAAGCATTTTGAAGATAGATACAAACAAAACATAACTCTCAACATATTCTCTTGCATCTTTGTAATTAATCTAAGAAAAAATTAGAACAAGAACACAGAGCTTTTGGAATAGTCCACCTGGACTTCATAGACTTGATGCATTATTAGATTGTTGGTTTTCCCATAGAGTCCGATGGGCATCCTTTGGAAAATCATTAAAGAACTTCGTATGTTGTGTTGACAATGTCCATTTGATGGTGTGTGTTGCTCAAACTTTGCTGTCTTATTTACACAATATCACCATTGATTCTTTGTTAATTAAGAAGTACCACAAATCTAGTGTATGAAAAATTACTTCTACCATCTAACCTGACTTTTCTGTTGCACCATTAAAACTCTTCCTCTCAAATAAGTGAATACAGTTGATAGCACTATGGAAGACCAGGATGAACTAACTCATCAGGAAGAGTAACTACAACAGCCTACAGAAAACTAACCAATTTACTGGTGTACTTAATATCAAAACCTTCTTAAATGTGCTATATCTGTCACATTATTTAATATAAATGTATGTGTTTTTATATATTGGATGTGGCATATACAAATATAGATATATGAATATATTTGCTATAAATATAGATATAAATAATTTAAATGTACAGAAATAGATATCACATTTAACACACATAGACATGTAAATATGTTATGTAATATTTAATACAGTCATTTATATTAAGGATACTACTTATAGATGATAGAATTCAAACACACACACACATATATATTCTAGACTGAGTTTACATGGATGGCCAGTAAGTAGCAGAGGCCAAATGAGATTTTAGAAATTTCAGAGTACAAATCTATGTACTTATGGTCATTTCTAGGGCATATAAATTCTTTTAATTTGGCACAAAGTATCATATTGACTAGCATGCTTGTTCCTTTGGGACTCTTTCTGAATTTCCTAGGCAATTAATTTAATTTTTTGATTTATTCATCTCACGATGGAATAAGTAGAGATTCTGGCTCACCTAATTATCTCATTGTATAATTTTATAAACTGAGGTAAGAGAATTTCTGTGACTTGCAATCTTTAGAAAGGGATTGTGACAAGAATAGAATTTGAATTTGAATTCAGAAAATGATGCTCTAAAAACCTCACTTTCAACTACAGCCTCTCTTTTTATCCCCACATAGCTTGTTTAAAACCTTTGCATTGAGAAGAAGTAGAGAAGGTTAACTTAATATAGAGGGCCAAAGTTGGTCTTTGATGAGTATAAAGTGTTTAAGAGACAGTAACTGAAATGTGTAAAAGGTTTTCTGGTAGAGTAAGTAAGAATGATATAACACATAAAGGAGGTTTGGCAAAGATGGAGAGAGCTCATGAACAGGGAAGAGTGGGCATCCTAGTTGTAATAACACACAGCTCTGCCTAGGTAGGCATGATCCCTTGATGATATTGAAGATATTAAGTAACTGTTTATGCTAAACTTCAATTTTCCCTTCCCTTCCTTCAATCTATGTTCCATGACTTTGTAAAAATACATAACAAACACCACCTATAGGTCAGGGTTTCACATATGCAAAAACCCAAGTAAATCAAGCAAAATAGGTCATTGCTCACTTTTGCATTTGCTGAACAGAACCCGACATGGTGAAGCATGAACAGATGTTGGACACCATACAAAGGGATTCATCTATAAAAAGGCAAAAAGGAGAAGGAGCTAGGCAAAGAGAGAGTAAGGGAGATAGTAGGGGACTACTTCAGGAATTGCTTTAGGTACAGCCAGACTTGGGAGTCAAGGACCATTTTGTAGAATGTCAAAAATACACCTATTCCACAATACTTGTAGTATCTGGTAGAGCCACAATGGAAAACTCTCAAAATTCTCATCCCGAGGATGCTGGAGAGGACAATTTGGAAGTAAAGGAAACAAGCAGTGCAAATTTGCTAATAAAGAACATGCCATAAGTCAGGAAACATGAACGAGGAGAAAACTGATGGGAATCTAAGAGGCATTCTTTCATTTATGGAAAGTAGATGGGAGTTTGTGGATTTGTGTGTAAAGGAGTACTTACATTTATAGTCATATCTCTTTTTAAAAAAATGAAAATAGATTCTTCTCTCATACAACACATCCCAAACACAGTCTTTTTTCCTTCCACACCTCCCATCTGCTCCCTCTCCATTTCCCTTCACAAAGGAGCCCGGCTCCAGGAGACAACCAAACCCAACAGAACAAGATGCAATAAGCAAAGACCAAAGCCCTTACACTGGGGCTGGGCAAACAACCCAACAGTAGTAAAAAAGTCCCAAGAGCAGACAAGAGTCAGAGAAATAAGCCCCCTCCCACTGTTGGAAATTCCACAAAACACCAAACTAACAGCCACAACATATTCGCAGAGGACCTGGTGCAGACACATGCTGCTTCTGTCTCTGTGAGCCTTTATGAAGCCTGCTTAAGGAATTTTGGGGGCCATGTTCTCTTTGTGTCCTCCATCCTCTCTGGCTCCTACAATCTTTCCTCTCCCTCTGGGTTCCCTAAGTTTTGAGGGCAGGGACCTGATAGAGATCTCCAATGTAGACTCTCTCTTTCTGCAGAGGAAGCATCTCTGATGAGGACTGGACAAGGAATAATCAATGAGTATAGCAGAATATCATTAAGAATCACTTCATTGATTTTTTTTAAATCAATCATGTCTCATGACACAGGTCTCAAATTAAAGCAGACAGTGGTGGGCCACTCCCACAAGTTCTGTGCCACCATTGCCCCAGCACATCTTACAGATGGGACAGATTGTAGGTCGAGGGTTTTGTGCTGGGTTGGTGCCCAGACTTCTCTATCCTGAAGAGTATTTTCTTGCACCAAAGAGACTAGAACAAAGGAATGAAGGCTCCATACAGGCACCAGCTTGACCACTCTACTACCTTCAATGAGCCTTGTGAATAAGATTATGGGAATGCACATAAAAGCTGTGTTTTGAGATAGATAGTATAAGCTTACAAAGAAATGAAGTAGGGGAATTTGAATAAGAAAAACAACTTAAATGGATGTGAACAGGAAAAGTTAAGAGCACAGATCAAAAATAATGAAATTTTTAGATCAACTGTTACATTGGATACATGAAGGGTAATATGAAATAAAGCGATCAAGTACAGCATATGACATCAGAGACACCTTTGCATGGCAAACTACATGGTTGGATCTTAACTTTTCAGGTTTTAAAGAGCTAATGACACTTTGTAAACACAGAAGGAAGACAATGTCTACTTCACAGGTTCTTGTTTTGTTTTGTTTTTTGTTTTTTTTTAATTTATTTATTTATTAAAGATTTCTGCCTCCTCCCTGCCACCGCCTCCCATTTCCCCCCTCCCCCAATAAAGTCCCCCTTCCTCATCAGTCCACATTGGAGCACCGGACAGAAATCTCAAGGTCCAAATCAGGAGCAGAAGGAGAGAGAGCATGAGCAAGGAACTCAGGACCGCGAGGGGTGCACCCACACACTGAGACAATGGGGATGTTCTATTGGGAACTCACCAAGGCCAGCTGGCCTGGGTCTGAAAAAGCATGGGATAAAATCGGACTTGCTTCACAGGTTCTTTATGAGCTATTAATGAAATAGTAGTGTAGAAATGGTTCATAAAATATTGAAAGGATTTATATTATAATGATTTTCAATTATTCTTTCACTAAACAAAATTTTAATGAAGGCCTTTTATATATTAGATACAGTGTTGGCACTCGGCATTCATAAAAAATGATGTTTATCACTATGAATTAAAAATCACCTCCTAGTGGGGAAGTGAACATTAAAACAAATATAATTAAATATTCTAAGGTGACTGTACATATGGTGCTATGAAAGTACACAGGGAGGCCTGAATGAATTCTTCCTTCCTGAATAGACTATTAAATCAGTAAAGATTTACACAGAGGGGCTAGAATTACTAATCTTTTTAAAAAGAAAATATTGGAGAGGTTGTGGATATAGCTCCAGTGGTATAACAGTAGTAACATGTTCTCAACATACATGCGGTCCTGTACTCAATCTTCAAAAAACCACAAAGACACTCACACATCACATATGCATACACACACACACACACACACACACACAATAAAACTGACTGACAAAGAGCACATTGGGTTAGAAAAAGGTTCTTGACTGATCATAAAAATTACAACTCAGAAAATTAAGAAATGAGGAAAGTAGTGATTATTAAAACAAAATTTATATTAAAGACAAAATACTTGGAGAACATAATTATAAGGCACATAACCAAAGCAAAATAAAAACAGTTATTATAATTAAATAGCGACAATGACAAAACACCCACAAAACAATAGGCAGAATGTTTTCAGCAGTTACTGCAAAAGAGGATATATAGGTGGTCAATATAAATAAGAGAAATGTGCAACACTCATCAGCTGGTGAATTATATAGTCCAACTAGAGTGAATAAAGTTAAAAAGACTTTTGCTATCTTAACCTGTTGTAGTAAGACTCATGGACAGTTGGTATTGATGAGGAAGGAGAGACATTTTCTTCAGGAGGGTAGCATATACTCCTGTAAGCAGACTGTCAGCCATCCTCCTGTGTCAATCCTCAGAGAAACTCACTGAGTTATGTAAAAAAGAAGAAAGAAAATAATAATGAATGTAGAAGGGCAAAGAAATCCGTTGGAAGTGAGATGTGGACAAGAAAGAGTGACAAAGTTGGGTGACTATGATTTAAATATATTGTTTACATATATGGAAATGTCATAGGAAAACCCATTATGCATAGCTAATGTATGCCAGTTAAAATTGTTGCTATCAAATGGCTAACTATAGAGTCCCAATTGGTTTTCCACTACAAACTAAGAAATTCTGAGAACAACAACAAAAAAAAAATGGTGTTCTTAGTTCTCTGCACTTTTCTTGGTTGTGGTTTTCTGTAATAGTTTCTGCCTGCTGCAAAGAGAAGTTGCTTTGGTGAGGGTTGACACCTATACTTGTTTGTGGGTATAAGGACAAATATTAGAATGTAGCTAGAGATTATGTTGGTTCAGTATAGTGACTGTAGGTTCTCCTCCATAACTTCAGTAACCCTGGCTAGGTTTCTAATTTCAGGCAAGATTTCCCTCTTGTTGAGCACTCCATAGAACAAACAGAGAGATATTGTCAAGACAAATTGTGCCAGTAGCTCACCATTAGGGATATTGTGCCACCATGGTGATTATGATAGCTCATAGATGTCTTAACTGAGTCCGACTATTGTTTGCTTTTGTTGGAAGCTTGCATGACAAACTCGGGCATCATGAAAGCTAGTCCTCAGGAAGGAGGCTTTCAGGTCAGATCCAGCTCAAATCCTCCTTCTTCTGAGTCCTTGTGTCTGAAGAACATACATCAAAAGAGACTTACCTTTAGCTTCTGGGAGACAACCAAGGGAAACAGCAATAGCCTAGAACGATTTAGATATTTCTTAGACATTCTCAACCAACAACATCTTAAAAGGATTGCCTCAAGCTTGATGTTGGGGCTTTTGTTAGACAATAGCCCTTGAGAGAGCAGATGGAAAATTTTCATTTAAACCATGTGTGTATATGTATGCACCAAGTATATGTATTATATGTAACTTTAGCTACATGCATAATAATTCCTTATAGCCTTTTCAAACATCCTTACTGTTATTTTGCCCTCCCTCCTTCTTTTGTATTTAGCTTTCTCCCTTCTGCCTAATTAAAGCCCCACCTTATCATTTTTTCCATCTCACTCTTTGTAATTTGAATTACTTGCACCCTGATTCTGCTTTTCTCATGCTCCTCCATGTCTCATGATTCTTTTTTTAATTTTCTGGTTTCTGTGGCTACTACAGGTTGTATAATCACATTTAATGATGTATAGCTAGGAACCTAAGATGAGAAAGAACATGCAATGCTTGTCATTCTGGGTCTGGATCACTTTCCTCAATATGATCTTTGCTAGTTCCATCCCATTTACCTTCAAAGTTCATGATTCCATTTTTCTGTACAACGGAGGAGAATCCCATTGTATATATGCACCGCATTTTCATTATCCTTTCATCAACCAGGCCGTTTAGGTTGCTTCCATTTCCACGCTATTGTTAACATACAGCACTGTGCATGGCTGAGCAAGTATCTATAGACTAGGGTGTTGAGAACTTTGGGCATATGCCAAGAATTAGTATAACTAGGTCATATGGTGCATTTATTTTTAGGTTTTTGAGAATTCTCCATACTGATTTCCATTTATTTTAGTTTTTTGAGAGTTCTCCATACTGATTTCCAGAGTGGCTAAAGCAGTTTGCTGTTACAGCACCAGTGAGGAAGAGTTATTTTTCACCACATCCTTTCCAGCATTTGTTGTCATTTGTTTGGGGACTTTTATCTGAGGTTAAATCAAATCTCAAATTTGTTTTAACATGTGTTTTCTAATTGCTAAAGATGACGAACATTTTTGGATATTTCTTAGTGATTTTTTTTCTTCATTTGTGAACTCCCTGATCAAGTCCCAGGCCCATCTTAAATTGATTGTTCCTTTTGTTTGATTGATTTCTGTTTTATGATTCTTTGTTCCTTGAGTTCTTTATACATATAATTTTGTTTCATTAATTCTCCGTCAGATGTATAGCTGACAAAGATTCTGACCCATTTGGCCAGCTTCCTTTTTACCTGCTAGATTGTGCCTTTAGCTATGTAGAAATATTTTCGTTTTCTGAGATCCTGCTTACCAATTGTTTGCCTCAATTCCTGGATAAATGGAGCCCAGCTCCTAAAGACCTTCCCCACACCTATACTACTGCTTCTGTTCTTCTAGCAGATTCACAGTCTCAAATTTAGCTCTCTGATCCATTTTGACTTAGTTGTTTTCTATGGGGGCTGTATACAGGTCAAATTTCATTATTCTTCTTCATGTGGGCATTCTATTTTCCTAGCATCATTTATTAAAGATGCTTTGCTTTCTATAACTTATATTTTTAATATCTTTGTCATATATTAGATTTTTATAGTTATGTGTAGTCATTTTTTTGGTTAACAGTCTTGTTCCACAGTTCTACATATCTGTTTTGTGTTAGTATTATATCGTTTTTATTATAATAACTGTGGAATATATCTTAAGATCTGGAATTATAATCTGTCTGGAATTGTTATTGTTGATAAGAGTTGCTTTGGTTATCCTGGGTCTTTGGTAATCCATATGGATTTTTTGATAGTTCTTTTTATTTAGGTGAAGAATGAGATGGGGATTTTGGTTGTGGTTGCACTGAATTAACAGCTTATGGAGAATGGTCATTTTCATAATGTTAACTCTATGAATCCACAATCATGAGGAGCCTTTTCATTATCTAGTGTCTTTTTAATCTCTTTATTCAGAGATTTAAAGCTTTATTGCAGACATCCTTCACTACCCAGATTAGGTTTATTTCTAAACATTTTATTTTCTTTGAGGCTATTGTGTATATGAGTGTGTCGATGATCTCTTTCTCCATCACAATGCTGAAATTGTTTGTTCCTGAGTGTTTGGGAGTAAAATTTTTAGAATCTTTTATATACTCTAACATCTCATCTGAAAATAGATATAGTATGAATTAATCTTTTTCTATTTGTATCCTTTGATTTCATTCTCTTGCCTTTTTCTTCCAGTCAGTGCTTCAAGAACAATAATGAGAAGAAGTGGGGATGCTGGGTAGCCCGGTCTCATTCCTTATTTCAGTGGGATTGCTTCAAGTTTTTCTCCATTTAGAATGAAGTTGGCTGTGGTTTCTCATATACAGCTTTTATTATGTTCCATCTACTGATCCCTTCTCTATGGTTTTTTATCATGAAGGCTTTTGCTGCTTCTATTGAGATCATGTGATTTTTGTCTATAAGTCCATTTATGTGTGTGCTTTGTTTTGTTTTGTTACATTTATTGACTTCTGTATGTTGAACCATGCCTGCATTTCCCATACAAAAATAATTTGGGCATGGTGTTGTATGTCTGTATTCTGCTTGTAAGTATTTTATTGGGGAATTTTGAACGTATGTTCATCAGTAATATTCACCTGTAGTCTTCTGTTTTTGTTGTATCTTTACCTGGTTTTCATATTATAATGATAATGGCTTAAAGGATGGGGCTTGGGGGTGCTCCTTCGTTTTCTATTTCTGGAATAGTTTAGGAAGGATTTGTTTTAGATATTCTTTGGACAATCTGGTAAAATTCTGGTGTGAATCCATCTGGGTCCAGACTTTTTTTTAGTTAAAAGGAGTTTTATTACTGTTTCAGTGTCCTCATTTGTCTTCAGAGATTGTAAACATTCTGTTTATTTTTGGCTGTTTGACTGAATCTTAAAATTTGTTCATTTTTTTTTAGATTTTTCAACTGAATAAAATACAGGTTTTTACATTATTCATGTATAACATTCTCAATTCTTTGGTCTTTGTTGTAATATTTTTCTGTACATTTCTGTTTCTGTTAATTTGGGTCCTTCCTTCCTTTATTCCTTCTTTCCTTCCTTCCTCCTTCCCTCCCTTCTTCCTCCCTTCCTTCCTTTCTTTCTGCCAGTTGGTACAATAGCCTATTGATCATGTTTATCTTCTCAAAGAACCATCTCTTAGATGTACTGATATTTTATATTGTTTTTGTTTATGTTTGTTCTGGTTTATTAATTTCTGCTGATTTTTTTCTTGCATCTAGTGATATGGGGATTTGGTTTGTTCTTGTTTTTCAAATTTTTGCATCACTGATTCATTTATTTGTGCTCCTTATGGTTTCTAATGTAGGCATATACAGCTATAAGCTTCTCTCATAAGACTCTTTGTAATGTTTACCAGAGGTCTCTGTGGTATGTTTTCATTCTTATTTAGTTAGCTCCACATTTTTTTATTTCTTTCTTGGTTTCTTCTTTTCATAGTCATCATTCAGTAATAAGTTGTTTAATCTTCATGATTTGTGTATTGACTAGAGATGTATTTGCTGTAAGTTTTAAGTTTTATTGCTTCGTGATCAGACAGGATACAAGAAATGATTCAAGTCATTTTGAATCTGTAGAGATTTGCCTTGTGTCCCAGATGTGGTCTGTGCTGCTGAGTTCAATGTGTATTCTTTGGTTTGTATAGAATTTTCTATAGATATCTGTCAAGTACATTTTATATATGATGTCAACTAAATCTTATTACTCCCTTTTTTTGTATGGAAAATGGGGTACTGAAATCAACTAGTTTTCATGGCTTCATGATAACTTGTGTCTTTAATTCCAGTAGTAGAAGTTTTATTGGTGTCCCAGAATGAAATTGGGTGTACCAGAGTTTGATCCATATATCTTCAGGATAATAATATCTTCTTGGTGAATTGGTCTCTTGGTTAGAATGGAGTATCCTTCTTTATCTCATCTCATTAGGTTTAGTTCTGTCTACTTTAACTGATATTTGCATAGCAATGCTTATTTGTTTCTTGTGTCTATCTGATTGAAGTACTTTTGTTTATCCTTTTGCCTAATTTTAAAGCTAATGTTTTTGTAGAAAAATAAAAACAGAGACAACACAAACAGATAACACAGAGATGGATTGTTTTCTAATCCATTCGGCAAACCTCTGCATTTTTGTTAGAGTATTGATACAAATAATATCTAAAGTTATTATTGAAAGGTATGTGCTGATTTTAGTCATTGTGTTACTGATCTCTGTTGTTATTTGTGTTCTCAATGTCACTTGGTGTTTTAATAGTTACAGTTTCACTTACTTTCTTCCTGCAGACTTCTCTACAGTCCAATGTGTTGCTCCCTGTGGTTTCTCTAGGTCTGATCCTTTGAATCTAATTTTTTAGGGCTACTTATATAATGGAAAGTTTAATTTGGGGATTCTGCAAGAATGGGTGGTCAGAGTAGTCAAGTAACTGGACACAGAACCTGAACTAGATTTGGGGAGGTTGAGGAAGATGTGGGGTTATGGGGAAGATCAGGTGAACTCACCAAGGCCAACCCTAGAAAAATATGTGTGGCATCTGAATTGGTATAGAGATTACTACCTTAATTTTATTTTTTCTTATATCTGCATAATTTAATGCCAGATATATTCTTAGTAAAATCTTATTCCCTTTTTTCCATCAAGAATATGTGAATCTCTGATGAGTCCTCTAAAAAAATGACTAAAAATGTTGAGCAGATATAAAAAGTAAATTTCTAAAAATTGATCTTTAAATTTTATTATTACTTTAATTTGTCCCATTGACAGCTAACTATGCAATGATTTTTAAATGCAAAAATTAAGCCAAAGCAATACAACAATTTGTAAACTCATATCAAGTATAATATTCAAGTCCAGGCGATACTATGTTACATGTATTAAAACATAACAAAGGTATTTTAGTTTCTAATTTTTACATGACCACTGTGCTAATCACATTCAAGAACTAATAAAACATTGGAGTAAGGGAACAAAATCTACACATATCATAATTACTATGGAGAAATCTTTGATAAAATTTTATTGTATATAATAAATGATAATTTTAAAGCTTTCTCAAACTGCTTTAATCACTTTTGTCTGCATTAAACTGCTAAGTTAATTAGATAGGCAAACCAACTTGAGACAAGGTAATTGATTTTCTACATAGGACACTCTCAACAGAGTAATAGACATAAAAAAGGATCAGTTCTTCTCCATGATGTGAAAATTAAGCTGTATTCAGAAAAAAAAATAATAAAAATCCCATTCTCTTGTTTCCTGCTGTTCCTTTGTTCTTTGATGACAAGTTAATCAAGTTCATATGGCAAAAGAGGGGAAGTACATCAGAACGTTCCTTGTACCTTTCCCCTTCAGCAAGGCTTCTGTCTCATTAGAGTGAGTTGCAGCTCGTCTTTTCTGCATCTTCCCTAAAGAAACCAGTGGTCTGAAATATAGTGAGTGGATCCCAGCCACTTTCTTCCCAGTCAGGGAATTCCTACTGCACGCTATTTAACATAGACTCAAAGTAGAAAATAAAATTTCATGTCTCTTATTATTACCATCACTATTATTACATTTTTATTATACTGATACCCTTTCTTTATCTTTTGTTTTATCATAATCTTCCCACCTCATGCCCTGCTTAATAATGTGTAAGACACTCATTTCATATACATCCTAACAAAGAAATTAGAAGACACCCCCCACACTTGTAAAGCTGAAGACCACCAGAGCTGTCACACATAAAAGCCTTGTCTCAAAAAAAAAAAAAAAACCTAAATTTTTCATCAAGCTCCACTTACTTTCTTAAATGAGTAAAGGACTACAACTTCTGAACCTAACACTCCAACACATCCTTCTGTGCATTTTGACTCTCAGAATTGTGTTCACGGGTGGAAATTGCCCATATTACCTACACTGATTAAAGGCAAATGTGCTTTGATTTACACCTAATGAATTGACTTCTTAGAGATTTGACAGTTTTACTGTACCTGATTTTGTATTGTAGTATGTAATATTGGATTTGAGCTCTATGCCACAGATCCATCTGTGTTGTATTGTGGGTTTTATTTGTCTGTAGTTTTTGCTTCTTTGATTGATTGTTCTTGTTTTTTGAGACAAGGGCTCTCTACATAGCCCTGGCTGTCCCAGAATTTACTATTTAGACCACACTGGCTTTGATCTCACAGAAATCTATCTGCCTCTGCATCCCTGGTGCTGGGATTAAAAGGATGTGTAAATATGTCTGGCTTTTCTTGTGCCTCTTGTATACTCATTGAATAACCATAAAATGTCATTGCTATCCAATACAGATATCTTCTTCTATTCTGGGTCCTTCATACTCAAATGTGATTCAGGAGCAAGCAGCATTGGGACCACATGTGAAGTTATAAGAAATGCAAAATCTCTGGCCTGCCTCCAGACCTACTTCATTACCTTCTTTAAATAGCAAGATTCACATGCATATTACAATCTGAAATACACTAGGCTAATGCACTTGATTTGAAATTTTTATTTTATTGTAGTTTTTGCCCTTCACTGTAACTACTCCCAGATCTTCCCTGCCTCCATATCTAGACAATTTCATTCTCTCTCTCTCTCTCTCTCTCTCTCTCTCTCTCTCTCTCTCTCTCTCTCTCTCTCTCTCTCATAGAAATTGACATAAAATCAAAAGACAAATTTTTAAAAAGGAAAACTCAATACGTCAAAAGTACCAAAACACACAAAAAGCACACACACACAAAGCACACACACACACACGCACACACACACACACACACACACACACACGAGTCTTTTTTTGTTTGTTTGTTTGTTTGAACACTTACTCCTGGGCATGGGGCCTGCCCTAGAGTGTGTTTGATGTACCCAATGACCCTCCTTTGGAGAAACATGATGTTCTCTTTCCCAAAAGCTATCAGTTGCAAATAACTTCTTGGTTAGAGGTGGAACTTTGTATCCACTTCCACTTCCCCTTTCTCAGTTTTGTGATTTTGTCTGGTTTGAACCTATGCAAGTGTGTGCACAATGTTATAGTCTCTGTAAGTTCATATGTGTGTCATCCCTGTTGTGTATGGAAGACACAATTTCCTTGGACTCATCCAACACCTCTAGCAAATCTTTCCGATTTCTCTTGTACATAAATCCGTGAGCCTTGAGGGAAGACATCCTTCTTAAGGCTGAGTGAGCCTACGTCTCACAGTCTCTGAATATTGTTCAGTTGTGGGTCCCTATATTCATTTCCAATCTACTGCAGAAGGAAACTTCTCTGATGATGGCTAAATGAGTTTCTGACCTGTGGGTGTAGCAGGATGTCATTATAAGAAAGTCATTTTATTGATATGTTCTTTTTTAGTAGAATGATAGTATTGAATTTTACCCCTAGGCCCAAGGACTATGTAGTCTCAGGTTCTTAGGCACTTTAGCATCGTTAAGCATTTTGCTTGATATAATAATTATATATACTTCTGGGACACAATGTCAAATATGTATGGATACTGTGTAATGATCAAATCTTCTAATCTTTATAAATATATAATGAATTATGAACCATAGTCAACCACTAGGCTGAAGAACACTGAAACTGAGTCCTCTTATCTAAATACTTTTGTATATTCTCTAAACCTCTAATCATCCTGGTATCTAATCTTCTACCAATCCTCTAGTGACCACCATTCTATTCCCCAATTTTATGAAGTCAATACCTTTACTTTTAAAGTACAAGTAAGAGCATGAGGCAGTTGTATTTCTGTAGAGCATTATTTTTACTTTTTGTTAAGTTAGTTTTACTTCCATCACATTCAAAGGCTTTGACCAAAAGGGTGGGTTCCTCTTCACAACTTATGGCAAGACCCCATTGCTCAAGACAGCATCTGCACAACTCCCAGAAGCACAGCTTCCTTGGAACCGTTACCCGTATGTTTCAACATCTTTGGTACAGGAAGGAACCCTGCAAGCTATCAGAAGAGAAACATAAACACCAAGCCAGGCATAACCCCTTTGATCTCCAAATGTGTCCTGCCTGAAAGATCTGCTAGGGCAAGGGTGACACAAAGCAAGTGGGAGTAACCAACCAATGTAAGACTTGACTTAAGGCCCACTCCAGGAGATGGAACCCATACCTGACATGATTTGGGTGACTAAGAACCTCAGACTAAATAGCTTAGGGACCTAGGGTAAAAACCAAATAATACTTCTCTAAGAAAAGTACTGTGTGTGTGTGTGTGTGTGTGTGTGTGTGTGTGTGTGAGTGTGTGTGTGTGTGTGGTGATTAAATGACCCCTAAAGATATGCTCATAGCACAGTTCCTTTTCCAACCATCATCAGAGATGCTTTCTCTTGCAGTAGATGGGAACATGTGTAGAGACCCACAGTGAGACATTCCACAGAGAGTGAAAGGCATTGAAACGTTCAGTCCTAAATGTTATATCTCTATCAAATCCCTCTCCTCAGCTATCACAAAATCACACAAGAAATAGAAATAGTATAAGAGCCAGAGGGGAGAGAGAACACAAAGACAACAAAGCCCTCTAAATCAACATGAGCAAATCTCATATGAACTCACAGATTCTGAAGCATCATGTATGGACCCTATAGAGGTTTTCACCAGGTCCTCTGCATAACTATTCTGTATAATCTATTATATATCTTATATAAGATTCTCTGTTGATGACTGAAAAGGCAACTGATCTATAAATATAGCAGAATATCATTAGGGGGTCATTTAATCACTATATATATTTCTTTTTAAACCAGTAAATATATTAATATTATATAATTGTGATTAATTTTATATAATATAATTGATAATATAATAAATATATATCTGGTATTTTTAATATCATATATATATATATATATATATATATTAACACTAACCTACTTCTAGGTTAGTGTTTTTATGGCATTCCTGAGTATGCGAATGGTGGGTTTCTAATTCTTGTGCCTTCTTTTGGGTTCTTTCCGTTCTGTTGGTTTATATTATGCAACTTTGATGTGATCATTTTTGTTTTATATTATTATATTTTATTTAGTTATACTTTTAAAAATGAATGAATGAAAAACTAGCCACTAGAGTAAAGGTTAACAACTGATCTATCACTCCTACACTCTGGGAGAAGGAAAAGCCAGTGTTCTCCAATGGAGTGACACTAGGTATATCAATCACTCCAGAGTAGGCATCATGATTGGGAGGAGTTGACCAACATATAACAGACTCCACTGTTTGTGTGTGTATATATGTCTCTCTGTGTGTGTTCTTTTATTTGATTGCAGTTTGGTGGGGGGTGTTTGTTTTGTTTTACTTTTGGATTGTTGTTTTATTTTGTTTCCTTGGTTATGGGGGGTTTCGTTGTATTGGGTGTTTGTTCATTTGATCGAAAACAAACTTAAAGTTGGGTAGGTAGGAAGGGGGAGGGAATTTGGAAGGACGTGAGGGGGGAAGAATATGATCAAAATATCTTTAAATTTTAAAAATGTTTTAAATCACAAAAATATAATAAGAAAAATTACCAAAGATAAAGATCACCCTCCTAAAGACTGTGATAGAACTGGTTTGAGGAAGAACCCTAACATGAGTATTATTCTTAAGTACCATATTTTTTAATCTCTGCACATATTTTATTTTATAGTAGAGACACAGTTCTGTAGAATAATCAATATTGGTAATCACATATAACATCTGTAATGTATAGTTCATTTTAGATTGCAAATTCCTTGAGATTCGACTTACAACCTATTTTCACACAGTCCTCAAATTGTCTTTGGTATGGTGTTTAATGTTCAGTGGTTGTTCAATGATATATTCATAGCTGATAGGGTACTAGGTCAGGAGGGAGGTACTGAGCTATTAGAGTTTTCATATTCTGATTCTGTAAACCATAATCTTTTTGTCCTTAGATACACCATTGAACCTCTTGGTAAGTTGTCTTACCGAGACAAGTTGTCTTTGTCTGTTAAATATGAATGAATTTCTACTCTAGTTGCTATTTAGACATGTATCCATTTAACATGTATGTGCTATATGAATGGTATGTAATCTGTTTTGGACTTGAGAGTATAATGGTAACTTCAAGAGAATAGGGCTTGTCTTCATAAGTTTATAATGAAATATAAATAATAAAATAGAAAGCAGAGTAGAATCATGGGTAATAGTAAACAATAAAAAGGAAAATATATTACAGTGATGTGTTGGAAACTGAGTGGTAGTGTTGGTCAAGGGTAGTGTGATTTTTAATCAGTTATGTTATCAAGGAATAACTCTCTGAAGTAAGGACAGTTGAGCATACTTGCATGATGTAAAAAGTGACCCAGACTTTATAATTCAAAAGCTTTTAATAATAAAATTCTCATGGTAAGAACAAATAAGGATTGACCTTATTATTTAGTTTCTCTAGGATCATGGACTATCACTGAGATTTGTCTCTACTGCATGTACTGGGTTTTGGGGATCCTATTCTCTTTGGATGTATTCCTTGCTCAACCTAGATGTAGTAGGGAGGGCCTTGGAATTGTCACAGGGACAGGTTCTTGCCCTCTCTTAGGATTGGAGCGGAGAGAAGAGGGAGGGTGTGTGGAGGAGGTGGGAAGAGGGAAGGGAGTGGGAATTTGGATTGGCATTTTTTAAAGTAATAAAATAATAATAATAAAATTAAAAAAGAACAAATAAGAAATAAAGAAGGCCTAGCTAGATGATAGGAGTACTTGAAGCAGCATTCAAGTGAATTCTTTTAAATATTGAATTTATCCCAAGTTTAGAGTACTTAAGTGAAATCTGAATAGAGGCAAAAATACCCAATATTTGGTACCACCAAAAGGAACCAATATTCAGAGTGACATTACCCTTGGCTCAACTTTTCTACTTGTCAATGTAATTTTGAGATGTATATGTATGACTGTAGCAAATAGAGAGAAAACATGTGTGACTTCAGGCCATACCTTGATTGGACCATATTTACTCCTGCCCTCTTGTGTTAAGAAAAGATGCATATAGACACACTCCCCTGTTTCTCTTTCTTTCTTTTGAATTTATGTCTCTATCTAAAATAATGCATGATTTATCAGAAAAAAAACACAATCAGGAGAAAAAGCAACTTTCTGGGTCTTGGTTACTGGTTGATGGCTCAGATTCCAAACTATGTGCTAAAACTAAATAGTTCTGATATTGTTGCTGCCTGGCTTCTAAAGCCACGATTTTAGAAAATATGTCTTAGCTTTTTTTCTACAATTTAGTTACTGGAGACTCATAGATTTGTGTCCCCATTGTAGAAATCTTAACTGTAAAACCTTAGCATGTTAGCTCCTAAAGGAGCTTAAAATTATGATTTATAGTGTTGATACTAATAAATGTGACATGATAAGTCTACTGTTTTTCACATGTTTGGTTAAATCATTACACTATAAACAGCACTGACTAATATAAAGTGACATTAATTTCATTTCATATGTATTTTCAATGTTTTGTTATTGTTAAATTGAGCGCTCCTTATCCATTGAGTATTGTCTTCCTTATTAATGGGAAAGTATATGAGACAAAGTTTGGGGAATTTGCCAGTCAATCAACTGGTCCTTAAACTCTCGCTCTGACTCCACCATCTGAGCTCACAGTGACACTGCTTCTGTCTAATGAAACACCTCCTTATCCTACAAAATTCTGATTAAGAGCGTACTTTTATGAACCTTTTTCTTATATCCCCCTCATCGGGCTTAACTACTACACTAAAGGCTATATACTTACTATTTTGAGTTCTTATTCTGTCTTAAGTTCTGTGCTCATTGACCTTACATAACTCCCATAAAATTAGACTGCCTACAGGCCAAGCAATAAAATAGTTTTATTCAAAGTCCTACACTGCGAAATTAAATTGTACCTTTAGTTTTTATTGCATTCCCTCTAAAAGTTCCAGGAGAATTGCACTCATAGCACAGAGTAGTCTTCCTTGGGAGCCTTCCTTCTCTATCCACATCTCTCCAGCCAACCTCCAAAAGCAATGTTTGAGAGTTGAATCCAATCTCACTTCTTGAAAACTTTGAAAGTCTCACCTTAGAACTCACTCAAGGATGGATCTTCTCATCTTTTTTTTTCATTTGCCTTAGCTCCCTTTCTCTCTTCTTTGCCAATTACCTTCTTTCACTTTAGAATAGTTTTATATTGTTTCTGCTGTAAATAATTCTCCTCTGTTTTGGGCTTCTTCATCATGAAAATTCTATATAGACAGCAGGGAAAAAGCTGAATTCACTGATTGCATTGAAGAGGCTGGCTACCCTAATGAAACAGAAATCTCTTTCTTAGAAAGAAGAAAGCGGGAGTCACTGACATTGTATTTGCTATATTGTGTATGGTTCTTAGTTTATAGATTTGCTATATATTGTGTATGTTTCAAAGTTTGACATCTCCCCTCTGAAATGCAGTTAGATTTCTGTCACTTTAAGATGAGAGAGTAATCAAAGATAGAAAGTGGTTAACTTCTTTATGCAGTTGGATAGGGCAAATGAAAACAAATCCAGAATTTGAATCTAGTATTAGCAAATAAGATCTCCACACAGCCAGGCCTGTCATTCAGTATGTTACCTAATTCTGTCAGCGTCCCTTAAGAACCCATGCATTTTCTACAGCTTGGGTCAGAAAACTATGGCCCAAGAACCAAATCAATTACATTATTTTTGAAAATAAAATTTTTGAATCATAATCATATTCATTCATTTGCATATATCTATGACTGTTTTTTTTATTACAGAGATGATTGTGTGGTTACAAAGAAGGCTGCTTGCACCACAAAGTCTAAAATATTTACTGCGTGTCCCTTTATATTGAAAATGTTTACTGGCTCTGACTCTAGAAGAGCTTCATAACTCCTGTAACAGTTAAGCAGAAACAAGACAATTCATCACAAACTCATGTTTAGGTTATTGGCAGCACCTTTGTTATAGTTACCAACCCACTAAACCTATATTTCTTTCAGTGATTTGATATTGCTCCAAGCAATTTTGTCATAAAATAAAGTTTCAGCAACTTTTGGATCATTCTGCAAAGGTTTACATTGTTAGGTTCTTAGTTTATCTTCTAATTGATATGTCATTATAATTCAGGTTTTCATTACCCTCGGTCCCTACTGAAGTAGCTGGAGGGTCTATGATAGTAAAAAGGGGATAGTGAGCCTGAGGAAGAATAGAGAATGTACTTAAATAACAGTCTGGGAGGTCATCTCTTGATGATAAGTCTGTGAGGAAGAAAAAGACAAAATGCACAGCTAGAGGATACCCTGAATCTAGGGAAGTAGAAGACAGCACAGGCAGCTGGGTTCCTAGCTCTTGGCAGCAGTAATGAGTCCTACCATCCCACTGAATGCTAATTATTGTCAACCCATAAAAAGCCTTTAAATGACTGATACTTTTAAAATATTATTTCTAATTTTATTACCTCTGTGTGAGTGTTTTGCCTGAATATATATCTGTACACCACATGTGCGCAGTGTCCATGGAGGCCAAAAGGAGGCCTATAACTAGAATTAGACAGTTATGATCTGGGACTCAAACCCAGTCTTCTGGAAGGTAAACCAGTGCTCTTAATTGCTAAGCCACCACTCCAGCCCCAAGATTGATACGCTTATACACATAGTATACATGATAAATTGAGAATTTGTTAAATTTAGTTGTAAACTAGATTCTGGAAATACAGTTTCAGCCTACAAATTAATTATGAAGTGTTTATGAGCTACAAACCATGTGGCACACACCTTTGGGAGTTATCAGTGAGAAGAAGAAAAATAAAAGATCGCCAAAACCTTATAGGATACATCCAAATAGAATGTACCAGATAATAAACAACATATACAACAACAAATGAATCCAACTATAAGGTATCTTACTAAAAAAATAAATGGAATGGAGAAAAAAACTTGACAAAGTAAGGGAATTTGAGAATTTAATGGGATAATTGGTATAGTTTTAACAGTGTAATCAAGGAAGTCCTCATTAAGAAGAAATTTGAGCAAAAAGTAGATAAAATGAGAAATGCACATATAGAAAACTTGAATAGCATATTTTAGGCACGAGGAACAGCCGATGGGAAAACCCTAAGGTGAAAACAGCAAGGGGTATAATGTGTCTGGAGAAGGACACAGAAGAGAGATTAGCCAGATGAGAACAAAATAATTTTCTGAGACAAATCATGTATATCCTTGCTGAACATTGGAAGGATTATAACTAATACTCTAAGTAAAATGAGAGATGTGAAATGTTTTGAACAGAGAACTCATACAATATGTTTTATGTTATTTTTGTTTTGTTTTTTTTTTGTTTGTTTTGGTTTTGTTTTTTTTCATTATTGAAAAAAATTCCGCCTCCTCCCCGCCTCCCATTTCCCTCCCCCCACTCCTCGCCACCTCCCCCCACTCCTCTCCCCCTCCCTCTCCAGTCCGAAAAGCAGTCAGGTTTCCCTGCCCTGTGGGAAGTCCAAGGTCCTCCCCCCTCCATCCAGGTCTAGGAAGGTGAGCATCTGTTTGGATGTTTTATGTTTTTGAAAGGTTTCTGCTGCTACTTCGTGGATGACAGACTCAGAGAGCAAGGGGAGGTGTAGAGGGATAGCAATTAGTAGAGGACTGAAGTTATCAAAGTGAAACATTGTGGATTCTGACCCCTGAGGCTGATCTTGAGATGGAGACAAAGGTTGCGATTCTGCTGCATATATACAGAAGTACAGTCAGTATGTCTTCCTGACACACTGCATGTAGGATTTAAAGAAAAGAGTTGCTTTTGTTGTAGCAACTGCAGTGCTGCTGTTACTAGCCAACATGAGGAACAATAGAGGAGAATAGAGTAGTCTAAAAATTCATGAGACATTGGGATTTCCAGGAAACTGGATATATGAATATGACATTAATAGCAGCTCTTCAGTATATAGACTAACATCTCTGACTGAATATTGCTCTTACAGCGAGAGGCACAACTGGTCAAAATGCAAAGAACCACTGATACATGTACAACACAATCCCTACATCCTAGGCTCAGGAAGCACCATGGAATAGGGAAAAGAAAAATTGTAAGAACTAGAGGAACAGGAAAACTTCTGCGACTTTATGTCCTCTACACACAGCAGGGAAGATGCACCTATGAAATGTCAAAAATAGGGATGCCTAGACAAGACCTGAAGAATGACAATACCAATTGGCACAGCTAAGTGGATGGGGACAATTTCACAAGTCTCCACTGATAGATGAAGAGCTATAGGCAATTAGTAGGTGCAGAGGAACAATCAGTATTTTTTTAGACTGTCAAGCACCCTAATATGTTATTCAATCCTGAGCATTTAACTCCGACTACATTCTTATGTACAACACTAAATGCATTCAGCAAGTTGTATGTGTAAATTTATGTGTGTATGTGTGTATGTATATATAAAGCAATAATAATTAAAGAAAAACATTCATGAATAAAAATATAGCTCTTCTTTCATTTTCTAAACTATAAATTATTTGAGAAGACCAAATCTTACTTATGCTTTTATCCCTATCTCCAGTCTCAAGATAGAATAGACAATACCGTATTTTACTAATCTTCAGTGATGTTATTTGAATGAATGATCCCATGATTTCATGAGGCTAATTAATATACTTTAAGCAGGAAGTATTTTGCCCTTACAAAAAGACCTCAAGTTGCTCAACTTTAAAGGTATTTCAATGTGTTTAGAAAGCTTCCATGTTCTGTTGTAGGGAGGGAGCTGCTTGTTCATCCAGACTACTGGCTAGCTTATACCCGAAATAACCACACAGAAACTGTATTAATTAAAACACTGTTTGGCCATTAGCTCTAACTTCTTATTGGCTAACTCTTACATATTAGTTTAACCCATTTCCATTAATCTGTATATTGCCACGTGGCAGTGGCTTACCAGCAAAATTCTAACCAATGTCTGTCTCAGGTGGAGGATCCATGGCTTTTCCCTGACTCTGCTTTCTTCCTCCCAGAATTCAGTTCTGTCTTCTCCACCTACCTAAGTGCTGCCCTATCAGAGGCCCAGAACAGTTTCTTTATTAGCCAATGAAAGAAACACAAGGACAGATGGACATCCTACACCAATTTTCTACCAAGCATCAATCAGATTAAAGGATCAACTATGGCCTAAGACTCTTGGCACTGTGCCAGCCTTTTCCATAGTTGTAGCTGTACAAACTTGTTGTGGTTACACTTGCTTTAAGAGAATGACTCGTAGTGATCAGAGCTGTCAGCTTCTTAAAGCTCGGCAACCAGATAAATGGTATCCAAAAGAAAATATACAAGGGTGTTCTTCCACCTGGGAAGAAGTCTACAGCTGTCATACAGAGTTAAAATAAATTAATGAAGTCTAAGGACAAAATAACTTTGTCAAAACTTAATTAAAAAGTGAGACAGATGTGTCAATATCATCCACAATCTAAGAATTCTCTATCTTTTTAGAGATTACTAATACTTTCCAAGATTATGGTCCTAAGATTGTGGTTCATTAAAACTAGCTGCTTTGTTCAAATAAAGGTAATACTTATATAAATATTTTATCACTTCTAATTTTCAGCACATATTTAAGCACGTGGAATAATTAGGCAAATACAATTAAACTGTAAGAACACCTGACTATTCCCCAGTTTGTCACTATAATTTCTTCTGTTGATTTATGATAAATAAAAATTAATTATATATTCCCAGATCTCTCTTTCTTGAATTTATTAAGTAGAACAAAACACATCCACTCATGCAAACCGAACCCACATACAGGAAAGATCTACTAATGAGAATTCAACATCAATGAGGTTATTTTTATTTAAAAGAGGAAGCACTTTGTTTTCCAAATCCAGAAATCTTAGTTACTATTTTTTCCTTCACTTCAGATTGTATATTATTGCACAGAAAGATGAGCAGCACAATTCACTTAAGCTAATTCATTTTTAATACTGCATTTTCAGATGTGAATAGCAGTAGAAAATTAAGTTACCTTGGTAAGAATTTCAGCCCCTGCTCCCAAAAATATTAACGTTCAGATTTTGGAATTTTCATTGCACACAATGATAAAAATATTTATTTACTTTTACATATGGACAATACACTAATGTGAATGTCCATATAATGTATTTTTAATCTTCCCCAACTAAATACTTTATTGGAAGAGTTCCTAAGTGCATCACTCTCAACAAGTAAACATTTTATAAATTGGTTGTCAACACATTAGAGCAATATTAACCTACAAAAGGATTAACACTTCTGATGTTAGACTTTCTCATGTCCAAACATGAACCATCTTTTGATTTGTTAAAACCATCCTTAATGTGCTATTACATTTCCTGTTAATTCAATTATTTTACTATTTTTACATTGCTATTGTTATTAATTTACTATTCATAGTATTTTACATAAATGAAAGTTGATTCCTATATATTAATTTGGTACTTTTGCTGAATTTTCTTAATACTTTTAGTAAATATTTCATTTGGTTGTCTTGATTTTTCTGGATCAATTGCTATAATGATTGTAATATTATCTTTTGTTTTCTAAATTCTATGCCTTTAGTAAAGTTGGGTTGTCTAATTGACCAAATATCTGCCTCAGTTACAACACAAGCATTCCAGTCTTATTCCTGATATTAGTTATAATTACATGAGTCTTTCTACATTAAACAAAAGTCCAATTCATGTGAACATCATAAATTTACCTCAAATTAATATTTTTGAACACTTTTATCAAGAATGTAAGTTAACTTTGATAAGAATTTAGAATATTGGGATATTATTACATAATGTTTTTATTAGATTGCAGACAAGATGAATTCATAGCTGATTTCCATCTTTTTTATTTTATTTTATTTTTATTTATTTATTAAGGATTTCTGCCTCCTCCCCGCCACCGCTTCCCATTTCCCTCCCCCTCCCCCGATCAAGTCACCCTCCCTCATCTGCTCGAAGAGCAATCAAGGTCAACGAGCAGAGTCTACAGAAACAAGCATAATCAATAGAATACAAGAGATAGATGATTTCCATCTTAAAAGAACTGATCATTTTAATTTCTGTCTCACTTAAGAAAATAGTCTCAAAACACTATGTAGCAAACCAAGGTTTTCTGTCTCATCCCAGACTGAGAATTATTATTGCCTAGGACCAGGGAGACGAAATGGTACCCATGACTACGATTTTGCCTCAAGTGTCATGAAGATTTGAACATTTGAATGGTGTTCAAATTGTTGAGACTTTAAAGACTCGTAAGATGAATTAAATGTGTTTTGCATTATAAGATAGACAGGAGCTTGAGGAAGAACAAGTGTAGAATGTTACTGTTGAATATAAAATATTATCTGCAGGCCCCTGTGTTAAGCACTTGGTCCCAGTTGACAGTGCTATTTGGGTCCTATGACCTAGCTGGTTATTGGGAGGTGATGAGACTTTTAAGATATGGGATCCAATTGGAGAAAACAGGTCACTGATAACATGATTTTGAAAGTTATTCTTGGTATAAAGTCTCTTCTTCTACATGCTCCTACTACCCTGATAACCTTACTCACTACAGGAGCTAGAAGCAACAAAGGTGAGGAGTGTTGACTGAAATATCTGAAACATCTATTATCAGTCCTTATATATTAATGTACAACTAGACTGTGAGCCATATGAGGGAAAGAGCTTCCTAGGGATGAAGCTGTCTTCTCAAAATTCTTGTGTTCAAGCCCTAGCTCCCCAGATACAGCTTTCTTTAGAGATGGAGACTTTATAGATGTAATTAACATTTATTGATGTCAAATGGTGTGACAGCCTTATAGGACAAACAGGAGACACCCAAAGTTCACATCCTCTGTGTATGTACAAACAGGTCACATGAAGTCAAAGTGAAGAGGAAGTGCCAAGAAGACCTTCATAGAAAATGAATCCTGTCATCATCTTGCCTTCATACTTCAAACCTTAAAAAAACACAAGAAAACAAATATCTGTTGTTTAAGTCACTTAACTAGGGTGCTTTAATATGATACCACAATCTGGCTAATAGAGACGTATCTGATCTTCTTTAAATCTCCCACAACATCTAGAATAGTGTCTGGCATAGAGAAAAACTTCAGAGAATGTGTACTGCATTGAATTACAATACTCAATTGAATGAGCAGTCGAAGAGCCTGCTTCGGTACTGGGCACAGAATCCCCAACATCCACCAAGGCCAGTGTTAATCCACGCACAGTGGAGAAGATCTTAGGCCGAACATGCCTCACCTACAACTTCAAAATTTAAACTGTTCAGAAACAAGAAAGTTAAAGAACAGACCTCATTTAGTAGCAAAGCTTGAGCTGAACAGGAATAGAGCTCTTAAAAATTATGTCACCAGTTTTTTTTGAGGGGGGGGGATTGTGGTGTTTTAATAACTTGTTACTTCCCCAGCTCTGGCTAGGATCCATCTTATAAAATCTATCGCTTAAACACCATCCTGCCTTCTGTATAATCCAGAAAATTCAGAATTTCAAAGCGCATCTTGCCATAACGGATTTGGGTAGAAAATTGCAGACCTGTACTATTTTTTAATTTCATTTTGTATTCCAACTCCAGTTCTCTCTCCCACCCCACGTCCTGCTTCCTCTTGCCTTCCCCACAGCCCACCCAGCATCCACTACTCCCAGAGCATAAGGCCTCCCAGAGGGAATCAAAAAAGCCTGGTCCATTAAGCTGAGGCAGAACCAGGCCC
Source organism: Microtus pennsylvanicus (assembly GCF_037038515.1). Lineage (NCBI taxonomy): Eukaryota > Metazoa > Chordata > Mammalia > Rodentia > Cricetidae > Microtus > Microtus pennsylvanicus. The sequence continues at coordinate 121,071,312 of NC_134601.1, read as the reverse complement.
CTCCCCTCTGCATTGAGGCTGAGCATGGAATCCCACCATAGGGAATGGGCTCCAACAAGCTAGCTCATCCACTAGGGATAGATCATGATAGGATCTGCATTATTTAAGAGATCAATAACAACTTCACAGCTATCCAGTCAAGAAAAAATAAGGGAAGCATCAATTATCTGGTTTGTAAGTAAATTGGAAATGCTATATGACAAAATAGGAAATAAACTTGGGAGGTTTATGATTGGAAATATTATGCATTTATTGATAAAATGTTATATAGCAAAGAATTCAACAAAGCATTTAAAGTAAAATAAACTATGAATAGGTGGAATTTAATTAATAGTGCTAGGATAATTTGTTATAAGAACATATATTATTACAATACTTATTAGTTTATCTAAGGAAACAATATTAGTTTATCTAAGGAAATAATAGTGCAACTATATTCTGAAACAAAATAACCTTTGAAGAAATGTCATTATTTCTTCTAAGAAATTATCTTACATTTTTAGCCAATTGTTCATTTTTATGTTTATCCTACTGAGATTTTTATATTGGTACATATTAATTATACAAAATAATGAGTTTCATTATGATATTTCTGTATATAAATGTAATACACTTTGACTGTATCCACCCTTTCTATTAGCCTTTTATCTCCCTTCTATCCTTTACATTTTTAAATTATTTTTTCGTTATTTTGTTTTTTATTTTAAATTATTTTTTAATTTCATTTTACATTCTATCCACAGTTCTCTCTCCCATTCCTCCTCTTCCCATTAAAGCTCAGTAATACTCCACCTCCCCGCTACCCACTTCTCATTCACTCCTCCCGATGGGCAAGGGCTCCCATGGGAAGTCAAAAAACTCTGGCACATTAAGTTGGGACAGGACCAAGCCCCTCCCCACTGCATTAATGCTGATCATGGCATTCCACCATAGGGAATGGGCTCCAACAAGCTAGCTCATGCACCAGCAATAGATCTTGGTCCTACTGCCAGGGTTCACTACAGTTAGTCCAAGCTTTATTACTGTCTCTCAAATATGGAGGGCCTGGTTCGGTACAATGGAGGCTCCACAGCTGTTGGTCTAGAGTTCCTGAGTTTCAGTTGTATCTGTAGATTTCTCTATCACAGTCTTGACCTCTCTTGCTCATATACTTCCTCCTCCCTCTCTTCAATTGGATTCCTGGAGCTCGCCCTGGTGCTTGGTTGTTTATCTCTGCATCTGGTTACCTCAGTTACTAGATGAAGGCTCTATGATAACAGTTAGGGTAGTCACCAATCTGATTACAGGGGAAGAACAGTTCAGGCTCCCTCTCCACTATTGTTAGGAGTCTTAGCTGGGGTCATTGTTGTCGATTCTTGGGAATTTCCCTAGCACCAGGTTTCTCCCTAACCCCATAGTGGTTCCCTCTACCAAGATCTCTCTTTCATTGCTCTCCTACTCCATCCCTCTTTCCCCTCGACCATTTCGTTACCTCATGTTCTCATCTCAATCCCTTCCCCTTTACTACTCCCCTTGCCCTCAGTTTACCCAGGAGATCTCATCTAATTCTCCTTCCCATGTGCCCCTCTTAGGGTTTTCTTTATTACCTAGATTCTCTAGAGCTGGGGATTATATCCTGGTTATTCTTTGCTTTACAACTAGTATCTACTTGCGAGTTAGCATATACCATGTTTGTCTTTCTGAGTCTTGGTTACCACATTCAGGACTTTTTTTCCAAGTTCCATCCATTTGCCTTCAAATTTCATGATGTCATTGTTTTTTAGAGCTCAGTAATACTCCATTGTATTGTATAAATGTACCACTTTTTCTTCATCCATTCTTCAGTTGAGGAGCATTCTATGTTGTTTGCATGTTCTGGCTATGACAAATAATGCTGCTAGAACATTGTTGAGCAAGTGTCCTTGTAGATGATTGAGTATCCTTTGGGCATATGCCCAGGAGTGTTATCACTGGGTCTTGAGGTAGATTGATTCCCAACTTTCTGAGAAACCGCCATACTGGTTTCCAAAGTGGCTGTACACGTTTACACTCCAGCAAACCAGCAGTGGAGGAGTGGCTCCCTGACACCACATCCTCTGCCACATAGGCTGTCTGCAGTGCTTTTGATCTGAGCCATTCTGACACATGTAAGATGGTATCTCAGAGTCATTTTAATTTCATTTCCCTGATGATTAAGGATGTTGAGCTATTCCTTAAATTTGTTCCAGCCATTTGAGATCCTTCTGCTGAGGATTCTCTGTTTAGTTCTCTACCCCATTTTTTTTATTTTATTGAGCTCTACATTTTTCTCTGCTACCCGTCCTTCCTACTCCCTCCCCTTCAACCCTCTCCATGGTCCCCATGCTCCCAATTTACTCAGTAGATCTTGTCTTTTTCTACTAGCCATGTAGATTAGATCCATGTATGTCTCTCTTAAGATCCTCATTGTTGTCTAGGTTCTCTGAGATTGTGAATTGTTTTCTTTGCTTTATGTCTAAAAGCCACTTATGAGTGAGTACATGTGATATTTGTCTTTCTAGGTCAGGGTTATCTCACTCAATATGATGTTTTCTAGACACATGCAATTGCCCACAAATTTCAAGATGTCATTTTTTTTCTGCTGAGTAGTACTCTATTGTGTAAATGTATCACATTTTCCTTATCCATTCTTCAGTTGTGGGGCATTTATGTTGTTTCCAGATTCTGGCTATGGCAAGCAATGTTGCTATGAACATAAGTTGAAGCACATCCTTGTGGTATGATAAACCATCCTTTGTGTATATACCCAAAAGTTGTACCCCATTTTTAACTGGATTATTTTGTATTTTGATGTCTATGTTTCTTGAGTTCTTGTATATTTTGGAGTTTAGCCCTCTTTCAAATGTGAGGTTGGTGAAGATCTTTTCCCATTCTGTAGGCTGTCATTTTTTATTATTCACTGTGTCCTTTGCCTTACAGAAGCTTCTCAGTTTCAGGAGGTCCCATTTATTGATTGTTTCTCTCACTGTCTGTGCTACTGGGGTGTATTTAGGAAGGGGCCTCCCGTGCCAATGCATTCAGGGCTACTTCCCACTTTCTCTTCTATCACATTCAATATTCCTGGATTTATGTAAAGGTCCTTATCCATTTGGACTTGAGTTTTGTACATGGCACTAGATATAGGTATATTTGCAATCTTCTACATGTTGACATCCAGTTATGCCAGCACCACTTGTTAAATATGCTTTCCTTTTCCCTTGTACCATTTTGACTTCTTTGTCAAAAAGCAGGTGTTCATAGTTATGTGGATTAATTACAGGGTCTTCAATTCAATTCCATTGGTTCACGTGTCTGTATTTATGGCAATACCAAGCTATATTTATTACTATAGCTTTATAGTAGAGTTTGAAGTCAGGGATTGTGACGCCTCCAGAAGTTCCTTTATTGTACAGGATTACTTTAGCTATTCTCATCCCTTACATATTCAACTAATTCCACCCATTTTCCTGTACATTAGATAATGTTATTCTTAACGACTGAATAAAAACATCATTTTCCTTTATCCATTCTTCTGTTGATTGACGCCTAAGCCAATTGATTCCATAATTTGCTATTGTGGATTGTGCTGGAACACTCATAGATTTCCAACTCTCTATAGTAAGCTAATGTTTATTCTTCCGAATATGTACTCAGAAGTGCATAACTGGATTACATGCAAGTTCCATTTTCAACTTTTTGAGGCATTTTCAAGACGATTCCTATAATGACTCAACTAATTTCCCTTTAAAAAATCTTTTCTGAGATCAGTTCTTATAAATTGTGTTTTTCTAGAAAACTGCCCATTTCAGCCATTCACAAATGTTTATGTAGTAGAATTGTGTTATGTGAGTCTTCCATTTGCTCTAAATTTATGTTTATTTAGTTTACTAGATAGATTTGGAAGACATTTCTTTTTTCAAATCTTGAACACCCCAAAGCCTATCAAGCTCCCTTCCTCTCTGCTTCTCTAACTCCTGTACTTCCTGGTGTTTTCAATTGTTGCACCAGATTAAAACCGCATATTTCCTTAGCCCATTCATATAACGCTCTTAAGAACAGGGACTATGTCTTAGATACTGTCACATCCTCAGAACATGCCAGGTTCCAGCTCCTAAGAGGACATCAGAATCATTTGCTGAATGGCTAGATAAATATTTCCTTTGTTTTACTACTTTAAAATTTCCCATAGTAAAGATAGCTGATCAGAGAGAGAAAATGGATAGAAACATTAAGGACAGGCTGGAGATACTTGCAGGAGACTGACAATCTACCATGTTGATAGTCAAACTCGAGTCAGGTGTACAGCATCAGGCCCAGTGCAATAGGAAAGATGGCAAAGAGTTGATTACTAACATTCCCTACACACCTTTGTCCCATTTCACTACCCTAACTCTGATGGCACCAGTAATTTCATATTATTCCTCTGGGTCCAATGTAGAGACGTCTTTAGTTGTTTCTTTTTGTCTTTTCACAGTGAAAATTCCAATTGATTAGGTGGATCACAATTGAATATTGGTTTGTGAAAGCAATTATCAATGAACTTTGACTATCAGTTAAATTTTTCACAACATATACCCCAAAAGGAACTTACTTACCTAAATAAATCTTCCAAGCACCTCTTCCACTTCTGTGCCTAGTTGTGCTTTGGGAATACAAGCAATCAGTTTCTAGCAGGCATCCAAACTCAGTCATGAGTTTTCCTTTTCCTTCCTTCATCTAAAGAAATAAGTTCCATTAGCTGATTTAGATGTGCCTCAGCTCTGGAGTTGTATGATTGCTGTTCTAGAAGTTAGCTTTAAATAACTCAAATCACCATAGGGGAATTAATGGGAATGAGCAAAGTAGATATCAAACTCATAGTGAATCTATATTGAGGGATTTCTCCAGCATCAAAGAAGCTAGTAAAAGCAAAGCTGGTGTGAAACTGAACTCAGCCTTATTCCTACTGTGAAAGCATATTCCTACTCCTTGTTCTGTAAATTATAATCATTTCCATTCCATTCAGCACCTTACAACCTGAGGATTTACTAGGAGTTTGTATCTACACTCTTCACAATCATATGTATACATTAAATGAATGATATATTTAAAAATTTGAAAAATCAGTATGCTCTATGCAAGACATATAATAACAATTATTCATAGTGTCAATGTGCTTCCTAATGTTAGAGTATACTGGTTAAAATTATACAAACAATATTTGCCTGTTATTCATTATTGGTTACATACCTTCCATTTCACCCACATTAATTATACATGTAGAGAAAGAAAGCTTGAGGTTTTAGCAAAGATCAAAATTAATTATGAATTGTAAAATCATTTATCTACTTCTAATAAAGCTTAATAGAATCTAAACTGGAATGTATACCAGATATATTTAAAATTCCAAAGGCATAATGTCATTCAATCAGTTGTTTTGAAAATTAATAGTCTGATATTTAAAGGTAAAATCCAGCTGTTCAGGCCAAAGGGTAATTTTAAAATAAGAATCTTTGAAGGAAAATTATCCATCTGCTGCCCAACACTGACAACATTGACTTCAAGACCGAACAGTTGCTCCTAAATCTCCTAAGTGCTTCTATCCAGGAGAAAGTCACAGGAGACTGACTCTCACATTTAACTTTAATGAAGATCTTAAATTGGATGAAACTATTAATTAATCTTCCTAATTTGCAGTACTCAAGGCATTGACTCTAATGATATTATAGAAACGTAAGTGGCTAATTTCACCATGATGATGAGAATTACCATGCTTGAGCACTTAGAAGATACCAGGCCTAGTTCTAAGTTCTACCTACTTGTTATTCCAAATACGCTTAAGTTCTTACAGCAAACCTATTAGGTGGGCTCCACTTATTATCCTTATTTTTCATTTGATAAATATGAGACGCAGAGTCATTGAGTGTCCTGCCAAGTTATCCATCTGGTAAGAAGTAAGGCAGGATTAGGACACCCAAAGTGCAACACTTAGAATCTGTTTCATGGTATTACATGTGTTTTGTTTTGTTTTGTTTGTTTGTTTGTTTTGAGAAGTACCATTTGCTTCTAAACAAGTAATTTTCCAACTTAGGTAAATTCTACCCTGACAGGTAGAGATATTCAAAGAATGTCTATTCTCAGATGAGACTGAAAGTGTGAAGAAGGCAGAGAGGAGGCCTAGAGACTGTGTTTAGGACTGTCAGGTCCTATCCTCTTGATATTGGAACTCCACCCTACTGTTGACTTGGTTTCCTCTCCCTTCAGTTTTTCTTTTCTTTGCATCCCAAGATCTTGCAAAGAAGAATCCCAGAAAGAGGAAAGTGGGGTCAAGGGAGAAGGAATGTTGTGACTAAGTTTGCAAACTCCATCAGTGACTGATCCAAGACCCATATTCCTGGCATCTTCTCACTGCCGCCTCCTTCATAACTCTGCTGCCTTCTCTCCGTTTCTGCAATACTACATGACTAATTTCTACCAAGAGACTCAAATTGATTTGCACTCTCTCAATCAGATACATGCAAGTGATATATTAGAAATTGTGTGCTCAACGAGCCCAACACAAATCTTTTCACACCACCAATTTATCTTTCAATTATGTGGTGTACTTCCATACTGTCAAAATAATAATCATACCACCTGATAGCACGGCCTTTTTTATTTCTTCACAAAGTGTACATGTTTATTCATGTCATTTTATTCAAGAGGCCTACAGATTTTTTTCTTTCTTTATTTTTTTATTGAAAAGAAAAAATATTTTCCGCCTCCTCCCAGCCTCCCATTTCCCTCGCCCTCCTCCCGCCCCTCTCCCCCTCCCCCCACTTTTCTCCTCCTCCCTCTCCAGTCCTAAGAGCAGTCAGAGTTCCCTGCCCCGTGGAAAAATGGCCTGCAGATTTTTTTAATTACCAATAGAGGCTCCCCCAGGCTAGTGTCTATTGCAAATAGGCATCTAATTATTAATGAGTGATTTGTGTTTCTGTTTTGTTTTTGTTTTTTATTATTGTTGTTGTTGGTAGTGGTGGTAGTAGGTTTTTAGTTGTGGGTTTTGTGTTTTGTGGGGTAAGCAGGAAAATGTGGAGCCGAGCGGCATCAAAATGCTGCGTCGCTGTAGAAAATGGAAGCAGCTGGAACATGAGCTTAGGTGACTTATACTAACAAAAATTAAGGTCACCAACACGGCCAGGGGCTTTCATTACACATTAATTCCCAATCTCTGATTGAGCTTTCATGTTTTCCTTTTCTCTCCACGTGGAACTTGAAGCTTGGTGGGGCTCTGGAATCTTTCCATTTCAGTTTCACTTTGGCAAGCATGAAATAGCAAAGTAGCTGGTTCGTTTCAAGAGCTTTAGGTTAGAAGACACTAGCTTTGAAAGCTCACTTTCTGTCAAGTTGGCTCCCATGGAGATATCCTTACTGGCCTCAAGCTTCCACCATAAGTTCACATTAAAATATAGTGCTGACGGTAAAGTAGGCCACAGGAAATAGACTGGATAGTAAAGCTTCTTTGCTACCACTGACACTGCTATCCAACTGAAATAGTATGCGTACCATGGTCTCATATGCTAAATGCTCTTTAGAGACGCAACTGTAGGAAATCTTGTCATTAGCTTGAGGCTGCTGCTACATCCCAGTGGTAAAAGGACTCAAGTGTATTGTTAAGAATCTTATTACAAAGAGAGGACTTATTGTCCCCCCAGAGTTAATATAAGAGTCAAGACATTCTTTAGGAAACGACCATTTTTTATCACCTTAGGTGAAACTGTGCTTCTAACACAGCCATGGATTACAGCCCACAATCCTGCATTCTCTGCATTTGCTATAGCTTACCCATCAATCATCTCAAATATCAGCTTGCGATGGTGGCACACGTCTTTAATCCCAGCACTCGGGAGGCAGAGGCAGACGGATCTCTGTGAGTTCGAGACCAGCCTGGTCTACAGAGCTAGTTCCAGGACAGGCTCCAAAGCTACAGAGAAACCCTGTCTCGAAAAAAAAACAACAACAACAACAAAAAATCAGCTTGAGTTTTGTCTTAGTTACTCTCCTATTGATGTGACAAAATGCCAGGATCAAGGCAACTTATAAAAGAAAATATTTAAATTATGTGTATGCTTTCAGAGGGTTAAAGTCTATGATGATGGAGCAAAGGCATGGCATCCAGGAAGAGATGCGAGTGCACACCTTGATGTGCAAGTAGGGAGCAGAGAAAAGCCCACTAGAAATGGTCTTTTGAACCCTCACAGTCTGCCTCCAGTGACATGCCTCCTAAATTCTTCCCAAACAGTTCCATCAATTGAGGACTCAATCCCCAAATATATGAGCCTGTGCGGCCCATTCTACCGACCTATATTACCAACCCCCGAGGAGAATTTTTAAAATGAATATTCTCTTTTTTTTCTTCTCCCTTGCTTATAAATGTAAAGCCAGAACCTAGGTTAAGGTGAAGTTTGTAAAATAATAAATAAATAGATAAATGGGAACAATATCCCGAGAACACATGGCATGAACTGCTGAGAGAGCATGTTATCTCTATGCTCATCTTTGAACATTCATAATCTTCTGTGGCTGAAAGTTAACACTTCTCCTCCTTCTTACATACCTATGCCATTGCATGGACTTTCCACCTTTTGTTCACTGTAGATGGTGTTACTGAGTGAAACCACAGTCTATGAACAATTCCAGACTCAGCCCCAGAGAGACAGAAGTTCCCCCAGAGGTCAATGAACTAGCAGAGTTTGAGGTCAATCCAGGTTAATTGTGAATTGCAGCTCAAATATTGACTGCCTCATTTTGGTAAAGTTAAAAAGTAAACTCACTTATCATTATAGTAAGAGATAAATAAATCAGAGTTGTGAGGCAAAAGTTCTTTATTGATGGTAATGATTATTCTATTACTTTGTACCAGGACATCAGGTTTTATGACGTACAGGATGTTTACTACAATGAGATTCCCCTCTACATGAACTTAGATTATATGAATTTTAAATAGGACGAAAGAAAAATACTAATAAAGTCTTAATGGATGCATAGAACATGAAATGCAACAGATTCTACTTTACATTCATTGCCTTGGGGAACATTGTCTTGAATTATGCAAGTTTTAAATTATTCAATGTCGTCAGAAGGCCATCTCTTGCAAACCAATGAGACTGAGCATGTACACAGTGTCAAATGAGTGTTGATTTGCAAACAGAGCCTTACTCAATCCATCACTGACCACATTGACCTGAAATCCATGGTCTGCTGCCTCGATATGAAGAAACTAAGGATCCAAAAGTTTAAGTCATTTTCCCAAGTTCATTGATCATTCAGCCAGGAATAAAATATTAGTTTGCCAGACCTTCATATGCTTTCTCTCCCCACCCCCAGCACTGGCTGAATGGATATCTCTGTAAGAAAGCATCATCTTATCATTCCTTAATGTCATTCTTCTAATATAACTAACTCTTTTCCTCGATTTCCCCCTTGATTTTCTAATAACAGCTAATTAGCTACCAATCTCCCTCTTACTTCTCATTCCTGTTTCATTAGAGAAGAAGCATGCATCACATTTTGCATCTGAAGATGCAGTCATAGGAAGTGAGTGGTGGTGGTGTTCTCATTAGTTGAAAATGTAATGAAATGGGGCAGGCACAAGCAAAGGGAAGATTTTCTTGAGTTCTGCTTCTTTCCCTTTCCCTAGATGCAAATAGCCTCCTTATTTTGGCTTTCCCAGATGTCTTTTTTGCAGAAAACTTAAGGATACATTTCTGCAGGATGACACTATGGTACAGTAAGTATTATCTGTTATTGCTTGCATATTTTGGGGGTAAGCAGTTGTAGTCTTCTAGTCCCCCTTCCCTCTTCAAAACTCACATGGATATATGGTTTTGTTAAGGCGCTTCGAACAGTTTCCTGGCTTCTATATGGAGAGTAACATACTCATAAATAATATCAGCTAACTAGAACTGTGTAGCACCCAATGCCAAACAAAGAAATTGATCTCCAAAGGCTTTTCAGAATCGTCGATTTCTGGTTGGTTCATTCAGATGCCAGGTTTGAAGGTACTGCCACCCAATGGCTATTTATGCACACCACACTTTCATAAGAACTGTATTGTTTAAATTAGCTTGCCCAGACTCCAACAAGACTATCAGATATAAAGAGAAAATGCATGAGGGTTGGAATGTTGGCATAGACCAGCGAGTCAGCTCTGCCACTATACGTCTTTGCCAAGGAAATCTGATTTTCCTGCTTTAAACAGCAGGTGTAAGCTGTTTTAATTAGGCAATAAAAATCACAACCTGGCCCTGAAATTATAAAGACAGAATTGTGCAACATCATGAATCTTGGCACCCCAGTTAATTCAACTGTCTATTTTTTGATGATAAAATGGTTGAGTGTAGATAAGAGACAAAAGCAAAAAGCAAACCCAGAATTTTTCCTTCCATGTCTGTTGATTTCTGGTGTTCTATGATTTTACTATGCATTTAATAAACTCAGTTTCCATTTATGAAATTATGGTGGAGATAGAACTGGTATACTCCATAATACCAAACAAAACATGAATTGATTAGACACACCAAGTCTCCTATTCCATACAATGGGAGCGAATCTCAAGCTCCTCTGGCCAACAGGTTACCTCCATTTCAACAAGTATTAATCAAATTTCATTTCAAAATTTTCTCTTCGAAGTTAGAGAAAATAAATTTATTTCTGGGCAGAACAGAAACGCTTCTTTTTTGCTTTGGCATCAGTTTGTTGCATAGCTCGAGAATAATTAAAAATGCAAACCAAGCAGGAGGTGGCGGAGGATAATTGTTCAGAAGGAAAAATAGTGCTGGGGAGATGTTTCAGTGGATGAGTTTACTTACTGTGAAGACAGGAGCGCCATAGTCTAAAGAAATCACTAGTAACCATATAAAAACAAGTTTGGCCATGCACGTCTGCAATCCCAGTGTCAGATGACAGACACTTAGATACTGGGATCTTGCCAGCCAGCCCACTATTCTAGCTAAAATTGTGAACCTCGGGTTCATTGAAAGACTTCCGTTCAGAGAATAAAGTGGAGAGTGATAGAGGAAGACCCTTGACTTCCTTCTCTGACCTCCAGATATGTGCACACAGGTATGTGCATCTCTCCTGCACACAAGCACCCTCTGTCTCCATGCATAAAGAAAACTAACTAGGAGCATTTAGATTGTCCTATAAATTCCATTTTGTTTCTTTTCTATTAAAACTAATGCTTGGTTGATCATAGTCAGTTGTGAATCTTCTCCACTACAGGAAGCTTCTTTCCGTACATGTTAATAAAAAATACTTCTTATTGGCTTCTGGAGGCATGTCACAGCTCTCTGGGGTCAGTCTAGTGACTAGAATGCACTTTAATAGGGACATTAATTGGCACACTGTCCTAAGGGAATGCTTGCCTGAGGAACAAAGAGACTAGTCCCTGTAAAATGATTACCCATAATTCTATCCTGGGGATCAGTGTGGGATAGAAAATGTCTTAATCATAAACAAAGGACCTCTTGTCTTGGGAATTGCTGTCACATCTGAGTACAGAAAACAAATTGTAGGATGCAAGCAAATACACTCACGACTTGCTTTTCTACTTTGAAATTGAGTTGAGTCTGCAATCAATGAGACACTGACTCTAGGAAGCTTTCTCGCGTTTTCAAAAGCATCAAGAGCATTGAGAAAGCATCAGTGAGAATTACCTCTAAAGGATGTTGACATGGTACCCAAACAACAGTAAGTACATCAGATAGGTGCTTACCTAGAGCCAAGAAAACCTAAACCACGCAGTTGGTTCTACTTTTCCACCAGATTAACTTGTAAACTATATGAGCTATAAAGCTATAAAAACATAATAAATCATCATTCCCTTAGTGATAATAGGTCCAGAGTAACATGAACATCATTAGCTAGCATCCCTAAAGCACATGACCTACTGAGCAGTTCAAGAGGTTCTCCCATTTCCATCCTGAGCTGGCTCACCCCTCCTGAGGCTACCTGGAGGTCTCCTGCCCTAGGTAGTCAATGCTTCGTGGGTAGAGTACACTACAGCCTAGTGCTGATACTTGCTGGACATAACACACTTCAGCCCAGAACTCCTGGACTCGAGTGATCTCCCTGTCTTAGACTCCTGAGTAACTAAGGGTGGTTGGTACTAAAATAATAATAATAATTTTTAAAATGACATATTTTTCTTCCATTTAGTTATCTTTTGTAGTTGACTCTTCATATAAAATAGTGATTTTGAACAAAATTCGTACTTCTTGGAAATTGTGTTAATCAAATGTGATTTATGGGGCACTTGCTAAGAGTTGAAAGCCCTGTCCTCTGTGGCATAGATAGAAAAGTACTGCCTTTCTATCCTGAGAATATGCCATACTTCAGTTGTGTAGATAAAACACATATGCACGGACACTAAACTGGGTCAACTAACTATAAATACATTATAAAACCTTTAGATGAGTGAGAGGCTGTGGCCAGAGAAAGCATCCTATCAAAGATAGAATTTGGGCTACTCCTTAAGTAATTATCTGAAAATAAATAGAAAAAAAAGTGATAATTTACACAGTGAAAAAAAATTTCAAAAGAATTTCTGAATTTAATAACAGATCTCACATTTTGCACAAGATAACTCCTTGATCTGTGCTCCCCACTTCAGCTTTAGATGTTCTGGTGTCCTTGAGAGGAACATCACCATGAACTGAAATTCACTGGTATGCCATAGGTACTAGGAGGTTGGGAGCATTTGTTTTCTTTCCTAACATTGGGGTTTTCCGACTCAAAATTGCTAGCATTTGGACTGAAGAACTTATGGCAGGGGAAATCCTGGCATTAGAGCATGTCCACCAGCATCTCTAACCCATACTAATAGCACCTCCCAGTGGTTATTACAAGGAAAAGTATCTGTAGCTATTACCAGGTTTTCCCTGAGGTTCAAAATCACTCCCTCAATTTGGAAACTGCTGGTATAAATGAGTCACAACAGGAATGGAGCTGGCTTCCTCGGGGGTAAGTCGAACTGCTTAAACAAAGTGCAAAGTTTGTGTTAGGAAAGAGTAGGGTGAAGTTAAATAATTAGGACAGGCACATTCTGTACAGTATCTCAAATATCAAAGCACGCAAAAGGAACCCATAGTAATGCTTAAGCACATGTTCCCAACTGAAATATTTTTTTATTTTGGAAATTCATCCTATAGAGGTGAAAGGACAAAGTGACACGAGAAGACACTGACTGCACAGGGACCAATTGCTACAATAGCCAGATCTACCGGCTAATAGCTGAGCGTGTAGCGACATCTTGGGAATGAAAAGTAGAGAGTAAACACTGGTACTTTGCAGCTAGAAATGTGAAGTCTATACAACAGACTGAATATTACAGTGAGGGCAAGGAAGTAATGGTAAAAGCAGAGTTGCTAGTGAGAGGACTGGATATTCAATTAAATTGACTGTGCAGATAATAACTGGAGACATAATGGAATTAGCAAAAGCATATAGGAGATGTCATGGCTGAGGGATGGCTTTGGAAACACAAAAATATGAAATCTGTGGATGAGTGAAAAGAAAGATTCTTTCTCGTTCATTTTACACTCTACTCTGGAGCAGGCGGTCCTGGGTTTTTGAGAGATCCTGGCCTCTTCAGCGTAAGATATCGCTGTCTTGAAAGAGATCCTAGGTAGATGTAGAAAAGCTAAGTCCTAAGGCATATTTTGGAGGCCCTCAAATAGCATGCACAGTTTTTTCCATATTCCGTTGTGTAGTCAACTGGCCTAGAACATCTAGTTTGACTGGTGCAAGAAATGAGATTCTCAAGAATTTTCTGCTATAGGGCATACAGCGGCAGTGGCAGCATTTCTACCATTCTGAAATGCACAGAAAGAAAAAATCTATAGGAGTGGGTGGATTTATTGAGGGTGTGGATATAGAGTAGAAATTAAAGCAGAAAGTTAAAGAGACACAAGACATCAAAGAAGATGTCTCATAGAAGAATCATATATGGTCAAAGACTCTGAAAGGGAACCGGGCCTGTGTAGAAGCTGAAAGTGTCACGAGGAGAGAGATTCCCATGAGGAAGAAGAATGTAGGCTTTTGATAAGATCTTTGCTTTTGCACATAAAGAACTGTCTGGGAAATATGATAAGACTTGTATGCCTATACCTCATTTGAAAATGAGCAGTAGAACATTTGTTCATTAGAATATTTTTATGAGGCTATAGAAACCTTGATTCTATCTGCTTGCCTTCAGGGCTTTCTCTGCCCGGAATGAACTACCTGTTATCACGCCCTCATTCCTAAAATGCACCACGTGTACCAAACACCAGATTCCCCTCCATCTTCTGTGTTTGGGGCTTTGCCTTTATAGTTTCTTTTAGCCATTAAACTCCTGAAGGTTGAGGACTAGCAAACATTTTCAATAAATAAGCACTTAGTGTTTTAGGCTCTGCAGGCCGTTTGATTTTCGGCATAGCTACTCAACTGTGCCTTTTTAATATAAGTGTGGCCATAAGCAATACGTAACTAAGCAAGTATAACTGTGTTTCAACAAATATTTGGCAGATATTCAGTGAGTCAGATCCGACTTTTGGGCTATGATTTACTGCTCCCGGTCTACTGTGAACCAAGTCCCCACAAGTGTAATCAGAGAACTTCTGGGAAGAATCAGTAAGCATCTTACTCATCTTGCTTGTTCAGGGTCACCTTTCACAGCACATACCACAACGCTTTTTACAGAACACTAGGCTAGGAATAGCTGTCATGATTTACATTTCTTAATATTGTTTTTGAAACTCTTTGCTTCAAAACTATTATTGTTATCATTATTATTATTGGGGTGTGTGTGTGTGTGTGTGTGTGTGTGTGTGTGTGTGTGAGAGAGAGAGAGAGAGAGAGAGAGAGAGAGAGAGAGAGAGAGAGAGAGAGAGAGAATGTGTACTGACCTGTAGAGGTGGAGGTCGGAGGACAATTTTGAGAGAGAATTTTGGGAGTTGGATCACTCCTCCTACTGTGGAGTTGGAGTAGTGTCTAAGTGATGTCATGGGGCTTGCTCAGTAGATAGCTGTACCTGCTGGGACATCTTGCTAGCTAATTAAATATTCTTAAAAGGAGACTTGCCACAGTGGCATATATTCCTATAATCCCAATGTTTTGAAAGCCAAGATGAGAAGATGGTGAGTTCCAGGAAAGCCTGACCTATATAGCAAGGCCTTGCTCAAAAACTTAAAGCTAAAATTAAATTAAAAAAAATAAAAATACCTGTAAAGAATCCAAGTCAGTGAATCATAGCAGCATTTTGAGAGCTTAATTACCGTTGAAAAACTATCCTGCAAGTTGGTCGTAAGTAGTTCAGGAAGGGATCACGTAAGCTCAAGAATCATAAAAAGAATGTGACAGGAAAAGATGTGAGCTAAAAACTTCTAAGGATTAGCAGCCAAAGGGAGAGAATTTGATGTTAGAGCTGGTTAAAAGGAAGAAAAAGGAATTTCAATCCTGAGAGAGCAACACCAAGGGACATCACATTGTATGTAATAGTCATCTCCCAACACCCTCTAACTCCATGTGAATAATGCATTCAATGCCAGCACTTTAATACTGGAAAGAGGTTCCTAATTTGAAGGAAACTGAGAGACCAACCAAAATGATTAAGATAGTGAACGAATTCATTTATAAGCAGCTATAAAAGAAGCCAAATACATGCTGAGCCTGCAGACAGTCAGGAGGAGATAGGAAACGGGTTTAGAAATTCCTGTGAGTACCAGGAGTAAGAGAAATATGGTCAGCTCTACTGGACTTCGCTCTGTGTATGAGTATATCTCAGGCAGTGACAAATTCTCTTCATTATGAGATCTTAAAATATTTACAGGAAATCTGAATAATATATAACAGGGAATATTGTGATTAGTAACATTTTATTATCATAGAATAGAGTTGCTTCAGATGAACAAGTATAAAACCAATTATTGCTTACTAAGGAAGAACATTCTGGAACTCTAGGGATGCTAAGAGAATTTAAAACTCGTTATAGTCCAACTTATAAGCGTCTAATATATGAAGGACACATGTGGATATTATTAAGATTATCTGATTTAATGTAAAACATGGCTAGAATATTCCTTCTTTTCATCCACAATCATTCATTTATCCATCTATACATCCACCCCACATTATTTTTTCTTTCTTGTTTTTATTTTTGAGATTATAATATAGTACATTGCTCCCTTCCCTTTCCTCCCTCCAAACCCTCTCACACACCCCTCCCCCACTCTCCTTCAGAGTTATTTACTATTTCCCACTAATTCTTGTTGAATGCATATATGTATATACATAATTCATTCTTACCTAGGATTTGTCAGGTTCTGTACTGGTAATGCAAAGAGCAATTCTGCTCAGGTTCGTTCTTCTAAAAACAACCTCCTTACCCAAGCACAGACCTATAAAACCAGCTTGCAATCTATTGATAGAGCTAGAGAAACAGGTGACTAAGAAAAAATAAATTTGGTAACGTTCAGTAAGAGAATTTAAAAAAAAATGTTACCTAATCCAGATGGGAGAAAGGAGAAAGACTTAAGGAAGCTTCCTAGGAGAGTGGGCATTTCTGACAGATTTTGAAAGATTCTGAAAAGCCTCAGTCAAACTATGACTACCCATCCCAGGTAGAAATAATGATACATTCCTGGGAAGAGGATGGCAAACTGGGCCATCTTGGAACAATATAAGTGGGACTGGCAAGTAGTTCCAATTGTCTGATATAGCATAAAGCAGATAGCAATCTTCAAAAGAATAAGTGTACTACCAGGACATCTGCCGTAATACAGTATCTTCTAGACATGACAGGGAAGCAGTACCTTTAAAATCTCGGCAGTATGGTTGACCTCAGGAATACCTGCACCAGATCCACAACCAAACTTCAGGCCGAGCTCTGGGAGTCCAAACAAAGACAGGTAGGAGGGATTATATGAGCAAGACGGGTCAAGATTATGAGGAGGAAATCCACAGACACAACTGAATCAAACTCTTGGGAACTCACAACCTCTAGACCTGCATGGGAACCTGCATGGGACCCATGGAACTAGGCCCTCAGCATGTTGAGTAGCTGTTTGAGGACCCCATCGCAGTGGGACCAGGATCCATCCCTGGCTTTTTGAACCCCCTTCCCTAAAGTGGTATGCCTAGCTCAGCCTTGATGAAGCGGGGAGTGGCTTGGTTCTGCCTCAGCTTAATCTGTCAGCCTTTGTTGACACCTCTTGGGAGGCCTTACCCTTCAGAGGAGTGGATATGGGGGTGGATTGTGGAGAGGGTGAGGGTAACAGGAGAATGGGAGGGAGGAGTAACTATGGTTGGTATGTAAAATGAATAAGAAATCTAAAATAAAAATAAAGAGAATACCTGAACCATTTGACTTACCAATGTTGGTAGGAAAGTTTCACAAGGCCACACTCTTAGATGAAGAGCTACAGGGAAGGAATGACTGCAAAAGAAGGAGAATCAGTCTTTTCTATGGACCCGCCCCCATAGGATATTCAGTCTCAAGTTCTCATGTACATGAACACGTATATGGACAACACTAAGTGAATGAAGTAGGGGCAAGTGAATGTGAGTATGTGGGGGTGGGGTGTGTGTGTGTGTGTGTGTGTGTGTGTGTGTGTGTAAAACAATAGATTATAAAAGAAGAGGACCTGAAATTGAGACGGGTAAAGGAAAGAGTTGGAGGAAAAGGGAAGGAGTGGAAGTAATATAGAGTACACATGTATGAAACCCCAAAATAAAAATAGTAATAATAACTGCATTCTATTGTAGACATTTTCATTTCCTTGTTAACTTCTCTCTCTTCCAAAATTGTTTCCTTTAACAAAATCACACCCATATAAAGTCAAATAATTACAAGCCTTTCTATAGCATTTATTTTATCCTTGACATTATCCTAAACTCTGCATATAGTAAATGATTTTCTTCACCTCCTCCTTGGTGGGCCTGGTACTATGACTGCTCATATTTAGCATCTGAGGAATGGATTCACCAAGGTGAAGCAATTTAGAGATGTTAACCACGTTCCGTAGCAAATGTACTTCTTCCACTCTAAACTTTGTACTCTTTTGCCCTCTGTGCTGCTGCTAACTTTCTGAATAAAGAGACTTTTTATATCATTCCCTGCCATAATGCATCCAAAATTTGGTCTAGCGAATAAACACAGAGACAATCAGATATTTGTGGGAAAAGATGCTCACAGCAGCAAAATTTGTGTATGGAGAAATGCAATTGAAAGTAACCTAAATGGCTTATAATGTGTGCATGCATTGGAAATGATGATTTAGAAGTAAGTTAAACTGCATGACAAATGCCATAAATGTCAAAGGGAATGGAGGCTATAAGAATGTGACTCTAGGAACTGTATTATGTATGATCAGGTAAGAAATACACTAGTCAACACTCTATTTCAACTTGAATCTTGACTTTGACGTTTTACTTTTGTGCTTTGAGATGATAATTTAACCCTTCTTTACTCCAGTTTTCCGTCTCAGAAAATGGATAATACTATTGGTACAGGGCTTAACAGTTATATACGTATGTGATACTTAAAAGGGTAGTTGACAACTGCTTAGAGTAGAAAAGGAAACACATAGTAAGTAAATCCATAAACATTAGAGTTGAATAGTACACACTCATTTGGCACTTTGAGTATCTTTGACAGTCTGAGATCTGCCAAGTTACAACAACCTTATTTTTCCTCGCTGTACCATGAAAATGTGTATAGAGTGAGATGTTGACCCTTGCAAAGCAGCGAGAGTCACAAGTTCCCGCTACCCCGAGTCATTGTCTCATGTGTCTTATATTTAACCTTCTGAGTGGTACTAGCATGACTTTTGTACCTTGTCTTTAAAATTATAGCAGTTTTTATTGCTACATAATTATGCGGTATAGTGGGATGTTCGGTAATTTATTTTGTTCTTAACTCTGAAACTTGAACCCAAAGTCCCATATGTGCTGAATATGGCTGATACTACTGAGCTATACACCAGACTCTGATGTGATATTTTAATTTGTGTATATATTAAGTGATAGTCAACTTATGGTATATACCCTACATCTTAAACTTTTACTATTTCTTTCTGGCAAGTTGATTCAAAATTGTCTTTTCTAACTATTTTGAGGTATATGACGCATCATTGTTAATTATGTTAGTCATTTTCTGCAATGTAAAATTAGAATTTATTCCTCCAACTGCAGCATTATATCCACTTACCATATCCAATCTCTGGCAGGTGCTAATACACTCTTAACTTTTATGAGATAATAACTGAGATCATTGTTTTGCTTAAGATAGTGTCCTCCAGTTTCATCCGTGTGTGTTTGTTGTATTAGAACACACACACACACACACACACACACACGTGCATGTAACTTCTTTGGTTAGTCTTCTATTGGTAAACATTGGTGGCAGCACGAGGCACCGTAGTTTTCTAAAGACTAGAAACACTTGGCCTTTACTTGGGCCGTTCATATAATGTAGAACTGGATTTTCTGGCAAGCCTTCACAGCTTCCTTCTTCTTCTCTCATCCCATCCTGTTCCTCAGGTCTCCTATGTGAAGGCGATTGACATTTGGATGGCAGTGTGCCTTCTGTTTGTGTTTGCTGCCTTACTGGAATACGCAGCAGTGAACTTTGTCTCCAGGCAGCATAAGGAGTTCCTGCGTCTCCGGAAACGACAGAAAAAGCAGACTAAGGTAGGCTTTTCACTCAGTACAGAGTCACACAGAGCTTGAGGTTGTTAACCAAGCAATGTAACAATAACAACAACAAAAAAACCACCTAGAACACATAATGAAGAAGAAAATGAACTTAATTTTTGTTCTAATAAATTGTTGATCAAACTAGTCCTTTAAAATGGTGGGTAAGGTTAGCAGGTTTCGTCAATATAATTACGAGTCACACAGCTAAGCATGATTTCCAGGTAAATATATTATAATATAATTATATCCCAAATGATGCATGGTATATAATTATATTGAAATTATTTCCTGTCTATCTGAAATTCAAATCTTCTTGGGCTTTCTGATTTTTATGCAACAACTCTAACTAGGCATATAGATTCACTGACAGTTCTTTTAAAACCGTAGATGAATATTGACAATTTGTATGTGACTGTGTGTACATAACTAATTGATTTGATGTTTTTCATCAGTGGATCTGCCTTCATGTCAGTGATTCTCAACCCTACTAATGGTGTGATCTTTTAATACAGTTCCTCATGTTGTGGTGACCCCATCCATAATATTATTTCCTTGCTACTTCATAACTGCATGTTTTCCTCTTCTGAATCATAATGTAAATATCTGATACGTAGGATCTCTGTTATGTGATCTTTGTGGAAAGGTCATGCGATCCCCAAAGGGGCATTGACCCACATCTTAAGAATCACTCATTTCTATGTTCTGTACCCTACATGTGCACACTGCATCACTGCATGTTGGTACTTTCAATAAGGCTGATATCATTGTCTTGACTTTAGCACAGAAACCTTAAGTTTTCCCTTACTTAGATGTTTATATTTCAACTTTGCAGCTCAATAGCTCCTATTTAGTAGGTTTCAAACTTGCCTGAACATTAGAATCATCTAGAGACTCTTCAAAACTCCCAAGCATTGGCAGCACCCCACCACCAATTAAATCCCCTTTTCAGGATAAGGCTCAGTATTTCTTCAGCTCCCAAGCAATTGAGTGTGAGGGCATGTTTGGAAAGCAAGCCCTGGTTTATACCTTAGCCCCATGAGGGATAACAGAAGCATTGTGTCTTGCTTGCACTTCTGACTGGAAGAGGAATATGTCTAGTGATATAGAGAGTGTTACCTTCTATAACAATACCACTAAAAATTCAAGTAAAAATTTAATGTAGATTATATGAGCTATTTTTCAAAATCTACCCCCCAAGGTTCCATAAACCTGCGGGTGAAGGTAAAGCAAACTCTGAATCATATACTAATATGTTGGAGTTTTTTTTAAAAAAGGGGAGATGTCAATATCGCTGCTTATAAATACACAGCTATCAAAGAGTCATTGTTAGTTTACTTTGAGAAGGTTGTGTATGTATGAGCTCCCTGAGTACTGGCTGCATTTACCAAAGGTTTTTAAAGCAGTATGAAAACATATACTGCTGGCTGACCAGTCTCTTATGCCTAGCTCCATTTCAAGAATATATTATCTCTCCAGCCTAGGGACATGGACACACACACACACACACCCTTTCTCATACTTTGCCTTTTTACACTGTGCTTATATAAATTATAAATCATATCCCTGTGGAACCTAGTTATTTCTTCAGAGAAGTCCAGTATGATGGCACAAGTTCAGAATCACTTGTTCTGCCCAGGAAATAATATTGAATTGTGGTGGTTTTTCAGCTCATAAACAGTGCAGTTTGCACCATGAACGTTACAACAACGTTATGATCTATGTGTGGCTTAAGTCACTCAAAAAGCTCTTTTAAGAGCTAATACTGCCAACGCTCCCCCAAATTTTACCTTATCATAATGGAATTCATCTAAGATTTTTAAGGGAAATGCTGATTCTCAGTGAAATTCAATGAAGACACTGACTCATAAGGCTTGGAGGGAGAAATGAGAATGTGCACAATTAATTAATAAAAACCCAAGATGATTTTGGTAATGAGAAAGTTTAAAAGACATTATCAACTCACTTCTTTTGTCTGTAGATAAAAAACAACTTTTAGTTTCCTTCCAAAATCTGAATAATTAGTAAAATATTTTTGAAAAGCAGTGTAGAAGATTCTTAGACTGAATCTGAGCTCTATTTGAATGGATTCTGTGATTTCGTAACAATACTAACAGAATAATAGCCATTAAAGACTAGCACATTTTTTAAAACTGTAACTAGTAAAAGATCAGAAGAAAAGAAAACACAGGGTAAAAAGAAAGTAGAGATTAAAGAAAGGGGAAATGGAGAGCAAGAATGATAAAGAAAATCAAAGGAAAAGTGCTCAATCAACCCCAAATGCATTGACAAATAATACAAAAAAATAGACAAATTAAAATTAAAAAAGACTATCAGATGAAATAAGAACCCAAATAAAATCCAATTCCTTCTTTCCTATAGTACATATAGTTAGAAGGGCAATACAGAAGCCTAAAATTAATAGTAGATAGATAGATAGCATGAAAATGTTAATCAAATAAAGCCAATTGAGTACCTTTAATATTTAATATTTGAGAAAAATCTGCTGCTAAATCCAGGCATGTAAACTCACAACTGTAATTTCAAAACTCAGGAGGCTCAGACAGGAGATTTTTGTAAGGTAAATGGCAAGCTTGGACTATCTAGTGAATTCTAGGCCGATGGTAACTTGCATATAAAAACAAAAGCAAATACACAAAATTATTATTTATATTAAACTGATAGCATGGTCTTGGATATGCAATGATTAAATTAACAAATAAAAAAGCAGATAAAACCACAATCATAATTATGAACAAATTTAACATACATCTTTCAATAATTGATGGAAAAACAGTCAATTAAAAAATCATTAAGGATATAAATTTAGCAATAGGATTAATAAACTCACTGTATCTAAAACTAAAGAGAGCGCATACTTTTCATACGCAAAAGGAACATTTTGTTAAGTTTACCACGAGCTGGACTATAAAATACATCACAATAAATACCCAGTGTTTTAACATGTTTTTCTGTTGCTATAATGAATACATTGACCAAAGCAACTTTGTGGAAGAAAGGGTTTATTTGCCTTCCACTTCCAGGTCATAATCGATCACTGAGGGAAGACAGGATGGGAATCTAAGCAAGAACTCAAAGCAGAACTTATGGAGGAATGATAGCCAGTTTATGCTCATCAGGGCCTGCCTATACATGGTGCCATACACAATGGGATGGCCCCACTCCCCTGGGATGCCCTCACCCTCCCCCCCCCACTCCCAAAATGCCTATCATCAGTCAAGACATGTTCAAAGGTCAAGCCAATGGAGATAATTCTTTAGTAGAGTGTCCCTCTTGCCAGGTGAGTCTAGGTTTTGTCAAGTAGGTAACAGGTACTACGAATCACATCAAAGGATTGAAACCTGTTATAAATTAAGTACTGAATATGTGTCCCAATCAAGTGAATTTGGGCTAAATATCACCAATAAAATGACTACAAAAATTTTCCTAAGTTTGAAAATTAAAACATACCACAAGAATAATCTGAGCCTTAAAATAATTCACAAGGAGCATTGTGAAATACTTTAATTGAAAGATAAGTTATGCATATCAAAATGCATTATCTTAAATAAAGCCAGGTTTTTAGAAAACATCTATTTCAAAAGATTATCTTATATAGGCAGATTTGCAAATCAACTATCTAAGCAACTGTCTCATGAATATGAAATAACAAATGGGAAGTCTTTGAAGGTATACCTTGCTCAGCCTAGATGTAATAGGAAGGGCCTTGGACCTTCCACAAAGCAAAGTGCCTTACCCTCTCTTAGGGTTGGGGGTGGGTGGGTTGGGAGTGTGTGTGGAGGGAATGGGAGGAGGGGAGTGAGTGGGAATTTAGATTGGTATTCTTTTAAAAATAGAATCTAATAAATAAAAAAGGAAAAAAAACCACAAAGTATGTATAGGATAAAATTTAATTAACTTCAAGAATGCCCTATTGAGTTTGCTACCTAGAAGAATACTTTTAATCCAGTATTAAGAGAGATACTAGATTGCATTAACTGGTAGGTAAGAATGTTGAGAAACCAAGAGTAGATTACTTAATAATTTAGCATTATAATTTAGCATTCAGTGGAAGAGCTAGGGAAAAACAAATTTTGTATGCTTTTAATCCTTGACATCATTGGACTACTCACCTGCCCTTGTCTTCTTTCATTAATTTGTCGAAGCTAAGTCAGCGAATGTGGCGTTTCCATGGAGAATGAGACAAAGAAAAACAGTAAATAAAATTGAAGAAATAGGTAGATACTTTTCAGAGCAGTGTA
Organism: Microtus pennsylvanicus; assembly: GCF_037038515.1. NCBI lineage: Eukaryota > Metazoa > Chordata > Mammalia > Rodentia > Cricetidae > Microtus > Microtus pennsylvanicus. The sequence goes on along the minus strand of NC_134601.1, from coordinate 121,047,361 downwards.
CAAGATTTCACTCTATGCTAATGGACTGGAATCTAAAGGGTGGTCTTAAATTTACAAATAGGCTATCGAGATAGGGAATGGATATAAAGGGGGCAGTTAGGAAAAACTGTATGCAAAAGATGATGGTGATTTAGACTATCATGTTTGTTCTTAGAATGAAGGGAAGTAGTCAGATTTAATACTCAAGCATCCATTCATTCGCAAATATTTATTTGTTACATACTATGCACTGAACACTATCTAGATCTTTCGACTTCATTGTACAACAGGACAGACAAAGTATAATTCTTTGATGAAGCTCACGTTCTAGTGGTCATAACTTGGAGGCAAAACCAATGATTCATGATGCTTTTATATGAGAAGGTGAGCGAAAGAAAGGAATTAAATATTATGTAAATTTTTGAATTAAGCAACTGTGTCATCAGAACCGGGTAGTTATTGTATTAAAATTGAGCTTATTATAATAGAATCAAATTTAGAGTTAAATTGCAGAGTCCTATTTGATATGATCAAGTTTAGATACTTATGGAACAGCTCAGTTGAGCTGGTGAGTAATTAGATAAGTTCATGAAAGGGAGAAAACCTGGACATACAATTGGAAGTGACTAGGAAACAGATGATGTCTGAACTTAGCAAAAGTGGGTGAAATCACCCACCAAAGGAATAGAAATGAAAATGCCCTGAAAATGGAGCACTTAATCACTTAGAGAGTGTGTCTGAACTAGGTCGAACTGAAAAATAAATGAAGGAAATGGTGGCAGACATTAGCTAGCACTTGCAATTGCCTTTGTCATGCAGGGAAGCATAGGAGCTAGAATGGAAGAAAAGGTGTTCATAAAAGGAATTTCCTCAAAAATAGAAGACAAAAGAATATATTTGACAAAGGGAATACTCAAATGAAAAGGAAGATATTAACACCACGCTGAACAGAAAGCATAAATTCAAGAACAAATGTCTTAAGACGATCTTTCTTTAAAAAAGAATTGTAAAATATCCAGAGCAAAGGAGTTAGCTTCATATAGAAATGTGTATTTCATTTTACCCATGATTTCATCACCAACTTACTGAATAAGATATTAAAGGACAGAAAAGTTAATTTCTCGATATTCATGCCCCAGGTAATGAATGACCTAGCAGAATCTCAGTTAAAATACTATCTCCTAAAACTCTGTGTTTTACCATTATACAGAGGAAATGGGACAATAGCTATGATTGTGACTCAGTTGGTAGGTTCACTGATGGTAAGATGAAAGTTCCTAATTCTGCCCATAAATTCTGAGGTTCATTACTGGCTCAAAGTGAGATGAAAAGAAGAAATGTAGATACATTGAGAAAGATGGTAAAAGTGTTCAGTAGCAATTTGGCAGAGTGGAAAGGCCAGTATTCAAAGGCAAGAGAGGAAGCTAGAACGCCAAAGCAGAGACAGTATGTATTCATATAAGAATCTGTAATAGTCAATAAGCAGGTGTATGTTTTTACCCAGGAAGCTTCCAGGCTCAGGTCCAGCCCCCAAGAAGACAGATGCTTGAGTATATATCCAATTATAGTTCTAGATGAGGACCAGTAGATAGAACATCAAGAAAGTATGACAGGAGAGTTGGAGGAAAAAAGGGAGGAAAGAAGAAAGATAGGAGGAAAAATGGAAGAGTTTAGCAAGAGAGTAGTTGTAGCAATGTGCCCCAGACTAAGGTAGATAGCGTAGGGAGAAAATGAAAGAGACACTAGCTATTCACGTGAAGTAGCTGGGTTTAAGGGAAGATTTGTATAGATCATGTACTGGGAAGCAAGATGATACTTGAGTTTAAAGAGAGACATCTCTTTAAATATTTTAAAATTCTCCGTACTTCTTTGAGAATTCCTTACATGCATGCAATGTATTCTAATTGTATTCATTCCACGCTCCTCTGCCCAACACCTCCCAGACCCATTCCCCACACCCTAGCTGTTCCCAACTTCATGTGTTAGATTGCATTTTATAACCCAGCTAGTCCAATTCATGCTGTCCATATACTCATGGTTCTGGGGCTATCCACTAGAGCATGGTCAACCTACCAGAGACTACACGTTTTAAACATGATACTCTCCCTTTCTTAGAAACCATCAACTGCCAATGGGCCCTCAGCTAGGGGCCAAGGTTTTCCATCTTCTTCCCCATCTATGCAAGAATGGTGATTGGCTAGATACCATGTAGGTCTTGTGCTGGTGACCACTGCTGCCATGAGATCTTAGGTGTAACAGAGCATCAGCTGAAGATGCTAACTCACCTGTCATCTCTGGCCTTTCCAGCCTTTCTACCCCCTCTTCTCTGAGGATTTCTAATCTGTGAGGGAAAGGGCTGAAAGATGTGCTTGGAGAGAGTTACAATTGCTGCTTTGCAAAATGTACTGCATTTTTTTCAAAATGGAAGTTGCGTGTTTTTCATGAAAATTGTCTGAAGTCTATACATCTAAACAGGAATTAGAAACAAAATCAAAATCAAGAAGCGAAATACCCCACAAAATAGAAAAAAAATCAAATAAACAGGCAAAGTATTGACTTTTTCAATACTTTTGAATCTGATAAGAAAAAAAAAGGTGTCATCAGTTGCTAGCATTCACTGAGGGCTTGCTCAATGTCAACTATTACTCTTAACTCTTTTGTGTTTAATAATTCATTCAATCTCCACTGCAAATGTGAAATAGTGTAATCATATATCCAACTCATTTTGAAGTCCTGATTTAAGCCTGTTATCCAAGTGCCTTGTATGATTTAGTATTTATCCAAAATTGATAATTTTATAGAAAATATTTTATTAATATCTGAATTAAACGGAAGTGCCTTTTAAACTTCTATTCTGTGCAGGTAATTCAAGCAAATTATAACTTTAACACATAGTGGAAGCTAAAAACAAAAACAACAAAAATAAACAATACTACCCCAGGCTTCTTTCATGACATTTTTCATTTGCAGTGTCATAATTAACATTCCCTTCCTAAGATAGTTTGCTTAGCACTCCCTCATCAAATGAAGTGCACTCAGACACAAGGGGCTGGCAGCAGGCCAATCTCTTGGTCTCTGTCAGAAATAAAACACTTCTGCCCCTACTGGCCACTTATAATACCAGCATGCAAGATTTGTGGAGCCACTGTGCCAACACTTGGCAGCAGAAGTAGTAAACAAGAAAAATCAAAGGTTCCATGAACAGACAAAAAGCATAAAAGAGCCCGAGCAGTCCTGTTTTTCAGACTTTGAATGCTTAGGATTGAGTAGTTCCCACTTTCCACCATCAAGAATGCCCTTATTTGAATAAACTGTTCATTCTATCAGTAATGAAGTTAGTGCTTTATCCTATTTTACAGATGAGGAGCCAAGAGAGTTAAAATAGTATCCCCAAAGTCACAATGCAGTCTCTGCCACTTCTATTCTATTGTTGGTAGTTTAAATACCTTAGTTTACAATTAATGCAACACACACACACACATTTAAATATTTTAATGTGCTGTATGATTTTCTATGCTTTTAAAAGGTAGAATCAGGGTAAGTAAGGCAAGTCACAAAAATGCAGAATCACATCCTGATTTTTATATTTTACCTTTTTTTCACTGTAGATTTTTGCATCAATAATGACGTTAAATGTTGCAGGAAAATCCCACTAATCTTAAATTCCAAAGTTCTGTCCATCTTCCTCCTTCAGTTTTGTGCCCAGAACTTTCCTTGCTTCTTCTCTCTTCAGGCTAAGCTAGTCAAATGCCACCAAACTAATTTCCACAAGCCCTAATCAACTCTAACCCAAGTTAAAGAGAGAAAAACAAACAAAAATCCACCATTCTCAAATGTTTAACATTCTACATACAAAGTCATCTCTTAAGGGCATCATTGAATAAATAGGATCTCCTGAGGCTGAGAAGCTTCTGTAAAGCAAAGGACACTGTCACTAAGACAAAAAGGCAACCCACTTACTGGGAGATTTTCACCAACCCCGCAACTGACAAAGGTCTGATCTCCAAAATATATAAAGAAATCAAGAAACTAGACCGTAAAAGGCTAATCAATCCAATTATAAAATGGGGCACTGAGCTGAACAGAGAATTCTCAACAGAAGAACTTCAAATGGCCAAAAGACACTTAAGGTCATGCTCAACTTCCCTAGCGATCAGGGAAATGCAAATCAAGACAACTTTAAGATACCATCTTACACCTGTCAGAATGGCTAAAATAAAAAACACCAATGATAGCCTTTGCTGGAGAGGTTGTGGAGAAAGGGGGACACTCACCCATTGCTGGTGGGAATGCAAACTTGTGCAACCACTCTGGAAAGCAGTGTTTCGGTTTCTCAGGAAATTCGGGATCAACCTACCCCTGGATCCAGCAATACCACTCTTGGGAATATACCCAAGAGAGGCCCTATCATACAACAAAAGTATATGCTCAACTATGTTCATGGCAGCATTGTTTGTAATAGCCAGAACCTGGAAACAACCTAGATGCCCTTCAACGGAAGAATGGATGAAGAAAGTATGGAATATATACATATTAGAGTATTACTCAGCAGTAAAAAACAAGGACTTCTTGAATTTTGCATTCAAATGGATGGAAATAGAAAACACTATCCTGAGTGAGGTAAGCCAGACCCAAAAAGAGGAACATGGGATGTACTCACTCATATTTGGTTTCTAGCCATAAATAAAGGACAATGAGTTTATAATGCATGTTCCTAGAGAAGCTAAGTAAGAAGGTGAACCCAAAGACAAACACATAGTCATCCTCCTGAATATTAACCTTCATCAGGTGATGAAAGGAGACAGAGACAGAGGAGCACGGGACAGAAATCTCAAGGTCCAAATCAGGAGCAGAAGGAGACAGAGCACGAGCAAGGACCTCAGGACCGCGAGGGGTGCACCCACACACTGAGACAATGGGAATGTTCTATCGGGAACTCACCAAGGCCAGCTGGCCCGGGTCTGAAAAAGCATGGGATAAATCCGGACTAGCTGAACATAGAGGACAATGAGGAATACTGAGAACTCAGGAACAATCGCAGTGGGTTTTTGATCCTACTGCACGTACTGGCTTTGGGGGAGCCTAGGCAGTTTGGATGCTCACTTTACTAGACCTGGATAGAGGTGGGTGGTCCTTGGGCTTCCCACAGGTCAGGGAACCCTGATTGCTCTTCGAGCAGATGAGGGAGGGTGACTTGATCGGGGGAGGGGGAGGGAAATGGGAGGCGGTTGCGGGGAGGAGGCAGAAATCCTTAATAAATAAATAAATAAATAAATAAATAAATAAATAAAAAAGAAACTGCCCTCTGAAAAATGATACTGGTTGATTCCATTGAAGGTCTTAGGGGAAAAAAAGCAAAACCACTACTACAAAGACACAAAGGCTTTCGGATTCATTCCTCGTCAATGGAGATAGTTCTGGAGATTACATTGGTGTGTGTGGAAAGAGTGGCCTGGTGTTGACTCACTGTCAGATTATGAAATGGGGTCACGCTCAAGAAGGGGCCACACAATGCACAGCTAGGTGTGTTGGCTTTAATAGTCTTCCCCGTGTTTTGCACAGTACCTACTTGTCATTCTTATCAAAGTAGAGTATCTCTGAATCCAACACATCTAGAGTGTCACTGACTGAACTGGCAGAACTCGGTCTGTTAGAAGTTGACACCGTAGATATATGTGACAACCCCATTTTTATGTTATCTAATCTTTGTCAATAAGAAGTAGCCATAGAATATGAGCGCTATGATGACTTCACTCCATGAACTTTAAAGCTTCCACTGCATTTACCTGCTCTTGTCCCTGATGTCAGATGTTCTCCAGTCTCAGATTCGCCTGATTTCTTTCATCTCTGTAATCGAACATGAATAACATGACTGCTTGCATGTTAATGACAAGCTGACTCTTTAGACTGTATATTCTCTACGCCTAGCCTCATGAAAATATGTGCCAGCAAAATGGCACGGTGCAGAAAGGTACTTCCCACACAAACCTGACCAACTTGATCTCAATTCCCAAAACTCATAGTAGAAAGAGAGACGAACCCATCGCCCCCGCCCAAAGTTCTGATCACTCCACTGATAATCTATGGCACATGCACCTGTATTCATACACCACACACACACACACAAGCACACACTCTGATGATGATGATAATGGTGATGATAGACAGATAATTACAAATTGTTTTTTAAAAAAATGCAAAACCTCTTAACTTGAATAGAATAAGTTAACAATGTTGGGCCCTAATCAGAATGTCTCAAACGATAGTAATTCAGAAAAGGGAGATTTCAGTACTCAAGGTTTTTGAGAGTTTCCTCTTATTATTTATCCATCATTTAGTATTAGCTACACTGCTAACTCCTCAAAAGGCCATTTCCTGGTTCTACGGGACTGAAAGAGTGTCCCTCTTTTAAACAGCCAATTTGCTCACTTTACCAGCAACTGTCACTTTGGAATATAAAATGGAAATGATACTAAACATAGTCTTTTGGATATTTTACCTAAAAATATCTTAGTTATTCTCTCACCCAAAAATATTCTAATTAATTCACTAGAGAGAAATAAACATACAAATACAATGAGCTGTATTTGATTTTTATAAGCCTTTAGCCGCAAATCCTTCAGGGCTCTAGGCCAGTGAACAATACCTAAAATCCTGGGCCTCTTTTCCTCACCTTTAACGTGAAACTCAAATTATTCACACTATAGGATTGTGATAAATATTAAATGAGTTTCCTTGGGTAAAATTCATGAAACAGTCAAGGGAGATGGCTCAGTAGATAAAGGGCTTGATATGCAAGCATGAAGACCCAAGTTTAGATCCCCAGAAACCATGTAAAGCCAGACGCAGTAATGCAAGGTCTGTAACCCCAGCACTCCCCAGGTGATGGGGGATAGAGAAAAGAGAATCCCAACAGTTCCTGGTTAGCTGGTCTGTGTACACAATAGTGAACAAGAAGAGCCTGTATTTCAAGCAAGGTGGAAAGCTGGGACTGGCAGTCGAGATGGCCCTCGGACTCCTATAGTCATAATGTGGCGTGAATAAGCTTGTCCTCACATGCACACACACACACATGTAAACATACAGGCGCACAAGTGATAGAAAGAATTCTTCAACATCCCCTAACATGTGGAAAGCAACATACCACCCCTGTATTTTTATTCCTTTTGTGTGTGTTCCATCAAAATTGACTACATAGAAAACTGTGATCTGCATCCATCATACGAATGAAATCATGAGTTTGTACTTTGTATAAGAACAAGGGCAGCAGTAAGACTCAGGAGGAAACTCAATTCTCTGGCTTTATTTTCCATTGATACCTATTGTCTCTAAACTAGGCTGTACGTTGAAGAGAACTTTCTCCACATTTAGGTCCTTCAAACCCAATTGCGCTGCTGACTGACTTCGAAAGAAGGTTGCTGGAATGCAAATGTCACTACCACTAGTTCTAATCTAACCAAACCTCAGCAAATGAAGAGCTCATTCAACTATAATCAGAATAGGATCATCTTGGAAATTCCTGCTAAAATGCTCTCACCTTTTTCTTGTTTGATGGTCATTCATTTGAGACAAGGTAGTTGCATCATCTAGAATATAGTGATCAATTCTCTACGTACAAGACAGGTTCCCACAGCAAAGAAATGCCCAGCCTTAAATGTTGCCAGTGTTTGCAGTGGAAAACCCCAGGGTTACAGCATTTGTGGAATATATTTCTCTATATGCAACAGGCTATGTTGTTTTCAGCTTTCATCCAAACAGAATACATCATCTGCCTATCAAGAGAACATTTTCAGTACTGTTAACTGAAAATGAATTTCTGAAAAATTTGCACATATAAAGGTATTCCTTGGGCTATGGCTAGTTGTCTTTGCCTCACAATCAGCAAAAGACAAACTCTCCAACAGCCTATATGTGAAAATTGATTTATCTAAACACACACTCAGCTGAATATGAAAGAAAGCTCTTTCAGATTGGTTTCACTTCCTAAGAAAAGACAACAATTAGGTGGCTCCAAATGCTACAAGTACTAAGAAAGCAGGCTTATGATGCTATGAACATCTTTATGCATAAAGTCAGTTAGAACTCATCTCTGAAAAGTATTTGGAGCAGATTTGAATAAATACCCACACTTCATGAGAGAGACATGTTTGTATGGTGGGAAGCAAAAAATCAAATTCTTCATGACACACATTTAAGAAAAGTTCATCGATCTAATGGCTCACAATGAAAGTACAGATTTGAAATTAGGCCATAAAATTTTTACATATTTAGACACTGTATGTTGAGCTAAGGATGAACATCTGAAAAATCTGTATAGATCAATATATACAGTGATGTTTAATATAAGAGAGAAAGGGAATGTAGTGGATTATTATTAGTCTATTGTTGTTTCATGTATTCTACAAATCCAGTGGGAACTTTTAAAACTGTTTTATTACTAACATTGTTTGTGGAAAGCTCATGCTTAGAATAGCAATAAGCATAAGGATTAGCAATCGCCTGTCATAAACATAGTTGTCTGTTGCGGAAGGTCCTCCCGCTCCTCCAACCTATAGCTGCTGAGATACCAGCCCATTGGGGCGTGGTCTCTCTCCCTTTAAAAAAGCGGCCACTTCCTTCTTCTCTCTCTCTTCACTTCTGAGGAGTAAACAGTTTCTTTTTATTTAACCAATGACCTTCCTCCATCAGTTGTCCATTTGCTGGCCACACTGAAGAGTTCCTAGACCACTACTGGTATGCAGAGGGGACCTTGAGCAACCTGCTCTAGGCCATACTTCTCAAACTTACATGTGTATGAGGATCACCCAGAGGCCAAGGGAAAGGACAAATACCTGCCATCCAGTCTAAGAAATTTGATTTTAGTTGGTCAGGACAAAACCAATAATTCTACTTTCTAACAAAGTGTCCAGTCAGTAGTGACGGGCCATAGCATCACAACATACCATTTCAATAACAGCAGTGCTGCCATTAACTCCTGGCTTGACTATTTACATGGCTATTTTATACGTCCCAAATTGGGAAACAAATCATTGAAAAATTAACAAATAAGAAATATGTAAGACATATTTAGATTTGAAATCCTTGTACGTCTCTTTAATTTTGTCTTTGGAATAGAAATTCCTTAATTGTAATTTTTAGTTCTCTTTCCGTTCAAGAAGATATAGTCAAATGGTTTACATTCCTTTTTATAATTGTCATGTCTTCACATTCTTCCACATGTTTTTAAAGGTGTTTAAAGAGGATTACATAGATTCTTAAGTTAACAGCTACTTCTCTAGCAAGTGTGTTGTTGAAAGCTTATAACTGTTCCCCAGAGCAGAAGGCCCATTTGTTTTTTACCTGAACTACTGAAAAGGTTAGATGAGGCTTCAACAGACCCGCATAGATGAGGAATGTAGACTTAATTGCAGAAGACATCCAGAATAACTGTCATGTTACTATGTAATTCTCTATATTATCAGGGTACAGAGCTTGTACTTGTCAGTAACATGGTGACCTTTTACACTGGAAGGAATTTTCCTCTGTGCGTTCTCCATTCTATTAGATATTATGACAGACTTATGATATTGTACAGCTTACAATAATAACTCCTCTATACGTGATGCAAGTGATTTGCAGAATCAGACTCACCGAAGAAATTCCTGTCCTTTTAATGTCTCCTTCCACTTATTTCTTGCATCTCGGGTTGTGATTTGCTATCTCTACTTTCTTTACTACTTACCTTCCTACTTAAACAGAGTTTGTTTTTTGTCTAGTTTTCTATTCTTCAAAATTCTCTTTCCCTTATCTTTAACTTTTTAAAATTTATTTATATACTCAGTATAAATGTATCACATAAAGTTCAATGACATTTTTAGGAAGAGAGATTGTGGCTTACTCAGATCCTAGCAACATGTTCACATTTTGCAAGGCAAGCTGAAAATGCAGAGGACTTACACTTGAAGAACCTTCCACTAATAACTGTTGGGGACTAAGGAGGAATATTCTAGTTTGCTTGTTCCATACTGGCTTCCAGTGATTCCTATCAGACTGAACTTGAGATGTGCATAATAAGCTTGCTTATCAGTACATTATGAGTTGGTGCTTTGTCTTTCCCAAGTAGAAAGGTGGTTATTTCACCACCCCGCTACTAGTTTCCTGAGATTACCTCTCAGTCACTTTTTCACATTCTTATGTTAGGTCCTCTAGAAAAAAACAAAAAACTAACAAACAAACAAACAAAAAACAAATACCAAGCTAGTGCGTGGGCTCCCTCAAATATGTGTAACAAAAGAGGAGGCTGGAATAGTGAAGATTTATCATGCAAGGAAAGGTTCTGTATCATGCCAAAAAGATTTAGTTTCCTCCTGAAGGTCATAGGGAGACATGAAGGGTATTTAAACAGGGCAACAGCTCAGTAAGATTTGAATTATGGAAAAAATATTTCAGCTAAAAACTTGGGAGTATTCTTCAAGGAGAGAAGGATTGGATACATAATAATTTTAGAAGGTCCTTTTTATAATCAAAACTAGAATGAAAAGTGGCAAAAAATTAAGTAAAAGTGAACAAACTAAGAAAGCAAAATTAATTGTCATATATTGACTCAACATACAAAATGACAAGAAAAAATTTAAGCTGATTTTGAGAAGTAGAACTTCAACAAGAGAAGGATTTGGTGTTATAAGGTAGAGACCAAAGGTCTCAGGTATGAGATTTATATATAATAAGTAAAATTAGAGTAGTCCATGAAGCAATAGTCCATCATGAAGAAGAGAGGACAGGGCTGGATGGGCATGCTAGATAATGAGCAGAATAGAGAGGGGCAAAAGCTATAGGTATGGATGAGAACTGAAGAGGAATTTACAAAATGAGAAGAGACAGAAAAGAAGACAGGGGCAAGAAAATGAAAGAATATGAAAAGAAATGACAGGGAAGGAACAGGAAGGAGAAGGAGGAGGGGAAGAGGAAGGAAAGTACAGGAGAAGAGGGGAGGGAAGGGGAAAGAAGGGAGAGGAGGGGAGGAGAGGAGGGGAGAGGAGGAGAGGAAGGGGAGGGGAGGGAGGGGGAGGGGAGGAGAGGAGAGGAGACAATCAAGGGCAGTGCCCCTGGAGTAGCAAGCAGCATGTCAGAAAGAAACAGAGAAAAAGAAGCCTACAAGACAAACACAAACAATGTGGTGCTTTCACTATAACACAAAGATCTGGGTCCAGAAAAGTGCTGAGAACATAGCACCTGAAGGGCAGGAAGACTTTAATTACTCATGAAATAGAATCTTCTGAAAGGCTTTAGGGATGAATCTATTAATTAAAATTATAGAACTATCTTTCACATTGGAAGGATCAGATTGGAACAGGGCACAATATCAGGAAAACACTGCAGTATTTTTATTTGAACACATTCTTAATTGCACCGTTAATTTGAACATAGCTATAAGGTGCTCAGTGAAAGCACAAATCCTTATATATTCACATTAGTTTACCTTTTGTAATGTTGCTGGAACTAGCTTTCCAAATCAGGGACACTTACTACAAGCTTAGAAAAGCTTGTCTTAAACAAGTAGAAATACAAAAATGAAGTTGTGGCTTGAATTATTAGAGTAACAAGTATTGCCCATCATTGTCATAACAAATCAACAGAAACTTAGTGGCTCAGAACAAGATAAACACTATCTATAACTCCGGAAGTCAGGCACCTAACCCATATCTCATTGGACTTCCAACAACATGTTGGGAGGGCCATGCTATTTCCAGAAGTCTGTGAAGAGGATTGGCAGATGCGGTGGCTCATGAGCGGAAAAAAGAGAACTAAGCAGGCGTCACATAGAGTACTTAATTTGACAGTATTTGTCTAATTACCTGGGAGAGCAGACCCTTCTGAGCATGAAGTCATCTTAAAGAAAGGGGTCCTTATGATGCAGAAGGAGGGAAGACAAGGAGATTTGCAAGGGCAGGAGAAGTCAGAAGAGGGGGAACTCAATTATGTAGTTGACAGTGAGGAGTCTTTGGCCTTCAAAGAGCAGCAGCAACTTGTGGCCTTAAAATCACGAAACTCTGATTAGTGGTCAAAAATGCTTTGTAGAGTTTCATAGATGTATGAAGAAATTAGCTCCATGTGGTCAAAAAACATTTTAAGGTTTTTTTAATGACTGAAGTTTGTTTTAGGGAGGCTTTTAAGCTAATACATATCAATACGGAGTGAAAACGTAACTTAAGGTGCCAATATACCAAGACTGTTTGTGTTACTTTTTGTGTCACTATGACCAACAACTTAAAAGAGAGCTGTATTTGTTTTGGTTCAGGGTCTAGTCCATCATGACAGGGAAGGAATATGGCAAAGCAGAATAGTTCCGGTTCTGGTGGACTAAGATACACAGACGGGGTGGTGACAGGAAATAGACATGGATGAGACACATTACAGGACTGGTATCCAATGATCCCAAACCCTGCTGCCTAAGCCCCACCTCCAAAAATTACCAAAATCTTTCAAAATGGCACTAAGCATCCAAAGAATGAATGTATAAGGAACATTTCAGGTTCAAACCATAATGCCATCTTTGGTTCATTTATATGTCTAAAGGAGAATTTGATTTTTTTACTTTTTCCAGTGTCTAGAGTCTACTCACATTGCTTGGCTAATGACTTTCTTTCTCTGGTTTTAAAGCAAGAACATTGCATCTCCCTGATACTTCTCCCATGGTTATGTCTACTTCTAACAACATCTGGGAAAGATTCCATTTTAAAATCTTTTTGTTGAAGTTGGGCCTGTCATCTGTATACTAACTCAACTTCTCTACCTTAATCACATCAAGAAAACCCCTTTGCTCTTTAAGGTCAGAAATTCATCGTTTTAAAATTATTCTGCCACCCATACATATCAATAATTTTCTGCATCTCTGAGAATATACCCCATGCATACTCAGTGTTGGTTATAAATGCTATGAAGAAAATGCTAGAAGGGTCCATAACTAAAGAAAGCTATTGGCTGAAGGCTAAATAGCCAGCATGTCAAATCTTGCAAGGTCAAAAACAAGTCTCAGAGGTTTAAGGTCAGCTTATGACATGATAACCCATTGATCATCAACACACCCTTTATTGATGTTCCACCACCTTCCCATTCCTTCACCACAACTCTTACACTGTCTTCTAAAAAGACCTTTTTTTCATGTAATTCCTCATCTTGAAATTACATTGTAGGAAACCAAAGCAAACTAAGATAGACTGTCCCCTGAGCCAGAGTCCTGATGAGAATCACAGCATACTCTGCTTACCAAATACCAAACAGCTCCTAGAATGCATCCTGTGTCCACACTTTGGCTGAGAATCTAGTAGTGCTGAGTGCCAACCCCGAGGGCAGAATAAACAATCAAATTCTTCCTACTGAATCTTACGGTTGCTGTTGTTAAAGTAGTTTTGTGCCGGCTTTCCCAAACAAGTTGTCAGCTTTCACAAAATAATCCTTTTGATTTCCATTCCTGAAGCCAAGCCTGTGGCTTAGCTCTTTAAATCTTATAAAGACTATGATGGATGTCCTCAGTTTTCCTTTCCTGTCTGGCTCCTAATTGATAGAAGATATTTTGTGGTAACTCAAACTGCAGTTATTACAACCTAACCAGATTAGCATAAAGATATTGAACTGAATGGAGAACAACTATCCTTTGTCTTCTATCAATGCTATTCTCATTGACAACAAACTCAGATGAGGATGAAGAAACACTTAGGCGAATCTGGAGTTGCTTTCTACATGTTTGATTAAAGTAGCATCTGACACAATCAAATCTATTTAGAAAAATGAATGATTCTGGCTCTGTGTAAGACAGAGTTTAAGAAAATGGTCCCCATCTTAAGCTTTTTAAGCTGATGGAAAACCCTCAAATTTGTTGGCTAAACAGATAGCTTTGAAAGTTTCCTTTATATTGTTCATTATTAGAAAAGAAAAGATGCTGTAAAAACTGCCTAAAACGTGTATTCATGCAACTTTAGGGGTTAACAAGAAGAAAAAGACAATTGCAGAAAAACTCTAATGCAGCCTAGTTGTTTCTGAGGGAATTCCTGGAAATATAGGGTGTTCTTGGCTCTTAAATAAAGCTTATTCTCTAGGAAGAAGCAATGTTATTTATTTTGTGTTAAAGCATTCATAGTAAACCACTGTGTGTTGGTCTTAGTTCTGTGAATAAGTAAGCCCGGACTAAATAATTAAATGGATAGTAGAAACTACACTCTCAGATGTGGCATTTGCAGCTCTTCAGAAAATGGCCTCATCCCACCTTGCTGTTAGAACTCACATCTACATCACAGGAACCTGGAGAGCATCCCATACCTTGAACTTCAGATGAAAGTGAGAGTCGGTATCACAGACATCTCCTTTGATCTAAACCAGACAGGAGCCATGTTTTCCCTGGCCCAGGGGATATTTGGCATCATCTAGAGCCATTTTAGTTTACAACTTTGAGAGCAGATGCTGCATGTGCTGCAGTAATCCAGTCCTGAAACCTGCTAAAGCATCTGTGGTTCATGGGCAAAGAATTATCCATGTACCAAGGATGGGAGTGTTAAGAAAGGTGCAGTGTAAAAACCATATGTGCTGCACACACAGAAGACTGAGATTTTTGAGAGAAATTTGTTTGCGAACAAAGAAGTCACTTCTGTCATGATAACAACACATATGACCAAAGAGACAAATGACAAATTCCTTTAAATTAGAACACCCTCTATCAGAGAGAGATTTCACTCTTTATGAGGTTCTTTTATTTACACCAGATGGCAAATGCAGGATCCAAATGCTGGTTCTTAGCACACCTGTAACACTCATCAACTATTCCCATGTTCATTCCTTCTGCTGGTTTCCAGAAAGGCATTGCAAAAATATCATTAGAGTTGTTTTGAACAGCAAAAAAAGAGTGCCTGTCACAGTGCCTGGTCCATACTCTGTGCTTCTGTTTAATGAATTCCTAGATTTTATGCGGTGCCTCATAGCTCAGGGATCTGAAAATAGAAATCCAGCCATGTCATTTCTTAGATGGAACATTTGAAATGTCCACGGCTATGTGTGCTTAAGAATCCAGAATACTGGAGTCTTAGGTCAAAGTACAAGTAAATCTGGGGAAAATGGACAACTGCCTAGAATAGCACACTTGAATTCATTATATAAACTTATTCTCTCATGCTCATATGAAATGCCCTCTGGCTCTTTAATTAAAACTATCTTGCATATTATTTTGATGAACACAATTGCTGTTTAGTGCATAAGGGACTCACAACTACATTATTAAAAATCTGATATAATAAATGCAAGCATTTAGAAAAGAATAGAAAACAATACCTATGGTTGCTGCTTAACAGAGGTGGGTACCTCCTGTACGGAACTCGAATTTGACTGAAAGCAAACAACAAAAGACAAAAAGAAGAATTAGTAGAAAGAAAAACACATAGAACTGTTCGGAAAGCTAGGAAAGTTTAAGTCATCAATGAAACAGAAACTAGCAAAAACATTGACTGTGCAATGGAAATTGCAAAATGAAGCTTCTATATTCCAATAAGGCCTGATCCTAAAATTTATTCTCACTGGTACCTGTGTGATCTGTAATTTTTAACATGGAGGCATACAACTACTTAATAAATTAAATTAAAAAGTGAATTCTGCAACCTTGAATACTAGATGTTTTAAAAGAGATTCTTCTCTAAGAAGCCATTAAAGACATTGAATACACGCTATTCATCACTAAAATCTACAAAAAGTAAGGTACGAATAGTGTGTAGGACACAACAGTGAGTGTCAGGGTCTATACAAGGTATGACACATAGAGTGGAGACTCTACAGACTCTTGTGAAATCTTAGTAACTTGTCCAGCATGGTAGGTAGCAATTGCAATGAATTTGAGCATAATTTAATTGGCCTTTTAGTTTACATCAGGACTCTGAAAGGCATTTAGTAGCTGCTCTTTCAGATTTCCCTATGAATAGTATATTCATATCATATGGTAGATGCTCCGAAAATATTTAATGAATGAATGTTTGCAGCAAAGAACCTGGGACTCTAAATCTGTAATGCAATAGATTCTGAACTCTGAAAAGTGCTTGAAGTCAGTTCAGTGGTCTCCAGCAATGCTTTTTTTAAAAAAAAAAAAAAACATAATGAAAATTAGTACATAGACTAGAAAATTTTATAGTGAATCCTAGTTTGAAAAAGTAAATACTGCTTAGTTTGGTGTTTATTAAGTAAGATATATTAATGAATGAGAGAGCATGTATGTGTTGGTCTGCGGAGAAACGATTTTGGTACATGTCTGTTTCGCATCCAACATGGGGTTATTTTCCTTATGACTTTCTCAACTTTGTTCATATATAACTTACAAAATTACATACTATTTATAAAATATAGCTTGTGATGTATATGCATATTTAATATAACAAGCACCATAATCACACCAATCAGCATATTCATTGTATCAATGGTTACCATTTGATACTTTTTTTTCCCTTTTCTCTTTCTTTGTCATAAGAATACCACTCTTGGGAATATACCCAAGAGAGGCCTTATCATACAACAAAAGTATATGCTCTACAATGTTCATAGCAGCATTGTTTGTGATAGCCAGAACCTGGAAACCTAGATGCCCTTCAATGGAAGAATGGATGAAGAACGTATGGAATTTATACATATTAGAGTACTACTCAGCAATAAAAAACAAGGACTTCATGAATTTTGCATACAAATGGATGGAAATAGAAAACACTATCCTGAGTGAGGTAAGCCAGACCCAAAAAGAGGAACATGGGATGTACTCACTCATATTTGGTTTCTAGCCATAAACCAAGGACATTGAGCTTATAATTAGTGATCCTAGAGAAGCTAAATAAGGAGAACCCAAAGAAAAACATATAGGCATCCTCCTGAATATTAACCTTCAGCAAGCGATGAAAGGAGACAGAGACAGAGACCTAAATTGGAGCACAGGACTGAAATCTCAAGGTCCAAATCAGGAGCAGAAAGAGAGAGAGCACGAGCATGGAACTCAGGACCGCGAGGGGTGCACCCACACATTGAGACAATGGGGATGTTCTATTGGGAACTCACCAAGGCCAGCTGGCCTGGGTCTGGAAAAGCCTGGGATAAAACCGGACTCTCTGAACATAGCGGACAATGAGGACTACTGAGAACTCAAGAACAATGGCAATGGGTTTCTGATCCTACTGCACGCACTGGCTTTGTGGGAGCCTAGGCAGTTTGGATGCTCAACTTACTAGACCTGGATGGAGGTGGGGGTTCCTTGGACTTCCCACAGGACAGGGAACCCTGATTGCTTTTCGGGCTGGGGGGGAGACTTAATTGGGGGAGGGGGAGGGAAATGGGAGGCAGTGGCGGGGAAGAGACAGAAATCTTTAATAAATAAATAAATTTAAAAAAAAAAAAGAAGAAAAAGCCAAAAAAAAAAAAAAGAATACTTAAGTTTGGGCTGGACGGATGGCTCTGCTGTTAAAGGCTAGGCTACAACCAAAAATAGAAAAGAATACTCAAGCTCTGCTCTCTCAGCAAGTCTCAAGTGTATGTATGGTACAGTGTTTCAACCTGTCCTTACATTACTGTGCATTAGATCCCTACAATTTGTTTAGCTGGCATTACTGAAGCATTTGAACCTTTGACTAGCATCCCTCATTTTTCTTCCTCTCGGTCTAGCAACCACATTATTGTTTTGATGAATTTGATTATCTTGGACACCACAAAAGTATGATCATGTGGTATCACATCACAAATGTGTTTTGAAAGCCATGTAAGCAAACCCACTGGGGTTTCTCTCTCTTAAACCTTCTCAGACACATTTAAGATGCAGGTCTAGATCCAGAAGGAAGGGCCCTGAGATTCTCTTGCTAAAATGGCAATGATAGAACCTGTTTCTTGTACCATTGTATCTCACAAAACTTATTAGGCCTTGTCATCCTGTATCCCCAGCTGTGGACTTTGATGCCCACAATCCAGTGGGCTCATCACTTGGTGACCTGTGCTTTTGGTGTTGAAGCTGTGTCATATTCAGCTGGGTATGTTTGTTTAATTACAAGGCACACAATTGGTGAGAAGGAATTAACTTCAGCCTAGTCATTCAGACTATTGTCTGTAAAAATCGGTGTTCCCAGACACACAGGAGCTATTCTTTATGCTGTTCATAAATCTATTGCACTAACAGTTTTGGAAAGGACGAGAGACAATGCCTAATTTCTTTGCTACATGCCTTCATGCACATTTACTTATCCAGGAGCTCAGTTGGCCAACAATTAAATCAACAGATACTGGAGTTATTTTCACCTTGTAATCAGTCTCTGTCTTCTATGGCCTACTGCAATCAATCTTCCCTGGGGGACCAGAGACAGGTTATGTTGCTGTAGTCTTAAATCTGGTAACCATAGTAATGAACCATAAAGGGAGATGCACTCCAGATATTTTCTTTTAAAACAAGTTTGTCTACTATTTTCTATTTTCCTTTTTTATGAAAGGTGCTTATACGAAGTTAGAGCCGAGGCGCTAATTTATAAAAAAAGGTCACAGGAAGGTGGAAGAGAGCTGGAACACAGATGACTTGCAAAACTAAACAAAAAATGAGAATTATCCAATGTGGATTGTTTCTAGTTCATTCTGCTGCTTTGAGTGTCCTTGGGAGAAGCCACAGGAAAGTACCTCCTGATGGTTTATAGTGTTCACCTGCATCAGTAACTGCCAATTTAAAAACAGAACTTCAGCCCCTATTCATTTGGAAAAAAAAAAGAAGAAGAAGCTAGCTTAAGAGGATTATGCAAATAATTTAGAGGTATACAAGATTGGTCAGAGCTGGTGGGATGTTGTTTTTGCACCTGATTTCACATGTATATTCAGCAGGTGTGGAAAGCAATGCCAGCCCGTAGGTCCCCGCTGCTCAAAACCTCTTAAGTCTTTTCCAAGCCTTATGTGGGTATTGGCAGCCTTAACTTAGCTGATCTTTTCCAAGTTGGTAGAAAGGCATCCAGGGCAAGACAAAATACAGACTTGATCTTATTGATCAAGTTCTCAGTTCTTGAGTTATTGACTCCCTGCAGAAACAAACAATGTACCAAATAGACTTTGACTATTAACAGTATTGACTTCTCTCCCTCTGAGCAACTGCTAGCAGAAATTAAGAAGAAGAAAGGGAAAAGTGGCTATTAGGAAGGTTGTATTGTTATTTCCAGCCTGTAGGTTTCTATGTATTTGGTTTGTTAGACTCTCGGAGTACATCCTATTCAATGAGTCATTTTCTTTA
The DNA here is from genome assembly GCF_037038515.1 of Microtus pennsylvanicus. Lineage (NCBI taxonomy): Eukaryota > Metazoa > Chordata > Mammalia > Rodentia > Cricetidae > Microtus > Microtus pennsylvanicus. The sequence goes on along the minus strand of NC_134601.1, from coordinate 121,028,139 downwards.
CTTAATGCAAGATTGTAGGAGATTTTTAAGTTTTCATGCCTTATATCTTAAATATTTGATATTAGATACTTCACAAAAGTTATACCACAACTAAACTATTGTTATTGGCTCAACTATATTGGAGCATGTTTATCAAAACTGAATCAAAATAATCAGAAAATTCTGGGAGTTAATAATGTATATAGCTTAGTGTATATGTCTTTCATAAATGTCAGTCTTCACCTTTAGTATGGCTTACTCCCTTAAGCTTATTACTTAAAGAATTTCTACATACAGTCAGTGTTCTATGAGTGGGAGGTAACTAATTATATAGTCTCTCAAACCACTCAGCATTCCCAGCAAATATTAAATACTTGCCTATCTCTAACATCCAGGAATTCATGATCTTTCAACATGGTAAATACCATATTCAATTGTACAGATTTAATGGTTCATTCCCATTTTGAGTTTAATTCTGGCTCCTCCTAATGTCAACAATTATTTTTGATTTGTTCCCTTGAAACCATTAGTATAAATATAAATCCAATTTCATAAAGTCTCTCTGCTCTTTAGAAAATAACTCTCATATGATCCAGTTTTATTTCATCTCAAGCCCAACATTTCTTGTCTCTTCTACAGTTCCTCATAGGGTATGCACTCAGGAATATTCAGTACTGTGAAATCATCCCTTCACACTTCGTCACACTCTCAATGTGTCCTTTATCTTATGAACCTGTCCTTTTTCCTATTCACTGACTTATAGACAGTGGTCTATAAGCTGGTATATCAATGAGAAACCTTTAAGAACTTAAACAAAAAGGTCCTGATACACTAACAATTATAAAAGGACTCAAATAGATTTCTATAGTATTGAAGCTGGTGAGTGCAGGTTAGAACACATACAAAAAAAGGAATCAAATAAGACAAAAGCAGAAATAATAAAGAATAAAGGCTAGTCTTATTTGATGAATTGCTCATTGGAGTAACCAAATGAACTGTTCATGTTTTCAATAATAATAATAATATCATACTGACTTCAATTGGGCGTGTCTTATAAAAAAGGAGCTACTATAAGCCCTCAAAGAGAGTTCTCTCAGTGTATACTCTCAAAAACCTTTAGTGGCTTTCAAAGAATGAGTCATTCTCTCCATTTTACCACACAGGAGACTGAGCCACATAGAGTATTTTGCCTACCTCCCATATTGTTTAGTGGTGGCAGAAGTAAGATTTAAAGAATCCAGTCTTCTGATCATATAGTTCACTAATTCCCTATTTCTGGAGACGTGGAGCATTATCTCACAATGATTTTCCCAAAACCATCTGTGGTAGTTTGAAAGAAAATGCCCCCAAAGGGAGTTGCACTATTAGGAGGTGTGGCTTTGTTGGGGTGATGTGGCTTGTTGGAGGAAGTGTGTCGCTGTGGGGTGGGGTTTGAGGTCTCATTTATGTTTAAGATACCACCCAGTATCACAGATCATTACCTGTTGCCTGCAAGATGTAGGACCCTCAGCTGGTTCTCTAGTACCATGACTGCCTGCACATCACCTTGTCCCATCATGATGATAAGGGACTGAACCTCTGAACTGCAAGTGAGCCAACCCATTTAAATGTTTTCTTTATAAGAACTGCCATGGTCATGGTGCCTCTTCACAGCAATGGAAACAACCCTAGCTAAACTGTTGAAACCACTTTCCCATTCATTTAGGCTAGCAGGAGTGTGTTTCTGTGCTTTGCAACTAATCTTCCCCAATTTGTTACATTTTGTAGCCATTGGGTGCCTTGAGCACAGCAGATACCAAATTGCATTGTAGCAATGTGTCTGTGTGTACGTGACTATGTGTGTGTGTGTGTGTGTTTCAGATTTTAACAGCCTCGTGTGTATTTGTGTGTTTCAGAGTTTAACAACCTCAACAATGCATGTTTCGTTGTGGAAGTATTTTCATGCAGAGTGGCATGAATAGCCATATTGGGGATTCTACCCAGTAGATACCAATAGAACACTTTTCTCTTACCATGACAAGCCACGAGTGCCTCTGTAGACATTTCCAAATATTCTCTAAGAGGAAGCATTGATCCTAGCCACAAACTACTGTTCTATTATACCTATTGCATAGTCAAGAAAATAGCTCTGTCTCCTTCATCTTTGTTTCTCTCCAATTCTTACTACATTACCATGATCAGTAAATACTAATTGAAGAATGCTATAATAATTTTCATCAAATCATTGTTTTGTAGTTAAAATACTGGAGTAAAAAAAATATTTCTCTCCATTATGTTTAGTCAGGAAAATACAGTAAAGTTTTATCAAAATAAGAAATCTCACAAACTAATTAGGATTTAAATAAATGTGCAAATGACCAAAAGAAGCAACAATGAAAAGGAGGGCATTCACCTGAAGCTCTAGATGGTAAGCTAATGGTCACAGAAAAATCTTTAGAAGCCAACATATCAAAGTGGAATGAGAATGTAGAAGGCCACAAAATTCTGAAGTACCACATGTGTAAGGACTCCCAGCAATAGTAACCCTTGCTTACTTTCCATATTCCAAAACCCTAAAGATTGTATCCTGACAAATTTCAACCCCAAGCCAATACAGAGGTGAATTCTTGGAAATGTAGTTTGTCATGACCTTCTACAGGAGCTTCTACAGGTGTGGTGGTGCCAGAGATACATACACACACACACACACAGAGGGAGAGAGAGAGAGAGAGAGAGAGAGAGAGAGAGAGACAGAGAGAGACAGAGAGAGAGAGAGAGAGAGACTAATAGTCTGGAGAATTTAACCAACAGGATCGTCCAACTTAGACATCAACAAGTGCTTAGTGTGGTTTGCCACTGGTGCTATTTTGAATTTAGTAGTAGGAGCATCCCCTGATTACCTGTGCCCTGCATTCTCGGTGCTCACATTGTACCCAGAACAGATGGCAAATGATGTTAATAACTGAACAGCTCATAGACCAGATGGAAGATGTTCACCTTCATGCTTCTTTGAATTTAGTGTGTCTTCTGAGTCTTCTAGAGTAAAACTGACAGAAACAACTAGGAAAGAATTTCCATATGCAAGGCATAGTTACTCTCCTGAGGAATTGAGACACCTCACCTATGTTATTGATTTCTCCATTACTCTCTAAGACTACAGACAACATTAAGTGAAAACAGTTTTTACTTTATAGATTTTTGAGCAGAAAGCAAATGATTTAACGATCACATCCAGTTCATTAAAAATATGGTGCTGTAGGTGTTGTGCGCCTACAAGTAGAGTGAAGTGTATTTATTTTAGAAAAGTAAAATAAAAATATATGCACTCAAAATATGTGTTCTTCAGAGATTGCATGGCTCTTGGAGTCTAAAAAAAATGATTTCTATTTACCATGTATCTAAACATTTACAGTAGGTATTTGCTGATCTTTGGCCTAGCATGAGAGCAGCAACAGTTGAGGATTGAAAGCAAAGAGAAGATTACAAAAAAAAATGAAGTGAGAGTTATTGGAGAAATTTGAGGTAAAAATCCCTGACTTGACTAACATTGTAGCAGTTTCTCTCTAGTTGAAATATTGAGAATGGGCATTATTGTTGAAAGCAAGGGTTTTGGAGCCAGAGGACCATGTTAGAAAACTATACAATATAATAATCATAGTAGAAATGATTTCCATGAGCCATAATGGGGTGACTCAGACAAGTGTGTAGTGTTAGAGGAATATGAGATTGAATTCTATCTTGAATCTTGCATTAGTTTAAATCTTATACTTGATGAGTTTCAGTCTTACACAGGTGCGAAGGATACTAGAAAGTATAGGCTTTCTTTGTGCATGGATGTGAACAGCTGACCAAAACCATTTTGAGGGGTTCGTTTACTCTCCTAAGAAATAACGGGAAAATGTAGACACTTCTTTGTCATAACTAAAAAAAAGATTGGTGTTACTGGCATCTATTGAGTAGAGGCCAGGTATGTTACTAAACATCATTAAAGGAAAAGGTCATTTCCTAATATTATGTGGATTTAAATTTCAAGAGAGCTGTTGTTAAGGAACTGTGACCTAAATGATGATCGACTAGTAAAAGAAAAAATGAATGGGTTTGCTGTTTAAGTAGGAATTTTAACCAGTTGAATGCCATGTGTCTTTACCTCTGCCATTCGTAGCTGTAGTAACATTCATGTCTTAGTTTCTTTTCTTGCTGCTGTGATAAAAAAAAGTCCCTATAAAAGCAATTTAAGAGTAAATGGACTTATTTGGACTTGCAGATTAAAGATATGGTCCATCATAGCAGGGAAGGCACAACACGGAGAGCCTGAGTTTTCATCCACTCTCAGCAAGGAAATAGCAAAAAATTGCTTGTACCCAGTTTTCTCTCTCCTTGCACTGTTCAGAACCCTAGGCCCGGAATAGTGATACTTTTAATACAGGTTTATTCACTTCAATAAACCTACTTATCATAATCCCTCACAAGAACAGACATAAACTAAATAATCCCTCAAAGGTGTATCTAGAGATTTTACTCCTCCTTGATTCCAGATCCTGTCAAGTTGTCAGTTAACACGAAGCACAACAATAACTCTACCGATTCTTGCTTTTGATGGCTCATCTTCTTCATTGTGAACTTGAATGGGTATGGAATCACCTGGAAGATGGTGAGGCACACCTCTGGAGACTAACTAAAAGAAATACCCATTCGGAATGTAGAGGGTACTCTCCCATGAGGTGGGAGGTCTCAGACTGAATAAAAAGAGGAAAAAGAGAGATCCAGAAGAATGGCTGGCATTCCCTCTCTTTTTTTCACTTCTTCTTGTATGCCATAATGTGAGCTTTTCCAGGCCCTCCTCATCCTGATGATCTGAATTCTCTGAAATCACAAGATAAAGTAAATCCTTCCTCCATTAAAGTATGCTCGGGAAACTTGATCACAATGACACAAGAATAATTAATATATTGCTTGTACTACACCTGCGTTCTTTGTCCTCCCTTGTTCACATATTTTCCCTTGTTATTGGGAATGAGTAAGAGGCCCTGATGAATTTTTTTCATACAGAATCTCATAAAAATAACATGTATGATCTAGGCAATGGAAGCAACTTTGTATAATGACAGCTGAAAGATACACAGTTTTGCCATAAGGTATTAATTTGTTTCGAGAAGTTTTTGAAAGATAAAGTTCTATCTTATTTTAAGACTTAGAACAGATGTTTGGCAATAATCATAGGTTTATAAAGGTTCCCCTTTCTTTGCTTAGCTCAAATACATGGCACATGAGTTCAGTTACTCTAATGTTATATAAATACTCCCTAGTCTCTGCTGTTGGTAGTAACGGATAAAGTCTAACCTACATAGATAAATATTTGCATAAATCTAGCACATATTGACTTTTCATTGGCCTGGCTTTAGTATTTTAGTTTAAAATAGATTCATATGCAAAACATTTCTTTATATTCTGAAATACCTTTCTCATGCATTTTGTTTTACAAAATATGCATTTTCCTCTTAGATTAAAATAGAGCAGATCAAATTTTCATATATTTTGGTGCTCACTAGCTTAACTCTGTGCCAACATGATACAGATCAAAATAACATGGTTCTTGATTGACAGTGCTGCTGAGTTCAATTAAGTTTTCCCTAATTTCATGTATGTCAAACATATAAAAATAAGCCACATGAAAAAACAAGTAAGGAGATGGGTTTTCATATGGGAAGCACCTTGTTTTTCCTACAACTCATATGATAAACACCTGCTTTATATGTATTGAGTGTAGGAAGGCTTAGTTCAGTGTTATTGTGGGCCATGGGGATATCGGGATGTGGAAAATTGAGTGCTTTCACTTAAAAGTTACATGGAAGAATCTGGCAGCTGGTGTGTAAATATTTGCTTGCAATAAAATGCAGTAGGTCCTACTGCAGGCAATGGAACCAGCTGTTACAGTTGCTAAGGAAGAACCTATGGCCCAGACTTGGGGGTTAAGAAAATGCACCCAGAATGAAATGGTGGCATAGTAGAGTCTAGAAGGACAAGGAGTAGTTCACTGGTTAAAAATAGTTAAAGGATGTAAACAAAAATATGCAATTCGATTTAAAAAGTTGGTGTAAGGCAGGATATGGACGCCACACAATGGAGTCTATAAGTGGTCATTAGGGAGATGAGAAATTATTGAAATGTATTAAGCTTCAGAATAGAAGCAGCAGGCCAATGGCATCATAGTACAGCAGAAGTCAATGGTGGCTTTAGGGTTTGTGGGGCCTGGAGAGAAATAAAAATGAAGGGACTTTGTTTATAAATTATACATTCCAAGATAACTATACGTTAGGCTAAGCACAAGATTCTTCTAAACACTGGATCTTATGTATATGTGTAATGTACATTCCCGTGCTAACTCTGGTAATAGTTATCAGTATAGAAGAGGAGGAGAGCATTATGACCCTTATTTTCATTCTGTTTCCTGGCTGGCATGAAGACTCTTAAACATGTGCACCACCTAGAGATTGGTCTCAAGGCAATACAGTAGCCATTATTAGAAGCTTATATTCACAAATGCAGAAAATGGCTAAATAACTCACCTCTTCATTTTAAAGATGAAGAAATGAAAAAGCAAAAACATTGAGGCACTATCCACTATCTCAAACTGAAAGTTATAAAGTAGAAAAGATGTTAATTTCACCCAAGCCATTTAACTTCCAGACCAGACCAGGATTTTCCACATTTTCTTTATCCATTCTTCGGTTGAGGGGCATCTAGGTTGTCTCCAGGTTCTGGATGTTACAAATAAAGCTTCTATGAACATAGTTTAACAAATGTCCTTGTAGCATGATTGAGCATCTTTAGTTATATGCGCAAGAGTGGTATCACTGGGTCCTGAGGTATATCAGTTCCCAATTTTCTGAGAAACTGCCACACTGATTTCCAAAGTGGTTGTAGAAGTTTGTATTCCCACCAGCAATGGAGGAATTTTCCCCTTACTCCACATTCTCTCCAACATAAGCTGTCATTGGTGTTTTTAATCTTAGCCATGCTGACTGGTGTAAAATGGTATATCAGAGTGTTTTGATTTGCATTTCCCTGATGGCTAAGGATGTTGAACATTTCCTTAAGTGTCTTTTGGCCATTTGAGATTCTTCTGTTGAGAATTCTCTGTTTAGTTCTCTACCCTACTTTTTAATTGAGTTATTTGAAATTTTGATATCTAATTTCTTGAGGTCTTTATATATTTTGGAAATCAGTCCTCTGTCTGATGTGGGGATGGTAAAGACCTTTTCCCATTTAGCAAGCTAGCTTTTTGTCTTATTGACTATGCCCTTTCCTTTATGGAAGCTTCTCAGTTTCAAGAGGTCCCATTTATTTATTGTTGCTCTCAGTGTCTGTGCTACTGGGGTTATATTTAGGAAGCGATCTCCTGTGCCCATGCATTGAAGGCTACTTCCCACTTTCTCTTCTATCAGGTTCAGTGTGGTCAGATTTATATTGAGGTCTTTAATCTGTTTGAACTTGAGCTTTGTGCACGGGGATAGATATGGATCTATTTTCATTCTTCTACATGTTGACATCCAGTTGTGCCAGCACCATTTGTTGGAGATGTTTTCTTTTTTCCGTTGTATAATTTTAGCTTCTTTGTCAAAAATCAGGTGTTCATAGGTGTGTGGATGAATATCCGGATCTTTGATTTGTTTCCATTGGTCAAACTCTTGGTTTTTATGGCAATATCAAGCTATTTTCAATACTGTAGCTCTGTAATAGAGCTTGAAGTCAGAAATGGTGATCCCTCTGGAAGTTCTTTTATTGTGCAAATTGTTTTGGCTATTCTGTGTTTTTTATTTTTTTTCCATATGAAGTTGATTATTGCTCTTTCAAGTCTGTGAAGAATTGTGTCAGGATTTTGAGGGGGATTACATTGAATCTGTAGATTGCTTTTTGTAGGATTACCATTTTTATTATGTTGTTCCTACCTATCCAAGAGCATGGAACATCTTTCTGTTTTCTGATATCTTCTTCAATTTCTTTCTTTGAAGACTTAGAGTTCTTGTCAAACATGTCTTTCACTTCTTTTGTTAGAGTTACCCCAAGATATTTTGTTATTTGTGGCTATTGTGAAGGTTGATATTTCTCTGATTTCTTTCTCAGCTTTTTTATCATTTGTATATAGAAAGACTACTTTTTTTAGTTGCTTTTGTATTCTACCCTATTACTGAAGGTATATATCAGATGTAGGAGTTCTCTAGTAGAGTTCTGGGTGTCACTTATGTATACTATCATATCATCTACAAATAACTTCAAATAAATTCTACCTTTCCTGTTTGCATCCCCTTGATCTCCTTTTGTTGTCTTATTGCTGAGCCAGAAATTCAAGAGCTATGTTGAATAGATATGGAGCAAGTGGACAGCCTTGTCTTGTTCCTGATTTTAGTGGGAGCACTTTGAGTTTCTCTCCATTTACTTTAATGTTGGCTGTCGGCTTGCTTTATATTGTTTTTATCATGTTTAGATATGTTCCTTGTATCCATGATCTCTCCAAGACCTTTATCATGAAGGAGGGTTGGGTTTTGTCCAATGCTTTTTCAGCCTCTAATGAGATGATCATATTTTTTTTCTTTTCAGTTTATATGGTGGATTACATTGATAGATTTTAGTATGTTGAACTATCCTTGCATCTCTGGGATGAAGCTGACTTGATCATGGTGAACGATTTTTTAATGTGTTCTTGGATTCTGTTTGCCAGTATTATTTTGAGTATTTTTGCATCAATATTCATGAGTGAGATTGGTCACTTACCTCTTGGTCCTCTCTATGTAGTAGCAGGCTATGCTTCAGAATTTCACTGAAGTTTCAGGGGGAATAGGCATGTTTGGAGGCGGGGTGGGACTTGAAGCTTACAGGGTCTGATGGATGGGATGGGTGTATTCCAGCAGCATGCCTTCAGGAAACACTCCTGCTGACTGACAAAAGAATCTGAGTCAGGTGAGGGAGGAGCCAAGGGTTTTGCCCCAGTATGGAGGACCTAGAGAGTGGTGTGTCCTGTTGAGTGGCTGATCACTCACCTCTTTGTCCTCTCTGTGTAGTAGCAGGCTGCCCTTTCAGAGTTTCACTGAGGTTGCAGGGGGATAGGAGGGTTTGGGGGCAGGGTGGTACTTGTATCTTACACAATCTGATGGATGAGATGGGGGTATTGGAGCAGCCCTCTTGGTCCTCTCTGTGTAGTAGCAGGCTGTTTTCAGAGTTCCGTTGAGGTTGCAAGAAGGATAGGTGAGTTTGGGGCTAGGGTGGGACTTGTAGCTTGCAGGGTTCAATGGGTGGGATGGGGGTACTCCAGCAGCCTACCTGCAGAAAACTCTCCTGCTGGATGGCTAAAGAAGCCAAGGTGCTTACTCTATTTATAATAGAGTTTTATCATGCATTACTATTGATTCTGTGGACTGTGTTTTTGAGGTGTCCTTGACTTTCATGACTTTTTTCCTTTCAAAAATTATCATTTATTAATAAATAGAATGGTTGTGTTGTGCTGCCCTCCAAGTGGCTACCTGGCCACAATGAAGGTTTCAGTGAACCAACGCAAAGGAAGAAGCCAGTCATGCCTAAAAGATACTTCCTATTTCTCTCCCTTTTGCCCCTTTGACAAGTTCCTTACTAAATAGCATAAACAAAAAATGGATATGAAGTAGTCCACTGCCTTGTCTTAATTCTTATAGATATAGCCATGGCAAGTTTTACCTATCACTGATAATTTTATATTGAAATAACTAAAGCATTTTAAGAACATAGTCAGTTGCTTTCTGTTTATATTCTTTTGCAAACTTTACCTGTCTGTAAGTCTGCCTTAATCTTTATTTGTACATATTTTCCTTTTTTGTTCAGACTATCTCATCATAGAATTTTAAAATTGTGATCATGTTTGACTATATAGAACATAGACATCAAAAAAGGTTGAGTATAAATCACTTTATATGGGTCAAATCTGGAATTAAGTGAGCTAGGGTTTTGTAGCTAATGGAAGGTCTGTCTATAAAGTGAAAAAAATCCACCAGGCAATCAAGAAGGACTTACCAAGGATTTATTAAGCATGTATTAGAAATCCAGTTCTGAATCCAATATCAAAGAGATTACACACCACTTTATCTCTTTTGTATAACTCTGATATGTAGTTCATAAAGAAATATACTTGTGCTTCATTTTATAGCAGAGATTGATAAGTAAATATGATTCTTGGAAATTGTTATCTTGAGAATGTCATCAGGTTATGACATTGGTATCCTTCTGTGGCATCATTATTGAGGTGAAGCAAGAAGTTTATTTTCTGAACAGGAGATAGTATCCTCTATCAACAAATCATTACAGTGCTCATAGTTCTTCATTAGTATAATTCATTTAACTGGGTAAATATTGGACCCCTAGACAATAATACTGCATCTCACTAAGCTAAGAAAATATTCAGGTAGCTCATTTCAGAGAGGTAGATTACCTGGCATGGCTTATGAAATAGTTTCCACCAATGTCATGTTTCGATTGGCATTTCAGAAAAGATTTGTTTATTTTATACATGCGAGTGTTGTGTGTGCATGCGTGTATGTTTGTCTGTGTGTTTGTGTGCACCACATGCATGTGTGTGACCATAGAGGCTACTGGACATGTGATTCCCTGGAACTGGAGTTATAAGCAGTTGTGAACCACCTGATATGGGTGGTGCTGGGATCTGACACTGGGCCATATAAGAGCAGTAAGCACTCTTAACTGCTATCCATCTATCCAGCCCCCTGGATTGCTATTTTATGTCAATTTTAGGTGCTTTTATATTTTTATTTTTTGGATTACAATATAATTGCATTTCACTCTTCTGTTCTTCCTTCCAAACCTTCCCATATTCCCCTCCCCATTTTCCTTCAAATTCATGGCTTCTTTTTTTTCACTAATTATTATTGCATATATACATGTATATACATATATTTACAAATTCCTTGATATAAGGTTCTAGATCTGTATAATCTTACTTATATGTATGCTTTCAGGGCTGACCATCTGGCATGGGACAATCCACTACCCTTTTCTTTATTAAAAATAGATTCTTCTCTTATACAACAAATCCCAACCACAATTTCCTATCCCTCAACACCTCCCAGCTGCCTCCCACCTCCCCTCTCCCACATATCCACTCCCTCTCCATTTCCTTTCACAAAGGAGCAGGCCTCCAAGAGACGGCAACCAAAACCAACAAAACAAGATGCAAGACAAGGTGAAAACCCTCCATTCAAAACTGGACAAGGCAAATCAAGAGGAGGAAAGGAGTCTTACGAGCAGACAAGAGTCAGAGACACACCTACTCGCTTTGTTAGGCATCCCACAAGAACACCAAACTATACAATCGTAATGCATATGCAGAGGAACTAACTCAGACCCATACAGGCTCTGTGATTGTTGCTTCGATCTCTATGAGCCCATGGGAGCTCTGCTTAGTTGTTTCTGTGAGCCATGTTCTCCGGTGTTCTCCACCCCCTCTGACTCCTACAAAATCGACTTTTACATCGGAGAAGAAAGATAGCATTGACTTGGGAGCACATTAACACATTCAAGCCTACATTTTCATAATATTTCTAATTTTATTTTATGCCAAGACTTCTAGTTTGAGTACTAGCCCTAAAAACCCGAAAATTTGGCACAACGACTCAAACAGCCTGTCCAGTTACTGGGTATTATAAATCACTTCAATGCAAGGGCACAAACAACTGACATAGTGTTGTGCTCAGGAATTTGGAAGGAGCCGAGCAAGGATGGCTTTTCACTGCTACATGATTTCTGGAATCTCGGCTGGAAGACTCAAAGGTTGTCTCCTACTTGACAAGTGGGAATTGGGCATCTGTACCTTATAAACTCACATGTCGGGTGATTAGGAGCTCCTGAGACTGCTAATTAGAGTGCCCATGTATGACCTTCCATGTGGCCTAGCATCAACAGAGCAGCTGCAGGATATTGGGGTTTTTAATAGGGCAGCTCCTGAATCCAAGCGCGTATGAGCCATGAAACAGGGCAGACTCTCTGTCTCCTATTTAAACTATCATGGGAATTCACAAATTGTCGTGTTATTGCATTCTTTTAGTGACAAGCAAGTCACAGGCTTTTCCAGACCAATATGTGGGAATATAGATCCCTAGCTCTCAGAAGCAGAAGTTTCAAAATCTCATCAAAGAAAACAAGGGGATGGGAGACGTGATAGAGGTCATTTTTGATAAACATATTCTGCCCCAATATTCTATTTCTCCTGTGTACACAAGTCATACCTGTATTTACTCTCAAAACCAAGCAAATGCACACCTACATGAATAGTAAGCTAGAAAGCTGCTTTTTCTTTTTTTGCTAATGTTATTTTTCTACATAAGGAAAACAAATTAATAACTTATAAAAAAGCTTCGCAGAGGAAAGTGAGTGCAATTATAGAATTAAAAGACATTTCAAAACTCAGGATCTCATTACTGACCTCAGACAAGATACCTCAGGTTGAGCTCTGTTAGCAGAGTTTAGTATGAAACCTTATGAAATGAGATATCAAATAGAAAATGTGAAGATGCGTGTACTGCCACAGACATTTCTACATACTGCCACAGACATTTCTCTTCAAAATTAGTGAAAATGAGTGATGCGCAGCAATCAATGGTTAACAGGATTTCTAGAATGTGGAAAAGTTTGGATTGTCAGATCCTTGGCTGTGGATCCATCCTAGAAAGTTGTTCTATGTGTTTTTGTCTCTGTTTTCTGGGTGCTTATTCTGTTATTTGATTAGTGTTTCTTCCTAAGACATGACATTTGTTCGTAACTAAGTAACACTTGTAAACTATTTTCTTCACCACAGAAGACTAAGGGCTCTAAAAATCCTCTTTTCATTATGCACCGTCTTTGCTGCTTTCAAGCTAAACAGGTACAATTCCCTTATCTGTTGGAGCTCTGGGGATATCGATTTATAATTTATGTCATTAGACAGAAGTCATAGCCATAAATCTCTTCGGGATAAGCCCAGTATCCATTTGACAAGAACATATTTTAGAGATCTACTCCACAGCATGCTTAAGTTAATAATAATGTGTTATATATTTCAAAATTGCTAAGAGAACCATGTAGGTGCTGTTACCAAAAAAATGATAACTGATAAATGCAGGATGATTTAGCTTGGTATAAACATAACAAACAATACATTTTCAAAACCTTACATTATTCTCCATAAATGTGTAGTTATTATTTGTCAATTGAAAATAAACCTTTCTCGAGGCAGACATAGTGGTGCCACCTGTATTCCCTGCACAGCAGTGACTGGGGCAAGCGGATTGTGAGTGTGTGGACAGCCTGGATTACTTGGTGAGACCTTAACTCAAATACAGAAAGAAAACTGACTTTCTTAACCCAAGGCTCCTTCTAAGGCTTCTGTGGCACAAATTCTTAGAAGTTTGCTCTTTGAAGGAGATGAATTGCCAGGCCTGCTCTTACAATCCTACCAAGACCTGTTGTCACTTCAATGAGCTCTCAAGGCATTCATTTAGATAGTTTTCAAGTTTTAACAAAGAAATCTTACAGACCCACTCTGGATATGGTCTTTCTCTTGAGGCCTGTTACTATTTAAAGAGCTTTTAAAAGCTAAAAAAATGACTCTGTATCCTTTATATTTCTTCTAACATCTAGTAGTACTTTTAATACCTATACTATTCTTTCTGGAGATCTTTTTAGCTAGATCATCAGAATTATAACACATATATTTTATTTTCATATTGTCATAGGATAGTGGATGAAATTTCCACTTTCTAGATTGCAACAAATGCTTACTTCCTTTTTCAGTCTTGTGATCATCTCCTTGAAATACTCCCAGTTTCTTCTGGTGCCTGGTCCCAGAGACAATGCTACAATATTTAGGTATTGGGGATACTATCTATTATGAACATGGCTGTATATTACTTCATGATGAAGTACCCCAAATCTTAGTGGCCTAAAATAATGATAATCGGTTCTTTATCTCTCACAGTTGCAGCATGGGAAGATTTTGGGAAGGCCTCAGTTGAGGCGCTTCAGCTTAGGGTTTAACCCTGGATGCAGCTAGACAGCAGAAGGAACTGAAATACTTAGCAGCTGAGTACATATCATTCTCTTCTCTCTTAGTCTCAGTGATTATTCATTTGCTCTCTCTACATGGGCTCATTATTTTTTTTTTGCATTTTAATTTTCTCCAAGCAGTCAGACAACTGTCATAGGTCTAAATGTACATCCTAGCAAGTCAGAATGAAACGCCAGTGCTTATTCTGACCAAGCTTCTGAAATTAACTAGTGTCAGTTTAATCATGTTCTGTTGAGTAGAAGCAAGACAAAGGCTCATTCAAGAAGAGATTTAGACGCCCATGCAGTTTGAGAACGGTCTCCAGGGTAAGTTTATGAGATCCCGCCCAAAGATCCAAAGGAGAGCTACTCTATAAAGCCTTGGAATGTTCAGCTAACATCAGCATCACTTTATCTTCAGCATCATAATGGATTTATTCTGAATCCATGATCATTTGCAAAAGTTGCTCTATGTAAAAAAAAATGAAAACAAAAACTGAAGAAATATTTAAAATTTGAACTTTAAGAGTCTTGGTTAAAGGTTGGCTATTACCATAAGTTGTCTTTAGGATTTCTGTCTTGAAAAGAGTTTTAAGTAGAAAGGTGACCAGTCATGAGTTAACATGTAACCAAGTATATACCTCCAGATAAGATGGCTCCAAATATTTCCATCTCAATTATATTTTTCTTTAGCCAAAAAATGATCTTCCTACTATCTTCTTTCTCATCATCCATCTAGTAATTTACATTGGAAGCTGACCTCAATGATTTGAAATCTGTTTTAGAAATGTTTATGTTAATGTTTGTGTGTATATGTAGATGTATGTAATATGTGTCTGTGTATCTTTTGTTAACTACTGTTTTTTTCCAATAAAATGCAAACATTGAAAAAAATGCCTTCTTATGGTCATCTCCCTACCATCTATCTTGCACTTAATGAAAATTCTATAAATTTTAGTTGAAATGTAAGTACATGAATGCCAAGTAATTCATAAATAAAACTCAGAAATTCTTTCTTCAAAAATCGATGATAGGTGGCCCTAGCAGGTATATAATTTCAGCATTTGGTGGACTGAGTCAGGAGACTCTGAAGTTAAAGACCAGCCTAGATTACAAAGTATGACTGTTTAATAAACCCAGTGATGCCAATATTCTCTCTTGAAAAAATAAATGACCCATTGCTGGTGTGAATTTTCTGTGAAAAAATGTTTTTTTTTCATAACCTATTTAAAAGACTGTAAACATTGATTTATTTCACCACCTGTCATTAACTAACAAGGAATTCTGGTCCATTTTATTAATTTTAACTTTATCCAGAAAGTCTTAGTCAGACTCATCATCCATAATTGGGAAAGGAAACCACTTAAGGCTTGATATAGATAAATATTCACAAATGTCTAAGACTTCTAGTGTCTTCCATATCATATAGCTTGTATTCAGACCAACTTGGTCTTGAATCCCAGCTTTAAGATTTGTTAATAATACATCATTACAAAACCATGTAGCATTCCTTGGCCTCAGTTTCTCTTGTGATTTACAAGGTTGGTCTCCCAATGAAATTGACTACATATATAAGTACATAATATGTAGTCATAAACAAAACATTGTACTTATCTAATATTCATATATATATATATATATATGAATTCATATATATATGAACTTTCAGTATGGAGAAAGGAATCAAGGCCCCCAGTATTGAGGAAAATCCCTTAAGGAAATATAAATAGCCAGGCTTACAATTAAGCGTCATTTAGTCATCGTTTCTTTGGAGGATTTTGTCACTAAAATTTTATTGTGTTTGGACTCACACTATTTCTTAAGGAGGGCTAGGCACTACTCCATTGTGGCCTTGTGTTGATTGAGGCACACTATCCTTGATTTCCAACTGAGCGATTTCCAGTTACAGCAGAAAGTGCACTAGATCCAATCAAAGAGTCTTGGTGTGGAATGTGAGGGAAAGATACTTCCCTTCCCTTACCCCCAGCATTTAGAAATTCTCTACTTCCTCTTTTCAAGTGCATAAAAATTCAAGACATGGGGCTTGCTAAGTATTTTATTTCTTAAGTACTGTGATCTTTAATTACATTTCAATCATTCTCTTACAAGTTCACCATGTTGCAATTCTGGACAGCTTTGCATTCAATGTATTGCAAATGCAATAACCAGTACATCTAATGGCAGGTAAAATAGATACACAAAATAAACAAAGAGTAACAATAAATCTGTAATAATTCTAAGTGCTGAAGCAATACTTTCTACAATAGACAAAATTTGAGATATTATGAAGAGGATATAGAAATTGAATGCATTGAACCTTTCACCAGATGAGTCAGTTTCTATAGAAAGTTTACAAATCAGAACATAACAAAACAGAGTGATTGGAGATATATACCATTCAGTGATTGAAGAAAGATGGTGGATTGACAGCAATAGTTAACAGTTCCCAGCTGTTAGAAAAATAAAAAAATAAAAAGAATGGGGCTAAGCCGAAAATTCTTTCCTAATTGGGAGCATCTGACTTACATTAGTTGGCATATTCATTCACAGGTCGTGTATACAGATTGTTCTTTATTTTAACTTCACTTTACTTTTGACTCAGTCTTATCTCCATTTTGCCGCCACATAGGAATCTTGCCATATTGCCATAACATTTTATTCTGAACCTACTAGAAAGTGAATTAATCATTCAGAGTAACAACACAAACAAAAAAAATTCCAGATCAGTTGCAGTTATGTTTTTCAAAATCACAACTGTATCCTTTGATTGAATAATTTATGTGTACGTATTTAATTTAAAAAGCACTGAGCAAGCCATTAAGGTAAATAAGAAGAGCCTTAACCTTGCCTTAATCTTGCCTGTATATCAGGAATTAAGTAGATTGGATTTTTGTGGAAGAGAATTTTAAAGAACTGATTTAATTAACTGTAACTATAACTATGCTCATAAAGCATATTCAAAATACTGTTGAATGAATGAGGAAATGGTTTTCAAGCATATGGGAACCCTCTTGAAATTCCACATTACTCATTATTCACCAAACATCTATTAAATGCCCACAGTTTGCATGACAATGTGTAAAATAATGATATTCAAACCTGATATCCTTCTATTCTACCTCTGGTACTAAATTGAGTGAGTTATTCTCTTTAGCTGTCCATTCTCAGTGTGTGGTGAAAGGCTATAGAAAGGGCATGAATGAGGCAGACTGAAAAGAAACATGAATATGCATATTTGATACTTTTTTATGTGCTGAAAACAGGTTACTAGCTAACCATCCCGTTTATTTTCTTTCAGAACTTGGGAACTTACATGAATATTATCTCACTCAAGCAGTGGTTTATGCTTAATCATAAATTTCTAAATGGTTCTTGAAAGAGAATGGAAATTTGTGAGATTCTGCAGTCATGGAAAGAAGAAAAGCACATTAAGTTTAGGCAGATAAAGAGAAATGTATAGTAAAGGGTTACTTTGATTTGAAAATTATTTTTAGACTGATAATACAGAATTTGCTGTACATTTTACAGACAGACAGTAGAACTCATCAAAGCCAGCAGTTTCAAACATGTTACATTAGAATCACTGGATGTTAAAACCTGCAGTTTCTAAATTCTCACTCCCAGAGTGCCTGACCCCTCTGGTCTTGAATGGAATGGGATGAGATGCAGACACTATATATTTGCAAAGTTCTCCAGCAGCCACAGCAGAGAGCCATAGCTCTAGTGCAATCTTCACGCTTTTAGCATGAGGAAACCGTGAACTGAAAAATAAAATGATAATGGCATTGCCTGAAACAACACAGTTTATAAGCCTCCACCTTAAATCTAGGACCCGAGTATTCTAATTCCTTATCTGAGTCTCTACAGTATTTTTACACCGCTCGCATGCTGGTTAATGGTAGTTAGCTACATCTGAGTGGAGACCATTTCCCTGCTCAGTAGCCCACTCTCATTCTAGGGAGTGCTTTCCCTGCCTTAATAAACTGTCTCCATCTTCCCTCTGTTAAAAAATAGTAGTTAGAAAATCTGAGGTTGTTCCCTCCTCCTAAGAAACTGTGTGCTCCCTTTCTTGAATGAAATAAGTATTCAGACAGTTATGACGGCCCTGTGATGGTTAACACATCTGTTTATTCTATATTTTAAGAACATTTATTTGAAACTTTAAATCAATGATATCATTCACATATTTTTCAACATAACATTTTCTTCAAATGAGGTACCCCGTTCTTCTTTCTACCTTGTCTTCAACACGTAAGAGTCTTTCTTCTATGTCTTCTAGAAGAGGTGATGCTTACCTCTGAATTTTTTGTTTGACATCCTAATTTTTTCATATTCAGCTTTATTTTACTCAGAACTTTTTTAGTGATCCTATTTCTTTGTTAAATTCTGTTTTAATGTCTTGACCTGTTTTTCTTATTTCATTCAACTGTGTTTTTATAGACTTCATTAGGGGATTTACTCATAATAACCTCTAACATTCTTGAACATCTTCATAATTGCTATTTTGAAGACCTTTTCTTGTATTTCAGCTATATTGAATTTCTTGGGACTTATTGCAATGGATATACATATTTCTGACAGAGCCTTTGCTGTTCATGTTTGTGTTTTTGCACTGGGGTCTACGCATTTGGAGTTATGATGTTTGAGGTGTTTTATGGTATTAATATCTAGTCTTTATTTGTTGGGTGAATGGTCCATTCTTTGGTTACTGTTGCCTACTTTGGATCCTAGACAAATGCATTGACGCAGGGGTCCCTGGTATAGAGGTCTTCTTCAGCTCAGTGAGTGACAGAAGGGAATAGAGATGGGCTAAGATGAAAGGCTGAGAGGGGCCTCTGAAAAAGCTAAGGGTCTGCACAAAGAGGTAGAACTCCCAGTGAATGAAAGTGGGGTGGGAAAAGGGCCTCCTGCAGGCAGGCTACTATGGGAGTAAGTCTGGAGAGAAAAGGATAGAGGACAGGGAAGATTCTGAAAATCTTCTACTTGAATCCCAGCCTAATGGGGCTACTGGGGATCCTTGTAAAAGGCATTTCAGAGGTTCTATAACTGAGGAAGGAATAGAGATTGGCTAGAAGAGATGAGAGGGGAGGAGCTAAGTTGTGTCTTCATCAAAAGTCAGAGTCCCCAGGGAATGGAGGTAGGATGAGAAGGAATCCTGCAAGCAGGTGGTTACAGGAATAAGAATGACTCTAAAAATCATTCACATTTTAAGAAAAAGAAATATGATATAATATTTCAATCTGAACTTAGTTTAACCATTTATCACTGAGTTCATGCAGTTGTGCACATGGGATCACTCAGATTCAGAGCAAATATTCTTTACCAAATTCCTTGCATGATAATCTCTTTAGGTTATCTCTCTAATTAGATTCTGAAAGTCTATACAAGTAGAACTTTTCCCCCAAGGACATTAACTGTCTCACTTCTTGACAGAAAATCAACACTCAACAGTTAACTGCTGAATGAAAACGTTTTCATTAGCTTCCAGTAAGCAATGGGACATTGGTCACTGAACCAACTTGTAAAGGACAATCTAACCTGAATCAGAGTATTGAGGGATGGTTCTATAAAGTAGCAGTTTTGCCAAGCAGTCATGGCACATACCTTTAATGCCAGTAATTGGGGGAGGCAGAGGCAGGTGGATCTCAGTGAGTTTGAGACCAGCCTGGTCTCCAGAGCGAACTCCAGGACAGCCAATACTGTTATACAGAGAAACCTTGTCTCAAAAAACCTGATAGATAGATAGATAGATAGATAGATAGATAGATAGATAGATAGATAGATAGATAGATGGATGAAATAGCAGTTTCACAATCACTTTATACAAGAGTTTTGGTCTGATTCATTGTGCTTATAAAGGGGCTGATTAAAGGTTACAATTAATGTCTTTTTGATTGTACTATAATCATTGGTTAATAAGAATAATGAAGAATTCATGCCTAGTACTGTAACCATAGGCAGATACCCATGGCTGGTAAATTCATGAATGCTACAGGAGAGCCCACTACCATCACTTCCCTAAGGCAGCATAATTCCCAACCACATTCTAAATACTCATCCTTATACTCACAGATAAGTGGAGCTTCATTTTGCAGCAAGTAGAGAACATTGCACAACAGGTCAAATGCAGAGAGCAAATGTCTGTGGGGTGCCTATCTCCAACTGCTACATCTACAACACAACTCCCATTCCTAAGGCTCAGGGAACATCACACAAGAGGGGGTAAAATGATTAAATGAGTCAGCGGACCAGGACATCAGCTGTGTAATATTATCTTCTATATATGACAGGGGGCTGTACCCATAAAAAACTTAAGACTGTCACCACCTGAACAAAACTACACAATGACAACCCTGGTCAACATGCCAACATAAATAGGGAAAATCTCCCAAGGCCCCACCCCGAGATGAAGAGTTACAGGCAATCAATGGCTGCTTAGAAAGGGAGAATCAGACGTCTCCATGGATGCCTCCTGGTAATTTATCCAATCCCAAATGGTCACCCTTAAACATATACATATGAGAAGCACTAGATGGAATCAGAAGGCATCATTTACATAAGCACACATGTAACAATTGTAAATAAAGAAGAAGAGGCCATGAATTTGAGAGGGGTTTGTGAGAGAAGTTAGAGTTGGAAAATATAAGATGAAAATACGGGGTTCATGTGTCAAATTCTGAAACAATCATACAATAAACATAAATATCAATCAAATAAACAGTGAATAACTAATGTATCAAATGGATGAGCCTCTCATTTCCCAGTCTGATTTTCCTGGAGATCAAATATATATGGAAAACAGTGGCATAGTGTGTTTAACTCACACCTCCTATCTCTCTAGCTCAAATACTAAATCATTGCCAGGCTGCAATGCAATATTCAGTCACATTTACAGATGTCCACACCAGAGGCACTATATCACAATGGGTAGTGTTTGATAAACCAAGGCTGTATGGACTCTATTAAACTCTAGTATTCATTTTCAAGCAGAATGTATTTCTCACAGAGGGAAGTAGCATGTGGGTACTAATCTGGTAAGTAAGCCACATGGAAGTCAATCTGCTCTCCTTCCTGAGTTCTGCAACGGCCCATCTGAATGCATGAACTATAATTTATCCTAACCATTCTGCAATGCTTGCACGGCTCTTTAATCCATGCACTGCTGTCTCTCTTCTCACTATGTACTCAATGAAGTAGACTAAAATACCTACTCATGCTTTTCTTTACCTATCCAGGTCCTCCTGTGACTTTAAAACCTCATTTGAATGTACTAGGTACAATCTGTCTGCCTCACTTCATTTCAGATACAGATGAGCTTGCACTCATATTATATTCAAAGTTCTCTATTTGGCATACGTTTTATATGTGACTGAAAGTACTACAGACATAGACTTAACAATGATTAGCTAATATTAATATCAAGGTTTTTTTATATTTTGGGAAACATACCACCATCATTATCAGGTAAAGTAAAAAGTGCAGTGGAAGATTACATACCATTATAAGAAGCAGTGAGCTAGCTAAAACAGAAGATAATTTGACCAGTGGCTGTTCAGAGATATGCTGCTATCAAGCAAGTCATTTAAATCTCAGCTTTTAAACTCTTCCTCTTGACATTTGATCTCTACATTTGATCTCTACATTCGACTCAGTTATATACTCAGATTCCATTGGTCTCTAAGGTGATTTGTCTTTCACACAAAGTAATAAAAGGTATTTTCTGTCTTGCATCTAAGTTATAGAGAAATAACCAACATAATACATCACTGTCATCGAATAAAATGGTATATTTGAATATGGGAAAGAGTCTTACTGGCCAAAGACTCAGTGTTAAGAATCAATACTGGAAATACTATCTTGCTACAGATATACATGCCAAGTGATGAATATTTAATCTCTAATATACAGCTAAAATGAACCAGAGGGCCAGAGGGCAAACAGTTTATAAGAGATTTATCTTAAATTGAATGTTAATGAAAGAACAGAGCCATGAATGGGTCATGATAAAAGTCCCTAACAAGTAAAAGTAAAAGTGTTTTTGGAAAAAGAAATGAATGAATGTCACTTTTCGTATATTTATAATACTGGAGTTTTGGAAACTGGTTTTAAAACAGTCTAATCAAATCTATAGATTAGTAAACAAGATTTGGGAAAGTCAGTACTGAATATAGCACAGGTGTTTCCTTTTGTATTTAATTTCTCTGCCTTAAAAGTTGATGAATTATATTTGCACTATGAATAATTGAATTGAACCCAAAAGAGTACTCCCTATTCCAAGAACCTCCTACACTAACAGTTAACTATGATTTATCTTTTAATTCTAAAGAATTTTAAGAACCTTCCATCAAATTTAACTGACAGTCTGTGCTTCCTGTCTCTATTCTCCCAGGAAGAAGAAGTGACTCGTGAAAGTCGTTTTAATTTCAGTGGTTACGGAATGGGTCACTGCCTCCAAGTGAAGGATGGCGCAACTGTCAAGGCGGCTGCACCTGCCAATCAGCCTCCACAGCCCCAAAAAGATGCAGATGCCATCAAGAAGAAGTTTGTGGATCGGGCAAAACGAATTGACACCATATCGCGAGCTGCCTTCCCACTGGCCTTTCTCATTTTCAACATCTTTTACTGGATTACATACAAGATAATTCGGCATGAAGATGTCCACAAGAAATAGATGTACCGTATTAACGCTGGGACCTTCTTGCCTAAGTGTTGTGCTTGTAAATACACAGTAATATTGTCTTTATATCACTTTGACAGTGAAGAACATTGAGGGAGGGGGAGGGAGATCATGAGGGTGGGGCTTCTGGCACCTACATGAAAAAATAGATAAGTTCTATGGGCAATGAAGAAAACTGTACAAAATTAAGGTGTTGCAGAATCACATGAGCATAACTCCCATCCATAGTCTTTAGCATTGTTCTTTCAGATGACACATCATTCAGACATGATGTGCAAAATCAAGTTCTTGAGGGCTGATTATCTTCTGGTTCGATTTGGTTTTGATGAATTCTGGTACTGAAAAGTTAGTTTAGTGCACACACACACACACAGAAAAAACGCTTACCATCTGACCATAGTGACTAGTCTATTGTAAATTGAGGACCAAACTTTTTCAGGAAAATGCTGCCTCGTTTTTAAAAACAAGCCTCCTGAGCTATGATCTTTACAATGTCTGTAATTAGTGTTCCACCCAAGAAATCCTTTTGTGGGGTGTAAATTATTTCTACTTATCCAGAAAACAACAACAAAATAAACACAAATGACAAAGAACAGATTTCTACTCTACTGTCTGTGTAGGTGTGCACTTTGATAATATTTTTTGTTCCTGGATGTAAACTGGGAGTTTCATTGTGTATTGTGTAATTGGTTTGCCAGTATATCCTCTTAAAACAAATGCTCATTTTGTGTTAGATGAAGTTAGCCTACTATGTATATTTTTTTCACGTTGGCTATATTTATGTGTGATTTAAGTGCCCAAGTGTAACTTAGCTATTGCAGCTGCTCAGCCACAATATTTATGGAGGTGATGTGTTCTGAATGGTGTAGCTCAGATTAGCTTGAACTTCCTGTTTCTGCTCTCATTGTAGCTGTATCTACTGTTCTAACGTTGACTGACCTATAATTTCTACTTTCAATCTGAGTGAATATTGTTTTAAATATCTTTGATTAACTTAAAAGATTAAAACTGTACTGTGATTTTCACAACACGGTGCCTTTTTGGTACCAGAGCTATGTGGTTTGAATCCTGGCTACATGTTTTAAGTAAGAATAAAAAGATGTATTTTTGCTTACTCAACAGACAACCTGTGAAAATATATGGAAAGAATTACATTTTACATGTGCTGTAAAAGGGATTATTTTAAAAAAGCATTTGTTCAATTTCAATAAAGATAAGTGTGCCATTAAGTTTCCCAGTGTCTTTGAATTTTTGTACTAAAATGTAAATCATTTATGTGGCAATAATAACTTAGATGTTCATATGTGATCTTCCTCATGAACTTGAATCACTTAAATACATATTGTGTTATTTTTCTTTTCATTATATTTTTATTTTTGAGGATTTCATACATGTACACAGTGAAATATGATAACATACACCCTTCAGTTCCTTCCTCACTCTTATTAGCAATCCACCTCCAAGGCTCAAAGAACATTATGGAGGAAGAAGCATAAAGAATATAATAATTAAATGATATGGGATGGTTGGGATAAAGGAAGGATGGACATGGGAGCAGGGAAGCATATATCTTAATTAAGGGAGCCATCTTAGGGTTGGCAAGAGACTTGAACTTAGAGGGGCTCCCAGGTGCCCAGTGCGATGTCCCCAGTGAGTTCCTTGGGCAGCTGAGGATAGGGAACCTGAAATGGCCCTATCCTATAGCCATACTGATGAATGTCTTGCATATCACCATAGAACCTTTATCTGGTGATAGATGGAGATAGAGACAGAGACCCACATTGGAGCACCGGAATGAGCTTCCAAGGTCCCAATGAGGAGCAGAAGGAGGGAGAATATGAGCAAGGAAGTCAGGACCGTGAGGGGTGCACCCATCCACTGAGACAGTGGGGCTGATCTATTGGGAGCTCACCAAGGCCAGCTGGACTGGGTCTGAAAAAACATGGGATAAAACCGGACTCTCTGAACATGGCGGACAATGAGGGTTGATGAGAAGCCAAGGACAATGGCACTGGGTTTTGATCCTACTTCAAGTTCTGTCTTTGTGGGAGCCTAGCCAGTTTGGATGCTCACCTTCCTAGACCTAGATGGAGCGGGGAGGACCTTGGACTTTCCACAGGGCAGGGAACCCTGACTGCTCTTTGGACTGGAGAGGGAGGGGGAGAGGAGTGGGGGGAGGGGGAGAGGAGTGGGAGGAGGGGGAAGGAAATGGGAGGCTGGGAGGAGGCGGAAATTTTTTTCAATAAAAAATAAAAATAAATAAAAAATATTCAAATAAAGATTTACTGGCCTAAAAAAATGAGGAGGAGGAATGCTGTGAGCTACTATCTGTTGAACATGACAGATAGTTGTTATATTTTTGATGTTTGTAGTAGTCAAGATAATTTTCTCATTGTAAATATAGAAATGGATCAGGTGAGAGAGGCAGAGATGGGGTTATAAAGTGTCCAAGGCCAGCATGTACTGCATGACAAGTTCCAGGAGAGCTATGTGGTAAATTCTTCTACAAAATGAGAGAGAGAGAGAGAGAGAGAGAGAGAGAGAGAGAGAGAGAGAGAGAGAGAGAGAGAGAGAGAACAACGGTGGTAGTAACCAATGTGAACAAGATTGAAAACTGGGACACCCAAGAACAATAAAATATGACAGTGAAATGAAACTTAAAAGATCTGGCTGGGCAGTGGTGGCACACACCTTTAATCCCAGCACTCGGGAGGCAGAGGCAGGTGGATCTTTGTGAGATCGAGGCCAGCCTAGTCTACAGAGCTAGTTCCAGGAGAGAATCCAAAACTACAGAGAAACCCTGTCTCAAAAAAAAAAAAAATCACTGACTCCATTAATATCAAATAGAAATGTTCTAAAGAAAACACAAAACAAAATTCAATATTAACAGCTTTGGGAATATATTTTTAAGTATTTATTCATTTCCCAGTTTAAGCATGAAGTCAGTTTGCCTTATGAATTTAAATTTTATGTCTGCCAGGTATTCTTTTTGATTATTTCAACCTGTGCCTCAAACACTTTCTTATTGTCACCAATTAGTATTTTAAATGTATAATTCGAATAAGCCAAACATTTGTTTGCAGCAATCACAAAATAAAATAACAAAAAGTTACAACTACTTATTCAGTATAGTTATCTGAAAAATATTAATATAAATTAGTATGTAATTGTATTTGAACCTATCTACACTATCCAAGTTGGCATATTCACAAACACTAAATATACACCCGTTGATCATACAACCACAAAAACTTTATGGATTAAGAGCTCCAGATCAAATTATTTCTCATATTAGAGGTTGAATATATACAACAATTTCTCTCTTAATGCTTTAACCTGCATAATGTCACAGTACCTAAACTACCTAAGAAAAGTAAGACTTAGAAAGTAAATAAATGGTAAATGACCCTCCCTCATGGATAATCAGATTAATTGGGAAAGAGGACAAAGAGTACAATATTCACAATGGAAATGCCTAAGAGAAATGGCTCAAAATTGTATATGTAGCACAAATACCATCTTCAAAGTGACTGCAATGTCTTGTGTGACTGAATGGCCCCAAAGATATTCAGCTTGAAATCAAGACCAGGAGAATGCAATTTACATGGTGTATATTTCCATTTTGATGGATGAAAAATGACCATGGTTTTGTCATATATGTTCCCATATGAGAAAAGACACATTCTGCCCGCTCCAGTGCAAATGCATTTTAAAAATCATAGGTAATGTGTTTCCCTAAAACTCAAGGCTATGTACATTTGATATTTATAAGTGGATGAGCTAGCATATGACACACACAATTCTGAAATAAGTGAATGTACACTTAAATAGGAAACCAAGTTTCGGGATGCCCTTTGTGTAGTATGTTGAATGCTGACCTTCTTATGGTAGATCTCAGAACTGTTCGTGTAATCTCAGGATCTGGTGTCAGGGTGAAGCTGCAGAGTGAAGACTGTAGCTTTACCCTGACCCCAGGTCCTCAGAGTTCATGGAACCAACGACCATTTATATGCAAGGATCAGAAGTAACCCAGAGTTAAATTCAGTAGCTTATGCTTCTTGAGAAGAAAGATTGAGGGTTACAAAGAAGATGAAATAGAGGAGAGTAAACTGAAATTCCACTTTAAGACAAAAATCAAATCACACCACTCTGCTCTGACTTCTGTTGGCTTTCTGTCCTCCTCCAAGAACAAGCCAGAGAGCTCACTGTGATGTGATCAAGCCTACTTTTCTATCATGCCTTCCTGTTTCTTGCCCATCTACATAAGCACCTTGCTTGTTCTTAAATAGACAAACTGCTCTTCACAGGACATTTACCTTCACTATGGCACACTCTTTTTCTATCTCAGAGATTGACAAAGCCTTTTCTGTATAGACTTGACAATAGAGGGGGTAGGGTGTGAAAGTCTCAGTTCTTTGTGCAAGTGTTCTTTACCATTGCAACAAAGAATAGTCACAAACAATGAAGAAACAAATACATGGGGCTGTTCTCCAATAAACTAACATTTTACTCAAAAAGGAAAGCAAAATAGATTTGGCCTGCAAGCATTCTGTTACTATTGACCAGTGACCCTCCCTCTGTTTCTCCTTCCCCCCCCCAGCACGATGTGGGAAGTCCTTCTATATATGTATTGCTTTTACTGGTTAATAAATAAAGTTGTTATGGCCAGTCGCTTAGCAGAATAGAGCAAGGTGGGAATTCCAAGCAGATAGAGGAGTAAAGAAGGTAGAGTCAGGGAGATGCCATGTAGCTTCCATAGGAGACAGATGCCAGACACCAGATGCCAGATGGAACCTTACCTGTAGGTCATAACCATGTGGTGATACACAGATTAATAGAAATGGGTTAATTTAAGATAAAAGAGCTAGCCAATAAAAAGTGTGATCTAATAGGCCAAGGATTGTTATAATAATGCAAGTTCTGTGTGACTATTTCAGGTCTAGGTGTCTGGAAAATGAACAAGAAACTTCCAACTACAGACTGGCTCACCAATGTGGAGCTGACTATATCTACATAAAAGCTGATAAAGCTTGAAAAAGGAATTATAGATACAAAAGAACAGAGTTTAGTGCAGTTTCTTTGTAGCCACATTTTTTTTCAGATAGGCTCCTTTAAGAGAGGTCTTCCTGATTCAGCAATAGCAGCAAAAAGCAGTGCAGTTTCTAAACAGCAGCTTCCTGGTGTGTGCTAGTTTCACGAACAACTTATTATTCAAACCTTTAAAAGACTAACAGAATGTAGAATTTAAAATGTTTTAAGAACTTAGAACTTTTCATGACAATGAGACACATATGCTCCTGGCAGCACCAATTACTTCTAGAGAAAGATGGTCTCTTAAGAGGCTCCTTATGGAGTTTGATAGCCATTTGGGCAAGAAACTGCTCTTACCTGGACTGCTTGATGCTATACTGTATGAATTGGACATGCAGGGCCCACAGAAAAATGACTACTGAACTTGCCCAAAGGTGATAAAGCCCTTCAGGATTTCTACTTCATGAAAGAGTCTGCCAGACATTCTGCAGGACACATAAGAAAGTGAAAGACAAACTGCCAATATGGGTAGAACTGTCTTTGAAATTTCCTGCTTTATGGAAAAGTCTGCCCGATCCTATGAGCCTGTAGGCTGAAGATGGGTGACTGTCCAGGCAGCAAAATGTCTCTGTCAATTATAGAATTTTGGAAGTTGTTTATAATGTACTTCCTGTTTACTTAGGTAATATTAGATCCTTCTGGAGTCTTTGATGGAGTTGAAGAATAGTTATATTTATAGTTTTCCTTAGTTATAATAAAAGATAAGTAGATGTAAATATTGTAACTATAATTCTTGCTTGATAATTATTTGTTTATATAATTTTGCTATGTTAAAGTTATAACTTTCATTTTTATTTAAACAGAAAAGGGCTAGTGGTGTGGGAAATCCTTTTATATATATTTTGCTTTTATTGGTTAATATTTTGGCCAGTGGCTTAGTAGAATAGAGCAAGGTGGGAATTCCAATCAGATAGGAAAGAAAAGGCAGAGTCAAGGAGATGCCATGTAGCCACCAGAGGAGACAGATGCTCTAACACCTTGCCAAGGAATTATGAGCCTCATTTTAATACACAGAATAGTAAAAATGGGTTAATTTAAGATATAAGAGCTAGCTAGAAATAGGCTTAAGCTATTGACCACACAGTATTACAATTAATATAGATTCTGTGTGATTATTTTGGGTCTGGGTGGCCGGGAATGAATGGGCAGCCTCTGGGTACACACACACACACACACACACACACACACACACACACACACAAATGGTAGCTTCAGATTACAAAGCAAAATGTGTTTGTGATATTTTCAAGGTCTATATTTGTGCCTGGCACTCAGTAGCTGTCTAATTGATATAGCATTTGTTCAGTGAATCATAGTTCACATTTACCAAGGAGCTAATTTAGTGTTTGAACAGGAGGTTTAGAGAACGAACTAGAGAACCTTTCAGTGCTTCATTAGATAAAATTTGGAGGTAAAAAAGTCACCAGATTTTAAATCTGTTTTTTAAAAAGACAGATTTGTGCTAGATACACATTTTCAAAAGTTCACTTTGAAAATTCCTCAGAGGTCTGTTAGCAGTCCCCCGTGGATTGGGTTCTTATGGTTTCCCATAGACTGAATATTAGGGCCATTTTCCTAGCTTAGACACAGAACCACAGAACATACTGATGCCCAGATGATGTAATATGAAACTTGGCACAACACTGAGGCACAATCTATGAAAAAATACTGCCTAGTTCCAGGACTCAGACAAATGTTTCCTTTTCAGCTTTCTTGTGGACCTGAGATGCCTTTGCTTTTCTTTACTAAGAGGGAAGCCAAGGTCTCACTCATACCAAGAAAGTATACTCTAGTACCAAGCAGTCTCTCCAGATAGATAATTTCTCTGAAAGACAAAACTTCAATTGTAATTAGTTAACTATTATGTAGTATCAGTGTCATTTCTTATACTACCAAAGCCCAGAGAGTTAAAGCAACATATGGATGTATATTTGGGCTTAGAATCAAAATCTGCTGATTTCATAACATAATATCCCTTAATATTCCAGGAAGAGAAAGTTATGGGGTGCAGTTCTTTAAAATTATTGTAATTTTACATGATTATTTGTCCATGTACCTGGAAGGCAGCTGTCATGGTCATAAAAGCATAGTTTGTGGATGCCCCAACAGAACAGAGGAACTTTGGGTGACTGTCCAGGCAGCGAGATGCCTCTGTCATTTCTAGAGTTTTAAAAGTTGCTTTTTTCTTGTTTGCTTAGGTAGTATTGTATCTTTCTGGAGTCTTTGATGGAGTTAAGAATAGTTAGTTATAGTTATAGTTTTCCTTAGTTATGATAAAGATTATTGTAACTTTTACTTGATAACTGTTTCGTTATATGTAATTTTGCTATGTTAAAGTTAAAGCCTTTTTTTTTGTTGTTGTTTAAACCGAAAAAGGGGAAATGATGGAGGAAGGTCATTGGTTAAATAAAAAGAAACTGATTGGCCCTTTAGCTCTAGCCCTTACTGGCTAATTCTGATATCCCGATCAACCCATCTCTAATAATCTGTGAGCATCCTTTTATTTGCAGTGTTCTGATATAAAGTCTCTGTGTTTCAGGACTTAACATAACATCAAATATTTCAATATTTACTTAATCCAATTGCAGGTGGAATTAAACTGTTAAGTACCTGCACAGTTAAAGACTATAGAATAGACAGTTTGATTTCATTCCCTGTTTAGCCTTAGTAAATGATTTTTCCTTTGTGAATTTGCTTTACCCTACTTTAATAGTGTATATTATATAAAATCACCGGCTACATCATGGTATTTTTATATAAATATGCCATGTACTTTAAGGTATTCATACCCCATTACCCTCTCTTATTCCTTCTACTTGTGTAGATTTTATACATGAGAGAAAATATGCAATATTTATATTTCTGTGTCCGGCTTATTTCACTTAACACAGTTATTTCCAATTTTATATAAGTTACTGAAAACAATGTAATTTATTCTACTTTATAGCTGAATAAAACTCTAATGTGTGTGTGTGTATATATATATATATATATATATATATATATATATATATATATATACATTTGCTTCTTTACCCATTTATCTATTGATGGACATCTTGTCTGATTCCATAGTTTGGCTTTTTGTGCCATAGTGACATTGATGACCAACTATCCTTGTCCTATCCTGATTCCCATATACTCAGGAGTACGGAAACTCTTGTCTTTCAGTAAAGTCTGCTGTTGCTTGCTTTGCCGTAACTACTATCAATTGTGATCATAATCTAAACATCAAAAAAGTTAGTTGACCTTGTTTAGATCATGTTAAGTCAATCATGTGGGTGAAACTTGAAAGCCCACAGTCTTCATCCCTATACAAATAAATATAGACAACTAAGATATATGCTGAGAAAGATTATTTAAAAAGTAGTCTTCTCATGGGAAAACACACTAATTGGTAGTACAACACCAAATGGTCAGCTCTGGAACCATATACATACAAGTAACATTATCCAGATTGAAAAGGTTTTATATATGTATATCTATGAATGCATAGATATACATTAATAAATTAATGAACTAAAAGTTGTGGACTTAAGGAGAGTGGGGAGGGTTTTGGAGAGAGGAAGGGGAAGGAAGAAGAAAGAATGCAGTAATTATAATATTGAAATGCAGAAGTGATAATCTTTGAAATGCTAGCTGAAAGTAAAATATCATATGTAGAAAAAGTATGAACAAATTTCTTTGGTAACAGTTTTACTTTTATCTAATTTAGAAAGGAAAAGTTATGTCCGAATATAATATATGTTTATTGGCTTTTATTTTTAATGCCTCCTCGCTGGAAACTTCCAAAGAAAGGAAGTAACCAGCAGTCCTCAAATAACATGACATGATATTGTTAAGGTTGCAGTATTCTGCAATGATGCATATACCTTGATGGTAACCAATAGCTCTCTAGCCTGGCTTAAGAACCATTCAACAAATGAAAAACCATGCATGTTACTAGAAGCATAGTCACCTTATTAAAGACTAGTGAAGAACAATGTTTTGTTTTGTTTTTAAAAAAGCTTAAGTCAGCATGACTAGGCAAGTGGGAGAAGTTATCAGAAGGGATAATATATATCATACATATGATATATTACCAATAAAGTTGACAAATAGTATTTGCATAAATTCTGTAAAATCATCCTGTGAGCCCAGTGATACCAATGCTGTCCCAATTTCTTTTAATGTCTCATTTTATTCTCATATCAAATACAGAAGCAAAGGAGTTTTACATCAAAGGACCTAGCATGGAGAAGGTCTTCAGTACACAATATCCATCAGAGTTTCAGCACCATAATTATTATCAACACTATCATCATTTCATACAAAAGAAAACTTTAGTGTATCATGGCTAACAGATGGTCCACAGTCCAGAAGGTAGCTCCTACTATCAGGTACTAGCCATTATGGCTACTGACAATGCCTATAAAACATAATCAATGATATCTGTTCCATCTCCTTACCTTTCAAGGAAACTCTGAAAATTTTAAATGTGAAATCAAAAGTCTCTGAAAATAGCTTCATGGGTAAGGACACTAGGGGAAAGACAGGTTAAACAATTTGTCAATGACATTTCGCTCATAAATGTCACATCCAAGATTCAAATACAGACAGTATTTCAGCATAGTTCATATCCTTAGTTACCACTTTATATCGATTCTTCAGTAAAATTAATTATGTCACCAATTCTTGTAAGATTTCTGGGTAACATTTTGAATATTTTTGTAGATATTATCATTTCTGTATTGTAACTCTTCCTTCTGGTCGCAATGTGTCCATTGCGGTCTGAGTCATAGGAATTGTGATTCCCAGCAGAAAGAGACCCTGAAGAAATCAAGTTCATTAACAATCCTTCATAGAGGGTGGCAGAAGATTGCAGGGCTCATGAGGAGCTTGTGGTGTAAGGGACTCATGGGGAGAATGAGACTTTGAGATTCACAGTCTGTCTTTCCCCTCTCTGGGGCAATATAAAAGGTAAATAATTTCTGTGAGTGATATTGATCATTGGTGCAGGTTTTTTATGAGGGTAAGACTTCTCAATGGCGTTTCATCTCTAAGTTGTTTAAGGAACTTCCCAATAGTGTATTTGTCTTTGAACCCCAATAGCTCATTGGTTCAAAGGCTGGACATAGAATTCTTTCTTTGGTCTATTTGTACCTTCCTTGTTTGCAGTACAGAAAAAATAGACATTTCTTTAAGTCTCTTAGAAAAAAATCAAAGGTTTCCTTTATTTCTCTACCATCATCCTATGAAATTTCAAAGGCTGCTATACAAACTGAATGGCATAAAACAGCAGAAATTTATTATTTTAAAATTTTGGATCTTAGATACATAAATCAAGGTATGAACGTGGGCATGCTTCCTCTAAAATCTCTAGAAATAATCCCTCTTTGCTTCTTCCTGCCTTTCAGTGGCTGCTGGTAGGAGGGTCTTTGCCTTGTAACTCTACCATCCCAAGTTTTGCTTCTGTCTTTGCATAGCAATTTCTACTTACTATGTGAAATCTCCTGTTCCTTTTATTGTTTGTAGTGTGTGTGTACATGTACCTGTGAGTTTTCATGTACATATGCAAGGTACATGCCTGTGTGTGCATGTGTGTGGAGGTCAGATGGATAACCTTAGGTCTTATTCCTCAGGCACCATCTACCTTTTTTTCTTCTCCTTTTTTCTTTCCATTTATTTCCAGGCAGAGTTTTTAATTGGCCTAGAACTCTCCAAATAGGCTAGACTTGGCCAAACAGTGAGACCCAAAGATCGGCCTTATCTCCACTTCCCTGGTTCTGAGATTACAAGCATATGCTATCACACCCAACATTTTTTTAAACATGGACTTTGTGGCTCAAACTCAGATCCTCACCTTTGCAAAGCAAACACTTTACTGCCTGGGCTATATTCCCAACCCTCTCTTTCCTGATAAGAACACTTTGAAGTGCCTATCCTAATCTAGTGTGATGCTATCTTAATTCATTGTATCTTCAAAATCTCTTTTCCAAATCAGGATACATTCTGAGGTTCTGAGTGGATATTAATTTCAATAGAGAATCTATTCAACCTAGTACCAGTGCTCATCAACTGTGTCTTTCTGGTACCTAGCCCAGTGTAAGATACATACATTTTCTGCTATATATAGTTTAGTGGATAAACACACAGGCACTGGCATAAGATTGCCTGGAATCAAATGGTCTTTCTGCCTCCAACATCTGTGAGCTTTTGGGCAATGGTCCTCAAAGCTTTATGCCTCAGCATCTTGATGATTAAAATGATCCCAATTTCTCAGGGTTCTAATGAGATTTAAATTAGTTCATTCAAGTCAAGTGTTTAGAACAGTAACTAGCCCATAACAATAATAATCAACAAAGATTATTAACATTATTTTTAGACGACAAATACAAATTTGCTAAATAAACTAATGAAAGCAAGGAGTGCCAGAAAGCACTAAAAGGAGCCAGTATTCATGCTGTTAATATTATAAAATATTTTCCCATCAGCTCTTTTTCTGCGCATCAATGAACTTTCAATTTAAAAGAGGAAAGGCTGTAAGAGCAAGAAAGGTAAAAGGAAAAGGCTTTCCTTCCCTTCCCCCTTGGGGCAAAGAAGAAAAAAAAAGAGCCATGGAGAAGTAGTATTATTTCTACCATGCTAGGAAAATGGAATTGCTTTTCAGAAAGTAGAAGATTAATACCTGGAGGGTCTAAAATGTAATTATGGTATTGATCTCAGAAAAACCTTGGGTGGGTCTTGCTATTTTTTTCTTTCATTTTTGCTGTCTAGTATCATTAAAATGGGCTCACACATCAGGATTTGCAGATGGCAAAGCGTCTGAACAGCATTCATCAAGACCTGCAAAAGAATAGTGTTAATCAGTCCCAAAAGGTATCTCTCAAAGTAATATCCATAGCATGCCAGCATGACTCCCCTTCATCAGGCAATTTTCCTAATGGCTTTAGGAACTGATTTAACAAGCTGTTAAGTGGCAAGGCAAACTTTGCTTGCAAATCAACCCAAAGGTTCTGTGTCCTATCTTCTTCCATCCTGTGGGGAGACTGTAAGAACAGGACTAAAAATGAGTTCAAGAGTATCTTATATCTTTCTTGCGGCCCCGCTAAGGAGATGACCTTTTTCTTTTCTCAAGTTCAAACTGTACCTTGTGTGGAAAGATAGCTAAAGTCGTTGAGGTTTTAAAGTTCTTCAATGAACAGGTGTTTACAAACAGGCCCTAGGAAACCACAAGCTCTTTGGATTCTGCTGAAGTGGGGGAAGGCAAAGGAATTTGCTCTCTTTTTGCATATGCCCAGGGGCTTGGAGCCCTCAAAATTGAATGGTCCCTCACTTGGCAAATGTAAGTCCTTTGCTTCTGTTCCTTCCAATAAGCAGAGAATTTTGTACCCACTGCCTTTCTCAGTTGGCTGGGCAAAAGCATAGTCCAGCACTTTAGAGTTTCTTTTTTGTTCTTTTCTTTTCTATTTATTTATCTTTTTATTCCTGCACTAAATATTTTACTTTATTTTTTAAAACAATCTTTTCCCATTTTACATACCAATCCCAGTTTTCTCTCCCTCCTGTCCTCCTGCTCCCTCCATGTTTATGCACCCCATACCCCATCCACTCCTCAGAGAGGGTATGGCTTCTCAACAAAGCCTAGTGCATCACATTGCTTTGAGTCAGGAACAAGTGCCCCCCACCCCCTTTATCTAGGCTGAGCAAGGTATCCCTCCAAAGAGAATGAGCTCCAAAAAGCCAGATCATGTATTAGGGATACATCTTCCTTCCACTGCCCTTGACCCCACCGACTGCTCCAGCCACACGACTTTCACCCACATTAAGAGGGCTGAGTTTGGGCCTATGCTGGTTCCCCAGCTGTCAGTCTGGAGTTAGTGGGCTCCCACTAGCTCAGGTCAGCTGTTTCTGTGGATATCCTCATCATGGTAATATTATGACCCTTTTGCTAATATTATCGCCCCCCCCCCCCGCCGTGACTGTACTCTGGGAGCTCAGCCCAGAAACAAGACATCAAAATACCAAATAATCCAATGAAAAAATGGAGTACAGAGCTAAACAGAGAATTCTCAACAGAAGAATCTCAAATGACCAAAAGACACTTAAGGAATTGCTCAACATTCTTAACCATCACGGAAATACAAATCAAAATAACTCTGAGATACCATCTTACACCAGTCAGAATGCCTAAGATTAACAACACAAATGATAGCTTATGCTGGACAGGATGTGTAGTAACATTTCTCCATTGTTGGTGGGAATGCAAACTTGTAAAACCACTCTGGAAATCAGTATGGCAGTATCTCAGAAAATCTGGAATCAACCTCCCTCAGGAACCAGCATATACTCCTGGGCATATACCTAAAGGATGCACACTCATACCACAAGGACATTACCTCAACCCTGTGCATAGAAGCATTGTTCCTAATACCCAGAAACTGAAGACAACCTAGATGCCCGTCAGCTGAAGAACAGATAAAGAAAGTGTGGCATATTTACACAATGGAGTACTACTCAGCGATAAAAAAACAATGACATCTTGAAATGTGCAGGCAAATGGATGGAACTAGAAAAAAAAAACCATCCTGAGTGAGGTAACTCAGAACTAGAAAGAGAAACATGGTATATACTCATAAGTAGACCTAAAGCCTGTAGTACACCACCCCAAATTAGCTAGTCAACAAGGAGAACCCAAAGAGAGACATACATGGATCCCCCTGGGAAGGGGAAATAGACTAAATCTCCTGCAAAAATTGGGAGGGGGCAGAAGGAAGGGCAGAAAGGGAGGGGGAGTGGAGAAGGCAAGTGGGGAAGAGAACATGAAGGAAATAGATTGTTGAGATGGGAGAAAGACAGAGAGGAAGAACAAGGAAAAGAGGTATCTTGACTGAAGGAGCCATTATGGGGCTACTGAGAAAACAGGTACTAGAGAAATTCCCGGGATTCCACAAGCATGACCCCAGCTAAGACCCTAAGAAATAGTGAAGAGGGTTCCTGAATTGGCCTTCCCTGTAATCAGATTGATGACTACTTTGTCATCATAGAAACTTCATCCAGCAACTGATGGAAGCAGAGGCAGAGATCCACAGTACTTTAGGATTTTTGATGGTCTCCAAACCAATGAGAGAGATTAATGACTTGGAGGTGCTGAATCTTAAGAAAATACCTTAGCCATAGCTCATCCTGAATGTATTAGCAGCCCTCCAGGGAAAATGGTGGAGAACAAGTTGAAGATCTGTTTTGGTTTTTCTCTTCCTTTTATTGAAAATAGATTTTTTTCCCTCACACAATATATTCTGATTATGAATCCCCCTCCCTCTGCTTCTCTTAGTTCCTCCCCACCTCCCTTCCCAGCCAATCGACTTTCTGTCTCTCCTTAGAAAACTAACAGGTTTCTAAGGAATGATATGAAAATATAAAATAAAGCAAAAACTAACACATCAGAATTAGACCAAACAAACAAACTGAAGGAAAATAGCCCAAGAGAAGGCACAAAATCAGAGTCCCACTTGCTTACACACTCAGAAATCTCATCAACACACTAAAGTGAAAGCTATAACATACACAGATGCCTGGTGTAGATCTGCATAGGCCTTGTGCATGCTCCTTCAGTCACTTTGAGGTCATATGAACTTTGATCATGTTGATTTAGAGATCCTTGCTCTCCCGGTGCCCTCCACCCCCTCTGGCTCTTACACCCTTTCTGCTTCCTCTTCTTCAGGGCTCCCTGAGCACTGAGGGGGAGGGATTTGATGGAAACATCCCTTTTAAGGCTGAGGTCTCTCATTCTCTGGATGATGTCTGGCTCTGAGTTTCTGTGTTTGCTCCCATCTGCTGTATGATGATGAGTCTCTGATTATAGCTGAGCAAGGCACTGGTCTATGGGCATAGCTAAATATTATTAGGAGTTATTGTATTGCTATGGGTTTTGTTTGTTTGTTATTTTGCAGTACCATTTAGCTTTACCCTAGGTTCCTGAGTTATCTAGTCTCAGGTCTGTGATCATCCAAGTAGTGCTAGGTGTTCATTCCATCTCATGAAGTGGGCCTTATGTCAAATCAGTTACGGGTCGGTTACTCCCACAAGCTTGGTGCCACCATTGCTTTAGCATATCTTGCATGCTGGCCACCATTGCCAATTCAAGGCTTTGTGCTTACATTTCTCTTTTGCTAGCATGCAGAGTATCTTCCTGTACCACATATGCTAGAACATAGGGGTGAAGACTCTATATAGACATCAGCTTGACTTCTTCATGCTTGATGGTTTGTGTACGTGTTGTCTTCAGCAATGGGGCCTTGCTATCAGCTTGTGATGAACAACCGATAGTCTTGGAAGTAGCCTGTGTTGCTTGGGATTTTCTTGGGATCCCTTAAGCACACAGCTCAATTATATCTAACCTTATTCCAAGACTGGGAGTTTCATTTGGGAACAAGAGATGGCTAGTTGGAATTCTGTCTCCCCTGTTATTTGTCAATTACATTTAGATCACCTGCATATATGAGTATTTTTTTTGGCATCTTCTACTATTTAAGGTTTCCCTGCTACCCCCTCAAGTGTACTTTAATTTTAGTTCTCTCTCTTCATATTCCTTCTCTTGTTCCTGTTTCCTTCCTCATTTTCATTCGATCCTCCTATTATATGCCCCCATCCACCTATAACTATTCAATTTCCCTTTCCTAGGGAAATCTCTGTCCATCCTGGTCCCTTATTCTATGCCTACTCTCTGTGGTTCTACAGATTGTAACTTGTTTATCAATGGCTAACCAATTGATATCCACATATCAGCAAATACATACCATATTTATCTTTCTGTGTATGAGTTACCTTGTTCATTTTTTAGTTCCATTCTTTTACCTGTGATTTCACAATTTCATATTTCTTAAGGAGCGAGTAGTACTCTGTTGTGCAAATGTACCATATTTTCTTTATCCCTTCTTCTGTTGAGAGACATCTAGGTTGTTTGTAATTTCTTTCTCTTTTTTTGTTTTTTGTTTTCAAGACACGGTTTCTCTGTGTGTTCCTGGCTGTCCTGGAACTTGCTCTGTAGACCAGATTGGCCTTGAACTCAGAGACCAACCTGCCTCTGCCTCCCACGTTCTGGGATTAAAGGCATGTACCACCACCACCTGGCTTGGTTGTTTTCAATTTCTCACTATTATGACTAGATCAACAATGACCACGGTTGACCAAGTGTCTCTGTGGTAGGATGAAGTGTCCTTTGGGTATATGCCTGAGTGATACAGCTGGATTTTATGGTTAAAGTCTTTGGGGGAACCAGTTATTTTACAGTAAAATTTGTATTAAATTTTTAAGTCAAAATATTTAGTATTTTGTGTCCTTTTTAAAAAGAAACTATAGGAGCTACAGATAATCTAAAATGGTTGGAAATTATTACTCCAGAATGAAAATGAGAAGCAAAAAGAAAAAGAAAAGCAGAGATGGAAATACAAAGCGACATGCTTGTTTAAAGATCTTGGGTTTATTTTGTAAATAAAAGGATAATTATATAAGATTCTATGCAGGGAAAATATGATTAGTTTTTGATTTATGCATGTAGCTTTCTATACAGCATGAAACTTGAAATAATCTGTCTACTGCCAGACATCAATCATTTGAACAAAGGAGAATGTCTTGTCTAGATAAAGACTAATAAAATGCACTCTAGACGCTTGGATAAAACAGCCCAGCAGTTGAAAAATCTGTGAAGATTTACCATGCTACCCATTAGAAATTCAGTAATACCGCCCTTTTAGTTACATCTGAGGATTGGTAACGCAGTATGATTGCATTGTAGCTAAATGTGCACGTTCTGGCATTAGGAGGACTTAGGTTACAGTTTCAAATTCAGTTAAATTCTCTTCAGTCTTGGTCCTATTCCTTTGATATGTTGCTTAACACCTCAGATTCTCCATTCTCCCATCTCAGTGGCAACAAAGACAGGAGCACCCAATTTCCAAGGCTATTGTGAGTTCCACAAATCTTCAGGGTTGGAATCTGCATAGCCGGATCTGTGGCTGGAGTCAAGCCTCAAACTGGTGGGTGATGAGCCCCTCTAACTGTCCCTCTTGGTCTCTCCTAGACCCTCTCCAGATGGGTTAAAGGACCCAAAGGGATTTCAAGATTTTTTTCTGTACCCCTTTTTCTCCTTTGGGGGAAACACCCTCTGAAATGGTATGCTGTACTTTGTCTTGCATAACAACCCACACAATGGGGGTGTTTTCTATGGACAAAAGAGAAAGCGTAAGGTTCTCCAGAATGATTTATGATTCAACAGAAAGGCCTTGCTAACTCTAGAGAACAAATTTTTAGAGCTCACTAGCCTGCACATGTGGAATATATTTTCAACACTTATGGTTTTTAAAATAAGCAAGACACAGATCCACCATGCAGAATGCGTTCTTAGTTAATTATTTCATGGTATAATTTTCCTTGTTTTTTAATACTCAAACTAAAACTAAGTACTTTGCAGTGGATTAGATGCTGTATTTAAAAAACACATTTATGTCTGAAAGTCCACACAATCAAATGAGTTTGTGTGTATGTAAAACTTTTCAAATTTCATCCCAAATCCAGCTGATATTTAGAGAGAATTAGTTTAGATAGATAAACAGCATACTTAGACGTTCTAAGGTCAGAGAGGTTCTGTGGCTAGAGGTTGCCGACACTTAGAAAGATATTACTACTTATTAAAACTGTGTTGTTTAACACTAAGGATACAACGTTTCCAGTATTTCTAACATGTTAAGGAAACAGTGTTTTATTTAAGTATTAATATGGTCATTTGACAGTTTGATGTTTACATACAGACATTTTAATGTTATATTGTCCTGCATAATCCGAGGGAACTACGGCTCTAGGTCATCAGGCAACAATGCAATATTGAAAGAGGAGGCCACATATTTGGAGGATAGGCAACCGTTTCTGCCTCAGTGGAGATAGAGAAAGCATGTATCTGTACCTTTGTACACTTAGACATACCTTATGCTGGCATGTCTAAGCAATGCACATAGAGGAAGATTTATACCTAGAAACATTACCAATAAATGAGGCAGGATTGCTTAGCAAGCCACTGACATCATCTTAAATCATATGTAAATGGTCCTGCAAGAGAGCTCGAAGCCAGTTGGAAAGCATGAAGACACAAGGCTTATACGGGTACAATGATGAATGCCTGTAATTCCTACACGTGGTTGAAATTAGAGGATTGTTGGTTCAATACCAATTTGACCAATATAGAAACACCCCATCTCCAAGCAAAGAAAGAAACCAATAAAAGGATGGCAAATAAGACCCATGTAAAACAATGTCCTCGTTGTACCTTCTGAAGTTGAACATACTTCTCCAATGGCACAGCAACTCTTCTCTCAGGTACACAAACAATGCTTACATATCTTTGCCAAAAACTCGGTAACAGAAAGTTTTAAGTAGCACTATTCATAATGGCTGTCCTAGTCAGTGTTCTGTTGCTATGAAGAGACACCATGGCCACACCAAGTGTTATTTTAAAAAAGAAAGAGAATTTAATCAGGAATTGATCACAGATTCAGAGATTTAATTCATTATCACCATAGAGGGAAGTATGGCAGCACACAGACATGGTACTCGAGAAGTAACTGGGAATTCTACATCTGGAAGGAGAGAGAGAGAGAGAGAGAGAGAGAGAGAGAGAGAGAGAGAGAGAGAGAGAGAGAGAGAGAGAGAGAGAGAGAGAGAACTCCTGGCTTGAGCATTTGAGACCTCAAAGCCCACGCCCAGTGACACACTTCCTCTAACAAGGCCACACTTGCTCCAACAAGGCCACACCTGTTACCTCTAAAATAGTGCCACTCCCTGATGACTGAGCATTCAAATATATGAGCCTCTGGGGGTCATTCTTCAAACCACCACAATGGCTGAAAATCAGAAACTATACTAATGCCCACTAAAATGGGCAAGCATTTTGCTATTTATTCTGTACTTATTACTAGAGAAAGATAAAAATGAAAATTATGCCTTTTTACCTACATGGGTGGATCTTACAAGTTCATACGAAGCAAAAATATAATGGAATACCAGCTTTGTGGTTCCCTTTATTTAAAGAGTCACACAAATACAATAAATAGGTCCTGTCAGAAGTATCACTACCCTTAAAAGGAACTGATGAATGGGAATAGATATGAGAATAGTTTGTGGGCTGCAGTAAATAGTATCTTTTTAGATGGGGATACTATAACAACAAAAGCTTTCTAAAATGGTGACTCCTATAGGACCTCTAAAGTGCTTAGTCTCACAAATCATACCACATTTTGGAAGGGAAAAAAGAAAAGACAGAAACAAGAGGGAAAAATTTTAAAGTAAGCCATAAAAAAAGAAATGACGGCAAGAACATAGGGTAAAATTATTGGGTACTAAGGACTGAGAGAGCTATCACTCTTCTAAGCCATGCCTCTGTTAGACACTTCAAAATCCTAGTAATTAAAAAAAAGTCCAGAACACCTTTTCTACAATGACAATGACATTTTTATTTGGTTAAGTTTAAATACTGCTTAACATATAAATCTTCCCTGTGGCTATGTGTATGACTTCCAGAATAAAATGTGTCTTCTGTTCCAAATGCTATGCTGTCATTTCTGTCAATGGTATTATCCTTTCTTTGGTCACATAGGTACGCTGAGGAAGTGTGTGTGTGTGTGTGTGTGTGTGTGTGTGTGTGTGTGTGTGTGTATACACATGCACACTGGTAGGAATGATCCTTATTAATACCAATCCTTGTAATTTTATATCATTTTATCATTTTTCTTGATCAAGAATGAAGGTTCCAAAATTAAAACGTAAAAGTCATCTTCTACTAATGTAATTCCCAGATAATCGAGCTTCCTCAGGATCTATCTCATCTTAACTCCAGCCTATACCGACTGTGTTTCTCCTCCTTAAACAAAATGCCTATAAAACCTTATTTGCAGTTATTACATATAGCAAATGGTCGGTACAATGAAAATTATAAAAACTATTAATCATCACATGTTGTTTCTTTTTAGTGATTTTATAAATATTGGCATCAGTAGAAACTGTAAGGAATTACCTTCTCATATAAACTTAGAAGAAATCTGAGGCCTACAGAGTTGACTAATTTGCTTTAGAATACAAAGAAAGTTGTAGCAAATGCAAATGAAAGCTCAAGCTCTTTGAATCCTCTCTAACATCTTTTCCAGTGCCTCACACCTTGGAAAAGCTTTTACTTCTTATCACACATAGTTGACATTAAATGAACATGATTCCAACATTCTTCACTTCCTGTTGTAATCAAAAGCCTCAAGATACAATGTCCACAGCAGCCAGTCATTTGGTTTTTATTGCAAACAAATATGTTGAAATAAGATTGTTAAGCAATATGTTTCATATTTCGTTGGTTACTAAGGTTTGTTATCACTTTATTTTGAAATATTTTAAAACTTGAATGATAAAGAATAATAAAAAGGAATCCTATACAACCTTCTAAACTGATGATGCTTTTAAGATTTTGCCAGTTTTATATGCTCCCAGGCTCTCTCCTCCCCCACCCTACCTTTTTATCCTTTATTCTCTCACACCCACAAGTAAGCTTTTTCAATAATATAGTTGCATTTTTTGTTAATACCATCATTGTTCCTTAAGATATTTTAGTGTATTTTATGTCTGCATAATGTATACATACATGTATGCTTGTTCAAATGTGTATTACTGTGTGTGTGTGTGTGTGTGTGTGTGTGTGTGTGTGTGTGTGTGTGTGGAGTCCCAAGGTTGATATCAGGAATCTTTCTCTATTTCCTCCACCTTATTCGCTGAAACAGTATGTCTCACATGAACCCAGTCTCACCAATATGGTTACTTTAGATAAGCAACTTGCCCAGGGGATTCTGTCTCTACCTGTAAAGCTCTGAGCCTACAGTTATGCCACTATAGCATCAGACAGTTAGAGACAGCAAACATCTTGAGTACTGAGCCGTTTTCCCAGCCTTCAATGTGTATTTTCTAAGAACAGAACACTTTCCTTTACAAAAATTGTCATAATAAAATTCTCAAATTCAAGGAAATTAATGTTACCATACTACTTGCATCTACACTAAAATGCACATTATAATTTTGTCAAATCATTTGAACAATGTCCTTTGAAGAAATTTCCCCATTCAGTCTAATATCCAATCCAGTAAGAAGTTTATATTTGATTTTCCTCCTTCTTTAATCTCATACAACATGAAACAATTCTTTGGTCTTTTTTTTTTGCTCATGCCATCAATGTTACTGAAAACAAAGGATTTTGCTAAAATATAACTTTTAAAAATGTAGGGTGTATTGGTTGGCTTTTGATATATAATAAATCACTCACAAAGTGGGTGGTTTGGTAGGCTAAATAAATAAATAAAATATTTTTTAACAGTCCCATTTCTTACTATCAGTTAGCCAGCTCAATGGTTCTGTTTCATTTAGCCAAGCTTGGCTGAAGTGGGATGGTCTATCAGCAATGCCCAACCTGTGGCCTGAAAAGTGCATACATTCTAGAATAGCTGTGAATGCAGTCCAACATGTCTGTAGATGAAAATCACATATTACAGAATTAGAAAGTTGGACACCGCAGGCAGATGAACTTATTCCCATGGCTGGCAGTCTCCTGAGTAACAGCTGTTGTGCTAAGGGTGGCTTGGCTCTGGGTCCCCTGTCATACATCAGACTAACCTGAATTCTTAGTACTATATACAGAGTTACTATGCTTAGTAAGAGTAAGCCCCCGTACACAGACACTTTTTATAACTTTGAATCACTTTAATAATACCTTATTGGCCAAAGAAAATCATAAGCCCAGCCTAGAGTC
The DNA here is from genome assembly GCF_037038515.1 of Microtus pennsylvanicus. NCBI lineage: Eukaryota > Metazoa > Chordata > Mammalia > Rodentia > Cricetidae > Microtus > Microtus pennsylvanicus. The sequence continues at coordinate 120,983,542 of NC_134601.1, read as the reverse complement.
TGAAAGAACAATACCATCAAATATAGACCACAATTGAATTATTTGCAGATACTTTATGTTCCCACATAGCACCTAAAGATCT